>NC_092505.1:71520375-72136625 GCF_047511675.1 Marmota flaviventris | reverse complement strand
TGCAGCCGGACTGCGGCAGATTTTTAGTTTGAATCCATCACATTTATTGATTCTTGATTTTTCTTCAAGAGCTTCAGGAGTTTTTTTTTAAGGAAGTCAGATCCTAAGCTGACATGATGAAGATTTGGGCCTACTTTTTCATCTATTAGATGCAGTGTTCTAGTTCCTAAGTATTTAATACACTTTGAGTTTTGTGCAGGGAGAGAGACAGGGGTTTAATTTCATTTTGTTACATAAGGATTTCCAATTTTTCCAGCACCATTTGTTGAATAGGCTATCTTTTCTCTTGTAAAAGTTTTGGTTGCTTTTCTCTATTATGAAATAACTGTATTTATGTAGGTTTGTCTCTATGTCTTCTATTCCACACAATTTATCTACAAGTCTATTTTGGTGCCCATACTATGCTGTTTTGGTACTATGGTTCTGTAGTATAGTGTAAGGTCTGATATTTTGATGCATCCTGCTTCACTCAATTCTTGACAAGAATTTCTTTGGCTATTCTGGGTTTCTTATTTTTCCAAATGAATTTAATGATTGCTTTTTCTAGTTATATGAAGATGGTCATTGGTATTTTGATAGGAGTCACATTAAATCTCTATAATGCTTTTGTTACTATGGCAATTTTGGCAATATTAATTGTGCCTATCCAGGATCAGAGTATGTCTTTCCATCAGGTCTTCTTCAATTTTTTTCTTTAGTATTCTGGAGTTTATGTTGTAGAGTTATTTCACCTCTTTTGTTAGATTGATCCCTCCCCTTTTTTTGTGGCTTCTGAATGGGGTAGTTTTCCTAATTTATCTTTCACTAGATTCATCACTAATTTATAGAAATGTGTTTGATTTATATGTATTGATATGATGTACTGTTACTTTGCTGAATTCATTTATTCTAGAAAAATTTTAGTGAAATATTTTTGATCTTCTAAATATAGAATCATGTCATTGGCAAATAGTGATAGTTTGAGTTCTTTTCCTGTACATATTACTTTAATTTCTTCCTCCTGTCTTATTGCTCTGGCTAAATTTTCAAGGACAATGTTGAATAAAAGTAGTGAAAGAGGATATTCTTACCTTGTTCCAGTTCTTGGAGGGAATGCTTTCAATTTTTCTCCATTTAAAATAATGTTGACTTGGGTTTAACATGGATAGCCTTTACAATGTTGAGGTAAGTTCCTACATTTCTAATTTTTCTAGTATTGTAAACATGAAGGGGTGCTGTATTTTGTCAGATACTTTTTTCTGTATCTATTGAGGTGATCATATGATCCTTGTTTTAAAGTCTATGATGTGATAAATTGCATTTGTGGATTTCTGTTTTTGGAACCGAACTTGCATCCCTGGGTTGAATCCCACATAATTGTGGTGCACTATCTTTTCAATATATTTTTGTATTTGATTTGCCAAGATTTTATTGAGAATTTTTATATCTATTCTCATCAGGATATTGATCTGAAATTTTCTTTCTTTATGTGTCTTTGGTTTTGGTATCAGGGTGATATTAGCATCATAGAATGTGTATGAAAGGGTTTCCTCATTTTGTATTTCATGGAATAATTTGAGGAGTATTGGTATTAATTCTTCTTTGAGGGTCTTGTAGAGCTCATCTAAAAATACGTCTGTTCCTGAGCTTTTCTTGATTGGTAGGTTTTTGATGGTGTCTTGTATTCATTGCTTGAAAATGATCTGTTTAAATCAAGTATATCCTGATTCAGTTTTGATAGGCCATATATCTCTAGAAATTTGTCAATCACTATAAGATTTTCAATTTTATTGGAGTATAAATTTTCAACATAGTTTCTTATGATCTTCTGTATTTCAGTAGTATCCATTGAGATGTTTTCTTTTTTTATCACATATTTTAATAATTTGAATTTTCTCTCTCTTAATTAGAGTAGCCAGAAGATTACCAATTTTATTTGTTTTCAGATAACCAACTTTTTTGTTTTGTCAATTTTTTGAATTGTTTCAATTTAATTGAGTTCAGATTTGATTTTAATTATTTCCTGTCTTATACTGCTTTTGGTGTTGATTCATTCTTCTTTTTCTATAGCTTTGAGATATAATATTAGGTCACCTACAGGAAAAGTACCTGTCTTAGATAAACTTTGTCTTATATCTCCTTTATTCAGGGATGAATTTTAATGCTATTAGCTGTGAATCCAATGTTAATAAGCCCACAGTATACATTTTTAAATGTGTATGTAAATGGTAAGAGACGTAAAACAAAAGTCATATATATATTGATCAGGAGGGAAAAGGGAACAAAGATTCACAGGAATCTATTCCTAAGAATTAATGGTTTAATATTTACTCATTCAGTGTTTGTGGCTGTATTTGTTCTTTAGATACACAGATTATTAGGGGTGACTTACATAATATATAATATCCGATTCAATATAAAATACAATGTAAACAAGAGCCCTAAGAAAGATTGATTGGTAGACATAGTTATAAAATAATACATCTCAAGCCAATTTTCCAGGACTCAAATATCCTGTAATTATCTGGAGCATGGCCTTGAGGCCAAAATTAAGAGAAAAGAACTTTGAACAGCAGAGCTTTGTTGGCTCCCCTCTTTTCTCAGCCTGTGCCAGCTCACCAACCAGGGCTCTGCTTCACACATGTTATGGTTTCTAGGACATTAGAATGAAGGCTTTGAGTCTGTAGGATTGTGAATTAAGAGGCACCGAAAAGCAACAACTGAGTAAGTGTGAGTTTGTTCTCTGAAGTGAGGTTAGAAATCAGTCAGAGCTAATTTGTTTTGTCTGAACCTGGAAAAGTTCATGGTTACAAATGTGATTTTTAAACCATTTTGTCATACAGTGCACAAAAATCATTATTATTTTCTCATTATAGACATTAATGCAGAATAAGACAAAAATCAGAATGGTCATCATTAACCTACTGAAAAAAATTCATTTTTCTTTCGTTTTTGAAGTGAGTGTCTCCCCCAAGCTGAAAGTAGTTATTCGTGTGACATGAACTAAGTGCTTATTTTGTGTAAGCATTATCCTGGAGGTGAAGGATGAAAAGGAACTGCTATTGCTCATTCCTGGGAGAAGGGATGACAAACAGATACTCTCTCCCATCCTAGTTTTAGAAGAAATTAGCAGTTTGGGAATGTGTCTTAATAACCGAAATTGGAAAACACATCCTTAGATATGTTAATCAGTCTGAAATTTAACATAGTATTTTATATGTGAAAGCCTGTGAGAAAAAAAAGGAAAGAAAAGGGACTTCATGAAAATAGAAGAGAGACCAGCAGAGTAGGGGAAGGGAACTGGGAGAGAGAGGAGGGGAGGGAGGGAAAGGAATGAAAAAGACCAACTTATGCCACATGTATGAATATATCAATGAGTGCCACTTTTACATACAATTACAATGTACCAATAAAACATTAATAAAAAAACAAAATGTAAAAAGTAAAAAAAAAAATGCTATTCCTAATACATCAGTATTGTGATTCACAATTCTAAAGGACCTTGTTTAAATGCAGATTCTGATTAATAGCTCTGAAATAGGGCCTGAGGTTGTGTATTTGCAACACTCAGGTATTGTTGATGCTGATTATCTATAAACCACTTATTGAAAATTAATTGATTCCTGAGCCCTAACCCCAGATAATCTGATCCAATATTCCCAGATTGGATGTGGCTATCTTGTTTTGAACAGCAATGCAAGTTGTTCCAATACAGATGGTATTCAGACAATACTTTTATATAGTACTGATTTATGAGCTCATAAAGATTTGTTCATTAACAGTCTCTCCTTCTAAAATTAACACATGTTTTCTAATTTCTGCCACCTGGACCTTTTTGTAATATACCTTGTAATATTAGGAAGATGAAAAATAAGTATTAAAAAATAACACATTATACTCAAAATTAAAATGGAATTCAGGAAAAATAGCTGAATTTGCTTATTTGGAAAAAAAACATATTTAGTAAAAATTTATTATTAATTAATGCCTCAGGTGTTAAGTGCTAGGGTTACAAAGCTTGAGAAGACAGTATCCCCTTTCTTTTACATAGCTTTTTCAAATGAACAAATATGTACTGAATGTTGTGGAAGCCAGAGAGGCATCTTATTTTTTCTGGAAACTATTGCCTTGACAACTGAAATTTCCTTGTGGATCTCCTATTTCTAAATTTTATGTGTGCCAGACATTACTCTTATTGCCCCTTTGAACTTTGACCACCTATATGCAAAATACAAAGCATATGTTCAACAAATCTTGTTACATTTAATAGAACTGAATTTCTAAATTCCAGAAATTATTACTGAATTGCTTTTCAAAGATAAAATAACTTTGTACTGTGTGTAAGACTTGTCTTTAAGTATGCAGTTTGCTTCATTCCTGATAATCAAATTTCTATAATAATGCTGGTATTTTTCTCTTTTATATTAATAGAAGAATTAAGAATTAATTAATAAAGGAATGCAAATCCATGACGGTATTCTTCCCTTCCTATCTCTTATTTTATTTCTAACTCATCTCTATAAAATTAGAGCACCAGAGACTCTACATTTAAGATTGCAGCAGTCATCTGTAATAAGGCTTTGCCCAAACAATAAGGTTTTTTTTTTTTTTGTCAGATAGCCACATCAAATAATGGGAACAGAGAAAACAATTCCAATAAAAATCATTTTAGTTGCAAATAAAGAACATAGTTTCTCCTGGGCAAAGTCTATGATCTGTAATATTGCTAGCTCAAGAAAGATGAAAACTATTCTGTTGTTTTCGTTTATGTTTCAAACATGATCAGTTAACCTTAAAAATACCAAGTAAATGCCACAGAAAAAGCAACAACCCCAAAATTCTTAGTGAAAACATTTTCAGGTCTATTTCTGCAGTTCCAAAAAAAAAATGGCTGTGGTGGGTTTGGGGTGAGAAGTCACTGAAAGATGCTGGACTAATGAGAATTTAAAAAGAAATAAAGCACAGGAAGAGAGCGGCAGCCATCCAAAGAAGCATAATTTATAAATGTCGTTCCAGGCAGCAAATCACCCTTTGTTTTTACCCTGACATCTGCCTTACAGTCTGGAAATCCCCAGGCTGCAGGAGCTCAGATCCAGAAGGATTTTTCAGTCTCTGATTAGAGAAAAAAAGTTTTCTCCTTAAACAAGGTCATATAACAGTGCAAGTTTTAATTTTTGTTCAAACCTGATACATTGTTCAGCTCTAATCCAGGAAATAACCATGGGTTTGGAGAGGCATGCTGTTTACATGTTCTCATCCTAACTCACTTGGGGGTAGCCAACAATTATTTCCACTTCAGGATCAATACTTGGACAAAGTAAGACCTATATACAAAATTTCATTCCATAAATGTAAATGTGTATTTTATATCATTTGGTTTTTAGTTGTCAAAGTGAAGGAGGATCATTTTGGTAATATAGCAAACCAAGTAGTAGCTATTTCAATGCATACATAAAAAACCTACAAAAGAATGGAAAATAATGTCTTAAAAATGGTGATTCATTTCTACATATATATGTCAAAATATCAATTTAAGTATTCTAAATTTCAGTCCATATTTTAAGCAGAATAATTTTGTGACTTCTATTACAACCCCTATTTATAGTAACAATTAGTGCTTCTGATATGTTTATTATTTTTTTCAGTGCATATTATGATAAATTCTAGCTATTAAAATCCTTGAGCTTTTTAAAACTTGTAGCTATTTTCAATATGTAGAAATTATTTCATAGAACATTAATTCTTTCCCACATTTTAAGGACAAAAATGGAAACTTTTAAAACTGCTTACATTTTAATGTGAAAATATGTTTAAAAGTAAAATTTGAAATATGGTAATATAATTATACTGACATCTTTTGTAAGTGATAACACATGATAACACATAATTAAATGGCTCCTGTACCAGAAGAATCACAACTAAGGAAAAAGACAAAGAGCCTAATTTATTCTGACTAATCAGGATTGATGTTAATTAAAGAAGAGTGCAAGATAATGACTTCTCATTACTACCTGATAGATGGAAATAGATTATTCTTCTTCTAGGTAAAATAGCAATTAAATAACTTTTTAAGCAGGATTTATTTTCAGAAGGCTTTCTCCTATAATTGGTGAAGCATTTGTACAAAGGTATTTTTGAAAAATCATCAGGAAAAAAATGGATTTCATCTAAGGCTGTTTTTTTTCTTTAGTATTTTGTCACATTTTGGTGGGTATGAACAAGAAAAAGACAGTATCTGAGCAAGTAGTAATCAGAACAAAATTGACTTGCATTATTCTGTGGAATGTTTTGCATTGAAGTACATAGTCTAGTAAAGTGATTAAAGTCAAAGTTCAAATCCTAATTCTTCTATCAGCCAGTTCTGTGACTTGTACCAAGAGTTTGAACTTCTGTAAGGTTTAATTTTCTCATCTTTAAAATTTTTAAAATAATAGATTCTGCTTTATAGGGTGGTGTATCATCCACAGCATGGAGCTTCGTACATACGAGGAACTATATAAATGTTAGCAACCATATGAGAATGTTATTGCCATGTAAAAACTCACCACAATCTTGGTGGCTTAAAAGAACAAAATTTTATTTTATCACCAGTTCTATGAGTCAGTAGTCTGAGTATAAATTAGACGTGTTCTTTGCTCAGATCTTCGCTGGAGAAAATCAAGGTGTTAGCCAGGGCTTCAGTCATATCTGGAGCTCAGGTCCTATTCCCAGTTCACAACTTGTTGCAGAACCCAGGGCCTTGCAGGTGGAACACTGAAAGTCACGCACCCATTCCCTGACACATGGCCCTTCTGTGACATGATGGTTTGTTTCATGAAAGCCAACAGTAATGCATCTAATGCTGCTTCTCTCTCCCTGCCCTCTTCATCTCTTCGAAATTATTGATGAAGAGCTCTCACCTCCTCAAATAATTTTTATTAACTTAAAGGTAGCTGATAATAGACCCTGATTACATCTGACAATTGCCATCATCTTCACAATATTTTAATTTCTTGAGGATGCAGCACTTCCTTTTAGAAAAAAAAAATAGTAACACTAAAAAGAAGCCACAAAATTTCTAAATATCCAAATACAGGCTTAGAAGACATTGTTTCTGATAGAGTAATGAACTAAGCTGCAGAAGGTTCTCTGAAAACTGAGATTTTTTTTCTCCAGAGAGTTAAATAAAATGATTATGAACTCTCCTAGATTGCCAAAGGAAATTATTACCTACAAAATAATTTTGTCTCACATGTATACACATATACAAATGGGCTTACAAAAAATTAATGCTATTTTCAAAATGAAAGTAAAACATGAAAAAAAAAATGTTGGGGAATTACCTTTGGGAAAGGAATGTGAAAGCTTCAAAATAAAAATGGATTTGCTTATGTGAACCCCATAAAAAGTAAATAACAAGAAAGCTGGAGGCGATGAAGGAAGGGTTTGTGTGCATAATTGCCTGATAGTAACTATCACAAAGGATTCCACCAGCTGGGGGTGCTGTGGTGCAGGCCCATAATCCCAGTGGCTCAGGAGGCTGAGGCAGGAGGATCAGGAGTTCAAAGCCAGCCTCAGCAATTTAGTGAAGGCAAAAACAACCCAGAGAAACCCTATCTCTCTTTAAATAAATTATAAAAAAGGGCTGGGGATGTGGCTCAGAAGTTAAGTGCCCCTGGGTTTAATCCTAAGTACCAAAAAAAAAAAAAAAAAAAAAAAGAAAGAAAGAAAGAAAGAAAAAAAAACTCCACCAGAACCAGGATCACACAAAACCTATGGAACCCATAGCAGCCTCATATAGAAAGTGCTTCCACAAGCAACTGTCTATGAGTCTTAACTGATGTCACACATTATTAATCATTGTGACCAAAGATTATTGTTAGAAAATATCTGAGATGGGGCTGGGGATGTGGCTCAAGTGGTAGCGCGCTAGCCTGGCATGCGTGCAGCCCGGGTTCGATCCTCAGCACCACATACAAACAAAGATGTTGTGTCCGCCAAAAACAAAACTAAAAAATAAATATTAAAAAATTCTCTCTCTCTCTCTCTCTCTCTCTCTCTCTCTCTCAAAAAAAAAAAAAAAAAAAATATATATATATATATATATATATATATATATATATATATATATAAATATATATATATATCTGAGATGATCCTCCTCTTTGTCTTTAAAAACTTCCCCTTACCTCAACCCTTTGAATGTGCCCAGAGATTACCATGCCAGACATATTCCCATTGTAGTGTTATGCTATTGACTTTGTAATGCTCTGCTGTTCCCCAATAAATATCATTATTCCTTGAAGACTCACTTGCTGATTGGCATCAGATTGGCACCTTTATGAAAATTAGACCTACTAAGAAAGAATGGTTAATTTTTGCTAAATTAACATATAACTGGAGAAAACTCTATAGTAATGTTTTGGAGAAAATTTTTCAAATGTATCAAATGGAGCCCTTTTATTTATGATAAGTACATGATGTGTATCACAATTAGTGCCTTTTATGGAAAAATACTTAAGTCAAGAAAATCATTTCAGAAATTCCTGCAGGAAAAGGTAAATTGTAGAATTGATTGGATGAGGTTTTTGAACTAAATAAGGGAAAAGAATCAAATAGTTAGGAGTTAAATGAGTTAAAATAAGAAGTTTAGGGAGGTATATTTGGGTCAAAACGGCCTTGTAAAAAAATAATTATAATACAGCAAATGAGGAGAGAGACACCTGCAATTTTTTTTATATTTTTGCTCCTATAAAATAAAGTAGAATGTCACCAAATAGAACTCCACCCTCAATAGCAGCAAGCTGCACATTTATCTTCTCACCTGAACTCAGTGGCAGGGTCTTTATTCCATGGTAATGATTTATAAAGAGGGAAAAATCTCCTGCAAATGAGCTAGTTCTTAACAATAGAACCTGATCACACCGGGCTCAGGCTGAGAAAAACTTGGAAGGTTTCAGAGGTTTTGTGCAGCAAAAAGAATGAGACAAACATGAAATCAAGAAAAGTGATATATGTATAAAATTAAGCTTGCATAGCTGTGAGATTCCAATTACTGAGGGGACTTAGTGATAGAGGCTTGGTCAGTACTATTGACTCAAATATTCTGCCACACAATGTTTTCCTTGTCTTCCTGTGAACTTTGCTTCCTTAAGGAACTCTTGTCTAGGGAAGGGTGAGATACCATTCTGTTTGTTACCACTGTACATAAACTTAGATTGGTCACAAAGGTCCATAAAAATAGAGAATCTTTCCCTGTGGCCACAGGAAGAGATGTGATGATGGGTTTGAGAGGAATAATACTGTTGGTTCTGAGATGGAGGAAGGGAGCCACCAGCCAAGGAGTCTGTATGGCTCCTTTAAACTGCACAAGGTGAGGAAACATTCTTTTGCAGATGATCCAGAGAAAATCCCAGCTCTGCTGACCCTCTGACATTATCCTAAATAACCCCTGTGTCAGACTTCTCTCCTGCAAAACTGTGGGACAATAAACTTGTGTGGCCTTAGGCACTCTCTTTGTGGTCATTTGTAACAGCAGCAACAAAATACTAATGAAAATGTTGAAAAACCTATATAATTTGAGTAAAATATCATTCTTTCAGTAGAGGAACAAAAAATATGTTAGAAAAAAAGGGATAGTGAAAGCTAATTATTGCTCCCATCTGTTCTCCTAGTTTAACCAACACTAACTGCAATACCTCTTTAGGAGTAATTACCCTCTTGGGACACTCAGAAAGTCTAGAGAGGTAAGGTGTTAATAACGGGGAAAGGCCTATGCTAAAGAATAAAGAGCAAGCAAGCAAACAAATGAAAAAAATATCAATTGAGGTCTGAATTCCAACTTTTTGTCATAGAGGACTTGGGATACTGAAGTGAGTATTTAAAGTTCAATTCTCAGTTGTGCTATCTTCATGATGAAGATAATTACATATATAAGGATTGTCAAAATAAGCAAATGAGTGAATATTTAACTAATAGCCAGTGTATAGTATATCATAACTGAAGGAATTTTACCTATTGATTATTAATTTCATTTCTGGTGATATATGTAAACCATAAAGAAGTTATATGACATGTCAAAAATTCACATTGAGGAAAACACAGGATAGAACTAAATTTCAAGGTCTCTGACCTCTAATTGCTTTTTCACTATTGACTGCAGCCTCTTTTAGTCAAAAGGTATGTTTTATTACATAAGAAATTTCCTCAAATCATCATTTAAATATAAAACTTCACAAAACAGTTTGGACACATTTCTATGCTTTAATGAATGAAATATTTTAGTATCATTTATAGAATATGGGTTTACAGAGGCTATAGAAAATGATGTTTAAAATACTCTGCTCATTACTACTGTCAAATGTAAAACTCACCAGTATTCATAGACCATCTTGAAGTCTATATGAATGATTAATTCTTAAACTGAGCATTTTATCCGGCATCTCCCAGGTAGGGTTCCCAAAAAGCAGAGCATAAAATGGGCATTCTTGTGAAAGCAGTTTATTGGTTTATTAGAAATATACTCTCAGGCGAAGGGGAATATATATATATATATATATATATATATATATATATATATATATATATATATATATATTAGAGAGAGAGAATTTGTTTTGTTTTCCTTTATTTAAAGTTGAGGAAACTGAGGATCATCAAAGTTGTTAAATTATCTGACCAATTCTCACTGGTATACTGATAAATGTTTAAAAATCAGCTTTTTGAGTGGAAGAATATTGAAGAAGCCTTGGCTTATGATATATATATTTAGTATATATATATTTAGTAGTGGAAAAAAGCTAAATAGATGTGATCCATCATGGAGGCAAGTTTCAACCTCGTTAGATGGGGTTAAATGGGGAGTTATAGAGTAGGAATTGAACCATAGAATGGGCTCACCCTCAGACATGGGGACATTTTGTACCCCAATTTCACTTGGTCAAAATGAGGACATGTGAACTATTAAACATCAACAGGTTCAATCATCCCTGGGATGAAGACACTGGGACAGTCATACAACATCTACTACAGTCACAACAGCAACCATTCATCCAGCATGAAAAAATCTGGATAAGAACAAGGTCTTAAATTCAAATTAAAGCACAATCTCTAGAGCAAAACATTACTTTTAAATCATACCCTTCCTGGGAGAACACAAATGCATTGATCTTGTTTATGAACAACTTCAATATCTGGTTGAGACTGTGGGCCAATCTTTGAAGAAGGATGAGTTTAGAACAAACCAGTATATCAACTAGTTAATTATCACTAATCATGATAGAAATCATGCTATGACACATGTTCCTCTAAGATATACCAATACTTTCTAGCATCTTATAAATCATTACATATGTGTAAGATTAATTTTAAAATTTCCTTTTAGCAAATATATATACAAAGAAATTTCTAGAACTATTTTGCATTGCTTTTTTTCATTGTGATGGCAAGAATATACATCCAACAGTGAACCAGTTACCCCACATGAAGCCTGAGAGGTGAATCCTTCAAGCACAAAGTAACATAAAACCACATTGACTGCAATAATAAATATAAGAGTTACTAAAATACCTTCTTCTTATTAACAACACACAACAACTCATACAGATTTATATCTTATTTTATAAAGGGCAATGAGCCTATTTTTGTTCTGCATGCTAACTCATACCAAAGAAACTGTCACCAGCCACTGTTTTTTGGTGGTTTAGGGTTTTTATTCCTTCCCCTAGCTTAAGAGCCTTTTTTTCCAGATTCTCATTGGCCTTTAGTTTATAGGAACAAGATAAGTTTGTCTTTATCCATGGACACCTGTTACAATGATCTTTTACTTAATATTATTTTTTCCCATTGGCTCAAAGAATGAAAATAGTTAATTTTTCTAAGACTGTACAAACGTATGGAAATAGCATTGAAATAAGGTGATCTTTCTTTTTTAAATCATTGGTCTTTTTAAATTAATTTAATTAACTTTATTTTAACATAAAAAATAAATGACTCATTGCTAACCTTTGAAAATAAGTACATTTTTACTTATGAATTCATAACCCACAAAACTTAATTTGCTGACACAAATATGAATACAATCTCAGCATGTTGAATATTCTATTTCCAGATAGGACCATGTAATAAACAAGCACATTTTCTACAACACAGCTAGATTCAAAAATCAACCTGAACAGCAACATAGAGGGAGTTGTTTAATAACACCCAGAGTGGAAGACCCATCCTGGGAGTCTCCTTAATGAATCATCTCATCCCATATTCTTTGTCAAAACCTTAAATGAATTAAGTGTTTGGCTTGCTGATAAGTGGGATGCAGCAAAAGTAATTGAATGTGGTAATCAAAGATTTGTTAAACCTGTCACTGCACATCATTATCAGTTTTAAATCCAACACAACACAATTAGCTTACAATAGTTATAGTCCAATCAAGTCCATGATATGGTTGGATGAGTAATGCACACTCTTCATTAAATTAAATTAGATTCCAAGTAGGTGAACAGAATAAAGGTTGCATGTGTGAATGGTACAAATAAGGTAAAGCACAGGATTTATGGAGTGCTAAGCCTATTTCCTGAAGCAATGTGGGCTAAATAGCCTTCATTACTGCCTCTTAGCCAGCAGACATGCCATAGATCAGGCAAGAGCCTAAAAATTAAAATGTGCTTAACTCCAGCCCCTGGCTTATGATTGATTTACCAAAAGTAAATAATCTGATATGTACCCATTAGTAAGTGCTAGATACTTTCCCTTTTCCATTTTTACCAGTACTAAAAATTATAAAAGTAGAAATTAACAACCTTTTATTGTTTGAGGGAAGAAGGTATCATCCAGTTCTCCCAGCTGATTAGTAGTTAAAAACATTTTTTTAATGGCTAAATTCGTGACAAAAACCCTACTCAGATTTATTCAATAGTAGAGAATCATTTGAAGTTATTTGTAAAGATATTTGTTTAACATAAAAAATAAAATTGTAATGGTTATAGGATATATTCACATATACACTCATAAAAGATTTCAGGGAAATAATGTTTTGGGAGATGACTATTTGGGAAGCACAGAGATAAGAAATGTAGGACAATTGTGCAAATCCTGGCTATAACTCGGTTACATTCTGTTAGACTAAATTCTGAAATTTTTTGATATTCAAAGGTCATCTGAATTTCTTATTGCAGACATGGAATTGCACAAACTTATACTACTACTACGCTGGAGTGAACATTTTGATTAATTTGAAACTAGAGGTAAACCTTATAAGAGGACTAGAATGGTCATAGTTCCTATGAAGGTCATCTACTTCTCAGTATCATGTTATCAGATAAATCAACTTAGTAATGTTTTCTTGGCAGTATATTTATGGTCTTGGTGAATATTTTATTTCATTCATACTAAGTAAAAATAGGCAAGTACTTTTGAGTTTCTAGAGATCAGACTGATTTTATCTTAGATAAAATATTTGGGAAATATTAAATACTAACCAATTTTTATTTCTGCCATCCACCCTTACTTCCATTTCCTAGCTGTCCTGTATCTCTGACATTTCAGCACATTTTCACCACTTGTCCATTTTACAGTGTGTTCCATGGTTGCATCTTCATTTGTCATTTCCTATGGCCTTGTAACCAGCCTCCTTAAGCCCTTCAATAATGTGACTGTCTTAGTCAGATTTTTTTTTTTTTACCACTGATATGACTAAAAAACTGACCAGAACAATTTTAGAGAAGGAAAAGTTTATTTGGGGGCTCATGGTCCAGGAACAGCTGGATCCATTCTCCAAGGCTCAAGTGAGGCAAAACATTATGGTGGAAGAGCGTGTGGGGTGAGAGAAGCAGCTCACTTAATGATCAGAAAGCAGAGAGAAAGAGACTCCACTAGCCAGATACAAAACATATACCCCCAAACATATGACCCACCTTCTTCAGCCACAGACTACTGGCCCTTAGTTACCACTCAATTAATCTCATTAGGGAACTAATTCAAGGATTGGGTTAAGGCTTTCATAACCTCATCACTTGTCCTCTAAACCTTTTTTCAGAATATCACACATGTGCTTTTGGGGGACACATCATATCCAAACCATCACAGTTTCCAACCCCAGTACAGACCTGAGCACTTCTGGGAAATGATGCTGAACACATCTAAACTCATCCTTTTGAGTTTCCATGCTTTGCAATCACAACATGTTGGCTCTTTGGTGAGTGTTCAGGCATTTTTATGATTTGTAATTTAGGCATGTTTGGGGATCTTCAAATTAGAGCTCAGCTAACAACTCTGTGGCTTACTGACTTTCAAATGAATGTATAATTTATTTAATGGTCACTTTTATCTACTGATAAAGGGATCTTTCTTCACCTGAGACATGACCCTGAACCACTTATGTAGAAGTCAGGAAATTGTTCTGATAGTTGGGAAATAGATGCAGAACCTCTGATGCTTGTATATAAAATACTCTGTCTCTCTGTTTCTCTCTCTCTCTCTCTCTCTCTCTCTCTCTCTCTCTCTCTCTCTCTCTCTCACTTATTTTAAGCATTTCTACTAGCATTTTGAAAGGTGATATTTTAAAGGAATATCATCACTTTGAGGCTAAGAATCTGCATACACTTTTCTTCATTCATTGGCCATTGATGACATGTTATCTCATCTCTAGTTGTCCTTGAAGTGCTCAAGTCTGTACTGGGGTTTGAAACTGTGATGGTTTGGATATGAGGTGTCCCCCAAAAGCTAGACTTGGACACTTGGCTTCACCTAGATTTGGACACTTGGCTTCACCTGGGTTATGACCCTTCTTTGGAATCTACGCCAGCCAGGTTAGGAATGTAGGAGGACCTTACATCTAGTAAACATATTAGTTATTGATATTTTTCTTCTCTATAAAAATGCAATCAATACTTAATGTAAAACATTTTTTGAACTCTACATCAAAGATTTATTTTTAAATTAAAAATTGTGTAGTTGAGGGCAAATACAAAATCTTAGATCTAGTGATTTTGAGTAAATTAGGCATTATTGTATGAGGGTCCTGGTCTCACCTGGGTATTTCAAAAATTTTCAAGTATAAATAATAGACACAATTATCATTTAAGTATTTCCTGAGTCTGTAGCACTGTACCATATTATCTAGATAGATGATGCAAAATAAATAAAAGGCAGACCCTACCAAGAAAATTACAACTTAATCAAGATGAACATGTATGAAATATAAAGCAAATAAATAAAAACCATTTGTACATTAGTTCTAGGTAGTATGGTTCAAGCCAAGCTAAGTTCTGTTGAAGAGTACAAATACATGACTTCAAAAAGCATGTTTGTTTCATCACACAAAGCAAGACACTCAACCATCACACAGGCCATGATAAACTGCAAGGAAAGAGAAGGGTTATAGTAGTAAATCCAAGCCAGTCAGCTTTCCTCAATCCTTAACACTGGAAATATACCCACATTATGAGTGAAGCAACATGAGCTCAAAACAGACCCTCAGCTCTCAACATTCACACAAAACTAGAATTTCAATATGATAGCAGGCCAGGGAATGGTTTGAACATTTTTAAGAGAAAAGAAGACTTAAAATGATTGGATAACTTCAAAAATGTTTTCAATTTTTTTTAATAAAAATCTCCAAAAAATTAGTAAAGTTGAAAAATAAATTTGTTATCCAGTATCTTATTATTCAACTAATCTTAACAAGTATATAACCTGTGTAAGCTAAGCCCTTATTTTTAAAGAGCTACTCTTAGAGTTTTGCTGTAAAATATCAAATGATAATGTAGAACTTCATGGGGAAATTAGGGGAAGCATATTCTATTGACTAAAGTGAGGCAGTCCTCAAACCTCCTGTTCCCAAGGAGAACCACTGTTTTTGTTTCTTTTTTTAATAGTTTTCCACCAAAAATTAGTTTATCTGCTTTAGAACATAAAAATAAAAAAGTAGAATTGAATTGTGTGAACATTTTAATGTTTCTTTCACAATGTGAATTTTTGACATTCATCCTGTCATTGTGTGCAAATATGTTTTCTTTTTCTTTATCATGAGTAGAGTTCCATCCTATGAATATGCTATACCTTGTTTAACCATGTACCTACTGATGGACATTTAATTTGTTTTCACTTTTGGATTATTATTGTTTCTAAGAACATTCGTATACAACCCTTACTATACTTATATGATTTGATTTCTCTTGGAGTAGAATTGATGAACCACAGAAAAGACATATATTTAGTTTTATAAGATCCTAAGAGACTCCTATTTTATGCTCTCACCATCAATAAATGAGAGTTCCAGGTGCCCTATATACTCTCCACATTTGGCATTTTTCTACACACACACACACACACACACACACACACATACAATTTTAGTCAATCAAATATGTTTGTATAGTTGTATATCTCTGTAATTTTGATTTACACTAATAAGCATATTAGTCTGGGCTCAGACAAGACATAGAAACCATAAAGTAGGTTAAACTACAGAATCTTAATAAAAAAAAATTTTAAACTATTACTACCCCCCAAAAGAATTAAAACTTAAATAAGAATTCTGTAGAGTTCCCTAGGCCTGAGAGAGAGTAGTTCTAGAAGGAAAAACTTGAAAGGGGACCCTCTCACCGAGGATGGAGTTCAGCCCTTGTCAGAGAAGGTATAGATTAGCCCACCTAATTAAAAAAAAAAAAAAAAAAAAAACACTCCTTGGTGTGTCCAGGCTAATGATCTTCAAAACCAGGTCAGATTGGTAATTAATAGACAGCCATGAGTGGTGGGAACATGAGGTTAAGGGGATCATTCTATAAATTGAGTCTATTATGCTGACCCCCATATGTTTTCTTCTAAAAACCAATTTACCTGGGGCCCACACCTGGGTTAAGTAATAAAATATGCTCAGCAAACCATCTATTGTCTGCAGGGGAAATGCAGGCCCCAAAGGCTGCTCCCTGCTGATAAGAACAATACAAGTTACTTTGAAGGGAGTGACTTTGACTTTTACCCAGACTGAGATTTCAGAACTGAGAAAAATAAAATAATCAGAAGCAAACATCCCTAACCATAAAATCTGTGCCCCATCAGTACGGGCCAAAATGACCCAACTTTGCCTTGGATTTTTAGCATGTCATAGTAACAGTAATATTGTAACAATCCCAGTAGCCTCAGTGGGATACAACAATGTATACTGGGGACTAGCAACACTGTTGCAATCCTCCTGGCTGTCAGTAGTCAAGATAAGGACCTGGGTAGCACTCCCTGGAAACTTCCCCTTCCCCTATAAAACTGGAGAGTAGGAGGGGTACAATGTTATTCTCTCTGAAAGGACTCATTCAGTTCCGCTAGAGTGTTACCCCTTATCCCTTTTCTCCTATCCTTTGTAATAGATCTGTCCCTTACAAGGTGTGTCCTATCCCTTCTAATAAATTCATTTGTGAGCATATGCTATAATGTATGAGCACCTGAAATTTTTCCTGGGCTATCACAAGAACCAGTAAACAAGGACTTCCAAGGCCACTTCGTCTCCATGGTGAGCCCTTACTCTGTAAAAAGCACCCACAGCTCACCACAGTGGGGTGGGGAGCAGACCACCAACAATCAGCACTGGCCATGCAGAAGG
The DNA here is from genome assembly GCF_047511675.1 of Marmota flaviventris. Lineage (NCBI taxonomy): Eukaryota > Metazoa > Chordata > Mammalia > Rodentia > Sciuridae > Marmota > Marmota flaviventris. The sequence continues at coordinate 72,119,074 of NC_092505.1, read as the reverse complement.
GTGGGAATCCTGCAGGCCCCAAATCATAGACTTTGGACCTGCAGAAAGAACAGAAGCAGGGTAGGAAGTTATGGGTCTCAAAGGAGCCACACTGATTCTACAGAGGAAATAAAGGTTTTTGTGCCAGCAGAATGTCTTCAGGGCACTGTTTCCCTGTGCAGCCTGGGGAAAGTTACCATCACAGCAGACTGAGGCCAGGCTTGGTGGTGCAGGCCTGCAATCCCAGAGACTTGGGAAGATGAGGCAGAAGGATCACAAGTTTGAGGCTAGCTTTGACAACTTAGTGGCAACTTAGCTTTGACAACTGTCTCTAGATAAAAAGTGCTAGAGCAGTGCAGTGGCACATGCCTGGGCTTGCCTGTAATCCCAGATGCTTTGGCAACTGAAACAAGAGGATCAGAGACCAAAGCCAGCCTCAGCAACAGGAAGTGCTAAGCAACTAAGTGAGACTCTGTCTCCAAATAAAATGCAAAATAGGGCTGGGGATATGCTTCAGTGGTAGGGTGTCCTGACTTCAATCCCTGGCACCAAAAAAAATAAAAAAATAAAATAAAAAGTGCTGGGGATATAGCTCAATGGAAGAGCACCCCTGGGTTCAATCCCCAGTAACACCAGAAAAGAAAAGAAAAGAAAAGAAAAGAAAAAGAAAAGGAAAGGAAAGAAAAGAAAAGAAAAGAAAACAAAGGATAGAGAGAGAGAACAGCTGAGATTGCAAGTCTGGGTGAAGCTATGTACTCCAGGCCTGGAATGAGGCAAGGATCCACCTCCTGCCTTTCTAACCACTTTTCTTTTCTTTTTTTTTTTTTTTTTTTAATTTTTTATTGTTGGTTGAGTAGAGGATAGGAAAGGCAGCAGAATACAACAGACACTAGTATGGCAACATGCAAATCAATGGATGTGTAACTGATATGATTCTGTATACGGGGTAAAAATGGGAGTTCATAACCCACTTGAATCAAAGTGTGAAATATGATATGTCAAGAACTATGTAATGTTCTAACCACTTTTCAACAACCAGAAACTGCAGAAGGGGCCCTTCTACTTGCAACACTCCAGAGCGCCCTCTACTGGGAAAGCTTAACATTGAGCTGACTTTAAAGGAGAAATGCTTAAAGGAATCCTGTGGTCACACAGCATATACTGAAGCGGGGATTTGGAGCTCAATGGCCAAAAAAAAAAAAAAATTGATAACTGGTATAATAACCAATGATATACAATTTTCTGTGTGCAGTGACTGTTCACCCCCCCCCCCCCCACACACACACACACACCTTTCTCTTTTCAAGAACCCACTCTTCGTGCTTGGATCTTGCTTCAGCTCTATCTGGGTACATGACAACAGCAGTAGAGCGCCACCCCTCATGCATTCTTCTGCTTCTTCTAAATTGTTTTGATTTCACAAAAAATTGCTTCAAAAGACTTTGGTATGAATATATATATATATATATATATATATATATATATATATATATAACAATGCTTACTGTATAAAATACTTTGGGAGAATGTTATGGATTGTGAAAGTTGTCAGAATCCAAATGGTATCACTTATGTCATGGCTCAACAAAGAAAATGATAATAATTAAAGCCTGAAGGATATGAAGGAAGGGCTGCCATGCATGAAAGCCCGATGCAAAATGTATCACAGAAGACTCTACCAGAGGGCTGGGGGTGTAGCTCCATTGGTAGAGTGCTTCCTGAGCACTCCTAAAGCCCTGGGTTGAATCCCCAGCACCACAAAGAAAAAAGAAAAAAAAAAAAAAAGAAACCACAAACACCACCTTATAAGAGTGACACACCTGTACATACAAAATACTTTTCTACATGGACATCTGCCCATCTGTTTACTCTTATGCTGACACTACCCTTGTTATTGCTCCTTGCAGCCAGATATTTTTTTCAAAATACTGCATATAATCTCCTCAGTCTTCCTTGGAAACTTTTTCTTATCTCAACCTCCTTGAATTCACAAGTTGTTTACTATGTCAGGAGTATTCATTGCAGTGCCACTCCCAAATAAATTTACTAATCTTTGGAGTCTCCCACTCTCCAAAGAGACTAAACTGTCTAAAAGACAACTGATATAAGCATTAGAAAAGCAGCATAATGGGCTGGGGTTGTGGCTCAGTGGTAGAGTACTTCCCTAGCACTTGTGAGGCACTGAGTTGGACCCGCAGCACCACATAAAAATAAATAAATAAATATTTATTGTGTTCGTCTACACACACACACACACACACATAAAAAGGCATAATAATCTGACTTTGGAACCAGATCTCATGTATAGAAATACTGCTTCTATACTGACCATGACCTTGAGTAAATTGCTTAATGTCACTCTGCCTCAGTTTCTTCCACCATAAAATACAGGTAATGATTAGACCTCATTTGACTCTTATGAGGAATAAATGATGAAATATAACAGTTTCCAACTTATAGTTTTGTTAAGTGTTTAAATATGTTTTATATATTTCATATTCACATACTTATATTAATTATTATATTATTAATCTGGACCAGTACAGTACATAAAATATTTTAAATCTGTCAGTAACAGAAATTTGTCCAAAAAATATATCCATACTTTTTTTATAGCCTTATTCTCAGGAAAACATCAACTTATAGAAACTCATATCCTAAAGGATCTAATTAATTTTTCTAGGGTTAAATTACAATTTGGACAAGACTGTCACAAAACCAGATGTTATCTACCATGTCTCTTATCATTTTTACAGAAGAGAACTTTAAAGTTGTTGTATCAACTTTGTATCAAGAGACTTAAGACAAAATTACAAAATATATTTCTGCATTAGTTCAGTGTTGAGTTCATAATATGTCTACTAGATTATATGTTGTGTGGATAGTGTCAAATTTCTAATAGTGTTTTCCTTTTTAATGTATATTTTACATCCATTTGAACTAGTGCTTCTTTGCACGGAGAATGGTATTTCCTTTTTGCCTCGTGTAAGATTAAATTTCGAAGACTTATTGATCTCCTGGGGAAGGATATTGGCCAAATTGTATTGTTATATTATGTTCATACACTAATATATACACCATTATCTAGAACCATAATGCACCAATAAGAAGAAATAAAATAAAAGATTCACTGATCTCAAAGATTATTTGAACCATGTCTTTATCTCTAGAGATTATCTCCAAATTAGTGCAGATTGATGACCAATTTTTGACATTTATGCTTGAATATATGGAAAATGATGCATACTCTGTCTTAGAAATAGATACTTACTTAGAGTTAGTAATGTCAAAGAAAGATTGTATCTGATGGAGTTAAATAGGCAAGAAAGACTTTATTCGAGACTCTTACAATAGGGGAGGAGATAGAACCCAAATCCATTGGAATAAAGTTGAAGAGTTTTTAAGCTCAGGGATGAGCTAGTGGAAAAATACTGCAGAACTTTAAGGAATAGGTTGGTCAACCAATTGGCACATAGTTAGGCTCCCACCCTCCCATAGGGACTGGGAGATAGGGCCTCTATCTTCCTTATGTTTACATTTCCAGGAGATGGCTCCCAGGTCCTTGAGAGAGATCCTCTTGGGTTATAGAAACTGGCCAGTGACAGGAGGAATTTTACATCTTAAAGAGACAGAGCACAGACTTTGTAATATTAAAAAATTTTTAAAGTAATTTCTCTATGGAAAAGAATGTAAGTCACCTACAATTAGGAAGAATCCTGTCTAAAATTTAGTCAAGTCAAAGGAAAATTTAGACCTTCTTAGTTGGGAAAACAATCTAAAATTAATAAGTGATATTAGCTTAAATACATACTTAAAGCCATAGAAATGGGTACCTTGGTCTATTTAAAGATGTATCCTAATTTGTAAAGCACGTATTTTAATGATAGTGTGGAATTTTACAAATCCAGGATTCTCCTACCTTTTCCTGTATGTGTCCTGTTCTCTTCTGGAGTGATTATTTGTCTCCTATTATGAACACTGCTGATATTTTCTGGGCCCATCCTCAATAAACCATGCTCACATTTTGTCTCAGATACCTACTGAATTGTGAAGCTTCAGTTACTAAAGCTACCTAAATTGACAATTTTCTACCCAAGACACTCCTGTACACCTTTCCAGGCTGTTGTGCGAAATGATGGAGATAATGTATGTAGAAGCACATTGCACATTCCCTGGAAAGTAGTTAGCATTTAAAAGATGCTTTTTTATTGGTTTAATTCTTTATGCATTTATTTCACATTTTTTAAACCATCCCTGCCCCTCTTCTTTTTCAACCTTGTTCCTTTCTCCAGCTTCCATCTACCTGTCTCCCATCCTTACCTGTGGGAGTTTATGGCCCCTGAAACACACCATTTGAAATTGAAAGCAACTTCCTGATAGCTGCTTTTGTACACCCTATGTCCATCCTCATACTGAGAATGGAGGCCGCACTAGGAAGCCTGAGACTGACATTTCTGATTAGCCCAGCAAAATCTATCTATCTATCTATCTATCTATCTATCTATCTATCTATCTATTTATCTAATCACCTGGCTTTGATTCTATAAATTGGGACCACTTATGTGGGACCTCAGAGAATGATCTACTTGCTTCTCCTTAGTTTGATCGAACTGCATAGAAATTATTTTCTTTTTTCATCATTTGTTCATTTCTTATATTGGTGGATGGCTAAATTCAGCCAAGTGGTATACAAACAGGTTCCCTGATTGGCTGCCCTTAACACCCTCACTGATGACAGCTTGAGTCCTTGGATCCAGCAGTAGTGATACCTTTGCTTGCATAATGTGCTTCTGGTCCTACCTGCTCACAAGCACTCCCCAGTCCTGACTCTCTTAGCTCTCTACAACATTTAACATTGAGGAGGGGCAAGGCTGACCTGTCTGATCAGCCACAATGGCAGGGTCATCACTGGTATCCAGAGGTTGTCAGAGAAGTCCTTGCATCCCTGGTACATCCTGCACCTGAACACTCAAAAAATGTCCTTAAAATTTTGATTTTGTCTAAAAAAACCCAACAGGGTAAAAAATGGTTCAAAGGAACACAAATGGGGGAAATGGAATTTGTTTTAACATTGGAAGGAGAAAGGTTTTGTTTGTCTTTTGTTTCATTTTGTTTTTTGTTTTGTTTTGTATTGTTTTGCTTTCAAGGACTTGAAGATTAGAAAATGACAGCAGGAGAAAAGAGCAGAGAAGACACTTGTGGGTGATGACTGTCTTGGGGAGTCACTGGAGAACCAACATCCCGATGGAAAAGACCATGCAGCCCCTGACAATGGAAAGTCTAAATTGTTTGTTTTCTTCAGTTCCTGCCTCTACAGGCACCCTCATGCCAAAATAAGTCAACTATTGGTTTACTGATCAAAGTGAGATCATTTAGAACATTTTTAATTTTTCTAAATTTCTTTTCATTCACTCCTGTTCTTCTCAACTCACCTTCCACTTAAAGGAATATCCCATCCATTTATTTGGGGATCTATTTCTTCAAACCTTCTTCATCTTCCATTCTTTTTCTTTTTGTTCAATTTTCTGTGCCCATAATTAGCATCCTTTCTCTTCAGAAGCAATACCCAGAATGTGTTCAGCAAAGTAAAGAATATCTGTAGGTCTAACACATATTGCAACTCTATTACAAATATTTGAGAAACTATTACATTTTTCTTGTATAATGTGTACTATGAAAAATTTAGTACATATGAAAGAAAAATGATTGAAAAAGAGGAGTGAAAGCTAAAATCCAGAGAACATTGTCACATTTCTTGTGCTCAGTCTGCCATGACAATAACTTCATGAATGTTTTATAATGAAGGATGGACTGAATAATGATCCAAATAAAATTTTAATTATCTTTCCTTTTAAGTCTATTGAATAGTTATTTTCTTATCCCTGAAAGAGGATAAAATAGAATTATTCTTTTATTCACAAAAGAATTTCATTCACGTGAATACTGTTGTGTAATTATTTTATAGATCTCTTCTGTGACACTCAAGGAATTTCAAATATAGTCAATATTATATGGAGCTTTGAATGTTGACAAAGCCACATAATAATAAACAGGGGTGGCTCAGAAAGAATATTTATTAGTGGAGGATACTGAAAATGTGCTTACAGAAGAGATGAACACAGAGTCAAAACTGGCTTTTTTCAGTGGAATTGGTGCATTTCTCCCATTAAACTTGTAATAACTTGGATCCAAAGCATATTTAATTCATGGATCACTGCTGCAATATTGTATCAACATGTACTTAGGGAGTCTTCAATGCATGGATCACTGCAGTGATAGACTGCAATGGCCCCTCACCTATCAAGTTAATGCTTGCTACCCTAGAACACTAACAAAGGGATTATTGATAAGATACTCCACAACCTATATATTTTTAAAAAAAAATGCCCCAAAGCTTCTTAAGATTATTAATAGTATAATTAAGAAAAATATTTATAAAACATTCTATGCTTTGATAATCATTTTATGTTAATGTTGAGCTTTTTCTAAACTCTATCTTTTTATGAGGTATACTTAGTTCTGTATTTTTATCCCAGGACTTGGAATTGAAGTCAGTATGCTCTACCACTGAACTACATCCACAACCCTTTTTATTTATTTATTTACTTAGTTATGTTTTGGAGGGTGGATACTAGGAATTGAACTCAGGGGCACTAGGCCACTAAGCCACATCCCCAGACCTATTTTGTATTTTTATTTAGAGACACTGTCTCACTGAGTGCTTAGCCCTCACTTTTGCTAAGACTCGCTTTCAACTTGCAATCCTCCTGCCTCAGCCTCCTGAGCCACTGGGATTACAGGTCATGCGACCATGCCTAGCTAACTCTTTTTATTTTTTATTTTGCGACAGGTTCTCAGCAACTCTGACCTCATACTTGTAATCCTCCTGCCTCACATTCTCAAGTAGCTAGGATCACAGCTATCCACCACCACGTACAGCTCCTTTGCTACTTTTAAAAATCCATTTATGTGACTCATTTTCTTAGACTTTTTCATAGGAAAAAAAGATATCAATTTGAAGCTGTGTATCTAGAAAAGTGGACAATTTGGTAAATGAAAGAAGTCAAAGATAACTGTAGCTGATAAACTGAGATTGACACCCACCTTCCATCCCCCAAACAATGACAGGGTATATATTACTTTACATTAAGACTTTCTGCTGGCATATCATAATTGTTGACAGACATGGGCACTCTCCTTTTTATAAGAAAAGTGTAGCAGACACTGTTTTATAGTGCATGTGAAACATTTAAAATTCTCCATAGAATTCAGTTCTGTTTTTTCTCAATTGACAGTTGTGCAAGAAAAAACTTTACATTATTACAAATGCCAATCAATAATAATCATAAAAACAAAATGTTCATGAAAATGTATAATAATCACTCTTTCTATTTGTTTTCACTTCCATCTTATATCTATTTCATGGGTTTAAGGTAAAAATATATATTTATTATTCCCATTAATAAAGAAGAATAGAAAAATAAAAAGAAACAACCAGTTCATACAATAACATGCATGGATATACCATACATTTCTAAGTGAGAGAAATACGATACAAAAGTCTACATAGTTTATGGTTCTCTTTGTGTGCATATGCCGTTATGGAAAAGGCAAAACTAAAGATTGATAACAAATCAGCGGTTGCTAGAGACTGTGGTGGGAAGATGAGTGGGGAATAATATGAGAAAAATTTCAGGATGATGGAACAATTGGGTAATACATTATCATAGTAGTAGAAGCATAACTACACATTTGCCAAAAATGAACTTTTCCAAAAGAGTGATCAATAAAGTGTACACGTGCCATTTAATCAAGTGCTCAGGAGCTTCATCACCAGTAATAAGACAGGACTGTGTCATGTATCCCTGATACAATGTGCTGTGAATGAGTACCCTTATCAAAGACCCATGACTTCATTCTAATCATTAGAAAAAATCAGAAAAAAATCAGATCAAGGTAAACTCTACAAAATACTATCTAGTACTCTTACTTTATTTTTGGTACAGGGGACGGAATCCAGGGGTACTTTACCATTGAGCCACATCCCCAGCCTTTTATTATTTCATAATTTGAGACAGGGTCACACTAAATTGCTGAGGGCCTCCCTAAATTATTGAGGCTGGCTTTGAACTTTCTATCCCAACATACACTGCTCTGTCAAGGTAATTAAAGACAAAGAAAGTCAGAGAAGGAATCACCCTTATAAAATTTGTATAAACTGAGATGAGACAGAAAGATTTAGAGAAATGTAGCAACCTATACATGAACTTAAAACCTTCTATTAAATAAAAAATTGCATTTGGTAGTGGAGACTGAATCAGGAAAGTTTTACAAGTGAGCTACATTACCAGTTATGTTTATTTTGGAGACAGGGTCAGGCTAAGTTGCTGAGGCTAGTCTTGAACTTGCAATCCTCCTGCCTCAGCCTCTCAAGTCACTGAGATTACAGGTACGTGCAACATGCACAAAAGGGTACACTATTGATCACTATATCATTTCTCTTTTCTAGACTCAGGAATCCTTAGAGTCAATTTTCTCCAAGTTTGTACCAGGTATTTGATCTTAGATGACTTGTTATTTCTGCCTGCTTCTGTTTTATCCTAAGTGATTGGAATTTTCTGGTGTTAGAGATGGGAAGGAGAACATTGCTTTAGAAATGAAAATCCTCTAACATGTTTGCATGTTCTCCCAAACCACGAAACTGTCTATTGATGCTTCTCCCAACGTCCTGTGTGCCTAGCTGCACCATCACACAGAGCAGAACTCTCTAAGCACATTGTACCAACAAATTGAAACCAACAAAGAGTCATTTCAAGTCCTGGATTTCTTCTTCCCACAATTAGATAATACCTATTATTTGATCTTGCATTTTTCAAGCCAACCGAAAGACTACAAACAACAAAGGGTCAAGTCAGTCTCCAAGATATGTTCTTGGTTAGATAAACAACTAAAACTGCCTAAAGGTAAATACTACTCCAATGACAGTCTCATGGTTAGTCTCCCAGAAGAAACTCTAGCCTCCTTTAAAAATTTCTGTACAGCTGGTAACATTTATTAACACCCTGGCAACCTATGCAGAAGAACACTGCCAAATTCAATCTATTAGGAAAGCTGTGCTATATTGCTGCCCTCCCCCAATGACTCTATTACTCCAATGATATTATCCATGCTTTTTACTGAACATTCTGAAATATCTGGTACCATAAAGGAGAGGACAAGAGGCAAACTTTTTTTTCACAATCTCTCAATCTCTAATTTGTGAAAGTCATGCATGCTTTATAAAAATTATACTACCATCAAAATGGTTTGTTCTTTCCCATGTATATTTCATTTAGAAGAGTAAGAAATTCATATATATATATATATATATATATATCTTTATTTGTTTGTTAAGGTCCCTGAAATGTAGGAGAGGTGTAAGAAATTAAATCAGAGAAATATATTTCAACATCAGTGGATATAAAATCTGCAAAGGAAGACACAAGCCAGGTAAGTTATTTAGAAATTCATCAATTTACTCTTTGAATGCTCAGATTAATTGCATCAAAATTAGTGTTTGCCTCTGGAACAACTAAGTGGTGATAAATTTATTAAATGTTTTTTTATCCTGACAAATCTTAAATTGCCAAATGTTGCTTTGTTTATGTGTGTAAATATATGCAAAGTAATTTAAATTTTGCTTTGAAAGTCTTCAAATTTATCACTAATATTGCCTATCAGCCTCAAAAAAAGACAAGAAGGTAATTTGTTAATAGCTAGAAGTGGAGCCCAGGGAGACTTGATTAACCTGGCTAAAGGCAGTGTGATTTCCTACAAGCAGATTCACAGATTAATACTGTTGTTTCATGGCTCTCCAATTATATCTTGCCTCCTTGTAATCATCTAGGCTTAAAATATTTTGCCTTATAATAATGACAAAAGCCAATTTATTAATTCTCTCACCTTAAATTTACAGGACCAAACATGTATCTCAGAAAATAAGGATGAAGGAAAGGACATGTGCTACCAGGTCATTTGTGCTATTTAACAAACTCTCAAAAACTCATATTCTTAAATACATTTGAGAGGCTATGATATGAATCAGCATGCTTAATGTCTAATAGTAATATCTAACTAATAATCTAACAAATACCAAGAATTACTCTGTTTTGAAGCACTTTCATGAAATTTGTTTAATGGTTCATGTTTTCTTATAAGGTACTATTGTTATACTCATTTTCCAGATAAGGAAACTGAGGTTTGGAAATTTTGAATAGTTTCCTAAGGCCATACAACTAGTAAGTGACAGAGCCATAACTATATTTAAATCCAGGCAGGACAGTCCTCTAATGTACATTATTAAGTTTAGACTGTCTTTTTTATAGTAAACAAGTATTTTCTCAGAGTATGCAGCTATTGCTATGATTGCTTAAATACAAATTCAAAACAAGCAGTGTACTGATTCTCAAAAGCCAATAAATACCAGTAATACAACAAATTTTATATTACAGTTTCTTGAAATTACCTAGGTCTTCAAAATGAAACTTTTATCTTCAAAAGTCTGAACATGAGCCTAGCATAATTTGTGACACTCAGTGAGTCTCTGCTTCACCTCCCAAGAACAATCAAGAGACTGCATTTCCAGGAATAACCAGTGGGCTCTTATAATCCCTGAAGAATGAGTGAAAAATCACCTAGGCTGGGAGCAGGGAGGAGACTGAAAGATTGAGTTCCTAGAAGAAGTGAGAGACTCCAGACCATAAAAACAAAAGCAAAGTAAGAATAGATTCATTACCAGAACAAGGATCCACATGGAAACTGAGCCAGTGCTGTGCAATATGGGTCACCTTTATAAGGCATCTACCTATCAGACGTGGAGTAAAGGCCTCTTGTCCATATCAGATGGCAAAGGCTTTGAAACACTCAGAAGAAGGATATTCTACTTGAATTGTGAAAATCAATGTGTGTGTGTGCACACATACATTCATAATAGGGCAGTGATGAACCCCACCCTTTCATTATAATCACTGGACTATATCTCATGACTTTCAATATATCTGATTATCTTGGAAGATAAAAATTTTCTAAGGCAATTTTTTTTATTTCCTTAACTTTTGTTATTTGTATGTGCTGCTTCTCTTTCCTATTTACCAGAAATATGATCAACACTACTACTTACTATAATTAATAGATAAATAAACATGTGAATACAAGAGTGAAGATTGTCATACAATGAATGAAAAATATATGATGGGTTTGAATTTTGACTTGGAAAGTGCAGTACACGAATTTAATCACATCTTAGGCTTTTAGACACTTGCATAATATGGCCAAAATCTGTGTTTAACACAGTAGGGAGAAGCGATTGCTACCAATTCAGCTATAAGAGCTTGCTAAGCAAGTAATGGCCCCATGATCAGCACTGTTCACATCCCATTTTAACTGTATAATGCAGGCCAGCACAATGAAATTGATGTACATTTTTTTGCTTGCATCATTTCTTTTAATAATCCAAATATTTATTATTAAGGTTTCCTATTATTTAGTTCAATAAAGACTGAACTAACTAGTCTGTAAGCTGAACATGAAATGAATGACTCATCAGTGGAAGATGATCTGAGAAAATCCATTTATTCCATTCCTATTTGACTTTCTTGCTGGCTGAGCTTTTGTGACCTTGTGAAAAATGGCTGTTTGAACTAAAAGTGTGTTTTATTTCTAGGTAATGGACTATGTCAACTTCCATTTCTTATGAAATTCACAGAGAACAGTCCAGTACAGCAAGACATTTCTTGCTTCCCTATTTGCTTTTCTTTTCCACCACACACTTTAACACAACTGACGTCCCAATCTTTACTTATATCTCTTGACTTCAGCAATTGGGTTTTCAATTTCTGTAAGTTTTCTTTTGTGTTGCTATAGAATAGTACACTTAGTTTTCCACTCATGTAGCCATGAAGGAAGAAAGTTCACCTATTTCTTGAGGCCTTGTTAGCTAAGTGAATTTGGCTCTATCTTCTCCAGCTTTTACTTCTTTCATTAGTGTTAGAAAATGCTTCAGTGGAATTTACTTTTATTTTATATTTTGACATCACCCTTTCTTTGACTTTGATGCTGGGAGGTATAAAACTGGATTTACAGAATTATAAGTATAAATTTTCCCAGAAAAGTTAGATTCAAGTTCATATTTTTATTATTATGTTGCTTTATTGAATGTAATATTAAAATAGATTAACATATTACAATTATTAATTAATCTGGAAAAAAGTATAATATTTTCATCCCTAATACAATCATTTGGTTAGAAGAATACCATGCAGTTAGGCATAATGGTACATGCTTATAATCCCAGCAGCTTGGGAGGCTGAGACAGGAGGATCACAAGTTCAAAGCCAACCTCAGTTACTTAGCAAGGCCCTAAGTAATTCAGCAAGATCCTGTCTCTAAGTAATTGAAAAAAAAAAAAAAAAAAAAAAACCCGGGATGTAGCTCAGTGTTTAAGCACTCCTGGATTTACTCCTTAGTATAAAAAAAATAATAATAATAATAATAATAAAAAGAACACCACTCATTGTAGTGGCTCTAAATTAATTGATACCTAATGTATCACGATTCTGAGTTTCTGATCCACCTCCACTGACATGTGCAGAAGCTCAGGCTCAGGGTAAGCCTGGTCTGCCCCCCCCCATAGGGAGCCCAGGCTTAACCCACTTCCATCTTGGGTCACTCCAGCCATCACCATAGCCTTCCCCACACAGTATCCTCTACCTTGTAACTACAAAGAGGGCCTAGAAGCAGCTGCGTCTAGGAGCAGGCATCCCAAAGCCTGTGTAGGGCCCACCCTTTCAGCCCCCATCTCTGAAAGACATTTCTTCCATCTTGGGGCACCCCCACTGCTATTTTGAATTACCTCCACTATTGCAACCACCAACTTTAGTTGCAGTAACATCCATTGTGGGACACTGGCAGGGTCTGGAAGCCCAACACCAAGATTAGGTATAGATAATATGCATGGATACTATAAAATTGTAGGGTAGAAACTGTGATACCTCAGATCCACTGAAAGAAAGGAAGACTCATAGGTAATATGAAAAAACAAGGGAGGAAAGTGCCCCAAACAAATCAGGATACTACAATATCAGAACCCGTGGACAGCACAGTTGATAAATGTCAGAGAAGGAGTTCAGAATGTTCATAATTAAAATAATCTGTGGATTAAAGAATGACCTAAATGAGCAAACACAGGCAAAAATTGATCACTCTAACAAAGAGATAAGACAGCAAATACAGGCAACTATTCATGATACCAATAAAGAGATAAGGGAGCAATACAGGCATCCATTGATCACACCAACAAAGAGATAAGGGAGCAAATAAAGGTAGTAAAGAATTACTTCAAAAAAGAGAGATTCTGTTAAAAAATCAGAAATTGTTGAAATGAAGAAAACAATAAACCAACCAAACAAACAAAAAAAAAATCAATAGAAAGCATCAGGAACAGACTAGATCACTTGGAAGACAGAACATCAAATAATGAAGACAAAGCAAACAATCTGTAAAATAAAGTTGTTGACACAATGAAGATGATAAGAAACCATGATCAGAACATCTAAGAATTATGGGATAGCATCAAAAGATAAAATGTAAGAATTATTGGGATAAAGGCACAGAGTTTCAAACCAAGGGAATGCACAATCTCTTCAATGAGATAATATTAGAAATTTTCCCAAACATAAAAAATGAATTGGAAAATCAAATAAAAATGGCTTATAGGACACCAAATGTATAAAATTACAACAGATTTATACCAACACAAATTATAATGAAAATGCCTAGCATACAGAATAAGGATAGAATCTTAAAAGACACAAGAGTGAGGAATTGGATCACATACAGACCAATTTTATCTCAGCAGATTTTTCAACTAAGACCCTCATAGCCAGGAGATCATGGAACAACATATACCAAGCTCTGAAAGAAAATGGATGCCAACCAAGAATTTTATATCCACCAAAACTAAGCTTTAGATTTGATGATGAAATAAAAACCTTTCATGATAAACAAAAGTTAAGAGAATTTACAACTAGAAAGCCTACACTACAGTTCATCCTTGGCACAATATTCTATGAAGAGGAAATAAAAAACAATGATGAAAGTCAGCAGAGGGAGGTATTACACTAAAAGAAAAGCTAATCAGAGCAGAAACCAAGTCAAGTTAAATACCAAAAATAAACAAAAATGGCTGGAAATACAAATCATGTCTCAATAATAACCCTATATGTTAATAGCCTAAACTTACCAATCAAAAGACATAGACTAGCAGATTGAATCAAAATCAAACAAAAACAACAACAACGAACAAACAAACAAAAAAAACCAACAACATTCTGCCTCCAAAAGACTCATCTCATAGGAAAAGAAATCCATAGACTGAAGGTGAAAGTTTGTGAAAAATCATTCTACTCACGTGGACTGCAGAAGCAAATAGGAGTTTCCATTCTTATATAAAAAAAAAAAGTAGACTTCAAACTAAAATTAATCAAAAGGGATAAAGAAGGACATTTCATACTGCTCAAGGGAACCATACACCAACAAGACGTAAAAATTTTTGTTACGTCTTGTTGGTGTATGGTTCCCTTGAGCAGTATGCTGCAAAAAATGGAGCATCTGCATTCATCAAACAAACTCAAGTTCAAGAGTCTAATAGATCACAATACAATCATTCTGAGTGACTTTAACATAGCTCTTTCACTACTGAATACATCTTCCAAACAAGAGATGAACAAAGAAACTATAGAACTCAATAATACAATCAATAACTTAGACTTAACTGATATATATATAAAATATTTCAGCCTTCAACAAGTGAATACACTTTCTTCTTAGAAGCACAAGGATCCTTCTCTAAAATAGAGCATTTATTATGCCAAAAAGCAACTCAAAACAAATACAAAAAAGTACAAATAATATCCTGCATTCTATCAGATCATATGGAATGAAATTAGAAATCAATGATTAAATAACAAATAAAAGCTGTTCCAACAGCTGGATACTAAACAACATGCTATTGAATGAACAAAGGATATCAAAAGACATGAAGGAGAAAATTTAAAAAATTATTAGAGGTAAATGAGAACACTGACTAATCATATCGAAATCTCTGGGACACTATGAAGGCAGTACTAAGAGGAGAGTTCATTGCATGGAGTTCGTTCCTTAAAAGAAAAAAAAGTAAACAAATAAATGACCTAACATTGCATCTCAAAGCCCTAGAAAAAGAGAACAAATCAACACCAAAAGCAGTAGAAGATAGGACATAATTAAAATCAGAGATGAAATTGAAACAAAAGAAACAACTGAAAAAAATGACAAGACGAAAAGGTAGTTCTTTGAATTGGCCCAATTCTCCATTATGTCAGATTAGGCCTTGACTTCCTTAATAAGACTCCTATAGTGCAAGAATTAAAATCAACAATCAATAAATGGAATGGATTCAAACTAAAAAGCTCCATCAAAGCAAAACAAAAATCAGTGAAGTGAAGAGAAAGACTACATTTTGGGAGAAAATTTTTTACCACACACATCATATAGAGCACTAATCTCTAGGATATATAAATAACTCAAAATATCAACACCAAAAAATCAAATAACCCAATCAGTAAATGAGCCAAGGAACTGAATAGTTTCTTCTCAGAAGATGATACAAACCGATCAACAAATATATGAAAAAGTGTTCAACATCTCTAGCAATTAGAGAAATGCAAATCAAAACTACTCTTAAGATTTCCTGTGACTCCAGTCAGAATGGCAGCAATCAAATGGCAGATGTATACAACAATAAGTGTTGGCAAGGATGTGGGTAATAAGGCACATTCATTGTTGGTGGGACTGAAAAATTGGTGCAGACAATATGAAAAGCTGTATGGAGAATACTTGAAAAACTGGGAATGAACCACCATTTGACCCAGGTATCCCACCTCTTTGGTCTATACCCAAAGGACTTAAAAACAGCATACCACAGGGACACCGCCACATCAGTGTTTACAGCAGCACAATCACAATAGCTAAACTGTGGAAACAATCTAGATGCCGTTCAGTAGATGAATGGATAAAGAAAATGTGGTATATATACACAATGAAATAGTATTCAGCATTAAAAGAGAATTAAATCATGGCATTTGACAGTAAATGGATGGAGTTGGAGAGTATAATGCTAAGTGAAGTTAGCCAATGCCAAAAAACCAAATGCCCAATGTTTTATCTGATTAAGGATATTGATTCATAATGGGGTTGTAGGTGGGGGGCATGGGAGGATTAGATAGGACAAAGGGGAGGAAGGGGAAGCAAGGATTCTTGGGTGTAGGAAAGACAGTGGGATGAGATGGACATCATTACCCTAAATACATGTTTGAAGAAACTAATGACATGAATTTACTTTGTATTCAGCCAGAGATATAAAAATTGTGCTCTATATGTGTAATATGAATTGTCTTGTATTCTGCTGTTATATATAACAAATTAAAATTATGAGTTCTCAATTGAAAATTAAACTCAATAAAATTTTTGTAAGTCTCCATGTAAGAGTATGTTCCCTTGAGGTCATAGAGATATAACAACATCAATCCATGCATATAAGTCACTAGGAGATACAATAAAATTATTTCATCTCCCACTGTTACTCATTTAGGAAAAATAATTGAACTTAACTTTTTTTTATCAGTCTTTTAGTTGAAAGATATTGTATCCATTAGATATTTACCATACTATTTTTTTAAAGGAAATATTCATTGAACTGCATGGTATTTAAATTGAAATGTTTATTTCTTGTAAATTCTATTTCTGTCTATGTAATCTTAAAGATGAAAAATACATTACACAGACATACACACACAATATATATATTTTAAAATACAGAGCACTTTATGCATTTGTGTGTCATTTTTGCACAGGGGCCATGCTAATTTCTGTATTGTTCCAATTTTGCTGCCAAAGCTATCACTACATCTTAAATTATGAGTAAGAGTATTCCTTGGGAAACTAAATCCCAGGGAGTACTCTTACTCTCTAAGTGTACCAATGATAGCATTCGACCAAGACACAGCGCTCCTGATTCTGAACTGGGATTCTTTAATAATCACTTTTATCCTGAACTCTCCTACACAATTAATAATTATCACTTTAGACATTTATTTTAAATTACTATTTGTATTTTCAAAACATGGACAGTTTACTTGGAATGTAGCTCAGTGGTATAGCGCTTGCCTAGCATGCATGACCCCTGGGTTTAATCTGCAGTAATACAAAAACAAAACAAAATGGACATTTCATCTGTAGTAAAGAGTCACAGTCAACCTCCAAGTCCAAATTTCCATCATGGGACAATAGCAGAAGAAAATATTATTTGTATAGATGAGAAGATGAGGCATAAAGAAAATAAACTGTTTATCTTCCCTAAATCCATGAACTAGCAAATATTTGATGGCAAAATACATATGATTCTTACCTTAATTATAATTTTATATTCACAGCATACCCTTTCTGGGTTCTTCCTTAATGCAGGAAATCTTCCATGTGCTATGAAAACCTACCATCACCTGCTTTCTCATTGAGTCTCCCACATGTCTCCACCCCTCTGTGCTATAGAATCTGTGGCCTTAGGATTTGAATGATAAGAGAAATAACATTTTCTTTTGGTCAAAATGCTTCAGGTTGTATATTAAATATTTAATATAGGCTATTTCATTTATCCCTTACTATATTCTATAAGTATTATTCCTTCTTTATAAAAGAGATTTTGGGGGCTGGGATTGTGGCTTAGCGGTAGGGCACTTGCCTAGCATGCTGGGGCCCTGGGATTGATCCTCAGCACTGTGAAAAAATAAATGAATGATATAAAGGTATTGGGTCCAACTACAACTAAAAAAATTATATATTAAAAGAAAGAAAGAGATTTTGGTGAAATCTCTTTTTCACCCACCTTCCTTCTTTATGTTTCCTTCTTTAAGAAAACATAAAGCATAAACTTATTTAGATTATATAATATACAACAATAAAAGTAGGAAATATTCTATTATATAATGAAAATTAATCTATAGTGGTAAGCTGATCTACACTGATGCCATATAATGATAACTATGAAGAGTTAAGAGACAAGAAAAATATGTTTGGGCATAATGTATTAAAAATAGCATGAGGGGCTGAGGTTGTGGCTCAGCGGTAAAACATTGCCTAGCACGTGTGAGGCACTGGGTTCGATCCTGAGCACCACATACAAATAAATAAATAAATAAAGTTTAAAAATAATATTGTATAAAAAAATAGCATGAATAGAGTGCAGCTGGGCATGGTGGTACAAATATGTGATCCCAGCGGCCTGAGAGGCTAAGGAGGAAGATTGTAAGTTCAAAACCAGCCTCAGAAAAACGAGGCACTAAGCAACTCAGAGAGACCCTGTCTCTTAATAAAAGACAAAATAGGGCTACAGATGTGGCTCAGTGGCTTTAGGGAAGATAAAAATGAACATTTAATCTGTAGTAAAGAGTCACAGTCAACCTCCAAGTCCAAATTTCCATCATGGGACAATAGCAGAAAAAAATATTATTTGTATAGATGAGAAGATGAGGCATAAATGTCCCCAAGTTCAATTCCTGGTAACACTCCCCCTCCCCCACCCTGCCAAAAAAAAAAAATAGCATGCAAAAGTATATACAACAGCTTATCTAAAAACTTTGGAAATATGCTAAAAGAAAAAGAAAAAAATAAAAATATAGTATATAACTAGATATAATTATAACAAATAATCTGACAAGATGTATATTAGAGTGAGAAACAAGCTATATGTTTCTTTATTAAAATCAATAGGAATATAAAAGAAACATAGATATGTCATAACTAAAAGATAAAATTTTTGTTCTGTGAAGAACTAAAATGCACTGGAGTTTACATAAAACTAGAGAGAAAGCTGTCTAAATATAAATTCCATTGATTATAAGCTAGTCTCAAACTTGTGAACCCTGTCAGCCTTGGGAGTAGCTGGGATTACTGGCTTGCACCATCTCCTTGCATCAGAATGATTTTTATCATGTAAAATATTAGCCTAGAGCAAGGGCAAACTTGCAGGCTGAACATTTTTTTAGATGCTTAGATTAGCTTTCACTTTCCATTTTAATAAGGGTAAAAAGTTTTATTTTTGGAGCTTTTCTTCCCCATCCTTTGCCTTTACATGCAGCTGCATGTTAAATGAGTTTCAAAATTTTTCAACTAAAGCCAGCCATCTCTGTAATAACTAGGCTAGAAAACAGAAATATTGAAAGAGTTTTGTCTGGCTTGCTTTTTCCTATTGGGACAGAAATAACTTAGATTCAAACTGTCACTTTTGTAGAGTATACATGAACATTTCATTCATTATCAGTCAAGTGAAAAAGAAGAATGTTTAAAGATAGAAACAGATGGGGGCTGTGGGTTTTGTTTATAGATAGAGAGTCTGTTTTGTGGTACTTGAGCTAAAAAAAATCATTGTAGGTTAAAAAAAATCAGCTCTATAGATCAATTGATCCTAGGACTTTAGGTTGTAGGTAAAGATAACCTTAAGAGAGATACTCAAAGTCAGGACCTTGAAATTGTCAGAATGGCTGGTTAGGAAAGTTGCTCCAAGGCTCAGGATTCAAGCAGCTGGAGTACTGCTTCTCAGAAAGGTGGGTGAAAAACAGATTTCATCAAAATTTAATATTGAACAGTCAGAGAATCTTAGAGTCTCAGAAATTTCGGTTCACTGAAAAAAGAAGAGCATGAGGCTGAACTGGTAGCAGCAGCAGCAGTGGCAGCAGCAGCAGTGCGGACTCACCATAGAGGAGAGGTAAAACAGAGAGAGAAATGCAACAGACAGACCTGGCATGGAAAACCTGAGATCAGGCAAGCAGACTAAACTTGGGTGATCCAGAGGCTGATTGTGAACTGCTGATTGTAAAGTGCTGTTTCCCAAGTGGCCAAGGAGAGCTGAGGCAGAGCCACTTTTAGGAGGCAACTCTGCAGCTGCTGCTGTGGAGCCAGTAGATCATACCAAATACTCAGACTGTCCCAGCAAGCACCTACCACATGGCCTATAGTGTACCTAGCAAGCGCATAAGTGAAACAGGCATGGGGAAGATTGTACCCAGGGTGATTCACGTCAGAAAAACAGAGGCAAGCACAATTTGCTCTTACCTTTGAGATGGACAGCTTACATGACATGATCATCTGAAGCAGGTTGTGAATCTGAACAGGCAGGTGTGAATACACTCAGGGACTAAGCCAGGAAGGCTGTGTTAGGGGACAGCAGAGTGCATGAAACTTTGGCTTCCCTGCTCCATGAATAGGATTCTTGGAAGGCTCCTCAGATCCAGATTCCTGACAAAGATCAGCAACTGCCAGGCCCTAGTAATGTGTTAATCAAATCGCTACAGAGAAGACACCACCCAATGAAGCCCTTGAGACCTTAAGCCCCAGCAACTGGAACTCCACACCTAGAATTCTGCAGCAGCCCCACTCTGGCAGTGCATTGATCTGGTCTGTGCAGACAAAGCTCCAACTGACAGTATTTCCCATCCCATCCAACCTCATGCTGGTGAGAAGGAAAACTGAGAGTTATTTCAACCAGCTTCAAGTCTTAAGCCCCTCCAACTAGCAACTCAGTGAGTAGAACAAAGAGAAAAGGGCTAACAACCACCCCCACTCAGTATGGAGCCCAAGAAGAAATAGAAAGGACAGTTAAGCATAGACAGTGACCATCCATTCTCATTGACTATTTTGACCACCTCAGTGGAAATGATTTCTTAATTTTTTATTAAGTCTACTTTCCTTAGTTTTTGTTATTATTTGTTGTTTTGCCATGCTAATTGTTTATTGGCATACATAACATATATATTTGTTCTTTTATTTTCATGTTTTTAGCATTTTTTAATGCAATTGTTTTTCCTTGCCTTATCTTTTGAGTGTTAGGGTTGGGGTTTGTTTATTTTGGTTGTGTTTGCTTTACTTTGTTCCTCTTGTTTGTATTTCTGCCTTCTTCCACTAACAGCCAAATTCTTTTTATCTAGTCCTCTACTTAGTTTCCCCTTTTTTCTCCTCCTTCCTATAACCATCAGCTGCTATAGCTTTTCTGCATTTTCTCTGTTCACATTTTCTTTTCTCTTAATGAACTGTAGTTTTACCATCTTATAGACTAATTGGTTTATAACTGTTGCCCCCATTATTTATGCTATTGCAATTGTTACTGCTGTGAATGATACAGTTGACACCTGTTGTTTGCTTTAATGCCAGATCTACTTCATAGCTACTTATTGTTTTTGTTATTGTTTTTGCAATTACTGACCTCATTTGTGTGTGTGTGTTAATTAAATTTTAGATGTCAGAGTAAGTACCAAAAAATTGTGCATCTTTTCCCACATAACAGTGCACTCTCGGGTCCCACTCACAGATATCATTGTTACAGAAAAAAAAAAAAAAAGATTGACGTAACACAAAACCTGTGAATACCATGCCTATGAGGGAATCTCAAACTAGATCATTTTAGGACACATTATAAAGGGAAGGCTATCCCCTGAAAATACCCATACATATAAGTGGAAGAGACACCCACTCTAACAAATGCATAAAACTCAACACAGGAATAAAAAAACATAAAAATAACAAAGTAACATGACATCTCCTCATGTTAATAATTTACCAGCAACTAACTTCACAAATATTGAAGTGGATGAATAACCAGATAAAGAATGTAGAATAATGACTATAAAATAATCAATGAATTCCAAGAGAACACAGAAAAAACAATGGAAAAACTAAGTAAGTCAGCAAAGGGTATGAATGAGAAATACAATAAGAAGATAGAGAGATATTGAAAAAGAAATAAACAAACAAAATCTTTGAAATGAAAGACACAACGAACTAAATAAAATGTTCAGTTGAAAATCTCTCTAATAGAGTTGACCATGCTGAAGACACAATATCAGAGCTGGAAGATAAACTGATCAGACTTGAACATTCAAACAGTATTGAAGAAAGAAAATAGGTAATAATAATCAGAATATGCAAGATCTCTGAGAAAATATTAAGGATATAAAGAATATGAAGAAACTATAGAACTAAATAATGCAATCAACAATTGTATAATGAGGAGAGAGAAAATTCAAATTTATTAAAATAAGGGATGAAAAAGGAAATAACTGATACTATTGAAATATAAGAGATCATTAGAAACTATGTTGAAAATTTACACTCCAATAAAATTGAAAATTTTAAAGACATTGTCAAATTTCCTGAGAATGAACTACCCAAACTGAATCAGGAGGACATACATGTATAAACAGATCAATTTTGACCAATCAAGAAAAGCCCAGGAACAGATGATTTTCAGCCAAGTTCTACAAGACCTTCAAAGAATAATTAACACCCATATTCCTCAAATTATTCCATGAAATACAAAAGGAGGGACCCCTTCTGAGGTCATTATATGCAACTAATATCACTCTGATAACAAAATCAGATGAAGACACATCAAGAAAAGAAAATTTCAGAACAATATCCCTGATGGACATAGATTCAAAAACTCTCAATAAAATCCTGGCAAATCAAATACAAAAACATAGTGTACCACAATCAAGTGGGGTTCATCCCAGGGATGCAAGCTTGATTCTATATACAGAAATCAATAAATATAGCTAATCAGATCAATAGACTTTAAAACTAGAATGATATGATCATCTCAATAGATGCAGAAAAAGCATTTGATGAAATACAGCACCCCCTCATGTTCTAAACACTAGAAAATCTAGGAATATTAAGAACATACCTCAACATTATAAAGACTATCTATGTTAAACCCAAGGCCAACATCATTCTAAATGGAGAAAAATTGAAAGCATTCCCTCCAAGAACTGGAACAAGACAAGGATGCCCTCTTAAAAAAATGTATATATATATATATATATATATATATATATATATATATATATATATATATATATATTGTAGTTTGAACACAATATCTTTATTTTATTTATTTATTTTATGTGGTGCTGAGGATTGAGCCCAGGGCCTTACATATGCTAGGCAAGCTCTCTACTGCTGAGCCACAACTCCAGCCTGAGGATGCTCTCTTTTACAACTTCTATTCATCATCATCCTTCAAACTCTAGCCAGAGCAATTAGAAAGGAGAAAGAATTTAAAGAAATATGTGTAGAAAAAAAGGAACTTAAACTATCCCAATTTGCCAATGACATAATACTATATTTAGAAGATTCAAAAAGTTCCACTAGAAAATTTCTAGAACTAATAAATAAATTCATCAAAGTAGCAGTATATAAAATAAACACCCATAAATCAAACATGTTCCCATACATCAGTGATGAACCTAGTGAAACATAAATTAGGAAAACTACCTCATTCACAATAGCCTAAAAAAAAAAGAAAAGGAAAAAAAAAACCTTGGGAATGAATCTAACAAATGAGATGAAAGATCTCTTCGATGAAACCTATACAACACTAAATTAAGAAATTGAGTAAGACCTTAGAAGATGGAAAGACCTCTCATCCTCCTGGATGAGCAGAATTAATATTGTCAAAGTTGCCATACTACCAAAAACATCATAGAGATTTAATGAAATTCATATTTAAAAACTCAATGGCAATATTCATAGATCTAGAAAAGCAATCATCAACTTCCTTTAGAAAAACAAGACACCCAGAATAACCAAAGCAATGCATAGCAAGAAAAGTGAAGCATGATGCATCACAATACCAGACCTTAAACTATACTACAGAGCCATAGTAACAAAAAAGGCATAGTATTGGCACCAAAACAGACATGTAGATGAATGGTATAGAATAGAAGACACAGAGACAAACCAGCATAAACACAGTTATCTCCTATTAGACAAAGGCACCAAAAATATTCACTGGAAAAAAAGACAGCCGATTCAGAAAATGTGCTGGAAAAATTGGAAATCCATTCCCAAAATTGGATATTAAACCCCTACCTCTCTCCCTGCACAAAACTCAACTCAAAGTGGATTAAAGATTTAGGCACTAGAATAGAGAGACACTGTGACTAATAGAAGAAAAATAGGCCCAAATCTTCACCATGGTGGCTTCAGATCTGAATTTCTTAAGAAGACACCTGAAGCACAAGAAGTAATAATAAATAATCAATAAATGGAATAGATTCAAACTAAAAGATTCTCAGCAAATGAAATAATCAATAACATGAAGAGAGAGCCTAAAAAATGAGAGAAAAATCCTTGCCATGCATCTCAGAGCATTAATCTCTAGGATATACAAAGAACTCAAAAAATTAACACCAAAAACAAACAAAATGGGGTAAGGAACTGAACAGACACTTCATGGATGAAGAAATACAATCAACCCACATATATACAAAAAATATTCAACATAACTAACAATTAGAGAAATGCAAATCAAAACTACTCTTAAGATTGAGCATCTCACTTCAGTTGGAATGGCAATTATCAAGAAGACAAGCAAAAAATAAATGTTCCCAGGATGTAGGCTCTCTGTTCACATCACAGATTTGTTTCTTTTGCTGAGAAGAAACTTCTAGAGAATTAATCTCTAGGGTATATAAAGAACTCAAAAAGCTAAGTACCACAAAAAACAAATAACCCAATCAACAAATGGGCCAAGGACCTAAACAGACACTTCTCAGATGAGGATATACAATCAGTCAACAAATATATGGAAAAATGCTCATCGTTTCTAGCAATTAGAGAAATGCAAATCAAAATTACTCTAAGACTCCATCTCACTCCAGTCAGAATGGCAGCTATTATGAAGACAAACAACAATAAGTATTGGCAAGGATGTGGGAGGAAAGGCACACTCATACATTGCTGGTAGGACTGAAAATTGGTGAAGCCAATATGGAAAGCAATATGGATATTCCTTGGAAATCTGGGAATAGGACCACTATTTTACCCAGCTATCCCTCTCCTCGGACTATACCCAAAGGACTTAAAAACAGCAAGCTACAGGGACACAGCCACACTAATGTTTATAGCAGCACAATTCACAATAGCTAAACTGTGGAGCCAACCTAAATGCCCTTCAGTGGATGAATGGATAAAAAAAAATGTGGTTTGTATACACAATGGAATTTTACTCAGCAATAAAAGAGAATAGAATCATGGTATTTGCAGGTAAATGGATGGCATTGGAGAAGATAATGCTAAGTGAAGTTAGCCAATCCCCCCAAAACAAATGCCAAATGTTTTCTCTGATATAAGGAGGCTGATTCATAGTGGGGTAGGGAGGGGGAGCATGGGAGGAGTAGATGAACTCTAGATAGGACATAGAGGTTGTAGGGGAAGGAAGAGAGCATGGGGTTAGAAATGATGGTGGTGTGTGATGGACATCATTATCCAAAGTACATGTATGAAGACACGAATTGTGTGTCAACCTACTTTATATACAAACAGAGATATGAAAAATTATGGTATATATGTGTAATAAGAATTGTAATTAAAAAAAAAAACAAGTACATTTATAAAACATGAATTGGCATGAACACACTTTATATACAAAGATATGAAAAATTGTGCTCTATATGTGTAATAAGAATTGTAATACATTCCACTATCATGTATTTAAAAAGTAAAATAAATTAAAAAAGAATGTTGGCAAGAATGTAAGGGAAAAGGGATACTCATACATTATTGGTGAGACTAGAAATTGTTGCAACCATTATGGAAAACAGTATGGAGATTTCTAAGAAAACTTGGAATGGAACCAACATTAGACCCAGTTATTCCACTTCTAGGTCTATACCCAAAGGATTTAAAATTAGCATACTACAGTGACACAGACACATCAATATTTAGAGCAGCTCAACTCACAATACTTAAACTATGAAACCAAGCTAGATGTACTTCAACAGATTAAATGACACAGAAAATGTGGTCTATATACACAATGGAATATTACTTAGCCTTAAGAAGAATGAAATGATGGCATTTACCAGTAAATGGATGGAGCTGGAGAATATCATGCTAAGTAAAATAAGCCAATCTCCCAAAACCAAAGGCTGAATATTTTCTGTGATTATATGAACACTAACTCACAATAAAGTGGAGTAGCTATGGAAAATAAAGCTATTTTGAATTAGGCAGAGAAAAGTGACAGGAGAGTACAAGGTATGGGGGTAGGATAGTAGAATGAATTGGACATCATTAACCTATGTGCATGTATTATAAATGATTACACATCATGTACAACCAGAAAAATAAATAGTTATACTCCATTTATGTGTGATGTGTCAAAGGACATTCTACTGTCATGTATAACTACTTAGAATGAATAGATGAAAAAAATGGTGGAGGCCAACAGATGGAGGAAGAGGAATGAGAGTTATTATTTAATGGTGGCAGAGCTTCTGTGTGGAGTGACAAAATTGTTCTGGAAACAGAAAGTTGTACAATATTGTGAGTGTAATTAATGCCACAGAGTTGTTCACGTAACATGAATAAAATGGCAAATTTTATGTTACAGATATTTTGCAACTTAGAATACTTTATTAAATTTATTTATTTTTTTTTTCAGAAAATGGAAGAAGAATATTAAGGCACATCAATGTTGTTAACGGTTTCTATTCAGTACTTCCTTAGATGCCAGGATATGTGGTGTCAAACTAGATAATGGTTTCATCAGTTTCAGAAATGGGTGCTAACAACAACAACAAAAAAAAACGGAACAGAGAATTGCATAGTTTAGAATCAAAACTTTTTCTTTCAACTAAGCTTTGAAGACTACTTATGAATACAATTTACTTAAACAACACATACTTTAATGCCTGCCCAAAACCTTCATAATAAGTACCTAACTTTTATAGTTGAAAACAAAGTTGTTTCAGTTTTTCTACTTTCCAAATATCTACATTTCAGCGGGCCATAAATATACTCATGCCAGCATTCAATGAATACAATATTCAATAATAAATAAGAATGTACTATAACAATATTAAATTTTTATTTTTGACAGATGAAACTCTAAAATGTAGCAGCTGCCTTACTGGTAGTGATCAATGAATAGTGGGATGTTATTAACACTATAAAAATTTTCTCTTGATTATTCAAAAAGAGTCAACATTTTCCAAAAATGGCATCATTTCCAAATTTACCTGTATCAAGTCCTTGGCTGGACCCCTTTTCTCAAATCCACTTCCAAACATTGATTTAAGAAATCTTGAAACACTGGGGAAAGTTTCTCTGGATTTGGAAGTTCTGGAGTTCCATTTGTTGCAATCAGATATAAGACCTAAAAATAGAACAACATCTGTAAAATTATTATTATTTTTTTTTTGAGGGGTGGGTACCAAGGATTGAACTCAGGGTTGCTTTACCAGTGAGCTACATCCCTAAACTTTTTTTTTTTTTTTGGACAAGGTCTCAACAAATTGTTGAGGCTGTCCTCAAACTTGTTATGCTCCTTCTTTATGCCTTCCCGGGTCCTTGGGATAATAGATGTGCAACCACTTGGTACAACCTTTGTGACATTATCAAGGTACTTCAACAAAGTTATAATGAACTTTATCACTTTATCAAATTCATAGAACTCTTTGTGTGTGTGTGTGTGTGTGTGTGTGTGTGTGTGTGTGTGTTTGTGGTGGTAGGCTCAAACCCAGAGCCTTGTGCATGCTAGGAAATCATTCTACCACTGAACAACATCCCCATCCCTCTTAATTCTACAATGACATTCACCATAAATAATAAAGTGATTAAAGTAAGGTTATCATAATCTCTACCTGTTTGGATTTTGTATCCTCATTTCTCCCTTTCCTTTACTTTATCTTTTCTCTCTCTCTCTCTCTCTCTCTCTCTCTCTCTCTCTCTCTCTCTCTCTCTCTCTCTCTCTCTCTCTCTCTCGGTGTTGTAGGAATTGAACCCAGGCATATGCTAGGCAACTAAGTGCTATACCACTGAGCTATTCCCCAACCCTCTTTTCATCTTATTTTGAGCTAGTGTATCTCTAAATTGCCCAGGCTGGCCTCAAACTTGGTATCTTCCTGCCTCAGCCTCTCCAGAAGCTGAGATTACAGTGTGTGCCACCAGGCCTGGCAGCTTCATCTTTTTTTTTTTTTTTAACTATGAATGTAAAACACCTTGCTTAAAGAAAATCAACAACCACCACCCCGACTGAGTGACATAAATATATAAAGAAACATGATGACAACTCTACTATGAATGTGTACAATCCTGTTAGACATTCACAAGCTTTTTAAAAGTTACATTTCAAAACAATTGAATTAATGAAACTCTTTTCCTTAACTAGCTGTATACCAGCTTCACCATTCTCAAGAACTGATCATAAAATTATTCTAATGGCTAAATTGAATAGTGCCTTTAATAAGGGTGTTTTCATAATTTTACCAATATTCTTTAATTTTTGATAATTGACATTAAGTGTCTAGAAATAAAAATATTTCTGATTACTTTAGTAGAAGTATTTAGGTTTTGAAATTAAGCATACAGTACAAACCATCACTGAGTTGTCTTGTGAGACCGGAGGAACACTTTAATGGATCTTGGTGACCTTCTTTAATACTGAAAAGACAACTATATAACCTTGAAAATGTATTTTCCAAATGCATATTTTATCTCAAAGTCCTAAAATGTTCCCATATTAGCTCCTCGTTTTCTTATTATTAGCATCTTGCATTATAGTGCAGTATACTTATTACAAAATATATATACTATATATACACATACACATATACACACATATGTATATACATACATATACACATATATAAATATTTATTTATTTATTTATTTATTTATTTATTTTGTGGTGCTGTGGCTTGAACCCTGGGGACTCTTGTATAGTAGGCAAGCACTCCACCACAAATAAACAAATACAAATCTACTTCTATTAATCTAATGTTTACAGTTTACATTACAGTTCACTCTTTGTATTGTATTATACAATTCTGTGGGTTTTTAAAAATTAATAGTCAGGTGTTAGTATATCAGACTGCCCTAAAAACCTACTATTCATAGTCTCTACACCCCTGAATCCCTGCAACCACTGAGTTTTTCAAACTCTTCATACTTGAGAGGTCCTAAAATTATATCTTGTTTGAATTTATTTATATACTTATTTATTTTTATTTATTATTTATTTTTTTGGTTCTGGGGATAGAGCTCAGGGTCTCAGGTATGCTAGGCAAGTGCCCTGTCAGTAATGAACACTTCCAGCCCACACAATATAGTTGGAATTGTAAAGTGTCTAGCCTTTTTAGACTGAATTTTTTTGCTAAGCAATATGTATTTAAATATCTTTCAGATTCTAAAATGTTCTCGCCTTAGGCATATAATAAATTTTCCATGTTCTTTCCCTATAATAAATAAGTAGATAAGATAAAGTTCTTTAATGTCTTTTGGTGTTTTGATAGATCTGTTTTTATCAATTATTAATATTATGTTATATGGATGTAACATATGCACCCAATTTTCTTTTATTTATTTTGTGATATGGGGGATGGAACCCAGGGCCTCAAGAATACTGGCATGTGCTCTACCATTGAGCTACACACAGCCCTTACATTTACTTTTTGAAAAACATCTTGGCTCCAGTTTGAAATAAAGATGCTATAAAAATTGTATATAGATTTTTTTGTAGACATGCTTCAATGCATTTGGATAAATATCTAGAAATACATTCCTGGGTTATGTGGTAAGGTCATATAATTTTTGTGGAAAACTGAAAAATTGTCTTCTTGAGTAGAGCATTTCACTAGCAATGAATGAGTGTTCCTGTTGCTCCACAGGCTCACTCAGTATTTGGTATTGTCAGATTTTATGAACTTGACCATTCTAACAATGAGGTACAGTGGTATCTCATTGTTATTTTAATTTACCAATTCCCTAACTACATGATGTTTAGCTCTTTCCATATGCTTACTTGCCACCTGTGTATCCTCTTTGTTGTTAATTTAGCTCTTTTTCCCTTTTATTTTTCATACTGCTTTGGAATCCAGGCCTTCATATATGCTAGGCAAAATCTTGACCTACATCCCCAGCCCAGAAGATTTTAATTTTTTTTAATGTGGTGCTGAGTTTCAAACCCAGTGTCTCACCCATGCTAACAAGTGCTCTACCACTGAGGTAAAACACTAGCCCCCCCAAAGATCCTAATTTTAAGAAAGTCCAATATATTCTTTCATACATGTCCTTTTACTATAGTACTTAAATACACTGGCAAACCACAGTCACATTGAATTTCTCCTGACTTAATTCTATTCTAAGACATCATGCCTGAGAGATCTACTAATATCAGGTTAAGATTGAAAGATGGTTGGAAACTTCTATATCTCCATCAGAAGGGATAAAGATGGAAACTCATAGCATACTCAAGGTAAGTATTCACAATCTCCACCTTCAACAGTACCCCTACCCCTGCTCATAACTTCTCCCAACTTTAGGGTCAGTCACACTATATTCTTTACCTTCATTTATATTAATGACCATAAGCAGTCCAGGAGTCCCAGTCATATCCCCTCCACACCCCCACCCCAACCCTGGGTTCGCCACTCTGATGCCCAAGTAGCTCATTCTCCTTACTCTCACCAGTAGTGCTTACTAGGGGTGACTTTTTTTCTTTCACACCTTTGCTAGAGATAAAGCAAGTGTCTTTTTTTTTCATTGCTCTTTGAAGTCTTCATCATTATTTTCCTCTATGATGCAGGCTTTAGACTACAAATCTACATTTCCTTGTTTTAAATAGCTACTAATCCCAAGGCCATTGCCCTCTCATTCCTTCAAGATCATAACTCTTTGCACTGTTATCCCTACCATTACTCATGTCACAATTCATATTATTTTAATAGCTACACAGATGCATGATAAGAGTTCCTTGTCTTCTTCTCTGATGCACTTATGCACTAACCTTTCTCACCATATACACTGTGTCCTACCCTCTGCCAGGACAGACATAGCAACTGCAACTCTTAAATTTTTGTTGTGCTCTACCTCTAATTTTTGTACTCCTAGCACTACAAAGTCAGTAACCTCATGACTCCACTGGGGCTAAAATCCCAGGGGTCTTTCAGTGTCCATCATTCCTTTCACATGTCACTTCCATGTCCCTCTCCCATTCATTTACAGTATTTATCCAGCTAAATGTGGTTAAAACTCTGTATTCCTTTCCTGTATCCATGCATCTGAATATAGTGGGATAAACCCCACTCATCTACAATGACTGGCACCACTCGAGATTGAAATCCACTCACCTCATATGGGCTCTTAGTGCTTTCAGCAGCATACGAGATGTCCCTATTCCATGTACTCTCCCATTATCCTTTCCTGTTCTAAGACATATGTATATTATCCTTTCCTGTTCTAAGACATAGTTGTGATGTCTCCCTAGATGTCTCTTGACTGTGACAATTTCTCAGACTTTCCTTGTTTGTGATGACTCTAGAATGTTTTGAGGAGTACTGCTCAGGTATGATATCATACTTTGTAGATACCCCTTTAATGAAATGTATCTGAAATTTTTTCTTCAAGGCTATATCAAAATGATGGTTTTTTGAAAAGAAGATCACAGATTTTTCTTTCTTTTTGTCCTTTCGCAGTACTGGGCATTAAGCCCAGAAGTGCTCTACCACTGAGTTACATCTCTAGCCCCTTTTGTTTTCAATTTTGATATAGGGTCTTACTAAGTTGCTGAGGCTAACCTACAACTTGCGACCTTCTTGCCTCAGCCCCCCAAATAGCTGGGCCGCCATGCATGCCTGGCAACAGTACTATTTTCATTGCATCATACTAAAGGTACCTATTAGCAACATAAGTCTTGACTGCTGATGTTGACCTTATCACCTGGCCAAGGGCTTGTTAACTTTTCCCACTGTGAAGTTCCTCATCCCTTCCCATACTGTATTCTCTGGAAGTCACTATGTGTAGTCCATACTTGAGTTGCTCTCTACTTCCTGCAGGTGGAGGAGCATCCACATAAACTTTTAGAATTCTTCTGCATAGGTGATTGATCTGTCTCTTTGCCCACATTTATTTATTCAATCATTTATGTTATCATGGATTCATAAGTATTTATTTTAAATTTCAAGTTTTAATTCTTTACTACTTTATTTTGCTGTTCTAATTGTCCCAGCTTTGGTTATTAGGAGTTCTTTCAGTTGCAACCTATGATATACCTCATTCAATGTGGCCTTTAAAGAAAAATTGTTTATTTTTAATTGTCTAATAGTAATTGTATATATTTATGGGGTACAATATGATGTTTTGATATTTGTACACATTGCTGGATGCATTTTTATTGAATTATTTATTTTTGTGGCACTAGGGACTGAACTCAGGGCCTTACACATATTAATACACTAGACAAGTGCTCTACCTCTGGTATCTCCAGAACTATTTTTTTTTCTTTTTGCTTCTTTGTTTTTGTGGAGCTGGGAATCGAATCTGGGTCCGTATTCATGCGAGGCAAGCACTCTACCAACTCTGCTATATCTCCTTTTTGTCTGTTAATGATTCCTTACTTATTAGGTACAACTCTTGTCTTTATTATTTCATGTTTGCATTTTTTAAATGAACACATTCTACCATCAAGTAACAAACCATGTAACATAGGACAAATTTCTTAGGGTTCTTCCCCTTGGCCCTGAGGCTTTTGTTGTCATTTTACAAATGCATATCTCCTGCATCCACTGTTTTTATTTAAAAAGTTTTATTTTTAAAAGATATTTATATAACAAAAATCCATATGTTTACCCAAATAGTTACAAGAACTTTCAACTATAATGTGTTTGAGAAAGCTGCTTATTTAGCTTTTGAAAGATAGATTTCTGGGTTAATTTCTTCTTTCAGAACTTCATTATACATTACTAAACACTAAAAACGGTCTAACAGCTCACTGACTCTATTTCATTTATTTTTTTCACTTCCATTTTTATGTTTTCCTGTGCCTATTTTCTATTTCTATAATAATCTACCATTAATCCTACCTCACATGCTATAGTTTCCATAAAGTGTTCATCAGTTTTGTTTCACTGTCACCAAAATACCTGACAAAAAAATATCTTAGAGAAACAGGCATTTTGGCTCACCATTTCAGAGGTCTAATCCATGGTGCACTGATTCCAATACTCTGGGCTCAAGGTGAAGCACAATGTCATGGAAGATGATCACGATGAAGGCATGCTGCTCTGCTCAAGGAGGCCAGAAAGCACAGAGAGGAAGAAAGGGATACGAGGAAAACAAATGCTTCGATGGCAGACTACAGTGACCCATCTCTTCCAGCCACACTCCTACAGTTTCCACCAAGTCCATTCAAACTAGGATAGCCTGATAGGGTTAGGATTGTCACAATCCTATCATTTCACTTACAAATATTCCTGCATTAACACAGGAGTTTTTCAGGGATACTTCCTATCCAAATTACAACGTATGACTAAATTCAATTTGGGTCTTTTAAAGATATGTCTGACTTTTTAACACCTGGAACACAATTATAAAACATTATTTTAATGACTAATTCTTCTGTGCTAATTCTTTTATTGGTGTTAATTCTAGGTTGGATTTAGCTGAATGTTTTCCTGCCCTTTGTCTCTCTGGTAAAATGTTTATTGGATGTCTGGATACTTGTTGGATTCTGGCCACATCTGGATTTGTAGCAATATTCTTTTACTTTTTTCCAGGTAGATCAAGGCTTTTTTTTATCTGAACAACTGATCTATGTAATTATGGAGACCACACTGGAATTAGAGCTTTATTTTTGGGTCTCTTCATCCTTGGACAGTCTTCCTTGACCGGGAGGTGCTTTTCACAAAGCTTGTGGTCTTCCCTGGTTTCAGACTCATGGGCCTCAGACAGGTCGGTCAAGATTCTCACAGGTCTTGTCTGCCTTCAGCTTGTGGGTATGTTCCATGAGAATCTGCTTTGTTTTTGGCTATGTTCCCTTATCTGAAGGTACAGGCTTTGGTACAAATATCAATCTTTTCAGATTTGTGATAGCTTTTGAGTAGCCACTGCACAATTCTTACCCTTCTCATCCAGGTTACCTTTTCTAACATACGCCCATATGACTCCCCTTCCTTCATGCCATAGTGTTTTTCCAGATTTAGCATGGGAATGGACAGTCTCAAGCTCATAGATGAAAATCCCCCCTTTGATCATCTTCTGGAATTGCTGATTGCTGATGACATTTGAGAAATGACTGATTTCACTGGGTCCAACCAGATCCAAGGCAGAGGATGCTGAAGACAGCCTCTTCTGAGGCCTAAGTATAATCATGGTTGCAGTTGTGACCCTATAAATATTCTTAGGCTTTGTTCTGGGATGCAGTTTTAAACTATTTGGGTCTCATTTGTAAGATTTGTTAGGTGGAACTGAAGTAGCATTTAACTTAGTGGTAATTATTTCCCATCATTGAGATAAGACTCAATGTCTTCTACTCATCATCTTGTGAATGATCAGGTTTTCCACAGTGGCTGAGAGAAACAGGCACTACTCCCAAGCTTTCAAATGTGGCATGCACTACTCTTTCCAATCTTGTTTTTCTGAGCTGGAGGTCTCACTATGTTCCTCATACAAGTAGTCCTCAACCTTCAACTATCCGGGACTATGGGTGTGCACCATCACATCCAGCCCCAATGTTTGCTCCTAGTGATGGAGACTGAAACAAGTTCTTGCAAATGCTAGGCAAACACTCTACCACTAAACTATACCCCAACCCAGTTCTTTCCACTCTTGTCAGATAAGTATATCTTAAGTCTTTACATTGGCTCTTCACACCAATCTCCTTTGAATGCTTAAGGGGGGACTCTCCACACAGATCTTGAAAGTCTTCATCTTTTCTTCTTTCACAGCTTTTCCAGCAATGTCCCATCATAGTCATCCCTCTCTGAACATGGCCTGGCAACTGGGGCAGCCATAAGTTTCACTTCAGTTGTTCCTTATTGTCCTTCATTCATTGTCTGATGCAATGTCTTGAATAGTACTGGTTCACAGAATCTTGCTGTTTCAGGCAAGGTGGGTTAATCTGGTCTGTGTTACTTCATTTTGACAGAAAGCAGATGTCCCCATTCCTCAAGTTTTCACCAACATTATGTCTAAATTCATCAAGTCTCAGTCTTCATCTTAATTGAAATAACTGCAGTTTTTGCCAAGCTGGTCTCTCCCTCACTTCTTGCATGTAGATTTCAGGGCATATCTTTATCTAGTTTTCCCTATCTTTCCTGCCATTCCTTTTTAGTCTTCTTGCTGGTCTGCCTGATCAACTCTTATTTATGGACTGTGTCAGGGTACCAGCTGAATTTTTGTCAGTCTATACCTCCTTGACCTTGTGATGTCATCTTGCCTTAAAGCTTTAGAAAACATCTGTAGCTAAGGAGCCTCAGTTTGATCTCTCTAACCTAGGTTCCAGACTTGCATTCCCAACAGGCTCATCAACATATCCACTTGAACATCTTAGTAGGTATCTTAACCTTAAAATGCCTAAAATGTTAGAATGTTGTCAGCTAAATTCCCACCTACCATCCCAACCCCTCTACTCGTCCTGTAGTCTTTCCCATCTCAACTAAACTTCAATAAATCTTTCCCTTTGCCTAGGCCAGACACTTGGAACTATCCTCAACTTTTTTTTTAACATACTCTCTTTTCAAAATATATCTATGATCTAACTATTTTTTATCTCCTGATAACATCCTGGTCTACATTACTGCTATTTCTTGCCTGAATTATTACAACAGCTTCTTAATTGGTCTTCCTGCTTCTGCCTTTGCCTTTCTTGAGAATCTCCTCTTAACAAATTGACCCAAGTGAGCATTTTAAAATTTAAGACAGACTATTTTATGCCTCTGCTTAAACTTTACAATGGTTTTCCCCTCTTAGAATAGAAGCCAGAATCCCCATCTTAGATAAAAATTCAGAATCCCCACAGAGCACTACAGAGGGCCTCATTTCACTGACCACCTTATTGCCTATAGTTTGCTCAATGCACTCTAACTCTGCTAAATTCCTTCAAGATCTTTGAAGGTACCAGAAACATTTCTGCTTCAGAGCTTTTGTAATTGCTGTTTCTTCTGCTTGACATGCCCTTCCAATAAATATTACTCTCTTCCATCCTGTGTCCAAATGTCACCTCATAAAAGCCCTCCAAAAGCATTCTTTTTAAAAGCAAATCCCTGACTCCCCTGCCTCTTTCTCTCCTTGCCAGTCCAGCACATTGCTAAATGTATTATTCTGATTTACATTATTCTTTCTCTTCTTCCATTAGAATGTAGGTTCAATAAGAGCAGGAATTTTTGTTGGTTCTCTAGGCAGTGACTTATGCACTGCATAGCACAAGGCAGGTATTAAACTCAATATTGCCTAAATAAATATAGGAAGGTAGAGGATTTTGAAAAAGTGTTCAACAAAGACTATCTATATCCAATCCCTCTGTTGTCTGGCCTATTTTACTTAGTATAATACTTTCAATGGTGATTGTTACACATGTATTACTACTTCCTTCCCTTTATGGCCAAATAATATTAAACTCTTCTCAGGTGGCAGATAATTGGGTTGTTTCTTCGTCTTGCTAGCCTAAATAATACTGCTATGAACATTTTATGCATTTTTTTGTAAGGACATGTGCTTTTGTTGCCTTTTTACTTTTGGCAGTGCTGAGGACTGAACCCAGGGCCTTGTGCATGCCAGGCACTCTACCATTGAGCTACATCTCCCACTCCATGGACATACACTTTTAATTCTCTTGCTATATACTTAGGAGTGGAACTAGAAGGTCATATGGTAATCCAATAGCAACTTTTCTGAGGAACTGTCATATTGTTTTGAAAGCAGTGCAACATTTTACATTCCCACTAGCAATATAGGAAGGTTCCAACATTTTTTTTTCATTTTCATTTTTGTAGTGCTAGAAATTGAATTCAGGAGTGCTCTACCTCTAAGCTATATCCATTTTATTTGGAGATGGAGTTTTACAATGATGCCCAGGCTAGCCTCAGACTTCCATTCCTCCTACCTTAGCCTCTAAAGTCCCTGGGATAACAGGTGTGCACCATTGTGCCTGAACAACAATTCCAATATTCACACATTCTCACCAGCACTGATTATTGTCTGAAATGAGGTGGAAAGAGGTGTCCTGTGGTTTTGATTTGTATGTCCTTAATTACTAATGATGCTGTGTCACATATGGTAATATAAAAGAAAATGAGAGGATGGTTGAAATTCTTCTCAAATGTCAGAATATTTACTATTTCAAAGTCTACTCTGTTTAAAAATGGGCTTGAACACTATCAGTTATATATCTTTGTCAGAGGTGTGATCTTGCTTTTCTCTTAAAAAAGGTCAGGATCAGT
This sequence comes from Marmota flaviventris, assembly GCF_047511675.1. NCBI lineage: Eukaryota > Metazoa > Chordata > Mammalia > Rodentia > Sciuridae > Marmota > Marmota flaviventris. The sequence goes on along the minus strand of NC_092505.1, from coordinate 72,081,752 downwards.
ATCACATGCAAAGAAGTCTGCTTTTTCTTTGAACATGAACTTTGATTCTGTGATGATGAGAACATATGAAATACAATTAAATCAAACCATATATGATTTTCACTTAATTCCATTTAAAAAATATTTTTATGTTGTAGATTAACCCAATACCTTTCTTTAAATTTATTTTTTGTGTGGTGCTGAGGATTGAACCCAGTGCCTCACATATGACAAGTGCTCTACCATTGAGCTACAACCACAGCCCTTAATTATATTATTTTTAGAAACTAGATATATAGTTTTCTAGAAAGAGAAACACATTAAAGCAAAGAAACATCCCAGGAGTTGTAATTGGCAAAATGAGGTGGAAAAAATTAGCAAAATCTATACTGAGGTAAACAAGTCAAAGGTTCTTGCATCTTTAAAGTACAATGCAAGGAAGATAAAGCCTGAGAACCACCATAGGGAAGGTCTGTCTCAAAAGACATCCCAGAGATTGCTCAACCAACTGTAACACATAGATTGAATCCTATAGCATCTTCAAAAAATCATGCTGGGAAAACTGGAAATCCATATGCAACAAAATCAAAATGTTGATTTAAACAAACTATTTTTTAAAAATCCATTATTTTCCAATACTTATCCAAAGATATTCTAATTCTCAGGTATAAATACTTTTATTTATGTTCATTTTTGAGTAGAAAAACATTTTTACTTCAAGGTCAAAGCATTTATATACCAAAACTTCATTTTATGCCACTGACAATAAGTATACCCCTAGCATAAACATGCTTATAAATCCAAACTTTTTCCTACTAAACTGAAAATCTTTTAAAGCTGTGAGAAGAAAAAAAAATTCCAAGTAAAGGTAACGAGATATAACAAGTGTAAATCCCACTATCATGTTTAATTGTAATGTATAAATATTATGGAAAAAATTTAAAACATTCAATTCCATTTCTAACAAAACTATAAGATCAATGTAATTCTTAGAATCTAAATGATGTTCAAGAGCAGCAAGTTTACAAAAAACTATCTGTGTAGGAGAAAGTAGGGACCAGAAATGTAGCTTAGCCTTCTATTTTTCCAGAAATAATCTTTTTTTTTTTTTTTTTTTTTTTTTTTTGCAGTGCAACACAATAGATTTTTCTGCTTTATTGTGTTGGAGTCATAGAATGTTAAGATATCTAGTATAGCTTGAAGATTCTCCTTTTGCTCTAGTTTGGTGATACTGGAGGTCTATACCAATTGAGCCCACTGCTCTGGCATACCCTAAAACAAAGAGAAATTCAGAAATAAATTGTGGTTTGAATAACTCTAATATAATCAATTTTTGTCTAAAAATATCAAAATACATGAAAACAAACCAATATGTGTAAGTTTACATTTGACTATATTTTTAATTGGTTTTATTTTTTGAAATACATGACAGCAGAATACAATTCTTATTACACATATAGAGCACAATTTTTCATATACTTGTATATAAAGTATATTCACACTAATTGATGTCTTTATACATGCACATTTTTGTTTTGCATTATAATTCTTGTTAAACATATATACCTTAATTTTTTCATATCTCTGTTTATAAAGTATGTTGAAACCCAATTCATATCTTCATACATGTACTTTGGATAATGATGTTCATCACATTACATTCCACCATCATTTCTAATCCCATGCCCCCTCTCTCCCTTCCCCTCCAACCCTTCTGCCCTATCTAGTGTTCATCTATTCCTCCTATGCTCCATGCCTCCCTACCCAACTATAAGTCAGCCTCTTTTTTTTCCATATTAGAGAAAACATTTAGCATTTGTTATTTTGGAGATTGGCTAATTCACTTAGCATTATCTTCTCCCAACGTCATCCACTTACCTGAAAATGCCATGATTTTATTCCCTTTTATTTCTGAGTAAAATTCCATTGTGTATATATACCACCATTTTTTATCCTTTCATCAACTGAAGGGCATCTAGATTGGCTCCACAGTTCAGCTATTGTGAATTGATGTGGATGTGTCCCTGTAGTACGCTGTTTTTAAGTCCTTTGAGTATAGACTGAGGAGAGGGATAGCTGAGTCAAATGGTGGTTCCATTCCCAGATTTCCAAGGAATCTCCATACTGCTTTCCATATTGGCTGCACCAATTTGGAGTCCCACCAGCAATGCATGAGTGTACCTTTTTCCCCACATCCTCACCAATGCTTATTGTCTTCATAATAGCTGCCATTCTGACTGGAGTGAGATGATAACTTAGAGTAATTTTGATTTGCATTTCTCTAATTGCTAGAGATAATGAGCATTTTTTCATATATTTGTTGATTAATTGTATATTTTATTCTGAAAAGTGTCTTTTCAGGTCCTTGGACCATTGTTGATTGAGTTATTTGTTTTTTTGGTGCTTAGATTTTTGAGTTCTTTATATACCCTAGAGATTAGACCAATGCTACAGAATAGAGGACACAGAGACTAACCCACAAAATTACAATTATCTTGTATTAGACACAGGTGCCAAAAACATGCACTGGAGAAAAGATAGCATCTTCAACAAATCATACTGGGAAAACTGGAAATCCATATGCAACAAAATGAAAATAACCCCCCCACACCTGTCACCATGCACAAAACTTAACTCAAAATGGTTCAAGGGCTTAGGAATTAAACCATTGGGTTCTGTATCTAATAAAAGAAAAAGTAGGCTCTAATCTTCATCATGTGGGATTAGGTTAGGCCCAACTTCCTTAATAAGACTCCTATGGTGCAAGAATTAAAACCAAGAATCAAAAAATGGGATGGAATCAAACTAAAAAGTTTCTTTCTCAGAAAAAGAAACAATCTGTGAGGTGAACAGAAAGCCTACATCCTGGGAACAAATTTTTACCCTCACACATTACACTTGACTATATTCTAACTGGTCTAGTTTTTTCTGTATCTATTTTGCAAATGAACAGGAAAGATCAAAACAGAGTACTGGGAATGGAGTACTAGGTTTTTTGGGGGGAGAGGGACAAAAGTGTTATTCACCCATCAGAGCGGCTCCAAATTTAAATGGCTTAATCCAAGAGCAAAAGTCAGGGTACAGCACACAGGAAAAAGGATACTTGCTTATGTCTGGGTCTGATCTAGGCTTTAGACAAATACAGAATACAGCAAGGCAGTCCCATTCCAACATCAGAATTTCAGGAAATAAAAATGTAGGGTTTCTAAACTAGGAACCCAACTTATCCAGTATTTTCTGATTTATATCTTTTTAGGGGATGAGAAATCAGAGATTGAACTCAGGGGCACTAAACCACTGAGACACATCCCCAGCCCTTTTTATTTTTTGAGACAAGATCTCACTAAATTGTTTAGTGCCTAGCTTAGTTGCTGAGTCTGGCTTTGAACATGATATCCTCCTATTTGAGCCTCCCAAACTGTTGGGATTATAGTCATGCTCCATTATGCCCAGCAACACATTAGAGTTTTTTCCCCTAAATCCATTCAAAATGGTCTAGTAGTCCATTACATGGCCATGCCATATTTTAACCAATTTTCTGCTAATGATATTTAAGTTGATTTTTTTGCTACTTTTTGCTATCTAAATAATGAGACAATTTATACTGTTCTACATATTTGTTAAAAATTACATTTTGGGCTCAAAATGTATATAGGTTTAACTAACAAATTTATTCGGGATTTGGAATATATACATAAAGATTTTATTTATTTATTTATTTTTTTTGTGTGTGTGTCTTGGATTTAACCCAGGGTAGCAAGCACACTAAGCACATGCTAAGCACTACCACAAGTTATACCTCCAGTCCCGAGATTTTAATGTCATGGAGTCAAATTGGTTTGTTTCGTCCCCATCTGCTATAATGGGGATTAAATCCAGGGGTCCCTTACCACTGAGCTTCATCCTCAGCCTCCTGATTCTTTTGCAAACTTGGAGACAGGAGCCTTGTTAGGATCTCAATGCCTGCCTCAAAGCGGTGATCATCCTACCTCAACCTCCAAAGTCTCTGGGATTACAGGTGTGAGCCACAGTGCCTGGCTTCACAAATTATTATTATTATTATATTATTATTATTTTTTGAGACATAAAGACTCTCCATTTTACCCAGGCTTATCTCAAAGTCATAAACTCAAGTGATCCTTATGCATCAGTCTGCAGGGTAGTTGGAACTACAAGCATGTGACACCAAGTCCAACTTTTATGTTTCAATTTTTAAATTCTTTTGGAAGTAGTGGGGATTGAAGGCAGAAACATTATACAACTGAGCTATATTCTCAGCCCTTTTTATTTTGGGATACGGTCTTGCTAAACTGCCTAGGTTGGTCTCACACTTATGATCCTTCTGTCTCTGCTTTCTGAGCTGCTGGGAAGATAAGCATATGTCACTATGCTCAGTCATCTTAAATTGCTGCTTTTTATTCTGGATGTCCTATGATATATAAAGTGTCTTTATCAATATGAGATTATTGAGCCAAGTGTGGTGGCATGTTTCTGTACTTCCACCTGCTCAGAAGGCAGATGCAAGAGAATCACTTGAGCCAAAAAATTTGGGACCAGTCTGAGCATCACAGGAATCCCCACCAAAGGCTCAAAAAACAAACATCAAAAAAAGTGCTATACTCCAATAACTGTAGCAAGAAAATTTCCCAAATTTATACATAAGAATGTTCCTGGGGCTCAATGGTAGAGCTCTTGCCTAGCTGTAAGTCTTTATCCTTATTCATATTAGTAGTCCCAAAGCAGAAATCTAAATAACTATCCTAATCCATCTATACAATGGTGTGTGTGTGTGTGTGTTTGTTTGTGTATTTGCAGTACTGACTTGTTGAATTCAAGGACATTTTATCACTGAGCTATATCCCTAGCCCTTTTATATTTTGAGATTGAGTCTTGCTAAATTGCCAAGGCTAGTTTGAATCTTGTGCTCCTCCTGCCTCAGTTTCCTGAGGTGCTGGAATTAGCCATATGCCATCAAACCTGGTTTAAAATCTATTTTTCTAGCTAGTACAGTAGCACACACCTGCCTTCTGGCACTCAGGACATTTATATATGAGGATTGCATGAGCATAAGAGCTCAAGACTAGCCTGGTCAACATAGTGGGATGCCATCTCAAACAAACAAAAATCGCATAAAACTGATAGTCAATTTTTCTTTTCTTTTTCACTGCACAGGATTGAATCCAAGAGTGTTTTACCATTGACGTACATTCCGAGGACTTTTTGAGTTGTTTTTATTTTTTTATTTTGAGAAACAAAACAATTTTCTTTAACTTGTGATCTCTCAACTTGTGATCTTCCTGCCTCAGCCTCCTGAATAGCTGGGCTTGTAGATGTGCACCCCTGAACCCAACTCTATTGTCAGTTTTCATGTATGCCATACATTAATTGCAGCTACCATACTGACTATTATATCTCCAAAACTTACTCATGTTTAACTGAAACTTTGTAATTTCTGGATAATATGCTAGCCTGTTAGAACTAATAATTAATAAGTTCCCTTTCTATTTTGAGGAGTAGTTTCAGGTGTGCTTGGTACTATTCAGGCTGTTGGATGTTCGCTCCTCTCCTCTCCTCTCCAGCCCATGCCAGGAAACCAAACAGGTCAGTCACTGTAATTATTACTGTTGCCACATTTTTAGGATGAGGGAAATGCTAAATGTCTGGTCCAAGGTCAAAGAGCCAGGCTGTATTGATTTAGGAACTTGGGTCTCCAGGAAGCTATGACCTTCCCTTCCAGGAGGAATTTGTTCTAGCCTCCTAGAGACTCCCCCCACTCCCAGGAAACATGCTTCTCTGAATCTAGGGCAGACCAGCAGAGCAGCCCTAGGAAGAAGCAAAAAACATGAGTATATAACAGTTATGGTGTCTTGGCACTCTCAACAGGGGAGTGAGTGAGGGCTCAGGCACGAGAGTCCCCCATATGAGGCTCAGGAAATGAACTTCTGGTGTACATCCTCGCATTTCTGGGTGTTAAGCATGAATGGGAGGCCAAGCCTCCCCTGAGGCCTTCCACTACAGGGCTAATGGGAAGCTAAACACAGTGTCAGTACATAGGGAATCTCCATAATGTCCACCTCACAGTTCAGAATCATGTCCCTGGGTACCTGGAGGCAGGGCAAAGAGAGGGTGGCAACACAAGTCAATAGCAGGGCCCATGGGGGGCACTGTGAATTACCCATCCCACTGCACTCCTGATGCTTCACTCCAAATGTTTCACATGGTACATCAACTAAATATTTCCTTTAAAAAAATAGAATCTTTTTAAAAGCATAAACTTTTACACTAGTCTCAGTCCTCAGTAATAGCTGAGGAAAAAGGGGCCTAGAAAGGTAAGAGACTGGCTCAAGGCCAACCAGAAAGGGCTTCCATTTTTTCGCTTTGTCTATCCAGGGACAAGTTCATCTGCTCTGAAGCCCTGTGACCTGGACAGTGCACCTTCCAGATACATAATCCCACTCCTTATGCTCCAAGTGCTTCAGCATGAGGGACAGCCCAACTTGAGGGACTTCTTCTAATACATGCACAGCTCACAGGCACCGCCTATTTCAATGCACACCCGCTACTCCTCACCTCCTGTAAAGGTGCAGCCTCCACACTCCTTAGGGGGCCCTGAGTTGGAGATCTGGGCCCAAGGAGCTCTAAGGAATGTTGTTCTGGGGAAGACATCTCTGTTGGCTCCCATTCAGTCCCCAGCTCTATCTGGAGACTCACAGTTTCTGGCATGTACCTGTGGAACAAGAGGCCAAATGCAAGGGGTCACTACTCACCTTGGCCTAGTCTCCCTGACCACCCTCACACCTCAGCTTGGAAAGCACAGAGCCCAGGGCTTTCATCCAGGAGCCTCACTTAGGCTGCAGTTCCCCTCTACTCCATTTCTTGGGGGCAAGAACCTATAAAGGCAATGAAGAGTAAAACTCCCAGAGGCTCCCAGAGTTCCCTGTAGAAAACCCCAAAGGAAAGGAACAGTGAGTGTCAGGGCCTAGGAGCTGGAATAAAGGACCAAGGAAAATGACCCAGCTTCACCCCATCCTACCAGCCCCAGGGTTCCACCACTTAAGCCCCTGGTTTACCAACTTACTTGGGACCCAGTGGCATACACATAGTGCTGTAGCAGTTTGTGGCACAGCCTTTGTCAAAAGGGTAGTCATGCTGGTGGGAGATGGGGATGGAAAGAAGAGCTCAGAATCAGCAGGAGTGGGCAAGGCCATCTCCCATCAACACTGCCTAAAATGGTCAGTTAATCCAGGGCTCAACCCAGGCCTGTGGCAAGACGTCAAGAGCAGGGGAGCCTGCCTTCCCAAGCTCCTAGGAAGAGTGACCTCCCTCCACCCACTTGTGAGCAGCTCTCTTCAGACCAGTGCTGACACTGCACCCACATCATCCACATTCTCAGGGCTCCCTCATCACCTTTTACTTCCCCTTTGTCACATTTTTGCTCTATTCTCCATTGCCACACATGTCCTCCCACCATGCCCTTCCAGATACCTCTTAAGATCTTCCTTGCACTGCTCTGCTCAACTTATGCAAAGATGGTTTCTCCACCCCATTTCTACTTTACTTTCTCAACTCCTGACTTTTTATAAAAATGTACCTTCATTGAATTTCACTATTTGAAAAGGCAGTGATAGCAGGAATGCCCAATCATATTTTCCTAGTCACAAATTAGATAGTCCAGGAAAACCTGGACTGAAGGCCCTCAATATTCAAAGCAATAAACAGCAAGCCCAAAGTCAAGTCCTCCCCTGGACACTGACTGGATTCTACTCTCCCTAATTCTATTTTCTCTTTCCCTTGACTTCATCCATCAGCCTCGCCCCCTTCTGCTCCCAGACCAGGTTGAGTCTCACCTCTACCTCAAGAGCTTTAGATAGCAAATATTTTGGAACAATGGGAAGTGACCCAGCAGCACCTGTGTCCACCCCCAACTCTTAATTGCCCACCCATGAAGACTTTGATCTTCAACACTATTCTGCACAAGAAGGAAAAAGGATTCCACATCAGAACACCTCTGGGATGCGTCCAAACAGCAACACGAATCTTTGTGCTATATGAGGATCTGCCTCTTTTAAGGTAATCACAGCACTAAAGAAATTAGTATCCTGTCAGGTACAGTGATGCATCCCTTTAATCCCAGTTTCTTGGGAGCCTGAGGCAGGAGGATCACACAAGTTCAAGGCCCACCTCAACAACTTAGCAAGGCCCACAGTAACTTCGTGAGATCCTAGCTGAAAACAAAGTATAGCAAGATTTGTGGATATAACTTCAGTTTTAAAGCACTCCTCGGTTCAATCTGTACTACCAGAAAAAATAAATTAATGGTAGAGTATTTAAAAATATAGAATTTTTAAATTTAGAAAAAAAGTTTTAATTAAATATGGATAGAATATAGAAAAAGTGGATTGTACACAATGTATAGAAAAATGACGAAAAGATAAAATTTTGAGAACTGAGCACTAAAATTTCAATTATCCCTCACCCCCACCCCAGGGAATACTATCAGACATGAATAGAATCCAACACTTCTGAGGAACACAGAGAGAGCAGCTTCTCAAGCTGGTTCCACTCTTGGGCTCCTGGCTCACATTCTGTGTCTCAAAAGCCCTCAGAATCAACAGGACCAAAATCAAGTGGCATCTTCTTCTTGTTCATCTTCTGTTCAACTTTGTGCTGCCTCTCTTTCTTCCCCTGAACATAGGGGTTCAGGGCATCAGGATTCTCTATTCCTTTTTCTCTTTTCTTCCATCTCAAATGTTTATTCTTTTGTTTGTTGATTCACTCATTTATTTAAATCTTTTATTTTAATGCTGCGGGTTGAAGGACCCAGGTCCTTCCACATGCTAAATACATGTTCTACCACTCAGATACACTCCAGCCAGAAATATTTCAGGGCATCAAAAATGCCTCAGGCAAACGAGGCATGGTGGTATATGCCCATAATCCTAGTGACTCAGTGCACTGAGGCAGGAGGATCTCAAGTTTGAGACCAGCCTCAGCAATTTAGTGAGACTGCTTTTCAGAGTAAAAAATGGAAGGGACTGAGAATGTAGCTCAGTGATTGCCTGGGTGCAATACCAGTAGCAAAAAAAAAAAAAAAAAAAAAAAGTAAACTCTAGTCACTGCACTGGGTTTTGAAAACACACTACAAACAGCATGGCCAGCATACACTCAGGGTCTAGAGGGCAGCTGCAACAGATGGCAGCTGCAACATGAGGCCCTGGGCACTGTGGGGAGTTGCCAGGGTAGTGCAGGGAGAGGGTTATCAAGGGACCCATAAAGGCAACCTAGCTCACAGCACCCAGGTACATGTAGAGGAGAAGCCCAGAGCCTTAAGCATTAAGACATGCAAGAAGGCTATTTCTGCTTCTTCTGGTTTCAGAGGCTGTGTCCTGTCCAGAAAAAGTTGTCTCAAGAATGTCTGCTGGCTCTGCCCCTAGTTGAGAGCATCATCATGACAGCAAAGGCAGGGTCTGGACTGATGTGGGCCAGGAAGTGAAGGGTAAAGCTAGTGAGCACTGTCAACTCTTTCAGGGAATAAGGCACAGAGGGTACAACAAGTAGAATGGAGACCTAGGATGTTAAGGGTGGGAGTTACTTGGGTTTTAAGATGAGACACAAACTTGTAGCTGACCACAGAAGGAATGGTAGTAATACTAATAGCAGCAGGTAGGACACTTTCTGGTACCAGGCACTGTTCTGTGTGTCTTGTGTGAATTAACCCATATTTCCCTGTTTCAGAGATGCGAAAACTGATTGACAATGGGGGTAAGTAGCACAGCCAAGGTCTCCCTGCAAGTCAGTTATAGAACTGCGATTTGGGCAGATGTGCTCTTCCCCTAGAGTCCTTGCCTCCAAGTACCAAGCAAGTGTCTCTAGGAGGAGTAGGGAAGGGACTGGAAGTTGGAGCATGGAATTAGTGCCTATTTCAGGTGCTGCAGATAATGGAAAGGAGCCCTGTCTGGTGAATCCCAGAGTGCAGGCCACATTTAGGTCCCTTGAGACTGGGCAATCTGGACATGGAGGGCCTCATTCTGAGCAGAGCAGAGGAGGAAGGGCAATGGCCTATGACCTGACCTGGAGCTAGAAGAACCACAGGATGGGGGAAGGGAAAATGCTGCCAGGCAAACTAAATGATGAACTGAAGCTGGAGAGAGGAGGAGGAGGGCAGGCCACAGGGCTGAGGAGTAAGGGCTAAGCAGAGGAGTCACAGGGGGGAGGGGACCAGATATGGCTGTGGTGAAAGGGTGACTAAGGATGGGAAGGGCTGAGCCCACAGGCTCCTCTGTCTTCTCAGCTGTCCCTGGGTCTGCAGCTTTCCCCCTCCCCCATTGGTACTGCCCACCAGTCTTCCTGAAGGAGCCTTTAGAGGAGCTGTTGTCATACTAAAGGAGTCCTGAGGCCGTCATGACCACCCTTCTCATTCCTGTTCAACCCCCAAATGAAAAAGCAATAAAGACCCACAGATTGGAAAGAAAGTAATGAGGAAACTGTTCCTTTTACATGACATATTTTCCATGTAGAGTGAGAAACCACAACAACAAATGCTGGAGAAGAAACTCAGTGGTCGGGTACCCCTGATTCAAAACCCATTACTGGAAAAACAACACCACTAAGAACTCCTGCTCTTTGGAGATGCTATGAAGAAAATGAAATGATAAGTCACGAGAAAAGATTTGCAAGATGTGGATCTCAATCCAGTATAGAGAACTCCTAAAACTCAATAAGAAAATGACCCATTGTTTTGTAAATGGGCAAAAAATTGTAGAAAACACTTTACCAAAGACATACAGATGGATGATAAGACATGAAAATATGCTCAACATCATTACTCATGGGGAAAACACAGACTGGAGCTCTAATGAGATATGACTACTCATTTATTGGAAGGGTTACCATTTGAAAACAAAATATAGCAACAAATGACAGTGTCAAGTGTTGATGAAGATGCAGAGAAACTGGAATTCTCCTCATACATTGCTGGTAGAAAGAAGAAATGATAGGGTTGTTTCCTATAAAGTTCCACTTATGTTTACTTTATAACTCACAATACCCACCCCTAAAACTTTACCTAACAGAAATGAAAACTTGTGTTCACATGTCTGTACCCTAAAGTTTGTAGCAGCTTTCTCTATAACTGCCCCAAACTATCTGGGCACAGTTGTCCAAAACTGTACACCCAGTGTCTTGGGAGGTTGAGACAGGAGGACTAAAGCTAGCATCTGCATGTAATAGAAGAAAAAGTTGGTCCTAATCTCCATCACATGGGGTCAGGCCCCAAATTCCTTAATAAGACACCTATAGCACAAGAATCAACAAATGGGACGAATTCAAACTAAAAAGTTTTTTTTTTTTTTTTCTCAGCAAGAGAAATAATATGTGAGGTGAACAGGGAGCCTATACACTGGAAAAAAAATTTACCCCTCATATATCAGATAGAGCTCTAATCTCTAGAGTATATAAACAACTCAAAAAGTTAAACAAAAAAAAAAAAAACAAATAATCCAATCAACAAATGGGCCAAGGACCTGAACAGATACTTCTCAGAAGAGGATATACAATCAATCAACAAATACATGAAAAAATGCTCACCATCTCTAGCAATCAGATAAATGCAAATTAAAACTACTCTAAGATACCATCTCACTCCAGTAAGAATGGCAGCCATTATGAAGTCAAACAACAACAAGTGGATGTGGGGGGGGGGGGGGACGGTACACTCATACATTGCTGGTGGGGCTGCAAATTGGTGCAGCCAATTTGGAAAGCAGTATGGAGATTCCTTGGAAACCTGGGAATGGAACCACCATCTGACCCAGCTATTCCTCTTCTCAGACTATACCCAAAAGACCTAAAAAGAGCATGCTACAGGGACACAGCCACATCAATGTTTATAGCAGCACAATTCACAATAGCTAGACTGTGGAACCAACCTAGATGCTCTTCAATGGATGAATAGATAAAAAAATGTGGCTTATATACACAATGGAATATTACTCAGAACTAAAAAATAACAAGATCATGGCATTTGCAGGGAAATGGATGGCATTAGAGCAGATTATGCTAAGTGAAGTTAGCCATTCTCTAAAAAACAAATGCCGAATGTCTTCTCTGATATAAGGGGGGTGACTCAAAATGGGGTAGGGAAGAAGAGCATGAGAAGATTATCACTAAATAGGAAAGAGAGGTGGGAGGGAAGGAGTGGGCAAAGAGGAATTGGACAGAAGATGGAAGGAGACCATCATCATTATAGAGAATACATGTCTGATGATATGAGGAAAAAGAAAAAAAAACAAGTGTGTCACATTATATTGGGTAGAGAGAAGTGATGGGAGGGGAGGGGGAAGGGGGAAAGGAAGGGCAGCACAATAGAATAGACATTATTATTGCTGTATGTATATATGTGACTGTATGACCAATGAGATTCTGCAACCTCTATGCTCAGAAAAATGAGAAATTATACCCCATCTAATTCAAATGTATGATATGTCAAGATCATTGTACTGTCATGCGTAATTAATAAAAACAAATAAAATAGAATGAAAACGATAAAGTTATCATCTATAACTTAGCGAGGCCCTAAGCAACTTAGTGAGAGATCTTGTCTCAAAATTATTTTAAAAAATTCATAAAGAAAAAATAGAGGGGGCTGGGAATGCTGCTCAGTGATTAAGCACCCTTGGGTTCAATTCCTGGTAGAAAAACAAAACAAACAAAAACTACTGCCCAAAACTAGATACAAAGTAAAAATACTTCAAATGGTGAATGTATAACACTACACAGGGCATCCATACAGTATTACACAGAAATAAAAGGAAACAGACATCCATACAGTACTACACAGAAATAAGTACTAAACAGACTACTGATATGAGCAACAACATAGATGACTCTCAAATGTGTTGTGCTAAATGAATGAAGCCAGACTAAAAAGCACACAACTGCACCAATACATGATTCTGGAAAGCAAAAACCCACAAGGATGTAGGGAGAGAAATTGACAAGAGATGAAAGGATTTTCTGGAGAAATGAAACTGGTCTAACCTTGACCATGGTGGAGAGTACTCAATGGTATGCCTTTGTCAAAATCCCTAACTATAGAATAAAAAGGATAAATTTTATGGTTTGTAAATTATTCCTCATTAATGACATTTTTAGAAAATTTTACCATGGCTCCCAGGTTTGCACTTCATCAAAACTAAATTCCAGGGTTGAGTTTCTGGGCCTTTCTAATCTTGACCCCATGGGGTTAACCTCCTTGCTCATGCCACCCTGTGCTTGAATTAGATCCCTTTCTCCATTGTTGTTTTCACACCCTACTTGCGTGTTTCCATGCCTTTGTGCACAGGTGTGTCTCTCACAGGCAATGCAGTCTGGCCTTCTGCCAATCCAAAATCACACACCATCCAAGGTCACACAGAGTGGCATGTCCTATTCTACAGCCTTTGCCTTGCCAAACTCCCAGTTTCTTCCTGTCTGCTACACCACTCAGGACCAACCCCATCTCTTCGAGTGTTCCTGGGTGTCAGCTGGTGTTATTCTGACTGCAAGCTGCTTATCAGCATGAAGACAGGATGTTCGTAGTCACCTCTATAGCATCCATCAAATAACACACAGCGCCTAGCTCATAGTAGGCTTTCAATGCAATGCGCCCAGGAGGGAGCATGACCACCCAGCTCCATGGGGAGGAGAGATCTGAGCTGCATCTTAAGAGGTGGGTCAGGAAGGACTCAGGGGCATCATCAGGGCCAAGGAAAGTGGAGAAAGCAGAGATAGTGCCCGGTGGCAGAGGTGGAAGGTGTCGCCTTCCAGCTGGGTATCAGGGTACAGACATTTGGTCCCCTTACCTGGGTCTCATAGGGGCGCCTTGCAGTGCTCACTGCCCTGACCTTGATGAGCAGCTGCAGGATGAGTGACAGCAGGAGTCCCGCGGCAGGTACAGACACTATGCAGCTGTGCATAGGCTAAGAAGCCAAGCTAGGGGACAGTTCCTCCCTGGCCCTGCCTTTCCACCGACTCCTCCCCTCCCTGGTCGCGCCCCAGGTAGCCTCGCCCACACACTCTTCCTCCCTGGACTGGTCCATTAGTCCATTACACCCAAGCCCAACCTCACCCCACCACACTGTGGTCCCTCCTGTCCCTGTTCAACCTTCAAAACCCCACTCCATGGCCCTCCCCCTGGATTCTCAACTTCACAGGCCATCCTGCCCCACCACTGACCATCAGTGGTCCTCCCAACTGACTTCTCCCTCAAGCCCTGCCCAGTCAACCCTGCCTTCTTTACCCAACCCCTTGGCTGAACACCTTCCTTCACCTCCACCACAGCTGGTTCCAGTGTGGGCCCTTGGGACCACATGGATATGTCATGGCTTGGTCCATGAAGGGTATATGCCTCCTGTGTACCAGGAATACCACACAGCTAGCCAGCATGGCACCCAGGTAGAGGCACAATGAGAGGAGGAGCAGCAGGTAGAGCCTGATGTTGCGGTGGCCCACACAGTTGTTTATACACCTGCAGTGGTGGTCGAATTCCTAGAGGAGAGGAGGCAGCACTGAGGGTCTACTGGCCTGGCTTCCAACACCCTCAAATCCTGAGGCCTCCCACAAACCAGTCCTCTAGGCCACCTGCTCGTAGGCCTAACTTGAGCTCCCATCTCCAGGGAGAATGCAGCATTTCTATTGCTAGAGAACAGTTAGGACTCCATGGCTCATCAGGTCACCTATCATGACTGAGGTATTCAGAGACAAGACCTGCCCAGTGTCACTTGGAACAGGATGTAGAATAAATCTGGCCTCTATTTTCTCAGATACTGGATAAGGATGAAAGAAACAGCCTTGCTCAGCCAGCCTTGTGCACTTGTAAACCCGTGCAAGGTGTGCACATGAGAGAAAATCACTCAACCCAGGAAACCCTCCAACTGGGGCACCCAGAAGGGGACAGGCAAAGATCCCCAGAACAGGGCAGCAGCAGGCCTAAAAGTTGGGTATATGGTATCAGCAAGGCAGGGGATGAGACAGTCACTGCCTTTTCTCCCCCTGGCTCCACCAGGTCAGCACGGATGGGATGCCCTTTGCATGTCACACCTGTGCAAGCAAGGCCAGCTTCTCAGGACAGGTGCAGACACAGAGCCGATGACATATATAAGTGACCAACCGTGTGTAAGAGCTACTTTTATGAGTGTGGGGAGATGATCTCATACCGACCCCTGGTCCCCTTATGATGGGTGGTTCCTTCTCCTGGCTAGGTGCCTGGGGATGGGTTGGTGAGGGAACAGGGAGGATGAGTACTCACCTCCACACAGATGTTGCATGTTTCACAGTGGTAGGTTCAGGGCAGGGGGTGGAGATGGCATTTAGCACACCATGGCATTGGGAAACATTTGTTGTTCAAGTATGCCACATAGGATGCCTCTGGGTTCTGCTCAACAGAGCCTGGCATGGGAAGAAGTTTGGGTAGTGGCAGGAGGCCCTTTGAGCACTCTGCTGCTTGGGGCAGCCCCATAGAATCACAAGACAGCAAGAGGGTGGGGAGGAGGTGGGCAGGCGAATCCCGGTTCCTATTGAGCAAGCTGACCACTCACATGAGCTGGCAGTCAGAGAGAAGGGGGTTTCCAACCAGAAGAGCTCTCTATGGAGCTCCACCCTTTGTAATAGTGATCAGTGCTTGGAGTCATGTGTGAAATGTGAAGGAGGAAGAGTCAACTGCATGGTTTGGAAGAGTCTGCTGGCCTCTCTTGCCAGCCTGCTTGGTCTTTGTTTCTAAAGCACCTGGAGAACCTCCAGGATTCTGTTTTATCACACCTCAGTTGGTGGGGAAATAAATTGCCAGCTCCTAATTAAGGATGACATTGAGATAAGGGATCCTGAGGCCCTAGGTTGGGTGAGCACTTTAGAAATCACCCCTATAGGTCTCAGCCCTTGAGCTGCCACCTGCTTCTCCAGGTTCTGAGGCCTTACCTCTGTGTAAGGTGTCTGGGTCCAATATGTTCATGCAAATGAGGCTGTAGAAAGTGAGGAGACAGAGAAGCCTCATGGCCACTGGAAAGACCCATTCTCCACTCTGGGCCAGGGCTCGGCAGCTGAAAACAGAGACAGACTAAGTTCTAGTCTGGGGCAACCCAGAGTGCCCCATGAGGCCTGGCCCACCTGAGATAGAACTCACACACCTTAAGGACAATTTTAAATATCTAGTCTAGAAACACGCCACAGACACCATCAAATGTCACTAGCATTACCCACCAGTTCCTAAAGGCTTCAGGCACTCTAGATCTCCATGCTTCTGACTATATATCCTTCTTCCCCTTCCTGATCCTCTCTCTCCACTTCCCTGCCTCTTAACTATCACTATTTTCCCTTCCAGCTCTTTGTAAGAAACCTAGCAGTTGCATGGGATACTCATGGGATGGAGAAAAAGAGGCCACTCAAAGTGGCCAGTGCTGCCACATTAAAAGATGCCCAAAGACTTGGCTGGAGTTTTGGGTGAAGGTGAGAAAACAATTGAGACCATCTTGGCTTGTCACCTGCTCTCAAACAAATGAGAGCTACCAGATGGCTCTTCTGGGTTTGTACCCAGAGTGCCATGATGACAAGTGTGACATCAGAGAGGTTCTGGAATGGGGGCTCTGGCTGCTTCCAGTGGCTTCTATGTGCAAAGTTCCTTGGCCCCCATATACACATGGTGATGTTGGGAGTAAATCTGCTCTTCTCTATCCAGATAATTTTTGTGTTAAGTTTTATTATTTAGAGAAACTAGTCTTAAGGATTTTTATTATGTAGAACTCTGTTTGTAGAACTCTGTTTAAAGAATCACTGTTAGTTTAGAGGATTACATTACACTGCAGATTCTGAATGTTTCTTTAAAACTAAAAATGGTTGAAATAAGAACAACAGTGTAATTATGGTGCTGTTACTTGCTTCTTGGTATACTAGTTGTATTCATATCTTTCACATACACAAATCTGTTAAATTTTATTAGATTTACAAGAGTATTCCACCAAGCTGTTGTTTTTCAAATTGAAGTTTAAAGAAAAGATTTGGGATTGATTATAAAAATTGTTTCTTACATCATAGCTATTATACAAACTCAATATGGCTTTACTCTTGCTAATATCATATTTTTATTATAAACTTCATAATGTTTTCTGTTAATGCCTTATACAAGTACAACTTTCACTAAAACAACCAGAGTTCATTAGAGATGCTAGGTCTTCATTGATAAGACAGACAAGATGTAAGTCTGACTCTCAGTCCTAAGATTGAGCCCAATTAAATATAAGAAGTAAGATGAGTACAAAGGTAGACATTAAAGTTAAAACCCAGTACTTCTACTTAAAGAATTGTAGAGTTGGCTTGCTGGTTATTGATTACCAAAAAACCAAAGGCTGTATGCTTTCTGTGATATGAGGATGCTAATTCACAACTGGGGGGAAGAAAAGAGTTGTTCTGGATTAGGTAGAAAGAAGAGAAGGGAAGGATGGGTATAAGGGTAGAAAAAATAGTAGAATGAATCTAATATTATTACCCAATGTCCATGTATGACTATACAACAAATGTGATTCTACATCATGTACAACCAGAAGTATGAGAAATTCCATGATATGTTGATGTATCAAAATGCATTTCATTGTCACATGTAACTAATTATAACTAATTAAAAAATGATTAGGTGATACAAGTATATATATACAAATACAAAATATTGCATAAAAACCGAAAAGTATCAAACCATCTTCCTAGTGAATAAGTAAATATAACTAAAAATTTTGGGCCCTAAATTAACTGTTTGCTAGACAGTCTATGAGAACTTTGTATATACTATCTATTGCCTTCATGGGGCCTCATCATAGTAAAGTCTGACACTATAATCAAGTTCAAACTTCTAGTAGTACTAGTTAGAATACAAAATTCTTGGTCTTTCTGATTATAATTCTTAATCAGTAGTTATCCCTGTATCCAAACTTTATTGTTTTTACTTCTGCTAATTTCTTAATTTTTCATGTTATAATCTTTCAATGTTATTTTTCATATTTTTTATTTTTTGTAATTTTGTGCATATTTTATCATTTTCAAAGTTGATTTATCCAAACATACTTAGTATTTAAAATTAGGAGTGAAAGTATTAATAGTAGATGTTAAAATAAGCTTTTGTGGATAATCAGATCTGAAGTCCTTTTGTGGATAATATATATATAAAAATATATTAAAGGTCTGAAGAACCTAGAATTAAATGAACTTGAAATTTTAGGTTTTGAAGTCTGACACTTGTCTTCCAAATTTGGCCAAAACAATACCTCCATCTGCAAATCAGTCCTTACAATTCTCCCATCAAGTTGTAGAAGATATTTTTATACTTACTTGTATCTGATGGCCCAGTGATTACTAGGCCTGTCAAATATGCAGAACTGACACTGTGACAGTGGTGGTCATAACCCTTAACTGGCCTGGATGTGTGTGTTTCCTGGCTGTTGTAAAGTAGTCACCATATATTAAGCACAGCTACCCACACCTAACTTAAATAGAGGGACCTAGATGATGGGAGGCCACATTAGGGATATAAAAGCCAGGAAAAGTAAGGTGCTAGAGTGAAAATGCCTTCTCAGAAGTTAATCTCCCATCATCAGCTGACCCCAGGTGATGCCAAATGGAACAGAAGTGACCACCCACATCAACACTTCCTCATCTTCTGACCTTTAAAAAAAGAGCAAAAGAAAATGTTCAATGATTTCAAGATATTTCATTTTGAAGTCATTTTTAACATAGTGATCAATAATTGAAAGGGATTCAGCAAAGTGTGTCTACTGACTTGCCTTCATATTTTAAAAACATTTGAATGGCAGCTAGAGCTTATTTTATCACTGAATTGCTCAGTTTGACCACTTTGCTCTTCTAATTCTGGAATAACTGGAGATTACTTTATATCTTATACCAGTCACATATTAATTATGTGAGTTCTCAACATCCCAGCTTTATTTACCTCAGCAATCAAACGGGGTAATGAAGAGGACTTAATCCATTCTTTCATTAAACTTATACATTTGGGAGGAATGGCTTAACGGGGATGGAAACAAGGAGCTTTTTACCACTGAGCTATATCTCCCCATTTTTTTGGTCAGTTATTTTTTTTTATTTGTTCTTTTTATGTTCTATACTGAGGTAGGGTCTCACTAAATTGCTGAGGCTGGCCTTGTACCTGTAATGCTTCTGTCTCGACCTCCCAAGTTACTGGGATTAGAGATGTGCACCACTGCACCTGGCTTTACTATATTTTTAAAAATAATAATTAATTTTCTTGTTTAGAATAAATGAAATAAATTATTTCTTGGTTTAAAGTACTTGTTGACATTTTATGAATTATACTAGCATGTGTCTATCAGAGAACATTCACTAAGAATATATAAGAGTGACAAAGAGGGAGACATAAGCTCTTTTTGTTAAGTTCACTAAGTCATCATATTCAATCTACATGTTTTTAATTATCTTCATGTACTTCACAACCTAGATTTTCTGTAACTTTTTTTGAAACATAAAGTGTTAGTATATGTCTATATTTCTTAATGGACACAAATCTGAATTTAATAATTTTGCAATTTTTTCTCTAGCCCATAAAGTATTTTCTGTGGTTTTGCACAGTTTGCTTAATAAGTAAGGAAATGAGGTTCATGACTGTAGTCACTGTATATATCTTATTGTGCTCTCAGTATTAGCCTAGGTCAAATCTATTTGAAGCATACTTCTCTATATTCACCCAACCCCAAATTTTGTCTCTCATTCTTCTTCTCTCTCTGTCTCCCACATACGTACACACACTACACACACTTATTTAGGTTTGTCTTTTCCATTCTAGGCCTTCAGGCTAGAAATCTTCTTCAGAGTAGCTTTCTCAGATATGAGTTTTTCTTATTTAGTCCTTTATGACCATTTTCCTGCCTAACTGAACTATAATACAACATGATAGGACTCAGCGTTACTGCCAGTCTTTGTTTTAGTGAAGCTAAAACTGGAACTTTATAAAAATTTCAGGTCAGAATAACAGAGAGAGTGGCTGTGAACAGAGAATAAGATTAGCAACTTATTTGAAAATCTGTGGTTTGTCTTATTTCCAAGCTATATGTGGAGTTCTCTTCTATGCTCATAAAATCTTAATTTTCTCTGGCATCTGCCATCATGTTTCACCACATCATGCTAGTTATTCCTGCTATATAAGTTTTAAATTCAAGAAATAAAAGTAAGCCAAGAAGTGCTATTCATCACTCTTTAAAAAAATAAAACCAAATATATATGCTTTATTTACAGTATTGAATTCATACAAATCAAATTTTTGTGAAATATTATTGCATCAAAAGTCTGTAATGTGCATTTTTTTTTGCATGATACTAAGTTTATGCTTAGGACAAAAGACAAGTAGAATAACAAAAAGCTTCTAATCTAACCTTGCCAAACAATCTCTTCCATCACATTTGTACTATTGTGAGTTCAAAAGTTCTCTTTCTATTGATAATTATTCATACTAAAAGTTGTACAAAGAAGCTATACTAACTTTGAAAAAGTTTCAATTAATTCATCAGCTCTTAACAGGGCAAAAAGTTTTTACTATGTTTATAGATGAGAAATATTCATTGCCCAGTATGGCCTGTGAAAACCTAGGCTAACCCTTTTACCTTAAAGGCTTTGAACTCTAGTCCTAGCAGTCTTGGAAAAATCCTGTTGTACCCTTAGATTACTGAATAAGAGCAATATAAAATAAACTGTATAAAACAGGGCTGTCAAGAAGCCTAAGCCATAATAATTTCCCTCATGAAATTTTGGGGTATATTTGTTGTTTTAGTCAGACTTTTTGCTACTGTGACTTAAAGTTCCAACAAGAGGAACTGTATAAGAGGAAAAGTTTATTTGGGGGCTCATGGTTTCATGGGTCTTAGTCTATAGACGTCTGCCTTCATTCCTCTGGGCTCAAGGTGAGGCAGAACATAATGGCAGAAGAGTGTGGCAGAGGGACAGGCCTCACATGATTAGGAAGCAGAGAGAGAGTCCATCTGCCAAATACAAATATATACCTCAAAGTCATGCCTCAATTCACCTCCTCCAGCCACATCCTTCCACTTCATCTACCACTCAGTTAATCCCTATCAGGGAATTAAATCAGTGATTGGGTTAAGGCCCTCCTAACCCAATCATTTCTTCTATGAACCTTCTTGTATTTTATCACTCATGAGCTTTTGGGGGACATCTCACATTAAAAACATAACATCTGTGATCATTAAATATTAAGAATTATAAAAGTTCAAACTTTTCTACTCTTTTCAGAGCATTGTATTTGTGCAATATCTATTGGGATATGGTAAAAGACACATCTGTTTTTAGTTAAGGAAAACCTTTGTAAATTAACTAAGCATTTAAAAGTACATGTTCAGTTAGTACCTCTGATTATTGCAGAATGAAGCATGTCTTAATAAGAGCAAACAAACAAACAAACAAAAACCCAGAAAAGAAATGAGGATACCAAGCAACTTCATTAGCCTTGAATATCAGTTAGACCAAAAAACATTCTCTCCTCAAGTGAGAAAGAGAGAAAAGACTTTGGAGTCTTCAAAGTCAACCCTTTTATTTGTTGAGGTCAACTACTTAGGAAATTATGTAGTGCACAGGTTATTCAATGTATGTTGTTCAAATGGAGAATAAAACCTTGAAAACTGGAAACGTGCCTAATCATCAATTTAACTTATATATCATAACCTGGGTGCACTAACTCTCCATTCAATATCTCACTTGTATGGCTCCTCAGCAGTCTATCTTGAACCAGAAATGATATCAAAAGGGACTGTTTTATGTGCAGATCAAGATAATGATAATTTTTCTGATTATCAAATTACAAATTTAAATTGCTGAGTTAATTTTCCAGGGACATAGACACGCTGATCTCTTAATAGTTTTATTTTTTTTTCCTATTTTTCTTATCCTCTCCCACCTCCCTATACCCATGTTTCTGTGGGTAAAATATATGTGAAACTTATAAAAATGAATGTTAGTATCTGGGAAAATAGCAGCAAGATTCACTGCTAGAAAGCATATATGGGTCATTCACAATTAAGTCAGAAAAACCACAGTGTAAGAAGAGAATCAAAAGGACATCAACAAGAATGTTCTCTGCCCCAAATATTTAGAAGTGTCCAACAATGCGGTTCAGGGTTATGAGAGTTGATACAAAAGGGTAAGGTCTCCTGATCCCCACATCTGTTATGTAATGAAGACAATTAGCTTTCTGGCTTTCTGAGTAAAGTACCACTTATGATTGAATCCAAAAATTTTATGAAGGTCAGAAATATTATATTTATAGCTTCCTCCTTGTCTACAAGCAAGAACATTCTGTCACTATTGTGAAACAAGCTAACAAGAGCCAAATAACATATCACTACCAGAAGTAATAGAAAAGATAAAAATCATTAAAATCAGGGCTGAAATCAATAAAATTGAAACAAAAGAAACAACTGAAAAAAGTGTCAAAACAACTGGTTCTTTGAAGAAATAAAATTGATAAACACTTTTCCATCCTAACAAAAAGAAAGAAATCCCAAATTACTAAAATTTGTGATGAAAAAGGAAACATCACAACAGTGCTATTAAAATACAGAAGATATTTAGAAACTATTTTGAAAATTTATACTCCAATAACATAGAAAATCTCGAAGACATCAACAAATTTATAGAGAAATGTGATTTACCCAAACTGAATCAGGCAGATATAACAATTTAAACAGATCAATTTCAAGCAATGAAATAGAAGATGACATCAACATCTACAAACCTAGAAAATCCCAGGACCAGATGAATTCTCAGTTGATTCTATAACGTTTTCAAAGAAGAATTAATACCCATACTTCTCAAATTATTTCATGAAATAATTCTATGAGGTTAGTATCGCCTTGATACCTTCCTCATTCTATGAGGTTAATATCACCTTGATACCAAAATCAGAAAAATACACATCAAGGAAAGAAAATTTCAGACCAATATCACTTGTGAACATAGATGCAAAAATTCATAATAAAATTCTGTCTAATCAAATACAAAAGCATATTAAAAAGATAGTGCACCAGGATGAAGTGAGGTTCACCCCAGGGATACAGGGTTGGTTCAACGTACAGAAAACAATAAACATAATTCATCACATCAATAGACTTAAATATAAGAATCATATGATCATCTCAATAGATACAGAAAAATCATTTGACAAAATACAACACCTCTTTATGTTCAAAACACTAGAAAAACTAGGGGTAGTAGAAACATACTTCAATAGTGTAAAAGTTGTCTATGCTAAGCCCAAGGCCGACATCATTCTAAATGGAGAAAAAAATGAAAGCATTATTCTCTCTAAAACCTGGAAAAAGACAGTGATGCCCCACAGTTCTTGAAACTCTAGCCAGAGCAGTTAGAAAAAAGAAATTAAAGTGTTATGAATAGAAAAAGAACTCAAACTGTCACTATTTGCCAGTGACATGATTCGATGTCTAGAGAACTCAAAAATTTCACCAAAACAACTTCTAGAACATATGAATTCAGCAAAATAGGATATAAAATCAATACCCATAAATCAAATGAATTTATATACATCAGTGATGAATCCTCTAAAAGAGAAATTAGGAAAACAACCTCATTCACAATAGCTTCAGAAAAATAAAATACTTGGTAATCAATCTAACAAAAGAGGTGAAAGACCTCTACAATGAAAACTGTAGAAGCCTAAATAAAGTAATTGAAGAAGACCTCAGAAGACAAAAAGATCTCCCATGTTCTTGGATAGGCAGAATTAATATTGTCAAAATGGCCATACTACCAAAAGTGTTATACAGATTTAGTGCAATTCCAATTAAAATCACAATGACATTTCTCATAAAAATAGAAAAAGAATTATGAAATTCATTTGGCCCCATTCTCTAGGTCTTATCTTCACCTCATTGATTGTGTCTTTTGCTGATAAGAGGCTTTTTAGTTTGAACTCAAAAAAACACTTGACCCAGCTATCCCACTCTTTGGTCAATTCTCAAAGGACTTAATTAAGATCAGCATACTTCAGTGATGCAGCCACATCAATGTGTATAGCAGCACAATTCACAATAGCTAAATTGTGGACTCAATCTTGACACCCTTCAATAGATGAATGGATAAAGAAACTGTAGTATATATACACAATGAGATATTACTCAGCAATAAAAGAGTATAAAATTATGGCATTTGTAAATGGTTGGAGCTGGAGAATATAATGATAAGGAACTGGGGAATAAACAAAAAACTGTTTTGTTTATTGATAAGTGGATGTTTTCTCTGATAAGTGGATGCTAATCCATAATGAGAAGGGACATGGGATGAATGGAGGAACTTTGGATTGGTTAAAGGGGAGGGAGGAGAAAGGAGGGGGTATGAGGGTAGAAAAGATGATGAAAAGAATTGGACATCATTACCCCAGGTGCATGTATGATTGCACAAATGTAGTTACTCTACTTCATGTAGAACCAGAAAATTAAATAATTGGCTCTATTTGTGTACAATGAATTAAAAAGCATTCTGCTGTCTGTATAACTGGTTAGAACAAATAAATAAAAAATTTAAAGAAAAATTTATTTGGAAAAATAAGAGACCCAGAATAGACAAAGGAATCCTTTGCAAGAAAAGTGAAGAAGGAGGTACCACAATACCAGGACATAAAATATACTACAAAGCTATAGTAACAAAAATGGCATATTATTAACACCAAAATAGACATATAGACCAATGGTACAGAATAGAAGACACAAAGACAAACCCATATAAATACAGTTATCTCATACTAGACAAAAACACCCAAAATATACATTATAGGAAAGATAGTCTCTCCAACAATGGTGCTAGGAAAACTGGAAATTCATACACAGCAAAATTAAATTAAAACCCTGCGGAAATGTGGAAAGAAAAATAAAGCCAGGATCATACATGATTGTCAGATCTTTTCTCTAGTTCTGTATACATTGTGAGAACAAGACCTACAAAACAACTATATGAGAGGTGACTTTATGGACCCTGTGTTCATAATCAAAGTGGATCATGATCAAAGTGGATCAAGGACTTAGGAATTAGACCAGAAACTCTGCACCTAACAGAAGAAAAAGTAGGCCCAAATCGTCATCATGTTGGCTTAGAACCTGACTTCCTTAGCAAAATTTCTAAAGCACAAGAAATAAAATCAAGAATCAATAAACTGGATGGATTCAAACTAAAAACCTTCTTCAGAGCAAAGGAAACAATCAGTAATGTGAAGAGAGAGCCTACATAATGAGATAAAATTTTTATCACATGTACAACAGAACACAAATGTGAGGATATATAAAGATCTCAAAAAACTTAACAAAAGAAACTCCAAATAATCCAATAAATAAGAGGGCTAAGGAACTGAATAAACACTTTGCAGAAGAAAAAATATAATCAATCAACAAATACATGAAAAAAAAAATGTTCAGCAATTAGAGATCTGAAAATCTAAACTACTCTAAGATTTCATCCCTGTCCTGTCAGAATGGCAATTATAAAGAATACTAGCAACAATAAAAGTGTTGGTAAGGATGTGGGGGTAAACAGACACTCATAATTGCTAGTGGGACTGCAAATTGGTGCATCCAATCTGGAAATCAGTATGGAGATTCCTCATAAAAAGCTTGGAATGGAACCACCATTGATCCAGATATCCCACCCTTGGTTGGTCTATTTCCAAAGGACTTAAAATCAGCATACTACAGTGATGTAGCCACATCAATGTTTATGGTAGGTCAATTCACAATAGCTAAACTGTGGAATCAACCTCAATGCCCTTCAATAGATGAATAAATAAAGAAACTCTGGTGAATATATACACATTGGAATATTACTCCACCTTAAAGGAGAATGAAATTATGGCATTTGCTGGTAAATATCATGCTAAGTGAATTAAGTCAATACCCAAAGCCAAAGGCCAAATCTTTTCTCTGATATGTGGATGTTGATCCATAATGGCTGAGGGTGGGGGAGGTTCAAGGGAAGAGTGGAGAAACTTTAGATTGGCTAGCTGGGAGTGAGGGGATGGCAGTGGGTATGGGGATGGGAAAGATGGTGGATAGACATTATTACTCTGTGTATATCATGTGACTCTGCATCATTTATAACCAGAGAAATGAAGAGTTGTGCTCTATTTGTGTACAGTGAGTCAACTTGCATTCTGCTTTCATGTGTAACTAATTCGAACAAATAAATTAAAAGGAAAATGAAATTATTTCATTTGCAGGAAAATGAATGGCACTTGAGAATAATATGTTGAGTGAAATAATTCAAATGCAGACAATCAAGGATAGTATGTTTTATGTCACACTGAAAGCTAGAGAGGCAAAAGGAAAAGAAAGGTGGAGGGTCGGTGGGCAGGGATCCAATGAAAATCAAAGGGAGATCAGAAGAGGATGGGGATCAGGGGGTGAATGAGGAGAGGGGGAAAAGTATTGGGGAATGATATTTGCCAAATTTTATTGTTATATTCTGTATATGTATGAATATGTAACAACAAATTCTATTGTTATGTACAACTATAATGCACCAATTAAAAAATGTGGAAAGAAAAATAAAGCCAGGATCATACATGATTGTCAGATCTTTCCTCTAGTTCTATACACATTGTGAGAACAAGACCTACAAAGCAACTATATGAGAGGTGACTTCATGGACCCTGTGTTCAGCTATTTAAAAATAGGATACCTTATTCAAAAAGAAAGTAGCCCTAAATTTTGTGTTTTAGCATTGTGATCTAAAAGAGATTGAAAACAGCAAAGCAAAACAAGAAGAAGAACAACAACAAAAAGATGGGATACTAACAGATTATTAAATAGCATATTATTGCCACATGAAGGTCTGAGCAGGACTCCAGAAGTAGAGAAGTCTCCTCCTAGGACCTCCCAGCTTCTTTACCAAGCCACATAAGAGAATGTAAGATGAAACAGGTACAAGAAAGAGAGCCTGAGATTTTCTATAAAGGGGAAAATACCCACTCAAGATTGGGAGTGACAATAATCTGAGTGTCATCTGCCTTGGTCTGAAGTTTTACCACTTGTAGAGGGACAGTAGAAAGGGGGCTGAAGAAAAGGTGCAGTCAGAGCAGGGTTGCACAATTCTGGGCCAGTTTTCCTTGTGCTTGCATATCACCATTGCATGTTCCAATCAGGCTACTTCTCTACATTTCATGCCTCAATAGAGTCTTAAATCTCCAACTAAGGAGGTGTCTTACTAGTATAATGACATTAAGTTGATTTTTGGTAAACCTTTAAAGGGTATGCTCCCTGAAGGACTATTTCCTCCAGATGTCTTGAGGTTTTAGTGCTTTTTCATCAGTCAAGCCTCAAGCCCTGGGCAAGGATATAGGCTCAAGGATGCCATCTGGGTTGCACACTAGTTATTTGTCCTACAGTGCAACTCTTTATGGGCATTTATCTATGAAGACAGCATTCACTCTCTCTGCATCACCAAATCCTTTCCCTAGTACAAATGTTAAAGAAGTTATTCTAAATGTAATGATGAGGCTTAATGCACATGGAGGTGATTGACTGTCCCACAAACAATTATAATATATGAAAAAAAATTTTAATGAACACACTGGAGAGTGACAACGAAAACAAAAGCAAAGCTCGAAGGGAATTTTGTCTTTGAAGAAAATGAAGTACACAGGGTGAAATACATATGGTTTTCCCCTCAGAATACTCCCAAGTCTATATAGTACTGGCAAGTATTACTTAAGTTAAAAAATAGCATTTTATTATATTTTAATAAATGAGGTGTCAAATTAAGTAATCTGGGCTCTCAAAGTAAGTGCATGTTAAGAAGGGATCCCATATGAGGGATCCTCATGGAAGAAGAAACAAAATTATCATTAATCTCATTCTTGCCTGATTCCTAAATAGCAAACACCTAAGCAAGACTTGAAGAATTCTAAAGGAAAACAGCTGGAAAGTGGGAAAACAGAGCAGATATCCCAGAGGTTTTCCACTGTATGAGAATTTGAGCCTGAGTTATTTCATGTTAAAAAAAAAAAAAAAAAAAAAAAACTTCAGTAAACACTTGAGGTTTGCCACATAGCCTCTATAACCAAACACAGGAAGAAAAGTCTATTAAGTTGAGTGTGAACAAGAAATAATGTGTCTAATTGAACAAAAAATAGTACTCATTAGAGGAAGATTTCAGAATCAACAATCTCTATAATAAATCAAAATTTCTAGAAAAATTATTGGTATATAATTAAATAAAAAAATATGGTCAATTATCATACAGGGAGAAATCAGTCAATAATACCAGGCTATAATATGACTAAGAGTTGGGATTAACAGACAAGGAATTTAATTATTATAACTAGGCTTGATGTAGCAAGCAAAAAATATGCTTATAAACATTAAAAAATAGGAAATTTTAGCACTACAATGGAAACTATGAAAAAATGAAGGTTCTAGAATGGAAAAATTACCCTAGATTATAGGAAAATTATCCTTGATGGGACTAAATGCAGATTGAAGAAGACAAAACTGGCAGTAAAATTCAAGAAAGATTAATATGAACAAAAATAAAAAAGAAAGATTAATATGAATAAAAATAAAATAAAACCTGGAGAAATAAAAATAAACATTTGAATAATAAATATTAGGTTGTCAGCAACCTGTGGGATTATTCATAGCAGTCTAATATATATGAAGTAGATTTTTCAAAGGAAAGGGAAAAAAGGGGGGGTGAAAATATATTCAATCTGGGTGTGGTGGCACATGCCTGTAATCCAGTGACTCAGGAGACTGAGGCAGGAAGATCACAAGTTCAGGGTCAGCTTCAACAACTTAGTGAGTTCCTAAACAATTTAACAAACTCCATCTCAAAAAAAATAAAAAATAAAAAGCACTGAGGATTAAGCTCAGTGGTAAAGTGCTCTGGGTTCAATTTCATTTTAAAAGATTATATATACTTTAAAAAAAAAAATATTCACCCAGGGCTGGGGTTGTGGCTCAGTGGTAGAGCGCTTGCCTAGCATGTGTGAGGCACTGGGTTCGATTCTCTGCACCACATATAAATAAAGTCCATTGACAACTAAAAAAAAAAATTTCAAAAAAAATATTGATCCAAAATTTTCCATGTTTTGTAAAAATGCCAACAGACAAATTCACAAACTTGAATTAACCCCAAATTGAATTAATCCTGGGACATATTATTGTCACCCTCCCTAAAACTAAAGAAAAAGACAAAATCTTGAAAACAATTCTAAAAATACAAACTATAGCTAGAAAGAGTGAAAGGGTACCTATAATCTCAGCAACTCAGGAGACTGAGGCAAGAGGATCACAAATTCATGCAGGGCCTAGGCAACTAACTTTAGAAAGACTCTGTCTCAAAATGAAAAATAAAAAGGGCTGGGGACAGAGTTCAGTGCTATAGGCGTTCTGGGTTCAATTCCCTGTATTGTGAAAAATTGAACAAACAAACAAAAAAGCAAGATATTACAAACAAGGGAATAAATATATGAATGAAAACATGGTTTCTCAGCAGAAACAATGAAGGCCAGAATACCAGAGTATATCTTCTAAGTCTCATAAAATATAAGTCAACCAATAATTATTTAATCATCAAAAAACAATTCAAAAAATAAGGAGGAATAAGTCACTTTTAGATAAGTGAAAGTTGAGAGAATTCATCATAATCAGACCTGTATATAAAAAAAATTGAAAAGACAGTATAAAGGCTAAGGATAAATATACAAGATAAGAGCAGAATCTACAGAAAGAAAGAGCAATGAAAATAAGTATATAAGTAAATGTAAAAACCAAAATTCTGTCTTAATTTATTTAAAACACATGAATATTTAGAGCAAAAACTGTACCATATTGTTTGATTTATGAGATATATAAGTATAAAATGTTTGAAAACAATAGAAGAAAAGACAAGAGAATAAAGTGGCACAGTATTAACTGTAAGTAAATCATAATAAGTTTAGGAAACAATCCCTCGAGTGACCTCTAAAAATAATATAAAGGTGTATGCGTACCTTTGTACTAAGAATGTACTTTAGAGCAAACATCAAGAGTTACAGCAAAGATTTTTCTTTAAACATATTTCTTTTTTTTAAAGAGAGAGAGAGAGAGAGAGAAATTTTTAATATTTATTTTTTTAGTTTTCGGCAGATACAACATCTTTGTTCGTATGTGGTGCTAAGGAAGGAACCCAGGCCGCAGGCATACCAGGCGAGCACGCTACCACTTGAGCCACATCTCCAGCCCCTAAACATATTGCTTTTATAGCTTCTAAAAGCAAAAAAAGTTATATGCATTCATCAAAGGCCAAATGGTAATTTATGAAGGTTACTAAGATAAAATTATATTGAAGAAATAAAATCAGTTCCCAGGATCATTTTGCATTAAGGTCTTGACTAAATCATTGTCTCAAAATTTTGGAAAATTGATAAATGATCTCTTTTATAAGTGACTCCAGGTGTGTGTTAAGTTTTTGTAAGGTCCTATACAAGACAACTTTATTATACTACATAGTAATCTTTCAAGCCCTTATCACTTATTATTCAGAATTGAAAGAAGGAAGAAATTGTTAAACTTGATTAGGAAAGGAAAACTGAACTATAAGCTGTTCAAGGCAGTCACTTTAAATATGAAAGGCAGGTTGAAGGAAAAAGCAAACATATGCCATACAAATACTTACTATAAGAAAATTAAAGTGTTTATACTGTTAAGACAAAGGAAGAGGCAGGACAAGAGATATTGCTGCAAGTTAAAAGGAAAATTTTATGATACTAAAAGAGAATATTCATCACATACATACTCTTAAATGTATACATGTACCATAATAAAGGTTAAAATTTGGGCTGGGGATGTGGCTCAAGTGGTAGTGTGCTCGCCTGGCATGCGTGCGGCCTGGGTTCGATCCTCAATATCACATACAAACAAAGATGTTGTGTCCACTGAAACTAAAAAATAAATATTAAAATTCTCTCTCTCTCTCTCTTTAAAAAAAAAAAAAAGCTTGAAATTTAAAGAATCAAAAAATGATAGTTGACCTGGCAGAAATAATGACACAACAAAAATTAAGAACGTGAATAATCCTATCTCCACCAAAGAAAATACATTTTTATGAAAACCTCAATGTGATTTCAATGATCAATTCTGTCAGTACTTCATATAGAAAATAGGTTAAACTTATAGAACATCTTCCAGAGAATAGTTTCTCAGCTTATTTCCTGAGACAAACATAATCTTCATGCCAAAGCCTGGCAAAAATATTGCCTTCAAAGACAATTACAAACTAAAATAAATATACTCTAAATATATTGGAATATAAATATAGCAACAAAATTCTTTGTTAAAATATAGAAACAGTGAGGCTGGGTGTAGCTCAGTGATACAGCCTTTGACTCGCATGCTCAAGGCCCTGGATTTCATACTTAGTGCCACATTAAAAAGTAAGCATCTTCAACAAATGATGCTGGGAGAACTAGAAATCCATATGCAACAAAATGAAATTGAATCCCTTTCTCTCACCATGCACAAAAGTCAACTCAAAATAGATCAAGGAGCTAGGAATCAAACCAGAGACACTGCATCTAATAGAAGATAAAGTTGGCCCTAATCTTCAACACATGGGGGCAGGCCCCAAATTTCTTAATAAGACACCTATAGCACAAGAGTTAAAACCAAGAATCAACAAATGGGACGAATTCAAACTAAAAAGTTTTTTTTTTTTTTTCAGCAAGAGAAATAATATGTGAGGTGAATAGGGAGCCTACACTCTGGGGAAAAATTTTTACCCCTCAAATATCAGATAGAGCTCTAATCTCTAGAGTATACAAAGAACTCAAAAAGTTAAACAACAAAAAAACAAATAACCCAATCAACAAATGGGCCATGGCCCTGAACAGACACTTCTCAGAAGAGGATATACAATCAATTAACAAATACAGGAAAAAATGCTCACTATCTCTAGCAATCAGAAATGCAAATTAAAACTATTCTAAGGTACCATCTCACTCCAATATGAATGGCAGCCATTATGAAGTCAAACAACAATAAGTGCTGGAGAGGATGTGGAGGGAAAATGGTACACTCATACATTGCTGGTGGGTCTGCAAATTGGAGCAGCCAATTTGGAAAGCAGTATGGAGATTCCTTGGAAAGCTGGGAATGGAACCACTATTTGACCCAGCTATTCCCCTCTTGGACTATACCCAAAAGACCTAAAAAGAGCATACTACAGGGACACAGCCACATCAATGTTTATAGCAGCACAATTCACAATAGCTAGACTGTGGAACCAACCTAGATGCCCTTCAATAGATAAATGGATTAAAAAAAATGTGTCATATATACACAATGGAATATTACTCAGCACTAAAAAATAACAAGATCATGGTATTTGCAGGGAAATGGATGGCATTAGAGCAGATTATGCTAAGTGAAGTTAGCAATCCCTAAAAAACAAATGCTGAATGTCTTCTCTGATATAAGGGGTGTGATTCAAAATGGGACAGAGAGGAAGAGCATGAGAAGAAGATTACCACTAAATAGGGAAGAGAGGTTGGAAGGAAAAGGAGGGAGAAGGGGAGTTGCAAGGAAGATGGAAGGAGACCCTCATCGTTATACAGAATACATATATGATGTTGTGAGGAGAAAAAGAACAAAAAGTGTGTCACATTAGATTGGATAGAGAGAAATGATGGGAGGGGAGGGGAGGGGAAGGGGGGATAGGAAGGGCCGCAGAATAGAATAGACATTATGATTGTTGTATGTATATAGGTGACTCTATGACCAGTGTGATTCTGCAATCTGTACAATCAGAAAAATGAGAAATGATACCCCAATTGATTCAAATGTATGAATTGCGAAGATCATTGTAATGTAATGTGTAGCTAATAAAAAAATGCAAATTGGCCCACTTTGATTTTGAAACAATTAAGTGATAATGTTTCCATAGTGTGAGTGCAGAAAGATTTCAAAAACAAGCATATATTTGCCTTGTTTGTACTGAATTTTGTTCTTTTTGCTGTTAATGAAATAAAAATGATTTTGTTCCTTTGGGGGGAAAAAAGAAAGAAAGAGGTGGTGGGGAGAAGGGAGAGGGAGGAAGAAAAGGGAAAATAGAATTTATCAACCAATTAAAATAATATTTAAATTTATCCTAGGAATACAAAAGTTGTTTAATATTTGAAAATCAGTGTAATTCATTGCATCAACAAAATACAGAGTAGAAAATCACAATCATTTCAATTTTAGATAAAACACTTGACAAAATTCAACACAAATGCTTTCTTTATCTTTCTTTTTTCTTTTTTCCTTTTTTAAATGCAGTCTTGGGTATCAAACACAAGCTATTCTACATAGTAGTAGGCATGTTCTTTACCACAGAATTACATCTCCAGCATATTTTCTCTTTTAATTTTTTTTTTTTAAATTTTGATTCTATCCCACCTATTGATTCTTGGTTTTAATTCTTGTGCTGTAGTAGTCTTATTAAGGAACTTGGGGCCTAACCCCACATGATGAATATTCCTATAGCACAAGAATTAAAACCAAGAATCAATAAATATGATAGATTCAAACTAAAAACTTTCTTCTTAGCAAAAGAAACAATTTGTGATGTGAATAGAGAGTCTACATCCTGGGAGCAAATTTTTAGCACTCACACATCAGATAGAGCACTTATCTCTAGGGTATATAAAGAACTCAGAAAGCTAAGCACCAAAAAAACAAATAATCCAATCAATAAGTGGGCCAAAGACCTGAACAGACACCTCTCAGAAGATGATATATAATCAATCAACAAATATATGAAAAAATGTTCACCATCTCTAGCAATTAGAGAAATGCAAATCAAAACTACTCTAAGATATCATCTCACTCCAGTCAGAATGGCAGCTATTATGAAGACTAACAATAATATGCGTTGGTGAGG
The DNA here is from genome assembly GCF_047511675.1 of Marmota flaviventris. Classification (NCBI taxonomy): domain Eukaryota; kingdom Metazoa; phylum Chordata; class Mammalia; order Rodentia; family Sciuridae; genus Marmota; species Marmota flaviventris. Next base: position 72,047,810 of record NC_092505.1, on the reverse strand, counting down.
ATGTGGGGAAAAAGGTACACTCATACATTGCTGGTGGGACTGCAAATTGTGCAGCCAATATGGAAAGCAGTATGGAGATTCCTTGGTAAGCTGGGATAGAACCACTATTTGACTCAGCTCTCCCTCTCCTCAGTCTATACCCAAATGACTTAAAATCAGCATACTCAGGGACACAGCCACATCAATGTTTATAGCACCATAATTCACAATAGCTAAACTGTGGAACCAACCTAGATGCCCTTCAGTAGATGAATGGATAAAAACAAATGTGGGATATATACACAACGGAATTTTACTCAGCAATAAAAGAGAATAAAATCATGGTATTTGCAGGTAAATGGATGGCATTGGAGAAGATAATGTTAAGTGAACTTAGCCAAATCCCAAAAAAACAAATGCTGAATGTTTTCTCTGATATAAGGAGGCTGATTCATAGTTGGGAAGGGAGGGATAGCATAGGAGAAATAGATGAACTCTAGACAGGGCAAACGGGTTTAAGGGGAGAGGAGAGGGCATGGGGTTGGAAATGATGGTGAAATGTGATGGACATCACTATCCAAAGTACATGTATGAAGACACAAATTGGTTTCAACATACTTTATATAGAACCAGAGGTATGAAAAAATTGTGCTGTATATGTGTAATAAGAATTGTAATGCATTTCTCTGTCATTTAAAAAATTAATAAAAATTTACCTGCTACAGAAAAACAAAAATTGTGCATATTTATGGAATAATGTGAATGTTTTATATATGTATATATTGTGTAGTGTTTAAATCAAGTAAAATATATTTATCTCCAGGACATTTATCACTTCTTTACAGTGAAAAATTTCAGAATCCTTTATTCTAGCTTTTTGAAATATATAGCACATTATTAACATACATAGTCATTCTACTACACAATAGCCACCACAAATTCTTGCTCCTATTTAACTGTTGATCTATTGATCTACATTTTTCCATCCTTCCCTCCGCTCTGCTCCTCCTGGCCTCTGGTGCCCATCATTCTACTCTCAACTTCTATGAAATCAAAGTGAGATAATGCAGTCCTTGTCTTTTGGTGCATGACTTATTTCACTTAGTATCACAACTTTCCAGTTCTATCCATTTTGATATAAATTACATGGTTTCTTTCTTTTTAAGGTTGAATATTATTCAATTACATATATGTACCACATTTTCTTTATCCATTCATCAGCTGATAGACACTTAGTTTTTATGTACTTCTTGGCTATTGTGAATAGTGCTGCAATGAACACAGAAGTGTAGATGTCTTTTTAACGGTGGATTTCTTTTGTGTATACATCCAGGATTGGAAATGCTGGGTCATATGATCATTCTATTTTTAATTTTTTTAAGGAACAGCCATACTGTTTTTCATAATAGCTGTGCTAACCAACTACTTTCTTTCTTTGTGATTTTTGTTTGTTTATTTCTTTTGTATCCTTTTGCATAAATTTCTACATTACTTAAATAAAAGTAAACTTTAAAAGCTAGGAATAGAGGGGACATTTATAATTTATAAGGAGTATCCACAAAAAGCTTGTAGCTAGCATCATGCATAAATTTAATGTGAAATATGGAACACTTTCCCTCAGAACTTGGGACCATATAAAGAATGGTTATTTTCTGCTTTTTCTTTTGTTTCATCATTAGTATGGCATATTTATCTGGTGCAAATGTAATAAAAAAGAAGATATGAAAATTGTAAAGGAAAAAAATAAATGCATCTATATTTGCTAAGGGTATGAAATTTTATGTAGAAATTTCTACAAATCTACCAAAAATGTGAGAACTGTATTTGCTAGCTACGGATTCCATAACAAAGTACCAAAAACTAGATAGCAACATATATTTAGTTTCTTACAGTTCTGAACACCAGAAATTCAGGATCAATGTGAAAGCAGGTTTGGTTTCTTAGGCCTTTTTCATTTCCTTTCTTGTGAGCACTGCTTTCTCCCTGTGTGTGTTTTTATTGTATTTATTTTGCCTCTGGTGTCTCTTTGCCTAAATTTCTAATTGTTGTCTTTGTTTGTTTTGTTTTGTTTTGTTTTTCTGTCCAGGGAATTGAGCCCAGGGAAAATCTACTATGTAACCTTACCAGACCTTTTGGTTTTTTATTTTGGGAAAAATTTTGCTAAATTGCTAAGGCTGGCCTCAAACTTGCAATCCTCCTGCTTTACCTGAGTAGCTCCATATAGTTGTGCACCACCATATCTGGTTTAAATTTCCTTTTCTTATAAGGCATCAGGTAAATCAGATTAGGGACCATCCTAATGACCTCATTTTATCTTAATCACTTCTTTAAAGACCTTATTTTGAAATACCATCACATTCATGGCACTAGGGCTTAGGTCTTTAGCATGTGAATTGTAGGTAATACAATTCAATCTATACAAAGAAATAATAAGTCAATTTAGCAATTTTTGAAGGATACATGATCAGTATACAAAATTCAATTGTGTATTATATAGTATCAGCAAAAGCAATAAATAAAATTTAAAAAACAAAACATTTCACTTAAAATATCATTAAAACCAGAAAATACCTATATGAAAATTAACAAAATATAAAAGAATGAACTACTGATATAAATAACACAGGTAAATCTTAAAAACTTTATAGTGATTGGAAGAATTCAGTCATAAAAAATGTACACAGTTGTCAACATAAACTGCTTTAAAGAAAACAAGAATTTGTTTCAAGTTCAATATAAATGACCATAGTCCAAGAACACAGATTCAATTTATCCTGAATGAAGATATTACATGAACTTTTATAGTCACAGAATAATGGAAAGTCATGAATCAATGCATTTATAAGACATATATTTGGGATCTTCAGGTAGATAGTGTACAGCAAAGTAGGGAAATCTCTTCTGTAGGATTCAGATATTATCTTTTTTTGTTTATTTCTGGTTTTATATATATATGGTTTATTTTAACACAATCATACATGTATGAAATATAGTTTGCTCCATTTCACTCCCAAGTACTTCTTTTTTCCCCTTTCTCCCTCCTACTGCTTCCCTTCTCTACTCTACTAGTTTTCCTTCTCTTTATTTATAGTTCTTTTTTTAATTGGTGCTTTAATTGGTCAATTTCATTACACCATTCCCCTCTTCCCCCATCCCTCCTCCCTCCTTCTCTATCTGCTTTCATAACTCCATTAATTTTCCTACTATTTCCAGAGAATTCCCCTTTCTTTTTTCCCCTTCTTTTGTTCTAGCTTCCCCATATGAGAGAAAATATTCAACCCTTGACTTTCTGAGTCTGGCTTATTTCACTTGGCATCATATTCTTCAGTTCCATTCATTTGTCAGCAAATGACATGATCTCATTTTCTTTATAATGAATAAAACTTCATGTGTTTATATACCACATTTTCTTTATTCATTCATCTGTTAGACTACAACTAAGATATGGAATAGCTAGGTCACATGGTTGTTCCATTCTTAGTCTTTTGATGAATCTCCACAATTTCAAGTATGTTCATCATTCCTATTGCTCATCCAATTGATTAACCTTAGTTTTTCCTAGTTCTAATGGCACATGACAGTGTTGAGATCTGTTTGAATTTGTTTTTGAATATGGAAACACTGAAAACGTTGTCAAATAATTCTAGTAAATAGATAATGAAGCTCCTAATATAATTTCTTTCCAAAGTAGTCATACTAATTTGCAACCCTACCAACAATGTGTGAGTATACATATTCCCCCATAATCTCACCTATAATTATTGTGTGCATTCTTGATGATAGCCATTCTAAGCAGAGTGAGATGAAATCTCAGTGTAGTTTTGGTTTGCATTTCCATGATTGCTGGGAACGTTGAACATGTTTTCATACGTTTGTTGGTTATTGCATTTCTTCTTCTTAGGAAGTGTCCACTTAGGGCTGGGGTTGTGGCTCAGCAGTAGAGTGCTCACCTAGCACATGTGAGGCCCTGGGTTCAATCTTCAGCACCACATAAAAATAAATCAATAAAATGAAGGCATTGTGTCCAACTACAACTCAAAAATAAATATTAAAAAAAGAAGACTCCATTTAATTCTTTCACAGATATTATCTTTATGGTATTGTTGGCTTTGGAATTGGTGGGGGCTAGAGGCATGTCGAGCTTAGGGATACATTCCAAGAGTATTATACAGAGGAATTTGGGGTCAGATAAAGAGGTCAATAGTAAATGACTATTAGAACTAAAAGGATTATATAAACTTCAATAACAGGAAAAACACCATGGTAATAAAAATCAGAATAGTACTTGCTTATTTGCTAGTAATTGGAAGGAGAGTGAGGGAATATTCTTTAGTAATTTCTATATTCTATATCTTTCCAGTGTGATGATTAAACAGATAAATAGATTTATAAAACTTATAGCATTGTAGACTTAAGATCTCTGCATTGACTGCAAGTAAATTTTAATTCAAATGTATCTATAAAATTGGAGTAACATATTAATACCAATTTTCAAGAAGATGATACACTATACAAATTTGAGAACAAGATTTAATGTCAAAGAGAACTTTCTTCCACTTACTGGCCATGTGACACTGGATGATTCAAATGACATGCTGTGCTTATTCTTTCCAGCAGAAGAACAAAGGTGACAATATCAACCACACAGAGTTGTCACGTGTCTTAATAAGATAATATGTGGAAAAGCCTTAGGACAGTGATTAGCATACAAAGTGTGTTCAAAAAGTAGTAAAAATTGTTATAGTTAAGCAGTAATAGATTTTTCTAAAGGAAAGCAGTGGTTTCATGCTTAGACTGAGCTGTCTTCTTAGCAATGTAATACAATACATGATATCTCTCTATGCAGAGACCCAGAGAGACATAAAAGAATATCAGATCAGATTAGCCACAGCATTCAATACAGAATGCTTGCATTAACATAACTGAAGGAGACTGAGGATTGCAGGGTTGTGTCAATAGGATATTGTGAGGTTTAAATGAAGTACAACATGAAAAATTGCTTGGCCTGGTGTTTCCTATTCAGGAAATTAATTTATTCATATTCACCCCAACTTTTCCAAAATAGAAACAATAAAAAAACTTTCTAAAAACATTTTCTTATTCAGAAAATACACTAGATAAGCCACACCCTTATAATAATTCACTCCTATTGGCTGTTACTCATTTTTTTTTATGGAATATGTTTTTTTTTTTTTTTGCAGGTCAAAATTTTTCTTATGTGGTGACATTAGAAAATTTGGCCAAGTATACAAATCCATATATCTGAGTAAATGATGTTTTTCTTTAATATTTACTCAGTCCTAATTGTTCCATTTAAGTTTCCTACCACGTCAAACTCTCAAGTATGTTAATCATTCCTATTGCTCTTCCAATTTATTATCCTTAGTTTATTTAGTTCCAAAGGCACATGACAGTGTTAAGATCTCAGTTTTAATTTGTTTTTGAATATGGAAACACTAAAAGCCCTTAATATAATTATAATTCTATCAATTTGGAAATCTTCCTCTTATTAATGCTGCTTATTACAAGAATTATTTTGAGTGAGAAAATTTCAATATAACTCTATTTTATCCTTTCAGCAAAATGATTAAATATAATTTTCTCCTGCATATTTGGTCAATTCATAAAATTTAGTTTCATCATAAAATAAATTCAATACATGATATATAGTATCCTTAACTATTAGTGTTTTTGATTTTTATTTTACAACTTCTTCAGTACGTTCATTTAATCTATTTTAATCATCAACAAAGCCTTTCCAAACAGAATCAGGGAAGAATCAAGTGAAGTTGAAATATTAAAAATCAGTTATCAGTTTTACTATTCGCCCACAGCCTCTTAAATACTAGGAATGAAAAAAAAAAAAGACTAAGAAAGCTTCTCTATCATGGAGTAGTCTGAGGAAGAGTATTGGAGAATAAATAGATTTGGGATGCTATCCACTCAAAATAATTTTTGCAATAAACATTATTAAGAAGGAAAATTCCGAATTGATAGAATTATAATTACATTAAGGTCTTCTAATTTAGTATAACTATTTGACAAAGTCTACAGTGTTTGAAAAGCTAGATGTATCTTCTCAGTGCCAATTTCCATGAAATTTAAATCCTAACACAGTCCTGACTTTGGAAACCTTTTAAATACATGAATCATTAATGATAATGCAAAATATAACTAACATGGGTATTATATACAAACATGTTAATAAACAAGGGCTTCTTAGAATACCAATTATCATTCTGTTCCTAATAATGTGTATATCTCTTAAGATTATATTTACACTAATAACTCAAGAAATTTAAAAAGTGTTGTAAATATATTAGCTTTTATATACAATAATAAAATTTAGCCTAGACCTTGAACAGAATTTCATGCATTCCACTTTAATATAATCCAAATGAATTACAGAGTTTTTAAGGCTTACTTTAATTTTGCTGGTCTATTTCTTCCACTAACATATTGATCAATTCTCAGTTTTGCCTGTGACAGAGAATAAGCCAGACAAAACCTTCTTTTCTTATGAATATTTCCCATTTATGGGTACATTAGTTCTAACATTTTTATGAACATCACTAAAGTTAAAAATTCTGACATTAAGACAATAATGGGGCTAGGGCTGCAGCTCAGTGGCAGAGCACTTGCCTGGCACATGTGAAGCACTGGTTCAATCCTTAGCACTACATAAAAAAATAAATAAATAAAAATAAAATAAAGGCATGCTGTCCATCTACAACTACAAAAGTTTAAAAAAAAACTGAATAATGATGTGTTAGAAGAAAAAAATATGATCAATTTATCTTTCTTTGTTATTAATTTTTATTTTCTGTTTTGTTTTTGGCTACTCTGAGTGGACAAAGCATTAAATGCATGCACAATGCAAGCTTTTAAATATATGCTTTCTGTAGGTCCTTCAGAAAAGGGAGAGATTATCATTGCACCTCCAATGTAAAAGGCAATACTAAAAAAGATAACAAATCATGATTCTCATATAAAAATAAAATCAACACATGTCAAAGATTATATTAAACTCATTAGTGAGTGAATGGACTAGTGAGATATTAAAACTCACTCAAAATAATTTTAAAGTGCTCTTACATACTATATAGATAAACAGGAATTCTGAAATAAATTTGTAGATATATGCAAAACTGGTCAACACCTACAGGGCAACAATCATGGTAATCCACATGTCACATTCCACTAGCATTTCTGTGGAAAAAATCACTTTAATTATTTTATCAAGTGACTATCTGAATATAGGTCTTCAAATGAGTTCAACATTAAAAAAAAAAAATGCAAATAGCTGGTGAGGTTGCCTTAGCCAGAACATCCAGTGATCTTGTTTGCCTAGTTCAATGTCTTTCATGATTTTTTTCTGACATTGAGATATCAATATTGCCTGAAAATTTTGTTTTTTTTTAAACTCCTTAAGCTTCTGTCCTAATTGGAGTTGAAGTACACAGTTTAAGTTTGCTAGGTGTATCAATGGTGGTAGGATGGCACTTTATAGCTAACAGAGAGTTGTAGATCATGTTGGAAAAAAGAAATAGCTTCCTATATGTAAGAAAGAGGATAAAATATAAACTATATTATATGTAGTTAAACTATAAACTAGAAAAAGAAAACTATTTGGGGGTAACTATATACTGGGGATAGAAACAAGGATTTCTAGAGCAAAATGTAATAGGTGCTGATGGAGTAAGAAATTTAATACCATGAAACAAAGTAGAGATGAGACCTTTGGTTGGATATGTGACAGCAGACAGTATGGTTAGGAGGGACAGCACTAGCCCTGGTGCAGCACCAGACCCCAGCAATGGAGCTGCTGTTCTAGCCAATGACCTAGGAGTATGGATTCCAACTTCCATGCACTAGGATTCAACCCTACTCCTTGTCTGCCAGATCTATGTAACCCAGAGTTCTCAAATGAAGGAAGGGATCCTAAAAATCCCCGTTCTTAGATTTCTCATTTAGCCTGAAAACTCAGGATTGGGACTACATATAATTTGATTTGCAAAAGTAAAGTAATAAGACATTTCTGGGACACAAATATAGTATACTAAATCCACTCCCACTATACTAATTAAGCCTTTTGTTAATGACATTACAAGTAGGAATTATTTGTTCTTCATTTAATTTTATATTCAACAGAATTTTGTACATTGGAAATATATGGACTGAAATATAATAAATAAATATTATATTGTAGAATATAATCTGCTATGAGATCCAGTGATGTTGGTAAATTAATGAGCTTCACTTTCTATTATGTGAAATTTTATCAATTATACCTTAATTGAAAAGACTTTACCTTTAGATGAAACAATATATTCCTTTAACAGACATTTCGGAGAACAAAGTGAGTTAGCAGCATAATATATCATCCTTAAATAGGCTGTAACATCTTTCATATCTGTTAAAACCCTGTTGTTCCATGCATTCTTTCAATGGGTATGTATGTATCCAGTGACAGGTAGATGCCAGTGTGCTGTAGGCACAGCAATGAGCTGAACAGGTGAAGTAACAGCAAAATAATAATGAAGTTATAGCAAGAAGAAAAGTAAAATAAAGTGATATGGAAAAAAATTAAAATGAAAGAGTAATGAGTGTCAGACAAACAGGAATAAAATTTATTGAAGCAGTCACAGGAAGACTTAATGAAAAGATAACAATTGAACATGAACCTAAAATTGTGGAAAGAAAGCACCATATGCAAATTACTAGGCAGAGATTTCTGCACAGGGATATAAAAACAAAATAACAACAAAGCTATATTCACCTTGAGGAAGGAGCACTGGACACATGAGGGATGTTTAGGAGCAGCAAATAAGTCAGTATGGCTAGAACTCACTGACAGGACAGACAGTGGGGGATAATGTTAGAGAGGCAACAACAGGGGTCACATTGTGTAAGTTATTCTAAGGATTCTGAAGAAATGGAAATCCTTCTCATGTAAAGTATGATGGTAACAGTTCAATTCCAAGGCTGCCAGACATTTACACAAGCATAATATCCATTTATGGCATTTAAATTTGGTTGTTATAAAATATTAACTTGAAGCATAAAATTTGCAAACTATTAAATAGCACTGTGTGTTCAGCTACTGTAACTGAGATCTAAATACCAGTAGTTAAAACAAGATAAGCATTTATTTCTATCTTGCATAAAAAATGTAGACAAGCAAATTAGGTCTAGCAAAAATAGTACCATAGTATCAGGAATCCCGGTTCCTTCTATTTTCTCTACTATCCAGCATTTTGCCCTCTTTAGGATGGTCCAAAATGAATAACTATTCTAGTGAGTGAGAAAGGGTAAGGGGAATGTCTTTCCCATAGGGTCCAACCAAATAGTTGTGTACCTTGTTTCTTCTCCTGGTACCAATGGAGTTTATTTCAGTTACATGTAACTGAATGGGAGGCTGGGACATCAAGTCTTTATTCTGGGTGGCCCCCTGCCAACTTAAAATGAGTTCTGTTACTAACAGAAGAAAAGGATAATGGATATTTGAGAACAATTAGTATTCTCTGGTTTAAGTAGATTCAAATAATAATTTTATTTTTAAATATACTCTACATCCTTAAAAATAGTGTGACAGGAAGGACAGAGTATCTATAGCTAACCAAATACCAAGGGATGGTAGTTCTATTCCAGGCAATCGATACTAGCTGTACAACCTTCAATCAATCACTTAATATCAATATTCATTTCTTCTTTTGTAGTACCAGACTGAAAATACTCAGCTGCACCTAAAAGAAGCATTGTCTCTAAAACTTTTAAAGTCAATTTTACTATATACATGATAAATGGAAAATACTGAAGCTTGCACACAGATACAAAAACTCAATAGCAGAAATATCTGGGTTCCAACCCAAAGCACACCAGATGTGTCTCTAAAAAACTACTACCAGTTGTTCATATCTTTGCAAGTTAAAAAAAAAAAAAAACTACAAAAGTCAGGTGAAAATAATCTGTTTTACCTCTGTCCAGATGGAACTCTGTGATTGCCTTACTGACAGGGCACAATGATCCAACTGAATGAATGCAGTACAACTGGCTGATACTCTGAGGTCACAGCTAATAGACCAGCCAGATAACCTTCCAACATGGAGATAGAAATAAGCAGTTTGCTTTAGTACAGCCAGTGAATCTGGTTACCACAGTATTCATTCACAGAAAGCCATTGGTTGTAAATGCATCAGAGAACTCAAAGAAATGCTTTATTTGGTTTTTACAAGTCACAGCAGATGCTAAGATGACTCTGTCATGTGTTGGATCTTGCCAGGGATTTTGTTTCCTTCATTGACTGCATTTCTTCACAGCCCATTTGGGATTCTGACATTTTGCCACCAGCTTTCAGATGCTAGGAGAAGGTTCATTCACAAGGCCAAACCAGTCATGCCAAAAACTCAAGTCCTTTCCTGCTCTTTGCATGAGAGCAAGGAAGTCTCTCCCGGAAAGAGAGAAATGAGAATTGTCAGTCTTCAAGCTGTGGCTGGTGTCAGGTTCCCAGCAAAGCAAGTGAGTCTGCAAAAAACAATACCCAGGCATAAAACAAAAAGAAATAATCTAAAGTCTACCAATATTTTCAAAATAAGATGAAAACTGTAGAGGGGTTTATAAAATAAGCAGAAAAAACAAACATATATATCTCCCTCTCCATTTAGGTCCTAACAGCTATAATCTATCTGAAAAATATTAATGATTTGACACTTTTGATTTAAATAACTTTTGTTTAACCTTGTTGAATGAGCAACATGATTAAAATAAATGATCAAATCACATACAGCTATACATTATTCAAATGTTCTATGGGAATCAGTGATGTCTATTTAACGGGTTAATTTTGGTATTCAGTTTAAAAGGCAAAATCCAGTTATGATGACAGAGCAGAAATAGATAAAGCCTCAGATCTGCAAGAGCAGCAACAAACTAACAAACTCCACAGATAATTTGGCAGAATAGGTTTTTGTGGATACATTTAATAATTGAAGTTCAATTTATTCACTCTGGTCTACTTATCACAATGGGAGTCAGTTACTGGAATAAAATTTTTGATTTTCCATCTTGTTTTGGCTTTTTTTTTTAAGTCAGGAATTTGGTAATGTGGGTTGAAAAAAGAAAACAAAATGTCACTGCACAGTGGAAACTTTCAGAACCTAAAATGACTCACCTTTTCTCCAAAGGTGAGTGATACTTTTTTTTTTTTTTGATACTTTTGTAAATTGGAGATGGTAATATTTTCTTTAAAAATAAATCTTTAGAAATTACTTTTGGAATCTAAACCGAAAAAGAAGTTTTATTTAGTTAAAACATCATTTAGTTTAGAGTTGTGAAATAAAGATTTCAACCTGGCTCCGTCATTTTCTCAGTGATTCAATGATTCAATATATAGATTCTATCTAATATTTATATCTATATCTATACATATATATATAAGCTGTCTTATTGTAGGCAATAACAAATATTAATCCACTTTTTAACTTAAGCATGATGTTTACAATAAAAAAAAAAACCTACAGTACACTGTAGTAAAAATGTTCTCAACCCAGTACAGTACAGTGGGTTGAGAAGATTGACCCTGGTACCAGATTGCTTGGATATCTGAGCTCTTTAAATTCATACCTCTCCAAATCTCAGTTTCCCTTATCTATAGAATTGGTATAGTAATGGCATACAGGGGTTAGGGTTATTGTGAGGGTAACCTGAATTATTTAATTGGAATGAGAGGGCCAGGGAGATCAATCAATGAGTAAAGAGGCCAGGAATCTTCACGGAGCAACTGCCTTCAGTGCACACACTTGAGTCATGCAATGGACATGACAGTTGAGCCTCCTGGTCAGTTATGGGCCAATATGAGGCAGGGCAGAGCTTACTCCCAGAGGAAATGACCATGCATGTAGATTACCAGTATGGTTAGTCAGGGGATCAGGCAGAATCAATTTCTTGATTATCTGCTATTTTAAAAAATGATTCATTTACTATGTACATACATGCACACATACATAGTGATGAATTGGAACTGGATACACAAGTATCCCCCAAATTTTGGATGTTCATAAGTAAATAATGTCATTTGCTAGAGGTTCAACTCCATATTGACCCCACGGTAGCTCTCAATTTGACCCTTCCTTCTATTCTAATTGAGAGGAGAGAAAAATAAGGCAAATCAGCCATAATTTTTGGCAAAGCACATCTAAGATAAGGTCTGCCAAGTTCAAAACTGAAAGTGCAGCAGCTGTTGCACAAAACTGTGCCAAAAATCCCTTCCTGACTGTCAATATGCTTCTGCTTTGGGCCTACAATCCCTGACCAAGATATTCATCTCAACAGCTGCCGCTCAATCTAGAAAGCAGGTGGGGTATTTCCACTATATGGGAGAGAGTCCCTAAAAAGGAAGGATTAAATGTGCACACTCAATAAAGGAAGAAATCTGTTATGGTTTTCATGTGGTGTTCTCCTAAAGCTCACTTGAGAGATAATGCAAGAATGTATGGAGGAGAAATGATTGGGTTATTAAACCTAATCAGTAAATTAGTCCCTGATGGGATTAATTAGGTGTTAACTGAAGACAGGTGGGGTGTGCCTGGAGGAAGTGGTTACTTGGGGGCAAAGCTATAGGGGACATATTTTGTATCTTGAGAGTGGAACCTCTCTCACTGATTTCTGATCATCATGTGACCTGGTTCCTTCTGCCACACTCTTTTGCCATGATGTTCTGCCTCACCTTGAGCCCCAAGGAATGCAGCCATACTTCTATGGTCTAAGATCTCTAAAACCGTGAGCCCTGAAATAAACTTTTCCTCCTCTATAATTGTGCTTGTCAATCCTTTTAGTGACAGCAGTGAAAAAGCTGACTAAAATAAAATGTGTGCATCCAATCAGAAGAAATGTATACAAAAATGGGAAAGTAACCATTCTCACAGTGTGGGTACAGTAGACAGCATATATCCTGACAGTTTGGAAAAGAGCCCCCCCCCCCTTATGTTGCAGAGGAAAGCTCGCAGGGCCCACCCAGGAGTCTGGGACTGGAGGATTCCATTTCTTAAGTAGAAAGGCCCTGCATAGAATATACTGCATAAGATTTTTTTGGAAGTAAACTAAATTGATTTATTTGAAATGGAGAGAGAGAGTGGCTAGGATATCAGCCAAGGAGGAAAGAAGTCAGGAAACTTCATAGGGTACCAGCCTTCAGCCCACAAACTCAAGTTTGTGGGATAGATGACAGTTGAGCCTCCAGGCTAGTTCATGGGCCAATGTGAGGCTTATTCCCAGAGGAAATGAGCATGTGCGTAGACCACAGTAATGGTCAGCCAGGAGATGAGGCAGAATCTCTCAAGAGCAAGTGCTACCTGAGGAGTCCACTCCTGGTGCTGGTTATTGGAGGTGCCCATGACTTGGTCCAGTGGAGGGTGTAGTAGAAAATTGTCTAAGATAGCAGCATCTCTCACATCAGCCTGGTAGCTGTGATAGAAACAGGGCCAAAGGCATTCATGGAAGTTCTCCAACAGGAGCAATGGCCATTTCCTGCAAAAGGTCAAGCAGCAGATGGAGGAAAAGACGAAAGGCTCAAAATGCAAAGGAATTCTATGGTGATAACTGCAGTTAATAGCACCAAAGATCACAGCAGTGCTTTAGAAAATAAAAATTTGGGAGAGTCAGAAGGCAAATAAATAGCCTTTTTGAACATCATCATTTGACTTCAAAACAAATAAAAGGAGAATAAAGAAATATGGAGATAAAAATCATCATGATGCCAATGAAGCTTATTGCAAAACATAGAATTTTATTGTTAAATAGGCTTGTTTTCACCCTATATTAGATGCTGGAATTGCTGGACAAGAGCAAGTCACGTCCATGGATGTATGCTTGGAAGAAAGGACACCAGATTGAACGTCCTGTGGGCAAACCTGATCTGAGAAGTGAGAAGGAGCTGAGATACACACCTTAGGAATTGACACTTCCTAATAAAATTATTACCAACTACCTATGAATAGGAGTGAGCAGAAAAAGTTCTCCCCCTAAGATGCCAGTTTTTCTCTAGGAGAATAGAGTAGGAATTCTCTTCCATTTGCAGAAATATGAGGATCAGGGGACACCATTCCATTAACCATACAATAATAGAAACTACTATTTATTAAACATTTGGCACCTGCTAGGATAGTGCCTAGTGTATATTACCTAATTTAACACTCACTACAACCTTGTAGGTAGGTATCATTTTACAATTTTATAATTTTATTCATAATCTGAAAATAAATTTTTCAGACCAGTATACAGAATCAGGATTAGGTATTTTACTCCAGATTACACCATTTAGAGGAGTCAAAGTCTGTAATCTGTGCTTTAAATCTACTTTTCTGCCTCCTACAGGTGAAGACTGTGAATTGCCTAGTGCTGCACCAGAAAAGCAAAGAGACTTGGTAAGAATGGAATTGAATTCAAATTCCACACAGTGTTTGAGGTAGGGAGAGGGAATTGACAAAAGGCCCTTGGTTTAGTTACAACTTACTTCCTACAGGTAGTTAGTTCCACTTTTAGACACAAACTCTTCAGTGCAAAAATAGATATTTGCACAGGGTTATTTAATCATATAATATATATGGAATACATAGTTCCATATTACAAGCACATACAGAGAAATTTGTTGTAGACATTAAATTTGGTTGTGGTGCTCTTAACTAAATCTATAATCACCACTCTTTTAGCTGTGTCTACATCATTATATATTGTTGGTAGAAGACAGCAATCTGTTTATAAAAGCATATTATTTTGTAACTATAGAGCTATATCATGACAAATTAAAATACTTGTGATCCAAGACACTTAAATTGCCATTAACTTATGAAAAGAAAACTAAACAGGTTGAGCACTCATAATCTGAAAATAAAAAATCCTAAATGTTCCAAAATCTGAAACATTTTTAGTAATGATACGATACCACTAGTAGAAAATCCCCACCTGGCCACATATCAAAATACACTCAACATACATAGAATTCTCTATGAGGTGTATATGAAACATAAATGAATTTTGTGTTTAGACTTGGGTCCCATCCCCCAAATATCTCAATAAGTATATGCAAATACCCCCAAATCAGAAAAAAAATCTAAAATTTGAAATATTTCTGGTCATAAGCATTTCAGATAAAGAAGAGTCACCTGTATAAAAGTAAATAGATGACTTGAATTAAAGCTCTCAAAATTCTATTTGGTGGTATTGGAGCAAGAAAAGGATAAAATACATATTCATATGTGATCTGAATAGTTAAATAATAAACAAAATGTTGTGATATTTGCAGCTTTATAAATATGTTTTTTATACTAAATGGCCTTCATATGCTTTTTGGAAACCCTAGTTTTCCTCTATTTGAACAATAATAGAATATTCATAAAGATAATAGAACACACGCACAAATATTCCACTTGCATTACGTTGAGAAGGGGGCAGATTAGAACAAAAAAAATGCATCTCAAGGGAAGATCAAATCTTTGATAAAGTGGTCAGTGACCTCCTTTTTTCTTTCGTGTTCACAGTTACCATCCTGGCTGATCCTGTTCTGCCTTTCCTGCTGTTATTAATCCTTCCCAGGTATGCAACTCTCACCTAACAATATTTCTTCTACCATGAAAAGAAATAATCTGGTTAGTGAATTGATATATACCCCTAAATAAAAGTATTTATTTAAATATTAGTCTACAGCATGAACAGAGATTAAAAAAAAAAAGCAATACATATGTGGAACTTCAAACACAAATACAAGAGAATTAGGAGAAGGAAAGTCTTGCTGGTTATTTTAGAGTTACACCATCTGGAAGTTATACACCTCTGGAAGTTAAGACTGATTCCAGGGGCATCAGTGATGGAAAAAGATTTCAAGTCTGTGTAAGCTGAGGAATAAACAACGAAGATTCCAGTGGCTCCAGGAGGGGGCCTCCTTGGTATCCCAATAGCTTCTGTATGCATTTGACTGTTAACTAAAATTCCAAAATCAGACAGTTTCATTTTGTTGGTGTCTTTTAAAAATTTACACACTCCTAGACTATATAACATTCTAAGATTAATTAAATATCCAGTCAACTTTTTCTAAGATACATCTATGTGCCTGACCATGTGCTAAGTACTAAGGATATGAAGACATTTGTGGAAGGGGCTCAGTAATCAGGTTGGAACCTAGACATGTAAAGAGATAACTAAAAGGGAAGGTCGTAAGAACCTGCACAGAGCTGTGAAAACTGAGATGAGAGTAAAACTGAGTAACCAGGAAAACCTAGGAGGAGAATTCCTATAAGAGGTGATTGGTTAACTAGATCCCAGATAAGTACAATTTATGATCAAAGGAAGAAGGCAGCAAGCGTGACACTGCAAAGAGTTGAAAGGACACTGAGAGAAGGGGGAGAAACAGACCGTAGATAAAATAATCTGTTTATTTACATTTTCATTTTGTCCCTAGAAAAAATTAAGAATTTCCAAACGCAAAAACCATTCATGCATGTCCTTCTGATAAGGCTAAAGATATACCAGTGCATTAATAAACCCATGTATGGAAAGTAAAAAATACTGAGAAAATATATATCAGAAATATGAGTAGACATGAAAATTACTAGATAAAAGTCTACAGGCATCTAGATGGAAAACAGAAAAAAAAATTAAAGTGTTTTGCTATTATTTTTCTACTATCTGAATTAATCCATTTATTTAATTTTATTAAACCTCTACCAGTTACTATGTGCTTTTCAAGGCAATGGGGATATATTGAAGAATAAGTCAAGGTAATCTGATTTTGTAGAGCTAACATTCCTAAAGAAGGGGATAGAAAATAAACAAGTAACAAATAGGTAATGTAATTCCACATGAGGATGAGTTGAAGCTTCTTGCATGCAAGTAAAATTTAGTTACTCTCAGAAACCTTCCCTCAAGAAAATGTAGAAAAGCTAGATGAAACAGAAGGGAAATAAAGCACCATCCAACAAAATTTAGAAAATCACTATGCTCTAAATTTCTCATTTTGAAATTCTGGAGGACTACACCTAATATACCGGGAGAACTGAAGTGTATAAAGCGAAATCATCCTTGTGTCATCTCTATTAGGAGACAATTCTCCACAGGTCTCTTGTATATCTGCATCTGAAAAGCAGAACCACTTTTAGATTCTAGATTATTTTTTAAGAATATTTTTGTGGTAAATAATTATGAAAAAAGAGATGGTTTACTGTGGATAAAAGAGAAGTTTCTTTAAAATATGTAGATCTATTCAGATTATCTATTTCATCTGGAGAAATTGTGGGCAGTTTGAATCATCCAAAGAATTCGTCTACCAAATAAGTTGTTAGGTTCATGGGAACTGAGTTTTCTAAGTAGTTATCCTTTAATGTCTGTATGGTCTGTTTTTCTACTCTTTTTCAGTCCAATTTTTATTTTTCTTGGTTAGCCTGACGATCTTTAAAGAACTAGCTCTTGATTATATTGATTTTCTCTAGTATGTTTCTGCTTCCAATTTTAATTACTTTCTGCCCTAATAGATTCTAATTTCTTTGTTTCATGCTTGTCAGTCAAATTTCCCTTTCACGTATCTTCAATATCACTCTTTCTTTCCTTTGTTGTATTATTTCTACTTATGAATTCATCAATGGTGTTTTCTCTTCTAGAACTATTTTTCATTTCTTCCATTTCCACTTGAGTCTTCCTCACAGTTCAAATCTCTCAGCTGAAATTCTCTATCCATTTATGTTGTCTACCTTTTTCTCTTGGATCTTTCTCAAACAAATCAGTTATTTTATGTTACAATTCTGAAAGCTTCAACATTGCAATTCATATTTGAAAATGGTTCTGTTGATTGTTTTATTTCTCATCAGAGTTTTCTTATTGTTATTTTTTCTTATTTCTTCTTTGTGAATCTGTTGAAATCTGGATATCATATGTAGCACCGAGAGATAAGTGTAAATAGTATTTCTGCCTTGGAATATGCATGCCTTTTCCCTCCTCCCATTAGTTTTGTGTTTATTTAGTCCGGAATGTAGCTAAGTTTACTTACTTGTTCTGTTGGTGTTGTTGTGTTTGTCATGGCTATATAGCTCAGAGCATCAAAGTCTTCAAACTCTGCCTGTGCATAAAGCAGGTCATGGTTTATCAGAAAGTTTTCTACTTCCCCCTCATCTACAGGTCTTCTTCCTGCTATACATGTGCCTCCCCCTCAGTCAGCCCTTCTCCCAGCCTTACACAGTTATAGTTGGTAGCTCTTATAGTCATTGCTACCTGCAGGAAAGGGTGGGACAGGAGAAAGAGGTGGTTCTCTTGCTCTGGTTCAGCCTGGGTCTGAGGTGGCTATATGCCCAGGTCTTGGGGATGGGCCTTTCTTTGGATGTGCTCTTCACCCAGTAGTAGCTGATTTCTAAAGTACCTGCACTCATACTGTTTTCTTTCCCTATCCCAAGGGCAGAGGATGGTTTATTGTTTCCTTCTTTGGTGGCTATTCATCTGTGGCCTGTGGATGATAGTTTGTCTTACTTCACACAGAAGCTCAACTCTTTTGCTACAGAGAGAAGATTTAGGAGAAGGTACTAGGTGAGGTGCTATGCTTCTGCCTTTGCCTTTTGCACAATATCTGCTGTCCCATGCCTACCAAGATGTAAGTTTTCTCAGGTCTCCTACCCTGCTCCTGACCTCTCTTGTAAGTACCTGCTGAAGCTGGTGGAGAGCATGCATATGTGTGTAATTCTTCTTTCTGACTGAAGCACCCAGAGATTCTATATACCCCAAGTCAGCTTTTAGCAATTTGTTAAAAATCTTAGTTGAATTCTGAAGAGTTTATGGGGCCAGCATCTATGCTAGGAAAGCAAGTGCTGATAGTCTGTTTCTCCTTTCAGATTCAAAAATCTGAATGCTTTTCTTTGAGTTTGGTGTTAGTTGGTCTCCCACAAGCTCCGCTCTCTAATGCGTGCAAGAACAATTGTGAATTTGCAGATTTTCTGTCCTTTTATTCTAAGAGGAGGAATGATTATCTTCTCAGATTTTTGTATACTAAGCAGAAGCCAAAGGATAACTTTCTCTGAGGCTCTTTCTTTCTCTTCAAACCATCAGAGCACAGAATCCCTTTGCATCTTGTGAAAGAATTTTCCCTTCATTTCCACATCTTTTATAGAATTTTCTCTAATTGAATTTTATATATTCAAATGTTCTCCCCACAAAAATAAATATTAGAGGTCATAAATTTGGTAAATATCTTGATTTAATCATCCCACATGGTCTGCAGATATAACACTATTTTTCACACATAAATATATACAATTATATCAATTTAAAATAAAATACTTTCAATGCAAGAAAAAAAAATTCTAATGATGACAAAGTTCTTTGTGGTAAATAACCTAATATTTATTAGAATGTTGAGCACATACCTGTGGGTTTTCTTTTTTAAAGTGCTTTGGTCCATTGACATGTGTGGCTTTTTTTAGGTCATATGAAACAGGTGGTGCAGAAGCACCAGTTACCTCTTCACACAGTCATGAAGAGATAGGAGATTGATGAAACATGTATTTTTTTTATATTTATTGTACATCATATGTTCTTACGGTTTGTAAGTCAGATGTCCCCCAGAAGCTTAAGTGTGAGACAATGCAGGGAGGTTTAGAGGAAAAATGATTGGGCTATGAGAGCCTTAACCCAATGAATGAATTAGTCCCCCTATAGGGATTAACCAAGTGGGTAGTGTGTGGCTGAAAGAGGTGGGTCAACAGGGGGTATGCTTTTGAGGTACATATTTGGTGATATGTGCTTAGTCTCTCTCTGCTTCCTGATCATCATTCGAGCCACTTCCTTCTACCATAGTCTTCTACCATGATGTTCTGCCTCACTTAAATCCCCAAGGAATGGAGCCAGCCTTCTATGGATTGAGACCTCTGAAACAGCCCCCAAATAATATTTTCCTTCTTTAAAATTGATCTTGTCAGGTCTTTTAGTCACAGAAACAAAAAAGCTAACTAAAACACATGTAAAAGACTTCAGATTTATGATTCATAAAATTGTGTTTGAAATGGCAATTATATAGTTGGAAGAAAGTTGTCTTTCACAAATTTCACCAAATTAATTAAAACTACTCCTATTTTAGCCAGTAGTTTTAATAGAGTAGCAATTGATGTTCTAAATGGTAAATAAGTGACTCATATTTGGCCTAAGTAGTAACTCATAGAATTTAAGATGAAAAGATTATTTTTACTTATTTTGAATAAATCAGCTTAAAAAAAATCTTTCTTGAGTACTTGAAAATAGAGGGTTGGCGGGGGGGGGGTGGGGTGGGGGAAGGGGGGTTGTTAAACAGGTCAGTTTCCTACTAGATAAAAAGCCTTGTTTATAATTAATTTGTGGTGATAAAAAGGCTTTTAATTAGATTTCTAACACAAAATGGGAAAAGATAGGTTTGGGGTCTGAAACACAGTGAAGTTCAGCCATCTGCTGCCAACTAGCTCTTGCCAACATGTGATTTGCAAGTTAAATTATGCCAGCTGATGACATATGGCACTTTTTACTTCTTTAAATATCTTACTCAAAATGAGTTTGCAGCTCTGCCACTTGGCTAACTACTAAATGCTTTCAAATGCTGAGTTGAGACTTTTGGGAAGTCTCGGAGTTGCCATAGTTTTCTTAGCAAACAAATCTAAGTAAAGGAACATGGATCTATGTTGCTGGCTCTTGTTACATTGTCCTGTGATGTCATTAGGAGTTACATAAATCCGATCCTAAAGATGTTCACTTTTGGAATTTACAAATTTAAAATTTTCTTCACAATTTTAGGTTTTTGTTTTTGAATTGTATCTGAGGAAAGAGGAATGATAGTCCAAAAAGATGAAGTCAAAAACCTCTTTGAATTCATTGCTCTACCACTAGCATGCTGGATCTGTCAGCTGGTGAAAGAGTTGAGACTTACTATTCTGCAGCAGCTCTTAAAAATTTAAACTCAACATGCTGCAAAATAATGTACTCTTATTCCCAGGGACCTAAAGCTACAAAAGTCTGTTTCCTTCAAGATTTTAGGATTGTTAACATGCATATATTTGTCTTAGGATTATTGATTTGAAGTCACTACTTTTTTTCCAGATCTTTTAATCATTCAACCTGAACAAAAGTATCTTGGTAAAAGTTTTAGTAGGACCTAACTAAAGAACTGTATGTGCACCAATTACCATCATTTTGTTAAGTATGCTTGTAATCCCAGTGGCTTGTGAGACTGAGAAAGGAAGTTTGTGAGATAAAAGCCAGACTTAGCAATGGTGAGGCACTAAGCAACTCAGTGAGATCCTGTCTCAAAATAAAATACAATATAGGATTTGGGATGTGGCTTATTGCCCTGAGTTCAATCCCTGGTACCAAAAAAAAAAAAAAAAAAAAAAGACTATATAATTGTATAAACATTCATACACACACACATACACACACACACACACACACACACACACAGAATCTTTGGCCAATCATCCCACATATCTCTATCTGTAATTCCCACGGACATCTGTAAGAGAGAAACCTGAGCAATTACATTGGAAATGATGCAGCCTAGTGATCATTGCTTTCTTCCCAGTTATTTGTATCCCTTGTCCAACCACAACGTTTTGAACATGACTATCTAATATATAGCTACTGGTGGTTGTTCTGTTTAGATTTTATTTAGTCTTCTTATACTTTCAGGCTTCATTCCAGCTGTCACTGTATATCATATCACTACAAAAATCAGACTTTAACTCCTTCTTTTTACTGTATCCAATCTCTATAAAGCAAAGACTGAATGGACTTCTCAAACAAGGCAATGTATCTTCAACATTCTATTACTATTTTTATCTGTGGTCATGAGAAGATTTAAAATTATGTATTCAAAAAGTAAGTAATTATTAAGATGAATGAATAGATACATGCAAAATAAAATGCAGGTGGAACATAAAATGGCTATGCATCTGGTATTGTAGAGAAACTGGACTGCAAAGGCCCCGACTGGTCAAAACATAACTTGTTTAGAATCTTAGAACTGGAGACATCCACTGGCCTCCTGCAAGAAGTTAATATCTTAATGGCTGGATTGTGGCAGGATGGAGAAATTGAGCAACAAGGGGTAGGGGGAACACACAAAACACTTAGGAAAGTGTCTATGTAAAACTTGTCTATTATTATTACATTTTAATAACCAATATGCTATATTGTTTTGCAATGAGTACATATTAGTACTAGTCCATATATTTGCTTCTGACATGCTTTTTTTCTCTTTTAATTTTTTTATTAGTTGCTCAAAATATTACAATGATCTTGACATATCATACATTTGATTCAAATGGGGTATGAATTCTTATTTTTCCACATGTACAGATTGCAGGATCACATTAGTTATACAGCCACATTTATACATACAGCCATACTAGTGTCTGTTGTATTCTGCTACCCTTCCTATCCCCCCTCCTCTCCCCTCCCTTCCCATCACCTCTCTCTACCCATTCTACTGTGACACATTTCTCTCTCTTTTTTCTTCCCCCTCACACCATCTTATATGTAATTTTGCATAACAATGAGGGTCTCCTTCGATCTTCTGTGCAATTCCCCTTCTCTCTCCCATTCCCTCCAACCTCTCGTCCCTATTTAATGGTAATCTTCTTCTCATGCTCTTCCTCCCTACTCTGTTTTGAGTCACCCCCTTTATATAAAAGAAGACATTCAGCATTTGTTTTATAGGGAATGGCTAGCTTCACTTAGCATAATCTGCTCTAATGCCATCCATTTCCCTGCAAATGCCATGATTGTGTTATTTTTTAGTGCTGAGTAATACTCCATTGTGTATAAATGCCACATTTTTTTTATCCATTCATCTATTGAAGGGCATCTAGGTTGGTTCCACAGTCTAGCAATTGTGAATTGTGCTGCTATGAACATCGATGTAGCAGTATCCCTGTAGTATGCATTTTTAAGGTGTTTTGGGTATAGTCTGAGAAGGGGAATAGCTGGGTCAAATGGTGGTTCCATTCCCAGCTTTCCAAGGAATCTCCATACTGCTTTCCAAATTGGCTGAACCAATTTGCAGTCCCACCAGTAATGTACAAGTGTACCCTTTTCCCCACATCCTCGCCAGCAATTGTTATTGTTTGACTTTGTAATGGCTGCCAATCTTATTGGAGTGAGATGGTATCTTAGAGTGGTTTTAATTTGCATTTCTCTGATTGCTAGAGATGGTGAGCATTTTTTTCCTGTATTTGTTGATTGATTGTATATCCTCCTCTGAGAAGTGTCTGTTCAGGTCCTTGGCCCATTTGTTGATTGGGTTATTTGTTTTCTTGTTGTTTAATTTTTTGAGTTCTTTGTATGCTCTGGAGATTAGAGCTCTATCTGAAGTGTGAGGGGTAAATATTTGTTCCCAGGATGTAGGCTCCCTATTTACCTCTTTTATTGTTTCTCTTGCTGAGAAAAACTTTTTAGTTTGAATACATCCCATTTGTTGATTCTTGATTTTAAATGTTGTGCTCTAGGTGTCCTATTAAGGAATTGGGAGACTGACCCCACGAGATGGAGATTAGGGCCAACTTTTTCTTCTATTAGACACAGAGTTTCTGGTTTGATTCCCAGCTCCTTGATCCATTTTAAGTTAACTTTTGTGCAAGGTGAGAGAAAGGGATTCAATTTCATTTTGTTGCATATGGATTTCCAGTTCTCCCAGCACCATGTGTTGAAGATGCTATTCTTCCTCCATTGCATGTTTTTAAAACCTTCCATGATAAACAAAAGTTAAAAGAATTTGCATCTAGAAAACCAGCGCTTCAAAACATCCCTGGCAAAACATTACATGAAGAGGAAATGAAAACCAACAGTGGGAGGTAGTACAGTAAAGGAAAAACTAATCAAAGAGGAAAAACAAATCATGTTAAGTAACAAAAATAAACAAATATGGCTGGAAGTACAAACCATATCTCAATAGTAACCCTAAATGTTAATGGCTTAAACTCACCAATTAAGAGACATAGGCTAGTAGAATGGATCAAAAAAAAAAAAAAAAAAGATCCAACAATATGCTGCCTACAGGAGACTCATCTGATAGGAAAAGACATACACAGACTGAAGATGAAAGGTTGAGAAAAATCATACCACTCACATGGACCTCGGAAGCAAGCAGGAGTGTCCATACTCATATCAAATAAAATAGACTTCAAGCCAAAGTTAATCAAAAGGGATAAAGAAAGACACTACATACTGCTCAAGGGAACCATACACCAACAAGACATAACAATCATTAATATATATGCCCCAAACAATGGTGCAGCTACGTTCATCAAACAAAGTCTTCTCAAGTTCAAGAGTCAAATAGACCACAATACAATAATTATGGGTGACTTCAACACACCTTTCTCACCACTGGACAGATATTCCAAATAAAAGTTGAATAAAGAAACTATAGAACTCAATAATACAATTAATAACTTAGACTTAATATATATATATATATATATATATATATATATATATATATATATATATGTCATATACCACCCAACATCAAGCAGATACATTTTTTTTCTCAGCAGCACATGGATCCTTCTCAAAAATAGACCATATATTATGTCACAGGGCAACTCTTAGAAATTATAAAGGAGTAGAGATAATACCATGCATCTTATCTGAGCATAATGGAATGAAACTGGAAATCAATGATAAAAGAAGGAAGGAAAAATCTTCTATCACTTGGAGAATGAATAATATGTTACTGAATGATCAATGGGTTACAGAAGACATCAAGGAGGAAATTAACAAATTCTTAGAGATAAATGAAAACACAGACATAAAATATCGGAATCTATGGGACACAATGAAAGCAGTTCTAAGAGGAAAATTCATTGCTTGGAGTTCATTCCTCAAAAAAGGAAAAAAAAAAAAAAAAAAACAACAAATAAATTATCTCACATTTCATCTCAAAGCCCTAGAAAAAGAAGAGCAAAACAACAGCAAAAGTAGTAGAAGGCACGAAATAATTAAAATCAGTGCTTCTGACATTCTTAATAGTGAGTTTTTCTAGTTCTTAGGTTTACAGAAAATGAACTCTCATAACTCTAATGGATATAATGAATCCTAAAGGTAACTTTATAATGTTTCTTCATGTCACCAATATCAACAATGTACAGAAAAATTCTGTATTTATTGAAGGAAATATTATTGTGGAGTGTGTGTGTGTGTGTGTGTGTGTGTGTGTTCAAAAAATCATAGGTAAAATTTGAACACCTGATAGTTCCAAGTGCTTGAATGTATAATCCAATGTCTCAGCTCTACAAGAATTTAAATACAGATTTCATCAGGAATTCAATTCCCTGTACATGTTCCCTGTGTTTAATTTCTACTTTTACTCTTAGCCATGCTACTCCCCATACATTTTCCCTATCCCTGATATTTCTGAGATTTCCTTTAGAGTGTGTATCTTGTGCTTATGGAGTAGAATAGCAGCTACAAAGTTAGTCTAAAGATTTTAATTGGCTTTATTGTAGAATTGGGCAACGCTTTATTCCATAAAATAGAGCAAGTGTTCCAATGAGCTAGGAGTAAGAGTTTGGTTTGGTAGACAGAGAAGGGGCTAAAGAAAGCAGAAACAAAGAACAAAAAATAGATTGGCCATTTCAAAGTTACTCTCCTTACAAGGGAAGGATAAGTAGACAGAAAAGAAAAACAACTGACTTGTTAATATAAATTTTCTTCAGATTACCTTTCTGAAAGTGTTAAAGCAAAAGGAACTTCATTATCATGGTGATTAAAACCAACCTCCTTGGGAAATTTTGTTACTATCTCTGTCTCCCAATTTCCCAGAAGGCCAGATAATAACTTAACTTCTTTTTGGTGATGTGGAACTTGAGTGACTCATTTTGATTTTTAGCCTGGTCTGTTGGGGCTGACAGTAGGAGCAGAGTCCAAAACAATGGTCTCCCTTAATTTTTATTTAATAGCCCTTTCTCACAAAGTCTTTCAACATCTGCTTTAAGCACCACCTGAGAACTGTTTCTCCTCAAGTCAAAGACATTCTGGAAGGGCAGTGAATTTAACAGCTTACAATAGCACATGACTCTGACTTGTCTGTAAAATCATCCACCTTGTTCCACACAGTGATTTACCTAAGCAAAGCCAGTCAGACTCCTTCCCAGGGGCTGCTAAACCTGCTGAAGAAGAAATGTTTCTCTCCCTCTGTGAGACCATAATTTTGAAGAACCCACCAAGTCTGGAGTTTTCAGCAGCCATCTTGATATCACAAGGGGGCAGTCTGCCTGAAAATAAAGCCAAGATGCTCTAAGTAAATGAACAAAGATGCACAGCATGACTGGAGTTGTGGTCTCTATGAGAGTAGTCACTGAGTGGTGTTTTACATTTGAATGTAAAATTAAATTAAAATGGTCATTTCCTTGGTTGCTATTAGCTACATTTCAAGTGCTTAATATTCACATGTGACTACTGTACTGGACAGTTCAGATATAGAACATTTCTGTCATCCAGGAATATTTTATTGGACAACATGATATAGAGGAAGAAATAGAATCCTAATGTTATTCTTTAGGTCTCCTGTCGCCACCCCTTGCCCGCAAGGAAGACGCAACTCAGGAATCTTCTTTCAGCAGTTTATTCAGGCCCTTGATATTTCTTCTTCTTCTCTCTCGGATGCCCCTCCCAGCCTTAATAAAGCATCTCAAGCCCCAATGCAAAGCTGCCACGTGGAGCTTTCTCATAGGGTGATAAGGGATTACGTGCCAACTCTCCAAAAAAGGAGTTGTTTATCACAGGCCACAGTGGAAGCCGGCGCCATCTTCTAATGGCGGCCACGGTCTATAGGAACGGCTCACCACAGTTCCCCCTTCTGTTTTATAAAACAATGCAGGCGAAAGTAGAGGTCCTATCCCACTGTGCAGAAGTGGCTGCAATGTATGGTTCAGTCCTAAGGAGGCGCCTTCCCCAGACCTGATCCCATATCAGCCGACGCCTTTTTTCGTAGGGCGGGGCGTGGACGTCAAACCCGCATGCAATAGGACATGCTTTCCTTGAGGTCCATTGAGGGATCACTCAAGTGCAGTGCCTTGCCTCGCATCCTGCATCGTGACGACGAAGAGAAGTAGGATAACACAGGTAGCCTGGTAATGATGACAAAATTTAAGTTGGCAACACAATCCCTAAGCCCCAGAGGAAGGTAAAGAGTCTGCAGCCGAGAAGAAAGACCAGTCCTGAAACCCATCTGCGTGCAATGGTAACAAGACCTGCAGAGTGCAAGGGCTATTCAGTACCGGGAGAGCATAAAGAAGAGGACATGCCAATCCCAGTGCAATGTAAAACTAACTTGGGGTGCAATGGCCATGCCCAGAAATCACTGTTTAAGATGTGCAAGCCAGATTTGTGGAGAAATGCCATTTTCTAAAGCTGCAAGAGCTTGTACAATCATAGCTTTCTCTTGCGCATGGCGAGCTTTAAGGCGACAGAGAAGCCACAAACAAAGTACAACACCGAAGCAACACATTGCACCAAAAATGCCTACCCCCACCCACTCTTTGAAGAAGGAAAAAGCAGAAGATATCCAATCGGTGAATTGACCCAAAGTCACGGGATCGACACGGGTACTATTCAAAACAGCAATCTGAGTTAGTTGAGACTGGATCAAGTCTTCCGCTGCCATGGACCAATTTCCGGCCAAATATTCGCCAATGATGCGGGAGGCATTCCTGGAATCATTAAATCTGACAGAGGTTATGCATAAATGTGCACGTTGGTCAACACAACCCAAAAGCACCAAGTCGGCCAATTCTTCTACCTGAGCTTGGAGTAAATCTATTCTTTGGTTGGCAGCTAAAATCCCTGACAAAATATGTTGATTAATTTTACTTTGGGATTCAAGTACAGTGGATGTTTGTTGAATAACCTGATTAATAGTGGCAGCAGTTTGTACTTGGCTGGCCATGGCTACTCCAGCTGTAGCTGCTGCAGCAGCAGATACCGCCACAGCTGTCACTATAGCTGCCGTAATTCCAAAATCTCTACGGGTTCTAATCAATTCAACAATAGGAAAGGATTCTGGATCTGCAGTAACCGGGATCGGGACAAAGGTTGGAATTTTCATAATCACTGCCATAGTCCAGGAGCCATTCCAACACTCAGACAAGTAGCAAGTAACATTAGAACAATTAAGCATCCCCTGTAATGTAACATTAGCCAAAATAAACAGGAACGGAGATTGGAGACAGACTGCTGCGGAGGGTAATGTAGCATTAGATAATTGTGAATTATTTGCAAAAATTTTAAGCCTCCTACCTCGCTCCGAGTCTTGGGTAGTGCCAGAAACATTAAACAGCCAACTTTGGACTCCTAATATTTCCCTGGGGAAACACAAGCGCGGACTAGACTAGCCCAATCTGAGGGAGTCATACAAAATCTAGTAAGTCCCTCCACCTGAGTGAGAGTGAAAGCGGCATCTATGCCATAAGTGCGGACGGATTCTGCCAAGGTTTTAACTATCTTAAAGTCTAAAGGCTCATGATATCTTCCCCTATTATTGTCCTGAAACACCGGGTACGCAAGTCCCATATCTGTATTAACTGTCCTCCAAACTTGCGCATGAAAAGACCTCCCGGAACCTTGGCTCCCCCCCACATACGGGGGTGGGGCAACAGGCATCATATCTTCTTCTAAATTTTCAACCTCCTCCTCCTCAGAATTCTGTTGACCAATATTAGATCCCTCCCCCTTCTTACAGTAGGCATGCGCGCCTTGTGTCTCCTTTTTCTTCTTTTTCATTTTTATCTTATGTAGTTGTTGCAACAATATATCAAGGTCCTCAGAACACTCTGAGCCGCTTGTGTCCTCAGATGTTTTGAATTCGGTCAAGTCTGGATAGAGCCTTCTCCTATTTTTATCTTCAGGCTCTTTTGCCTTCTCACTACTGTTACTTTTGATACTCTCTGCCACTTCACTATGTGATCCTTCAGATTTTTCCTCATGTAGTTGTTCAAGAACGGCCTGACCCTCACTCACAGCTTCTTGGCATTTACCATCTGTAAGGCAACTACGGACCATTTTCCAAAGGGGTATCACCCCACCCTCTAATATGCCCTGCTCAGATGCAAAGTCAAGATCTTTGCCTAATTTATCCCAACTAGGTACAGTAAGGCTGCCCGAAAATGCAAACCACGGTGCAGCAATATCTATCTTCTGTAAAAATCTCTGTAAAGTACTATGTTTCACTTCCAGGCCCTTGGAACGCAACAGGCCATCTAGGGCCAGGAGAAGCGGACTTGAAGATGCGGCACCCATGACACAACAACAAAGGAAGCACAAAAAACAAAAGCGAAAGTACACAGTGCAGCTGCAATAAAATGTAAGGCTCTCTCTTTCTTTACAGAGGAGCTGCCCCGCTTTGGTCGCGGATCCCACTTACCTGGGACTAACCCCGCTTTGGTCGCGGATCCCACTTACCTGGGACTAACCCCGCTTTGGTCGCGGATCCCACTTACCTGGGACTAACCGGTGCACCACCCCTGACTGCTGAAAGTTCTGGTTCCCGGGTCTCGGCACCACTTGTCGCGACCCCTTGCCCGCAAGGAAGACGCAACTCAGGAATCTTCTTTCAGCAGTTTATTCAGGCCCTTGATATTTCTTCTTCTTCTCTCTCGGATGCCCCTCCCAGCCTTAATAAAGCATCTCAAGCCCCAATGCAAAGCTGCCACGTGGAGCTTTCTCATAGGGTGATAAGGGATTACGTGCCAACTCTCCAAAAAAGGAGTTGTTTATCACAGGCCACAGTGGAAGCCGGCGCCATCTTCTAATGGCGGCCACGGTCTATAGGAACGGCTCACCACAGTCTCCCAATGTAGCTTCACCTAAAATCGGGTCTGCATTCCATTCCATTTCAGTTTAAGCTAGGAAAAAGAAAAAAAAGAAGAAGAAGAAGAAGAAGGAGAAGAAGGAGAAGGAAGAAGAAGAAGAAGAAGAAGAAGAAAGAGAAAAGAAAGAAAACAAACAAACAAAAAGCTTATTTAAATTTCTAAATTATATTTCTAACATTTAATACTTAAGAGTAGAAACCAGTCATTGGCTTTTTCCCCTGAACCACAGTCAGAAAACAAACAACTTTTTCACCTTTTCCCAATGACCTTTCCTGACAGGACTCAACCTCATCCTCTGTTTCAGAAAACACACACACACACACACACACACACACACTTACCATCAATGGATCTGGGGACCAGGTTTTGACAGATGTAACTGAGAACCTGATGTGACTCCATTTTTGAGAAACCAGCATTTACCTCAGAGCAAAGCCTGTCCAAGGAAGGGGGCATGACCCTTTTTCTTGGAAAACCCCATAGAGCACTCCTATGAGCATACCCACCCTGCTGAATTGTTTTTCTGCAAATAATAGAAGAGATCTGCTGTGCCAGGTGTCCCTGACTCAGTTAGGAAAGGTGAGAACCCATAGCAACCCCCTATCAGCATGAGACAGGGAAAATACCTGGGATGCCAGATGACTCCCCACTAGTTTATGGTAGTTGATATCATGTTGGGAAACCATGTAGTTTAGAATGTACACCCCTCATGGATTAAACCAACCAGTTCAAATGAATCCCCCTCTTGTACTAACCAATCACCCCTTACTCCAACTTGTTCCCTCCAGTGAATGTGCTAATCAATGTTAAGAATTGTTGTTTGATTTTCCCACAGTGTGAAGTGATGTTGTGACACATAGAGTATCCCCCAAAAACCTATAAAATCTCACTGAACAAAGGACGAGGACTGTCTTAGGGACTGCTGCATGGGAAAAAGTTGTGAGTCCAGGCCGGAGCTTGCAATTCATTGCAATAAATCTGAACAGAAAATTGGTGGCATTATTGACTGAATGCCAATATTTTCCAATAACACCTATAGGGGTACTTAACAAAATGGATAGATAATTCAAGTAAAGAGTGAAATGACACCCAGAAACAACTAATTATATTAAAAAATTTTATTACCTTATTTCAAATACTAGTGCACCCTTGTGCTTTTTTTCCCAAAAGTTATTTTTTTTTAACCATTTGGTATGATATTTCACTTCATTTATATAACATGATCAATAGTATGGTTTTTTCATATGCACTCTCTGATGCATCCCAAATATATTTGCATACCCCAAGACCTTAGCAGATTTCTATACACATTATTCAGTAGAGAAACAGTAGTTACTTCTGAAATCTATATTGACCTTTTCAAATGAGGTCTTGAAGTTTTGTTTTTTTTTTAATATCTGAAATAATTAGGATGAACTTAATTCTAATTAGCATATAGTAAATTCCTGATAAATATTTGTGAAAAAGATGAAGAAATAATAAGAGCATTTATATAATCTGTACAATATGGTATGTGGTTTTTCATGTTTTTAGCTACAACATATTGAGTATTATAATAATCTTATTATGTGGGTAAGATATGGGTATGATGAACAAATAATAAATAAAAATTACATTGCTGCATTGTTAGTAATTCACCAAACAATTTTTTCAAAAACAGACTCTCTGATGTGTGGTTTTTATCAACTATTATATTATGAATGAATGAAGTTCAGTAAATGAATAATTGGAACTACATACTTGCTTAGGGTGCCTATAGCTCATTTTTAAAAACCTTTCACTATATAAAATTTTAATACTGTATCTCACATTGTGACTTAATGGAATTTTGATAAAATATTCATTAATAATGCTGAAGTCTTTCATTGAGTCTTATATCAGTTTATGAAATAAATATGCTATATGTGATTTCCTCAAAAAAAAAAAAAAAAAAAAAAGACTCTTGTGTGATTGCATTGGATTCGGCTCCTGGAGGGAGCCCATGAATCTGGCATTACATCACCTCAAGGCCAATTTCTACCATCAAAAATAACCAAAGTTGGGCTGGGGATGTGGCTCAAGTGGGAGCACGCTCGCCTTACATGTGCGGGGTGCTGGTTCGAACCTCAGCACCACATAAAAATAAAATAAAGATGTTGTGTCCACTGAAAACTAAAAAAATAAATATTAAAAAATTCTCTCTCTCTCTCTCTCTCTCTCTCTCTCTCTCTCTCTCTCTAAAAAAGAAATAACCAAAGTTAAGACATTAGTTCAAAGCATTGAAAACTTTTTTTTGTTTTGAACAGTAACTACTAACAGTAGGAGAAACAGCTGAACTCTATTCTGATTTGCACAAAGGTGATTGGACATTTTAAAGTAGGGACTCAAGTGATAATCTGCAGAGTTCATCAGTGTAAACAGGATCAGGCCAGCTGTGCCTGGTCTCTCAGAGATTAGGAGAAAAAGGTCTTATCCTTCCTAATGAGTACATTTCAAAGAAATGGCCTTCAGGTCCTTGAAAAAGGAACCCCTGAGTTGTAGGAGATATGCATACCTCTCAAAGCTACATAAAAAAGATTCACTATTTTATGCCTTTTGAGTAAGTGCACTAAGTAGAGGTCTGTCATCAGTTGCTGGATATTCTGTTGACAGTCAGAGCTTTCCAGACAGGAACTCAAAAAGGGGTTGGGTTGTCCCAGGGACACAACCTCAGGTTGCTAGAAGGCATGTTAAATTTTAATCAAGTCTGTGCAGGGGTTTGAATGGGATGTTTGTACCAATTTTTTTTTTTTGCTGCTCTTACTACCTAGATTTTTCCACAATGCACAACCAAAAGTAAATTGTGTAATTTAATCCACAAGTCAACTCTTTGATTTAAATATCTTTATCCATTTTATAGATGATGGGATCAAAGCTCAGAGGGCTTAAACTACTTGTCCAGGTCACATACTAATAAATTAAAAAGCATATTGCCACCCAGATTTCTGATTAAACATTTTCTCACATCACCCATAACTTTATCTCCCTACAGATCTCCCTAATTTTTCATGCATGGGTCTATAACCAGTTCTCAGAAGTGCCCTTGCCTTTTTATGACAAAGACCATACAAAGTGAATAGGAAGAAAAAAATGTCAGAAACTTGTGATTAACAGGCAGCAGGTGTACAAACGGAAAGTGTGCAACTCACATCTATTGTCATCTTAGCAAATGGCTTGGTCCCAAAGTTGCTGAGGGGGAAATTTGATTATCTTTGCTTCCCCAGAAGACTGATAAATCGAATTCTGCCTGCTATTGTTCCAGATACAGCCTGAACCTTCCATAGTATTTTAATCAGCAGCAGCATTATGTAGCATATGGGAGCTATTTGGCTGAAAGGAGACTCCAACTGTCACTGGTACATCTGCCCAACATGAAAGGGAAATAATAATATGGAATAATGAAACTTATCTGGAGAGCAGCTTCCCTGAGAAACTCTGTACTGTATCTTTACAACATTCTATTAGGTAGGTCAGGGAACTACTTGGGTATAATCTTGATGTTTACTGGCTGATTCCACCAATATTTTTAATATCTTACTTCTTTCTAAATCCTATTTCCTCTCAGTTTTCAATCAATTATTAATGTTCACTCATGCCCCCATATCCTTCACTTCTGTTACTTTCTTCCTTTTTTAACTCTGTATTAAAAACCCTATATTCTAACCCTATAATAAAAAACTATGTATAAAATCAGAGTTTATATGGCAGTCAAGTCTATACCCTTAATTATATCATCCTATTTTTCCAAAGTAATGACCAAATGTAGTCATTACTTCATTTATTCATTTTCTTAATCACTAAAACATAATTGAATGTATTTGTTTAAATTCTGAAAGGTACAGATGCATCACAAATAGTCCTTTCCTTCAAGCATTTAAGACAAACAGCTAATGACAATACAATGTGGTAATGTTGTAGGGACAAATGAGGCAAGGCACCAAAGACAGCAGGAATCAGTTTTATTTGGCTGCAGCCAGGTTCAGAGGGCACAGCCTTTGCTGTAATCAATCAATCCCCTGAACCCCGAGTTTAGAAAATTTCAGAGTTTTATACCTAGCATGTAAGGGGAGGAGCTCAGAAGTTCACAGTCTGCAGAAGTTTACATAAAAGCAGCTTTTTCTTTTACTGTTCTGGGCAAGTTAACTCTTCAAGGGCAACACCTGAGAAGGGGAGAGCTTCTTCTCCCCTTTCTTTCCTCCCCCTGCCAGCTGTTACCATGGAGCCCAATTGTAACTTATCTTAAAAATGTAGACATCTCTGTGAAGCTCAGCTCAAGGCCTTGTTTGCACATTTCTTCAAAGTACTATATTGGTTACATTTGTGAAAAACTAATAGGGGGTGTCCAGCACCTGTAGTGCTGGTATCTTCTCGGCCAATGGCCAAGTAAACAGGGTGACACGAAAATAGGAAGTTTATCTACAATGGAATCTTTTGCTGACAGTCCTAAAATCAGCCATGGTGTAGAAGGCTTTTCTGTGGAGAAAGGGGTGCCACTTCAGTAACTCTCATTTTCTTATTGAGCCCATTAAAGTGCAGGAAAAAAAAATAACATCCTCATGCCTATGTGGCTGTTCAGGCCTGATTCTAGAACCAGGCTCAGAAGCCAGTGGCAGCCATCTGCATTTCCCTCTTCCCTCTCTTGGCTTTTCTGGACATGCTTCAACCCACACCACAGAGGTGATGAGAGGAGATAATGAAGAGCTGCTTCACAATCTCATGCACACATGATGATAGTGTTGATTGAACTCACGGGTTACCTCAGGAGTGAGCATTTTGTTTTAACTAAACTGTGTCAAATCTAAAGCTCTTGGCATATGATTATTTTCCAATTTAAGTAAATGTAAAGAATGAACCATTTTATTATTAGGAAGCAAAACAGGATTTTGAAGAGAAGACCTGCTTGAAATTGCTGTATTTTGTCCAAAATGTAAAGTCAAAAGTCATGGACTAATCAAAACCTCTTTTAACCCTTTAAGTAAGAAACAGAACTTATCAGCTGACAGAAGGATAGTTGAAAAGAGAAATGGGTATGAGTGACAACCAATCCAGTGCTAGAACCATGCAAAAAGATTCAATTTCCTTCCTCTGTCTCTGGACCTAGTTATCCAGCTTCAAAAAGCTTAACTGGCCAAGGGATAGGAGGCACTTTCTTACATGATATCACCATCAAAGTGCTCAAGCTATAAAAAGGAAAGCCTAAAGAAATGGGTGCTTGCAAAATAAAATCTATATGGATTTTGTACAAAGGTAGGAATTCACTAAATTCTTCCTTCTGAATCAACAATGGAAAGTGAAAAATTATTCTC
Organism: Marmota flaviventris; assembly: GCF_047511675.1. Classification (NCBI taxonomy): domain Eukaryota; kingdom Metazoa; phylum Chordata; class Mammalia; order Rodentia; family Sciuridae; genus Marmota; species Marmota flaviventris. Next base: position 72,012,649 of record NC_092505.1, on the reverse strand, counting down.
TCAGCATCAGACCCAGATTGAGCAACAACAATTCTGTGTGTCTCAGTGAAGGCCTGAAACTGATACTGATCATTTAGGATCTAGAAAAGGGTGATGGTATTGTTGAAGTTTTATGTTTGGTTTTAAATTTTAAGTAGCAAATGTTCTCAACGTAACATTGTAATATAATCCACTAAGTTATTTTCCTTACTGAAGATATAACTTTTTTCCTTTCCTTTTTATTTATACACAATACCTAGGAAAAAATAGATATAATAAAAATATTTTTGCATGCATGAATGAATAAACTGTTACAAGTCATTATTTTCAAATGTTCTGAAACAAGATTCAAATTTATTTGTCCAAGTATTATAAAAATAAAACAACTATTACATTCAAAAAACATAACTAATATTGAAAATGACATGCCAAAATTCCCAAACTCACATATTAACCTCCCAACAAGTTTACAAATCTTGAGTCACACTGACACTATGATTTTAATGTTGTTTATAATGTTGGCTAACCACTTCAACAAATATCCCCTAAAGCCCCATCATCTTCATACAATGGAATTCTCCTTTTAGCTTAAGTTTGAGTCCCTTGACAAATGCGGGATGTGAGAGCAAGAAATTTTGCAGCATGAAGTTATTCAGGGACCCTAATCTTTTTACTTCATTGGTTCTTATAACTACAGTCACCCCAAAGTTCTTCAATGGATCCCTTACATTTAACCAGCAGATGAGAGTAAAGATACAAATAGTATGGGAGGTTTTGTGGTCCATGAATGGAAATGAGCATGTGACTTCCATCCACATTCTACTAATTCAGTCTTTGATTTTTAAGTTAGATAAAGAATTTCATTTTGACAAATAAATAATAGGCGTTGTCCTGATGAAAGTGGAGAATCACATTGGTATGCTGAATAGAAGAAGCAAGAGACAGAAGGACCTGTGAAGAAGATATTGCAGTAATATAAGCAAAGAATTAAAAGACCCAGACTAAGATGGTAAAAACAGAATAACAAAAAGGGCAAATATGCAATATATTTTGAGTAATTTATTGAGTGAGAAGAAAAGAAACAAGTAAGCCTCTTGAATTTTATTTTATACATATTTACATATTTAGATATACATATATATTTAAATTGGGGGCAGTCTTTTAGTTAACTGATGCATGTTTTTGTGGTTTGTTAACTTTTCCTCACAGGTATTGTGATAATAAAGAAAGATTTGGATGTAGGAAAAACGTAGAAAGCACAGTGTCTGTGGGAAGTCAGGGGTAGCTAATGAGGAATCAGGAAGACTAACAAAGGGAAAGTTTAGGGTTTCTGCATATCACAATGAGAGTTTCAATGTCAATGTGTGACAACAAATTAAGTGTCAAAGAGAAAAAATTGCACCCCAAACATTTCTGTGTTTGTTTTGTTGTTATTCCCACAACTGTCAAATATTCAGATGCAAATAAAATTTTTGAATAAATAAATTCATTTTGGCTGTGGCAACTAGATTACAGTATGTATCTTAGAGAATTCCATAGAGATTTTAATTTTAATGTGAAGAACAGAAAAATTATACCTGCAGAAGCTAACTGGTAGCCAATTAATCAGACAATTGATCTAATGGAAATTAGTTTAAGTCACATTGTTGGCATGCATTAGAGCAATTAACTAATGTTCAATGAGTTTAAAATTTACCATATGAAGTCCATTACTTAGACAAAGAAGGTTGTCATTAATCCCTGATAAAATAAATATCTCCTGTTGCAAGCCATCCTGCAGCCTTTCAGGAGTTTATGGGAGACATGGACATAGTAGCTGTACTGAGCACATGGCTGTCCTTTAGTGGTAGTAACAGCCAGCATGAGGGACTAAATGTGAATGAGCATTTCAGTCCCGTCACAGAGGTCAGCTCTTCATCTGTAGATTCTTAGGATTATACCAGAGAATTCCAGAAAATGCATGTTCTCCCCAAAGTGAGTTAATTCTTTTCTTTAGGACTTCTACACATTTAATTATTTTTATGCAAAGAAAATCTTCACGTACATCCTTCTATTTTTCAATACAAAATTGCTAGAAATAATTTTAGACATTTATTCTGTCTCTAGGCAACAGGAATATTTTAAATAAAATTTTCATTAATTTCTAAATAAATATGCAATAATCTACATATACAAGTATTCTATTGAATGAATACCTTTTATCATGCATATTCGAAAGGTAGAATTTCAAATCTCAATCATACATATTTAGTATGCTTAAAAACACATTAATAGATTCAAGTTGCAAAATGGAGCAGAAAAGTCCCTAAATAACAATACCCCATAATAGAGCACCAAAGAATATTTGAGTTACTGTGGTCCATTCTACATTTAATCCTTCTCAGAGGCAGATGAAGTAGACACCAACAACATTTTCAAATTACTAACTGGAAAACAGGCACAGGACATAAACTTGCTGTTGGAAATGGCAGAGGAATGGCAGGACTGGACTGCTGCAGGTTCTGCCCTCTTTACTACTTGATGTCTCTTGGAACAAAAGCACAGTTTACCCCATCATGGGAAGCTATACATGGGGTTTGTGGTTAGGCAGCAGAACGTGTTTGAGTTAGCTTTTTTCCTGCTGTGACTAAGAGACCCAACCAGAACAACTCTAGAGGAGGAAAAGTTGATTTGAGGACTCATGGTCTCAGTCCATAGACAGCTAGCTCCATTCCTTGGGGCTCAAGGTGAGGCTGAACATAATGGTGGAAGAGTGTGGTCAAAGGAAGTGACTCACATCACATGATGATCAGGAAGCAGAGAGAGACTCTATTGCCAGATACAAAATATATACCCTAAATTTATGCCCCAATGACCCACTATTATGCCAGATTCATGGGACCCCCAATAGACCTCTAGGAGCCGAATCCGATGCAATCATACAAGAGTCTTTATTGCAAGCTTGAGCCTGGACTCACAACCGTTCCTGACACAGCGGTCCCAGGGAGTGAGTCCTGATCCTTTGTTCAGTAAGATTTTATAGGTTTTGGAGGGATACTCTATGTGTCACAACATCACACAGCAAATCATTCCATACCGCGGGAAAATCAAACAACAACTCTTAACATTGATTAGCACATTCACTGGCGGGAACAAGTTGGGTAGGGGTGATTGGCTAGTACAAGAGGGGGTTTCATTTGAACTGATTGGTTTAGGCCACGAAGGGTGTACGTGCTAAACTACATGGTTTCCCAACATGTTATCAACTACCATAAACTACTTGGGGGTCATCTGGCTCTCCAGGTATTTTCCCTGTCTTATGCTGATTGGAGGTTGCTAGGGGGGTCGCCATGTGTCCTCACCTAGCCTAACTGAGTCAGGGACACCTGACACTACAGACCTCTCCTGTTATTTACAAACAACTCAGCAGGGTGGGTATGTACTTAGGAGTGCTCTGTGGGTTTTTCCAAGGACAAGGGTCATGCCCCCTTCCTTAGGACAGGCCTTGAGGTAGAAGGTGCTGTTATTTATTTATTTTTTTAAAAAATGGAGTTACATTAGTTTCTCATCACCTCTTCCAGTCACACTATACACACCTTCAATTTCCACCCAGGTAATCACATAATGGGGCTAATTCACTGACTGGAAGGCTCTCATAACCCAATCATTTCTCCCCTAAACTATCTTGCATTATCTCATGCATAAACTTTTGGTGGACACCTAATATTCACACTATAACAGCATACCAGGAAGAAGAGCTGGAACAATGGGTCCAAAGTAAAAAGGAGGGCTCAGGGTATAAAGAAACTTAGATTAATGGGAGTTAAAAAACTATTGTAAATGATTCCAATAAAGAGAGTGATACGCCTAAGGTTCTGGATTTTTCTAAAACATTCACAAAGGTAATGGATGAATTACCTCAGCAATCTGCATTTCATTCTTATCTTCATAAAAATAAATGCTGCTCAAGTAGCCCTCCTTTGGTAGAGACTAGGAAATAAGAAAGATTTGTTTACTTGTAATTAACTTAGGTCATCCTTCTTGAATTGTTGCTAAGATGCCAAAGATTTCTGTCTACCAACTGTTTTCATTTGCTGCCAGGGATCTCCCTCACTTTAATAATTGCAGTTTCCTCAGTGAAATTGTCTGTGACATTCTCAAGACCTATCAGGGAATAGACTGTGCTACATCAGTACATGTTTATATTAGACCTATTAGCTCATATTTTATTTTGGAAAACAAAAACACTTCTCATATAACCTTAGGTAGTTAAGTTTATTTGTCACTACTGATCCTGATCCTAGTAGAGCCATAATCACCAATGAACTCTTAAACTTTTAACCAGGTAAGTAATCTGATTTCAAAGAACTAGAAAGGAGGTATAGGAGAGACCACTGTCATATAGCAGTATTTAGCATACCAGAAATTTCATACATGTACATCATGCACATATTTTGTACTTTCTTCAAGTGGACACACACACACTCACACACACACACACACACACACACACACACACCACACACACACACACACATGCATGCATGCATACATATGTACACTGTTATAGTTTAGATACATGGTGTTCCCAAAGCTCATGTGTGCAACAACGAAAGATAGTTTGCATGTGAAATAATTGGATTATGAGAGTCTAAATCTAATCATTGCATTATGATAGATATTAATTGGGTGGTAACTATAGGCAGGTAGGATGTGGCTGAAGAAGGTGGGACTCTTGGGATATGCCTTTGGGGTATATATTTTGTCCCAGGGGAGTGGAACTCTGATGCTTCCTGGGTGCCATGTTTTTTCCCAGCTGTTTTCCTGTGCCACAAACCTCTGCCATGATGTTCTGCCTCACCTCCAGCCTCAAGGAATGAAGCCAGCCATCATCAACTGAGACCATAAAATCATGATCCCCAAATAAGCTTTTCCTCCATAAAATTGTTCTTGTAAGGTCTTTTGGTCATGGCAGCAAAATATCTGAATCACACACACACACACACACACACACACACACACATGTTCATATATAATGGAAACTATCCTAGATCAGATTTTCCAGGGAACAGATTCTCATGTGGAAAGGAACATATCAGAGAGATCAGAAAGTGTTTTTCAGATAATCTATGGAAGGAAGGAAAAACAAACCAGTAATGACCAGAGTTGGGGTGGGGCAAGCAAAACTGATGGCCATTCAGAACTGTTAAAAGTTGATGCAAAGGGCCTTCAAATGCCCATGTCATTGAATAAAGGCATCACCTGGAAGGAGTAATGACTATGGGTGAGTTTTCTTCAGGATGGTACTCATTCAAACAGGCCAAGGGTCCTTTTTTAACAGTACCATCAGCTGTTAAATGAACATGTAATTTGTTTCTAAATAAGGATTTTGATGGCATATCACATTATTTATCCTGCAGAGTATCATGATTTGGATTTGGAATGTCCCTAAAGGCTCATGTGTTGAAGACTTTATCTCAAAAAGCTACTTTTCCTAGTAGAAAGTTAATGAACAAATAGAATTTTCTGTTCTCCCTCACCCCAAAGAATAGATCTTTACATAGTAAAGATCATCATAAAGGCTATAAAATAAAAATGACAAACATGTCTGGCACATTAAAAGATAAGTTACTGGTTATATAAAAACCACAACTAGAAACAAGGAAAGAAAATGAGCCAGTGAAATTGACAATTTTTGGGATTGGTTTTTGATGTTGGAGCTAAGAAAGGATATTACCTTCTTAGGCTACACAGTCTCTAAAAGATACATAAACTTGGACGTCATGGTGGAACCCACAAACTTATCTAAATACAATTTTCAAAAAGTTCAAAACATGAATTAGAATGAATGCATAAAAAAGTTTATTTCATTGATGAAGGAATCAGAAAGAGTGAAAGCTAGTTATCATTAGGTTCATAACAAACTAAAAGTGAATGCCTTCACCCAGTCTCCTGCCAAAGGGAAGCATTCAGCAGTTTGCTATTTTCTGTGCCCATCTTAATGAAAGCTTTGCTGACACAAAGATCCATTTCCATCTCGGGGAGTTCCTGACCTTTTCTGATTTATCTCCTGATGTAGCCTCTAGCCACTTTGGGCTGCCTTTCTAGTTTATTCATATTACCCCTTATTATGGTTTGGATCTAGAATGTTCCCAAAAGTCTATGTGTTCAGAGGTGAGGCTTTGGGCAAGTGATTTGATCATGAGGACTCTGACTTCATCAGTGAATTAATCCAATGATGGCTAAATGGACTACTGGGAGGTGAGGTACTTGGAAGAATGCAAGTCACTGGGTCCACACCCTGACAGGGCTTATGTTCTCTCCTGAATGTTTTTCTCCCTTCACCTCTCCTCCCCCTCCCCTACTCCCTTCTCACTCCTCCTTTCCCCTCTCCTCTCCTCCTCCTGGCTGCCATAATTTGATCAGCCTTCCTCTGCCATGTTCTTGGAGAATGATGTTCAGCCTCACTTCAGGCCCAGAGCAATAGAATCAGCTGACTATGCACTGAAACCATAAATCAAAACAAACTTTTCCTCCTCTAAGTTGTTCTAGTCAGGTACACTTTGCCTGAAATGTCTGACATTACTTCTTTTAGTGTTTTGGTTAATTTTTAAAATTTTATTTAACTCTATTTTTCTCAAAATGTGCCTTCTTTCTTTCCTTTCTCAGATATTCTAAGAAATCTTCAAAGTTTCAAAAAATGCATATAAAGTGTTATAATGGAAACAGTTTCTCTCCCTTTCATGATTTTTATGATCAAAAATTGAAGTAAAATGGTTAAAATCAACATTTAATGGATTAAGACAAAGATTACTCAAAGCTTATTCAAAGTTTATTATCAGAGTAGCATCTTTACTTCCTAAATAGTTTAGAATGTCACTATTTTTGTAATTGTATCCCAAATCACCCATGCATGATGACTTTTCTTCCCTACATCAGTTTTATTCTGGCAAATGAGAGCAACATTTTGGCAAATGAGAGAACAAATATTGAAACAAGGAGTATTTTCAGACTTTTATTCTATTAAATGCCTACAGAATTATGCTCTAGTAAAAAATAAAATAAAATAAAGCACTCTACAACTTAGTCTAAAGTTTTTTTTCTGATTTAAAGTTTCTGACACAGCATGATACGATTGATTATGGCAATGGCTTTTTCCCCCCTTAAGTCAAGAAAAACTGCACAACAATAATTAACTAATTAAAATTTGCATAACTATGATTACAAAATTCTAAGAGAACTGTTGTAGTAACAGTGTAACAACTTATCTAAGGCAAATTAAGTTGTATTTCCTCTCTGCTTTCATTTATTTTAATCCAAAAGAGTAATAAATAGGATATGTCTAGTTGATGATTTAATTAACTGTAACATATTAAGAAGTTAGAAATTGTTATGATGCTGAAAATCTCAATGCCCTAGAAGTGTAGCATCTTTATCCTTTATTTCCTAAATAGTTTAGCATGTTACTATTTTCATAATTATGTCCCAAATAAATATCAGTAAACAACAACAACAACAAAAGATTCAGGGTTCAATCACTGTGAAAGAGCAAGAACAGGGAAAAAAATCACTTTTAATGAAGTGGAAAAGATTGGCTTAATGTGTTTGACAGTCATACTGAAACAATAGTAATGCAGAATTGAAACTCCATTTACTTTCTGCAATGAGCAGAAATATTCAAGGACACTTAGAAAACATAATCAAAAGAAGGTGTAAGATAGATTTTATTTGAGGTTTTTGATTTATATAGTTTGAAAAATTATTGGGGGATCCAGAAGGAGGTGGCATTCTGTGTTGCTCCATGACCTGGGACTCAAGAAGTGAGAAAAACGATTCTCTGTGAGCAATATTCCTGCTTCCTCACAGGAATCATGGCTACTGTGCCTGTGCCTCAATGTCATTGTAGGTCTCCCAACTACTTGCCCATGCAGGACTATGAGGTGCCTAAGCAAGACCATCAGCAACAGCACCCACACAAAACTTTTGACCACCCACTTGAGCAGAAATTGAGGTAACTCCTATTCAGGACACCTGGTAGCTACCCACATGCAGGCTCTCTAGCCGCCATTCCTGTGGGGGCACCCATCAACCAACGTGGGGCTTCCCCAGTTGTCTCTCTTTTGGGATTCTGCATCAACAAAGATAGTCCCCTATGTGCTGTAGCTTGCATGTACTGAGGAACTTCACCCAGGTTCTGAAGACAGCCACAGCCATATGCTGCTTGCCACAGACCCAGTCTCTGAATTTATCATCCAATGCCATCACCTGTCTCCTCCACTCAACCCAATACCCCATCTTGGGCCACTTTCATCACCATCTTTAGTGGGGGCAACTCCCAGTTTGGAACTCTGGCTATACAGGGACCCAGTTTCTAATGAACCCACTCTCCAGCAGCTGCTTACCAGGTGCAGTGAGTGCCTCCCCCCCCCCAAAAAAAAAAAAAAAAAAAAAAACTAGCTCTCAGTGGAGAGGTGTGCAGTATGCCCAAATCTCCACACACAAGAGCCCTGAAGAGAAACGTCATTTATTAGGAAGCAGTAAGGCAGAGGGTGAGAGTGATACAGTTTAGAGACTAACACAGAGACCAGGAACTGAGAGACCTTCAGATGAAATGAGGAGAAAAGACCAGGAGCTCACATCACAGGAGAAGACACCAAATGAGATCCCTGAGGTGCAGTCTCCCTTCTGGACTGGCAGGTGTCACACCCTACTTCCAGGTGCCCTTAACCCAGAAACAAACCTCCCTCTCTGGTTACCTTGACTGTCCTGAGGGTGGAGATACCAGCTAACAACAGATGACCTTAGATATGAGATGAAAAGGGAAGCAGGAAAGATACTGATCTCTAGCCAAAACTATCATTGTTTCTTCCATTGAAATTTTTTTTCCTTTCTTCTCCCTCTCTATTCTCCTGCCCTCACATCATCAACATATGTGAAACCAAGTACTTTGCATAAATTAGGATATTGAGGACTGAGACGACTGAAGAGTATATTATAGTTATGTTGTATATTCTTTTCTTTTTTCCTCCGATTTTTACTATTTAACATTTTTAATTTTTTCTCAATATAAATGTGTGTTTGTTTTATGTACTATGCTGTCTTTCTAGTTACTTTCTCTCTACTAACCTGCTACTCACCTTCTTCTTTAGATTTATTTTTTCTTTCTTTTTTTAACTTGTTTTAATTAGTTATACATGACAGTAGAATGCACTTATAGACTTTGATATATCATACATAGATGGAATAGAATTTCTCATTTTTCTGAGTATACATATTGTAGAATCACATTGGTCATACAGTCACATACATACATACAGTAATAATGTTTGTTTCATTCTACTATTTTTCTTATTTCCACATCCTCTGACTTCCCCTCCTTTCACTTTCCTCTACCTAATCTAAGGCTATCTTTCTTATTTTTTGCATTACAATTCTTAATACACATAAATACCACATTTTTTATATTTCTGTATGTTGACATCCAACTCAAGTCTTCATACATGTACTTTGTATAATGATGACCATCACATTCCACCATCCTTGTTACTCCTCTAAACCCTTCCTTTTCCTCCCACCCCTCTTCCCTATCTTAAATTCATCTTTTCTCCCCATGCTCTCCCTCCCTATCTCACCATGAGTCAACCTCCCTATATCAGAGAAAACATTAGGTATTTGTTTTGGGGGGATTGGCTGACTTCACTTAGCATTATCTTCTCCAACGCCATCCACTTACCTGCAAATGCCATGGTTTTTTCTTTTTTAATGCTGAGTAAAATTGCATTGAGTATATATGCCACTTTTTTTTTAAAATCCATTTATCCACTGAAGGACATCTAGGTTGGCTCCACAGCTTAGCTATTGTGAATTTTGCTGCTATAAACATTGATGTGGCTGTGTCCCTGTAGTATGCTGTTTTTAAGTCCTTTGAATATAGTCCAAGGAGAAAAATAGCTGGGTCAAATGGTGGTTCCTACCCAGTTTTCCAATGAATCTCCATATTGCTTTCCAAATTGGGAATCAACTTAACCAAAGAGGTGAAAAATGTATACAATGAAAACTACAGAACCCTAAAGAAAGAAATAAAAGAAGACCTTAGAAGATGGAAGGACCTACCTTGCCCTTGGATAGGCAGAATTAATATTATCAAGATGACCATACTTCCAAAAGCACTATACAGATTTAGTGCAATTCCAATAAAAATCACAATGACATTCCTCATAGAAATAGAAAAAAAATCATGAAATTCATCTGGAAAAATAAGAGACCCAGAATAGCTAAAGCAGGAAGAATGAAGCAGGTAGTATTGCTACACCACACATTAAACTATACTACAGAGCACTAGCAACAAAAACAGCATAGTACTGGCACCAAAACAGGTCAGTAGACCAATGGTACAGAATACAGGACACAGAGACTAACCCACAAAATTACAATTATTATACTTAAAATTATGCCAAAAATATGCACTGGAGAAAAGATAGCATATTCAACAAATGGTGCTGGAAAAACTGAAAATCCATATGCAACAAAATGAAATTAAACCCCTATCTCTCACCATGCACAAAATTTAACTCAAAATGGATCAAGGACTTAGGAATTAAACCAGAGACTCTGTGTCTAATAGAAGAAAAAGTAGGCCCCAATCTTCATCATGTGGGATTAGGCCCCGATTTCCTTAATATGACACCTATAGCACAAGGATTAAACCCAAGAATCAATAAATGGGATGGAATCAAAGTAAAAAGTTTCTTTTCAGCAAAAGAAACAATCTGTGAGGTGAAGAGAGAGCCTACATTCTGGGAACAAATTTTTACCCCTCACACATCAGATAGAGCACTAATCTCTAGGGTATACAAAGAACTCAAAAAGCTAAATACCAAAGAAAACAAATAACCCAATCAACAAATGGGCTAAGGACCTGAACAGACACTTCTTAGAAGAAGATATACAATTAAGAAATAAATATATGAAAAAAATTCTCATCATCTCTAGCAATCAGATAAATGCAAATCAAAACCACTCTAAAATATCATCTCACTCCAGTCGGAATGGCACCTATTATGAAGACAAATGACAATAAGTGTTGGCGAGGAGGTAGGAAAAAAGTACACTCATACATTGCTGGTGGGACTGCAAACTTCTTCTTTAGATTATTATTTCACACTTTCTAAGATATAATAACTCTCCTCCTACCTCCTTAGCATATGGTCCCACACCTCACCCCAGGTTCTTTGTCCAAAACCAGAAACTGTAAACTCTTTTTACAAACCTATGATTATATTGTAGATAATAATTGAACTCACCACTTCTGTAAATTGTGACCAAACTGTAAATGTCTATTAGCAACTATTTGCTTGTTGGTATTTTGTTTATATTGGGATCTGTTAACATTGTCCTTCCCCTCAAAGGAGAGATATTGGAACACTACAGGGTCACCATAAGCCTATAGGGTAAAAACAGTAACACCTTGGATCAACAATACTAGAAGGGAAGACAAAGGAGCAACATGAAAAGACAAGGGAAGAAAGTGCCACAAATAAGTCAAAATACCACATTATTAGAATCCATGGCTAGCACAGCAGATGAAATGACAGAGAAAGAGTTCAGAATGTACATGATTAAAATATTCTGTGAATTAAAGGATGATAGAGCAAATACAGGAAGCAAAAGATCATGACACAAAGAACTACATAAAAAATACAAGAAGCAAAATATTACTTCAATAGGGAGATAGAGGTTCTAAAGAAAAACTGAATAGAAATCTTAGAAATGAAAGAAAAAATATGCCAAATTAAACACTTGGAAGACAGGACCTCAGACAATGAAGACAAAATATATAATCTTGAAAAGAATATAGGCCACACAGTGAAAATGGTAAGAAACCATGAACAAAACATTCAGGAAATATGGGATAGCAGAAAAAGACTGAATTTAAGAATTATTGGGATAGAGTAAGGCACAGAGTTCCAAACCAAAGGAATGAATAATCTATTCAATGAAATAATATCAGAAAATTTTCAAAACATGAAGAATGAATTTGGAAAATCAAATTCAAGAGGCTTATGGGATGTCAAATGGACAGAATCAAAACAGATCCACACCAAGGCACATTATAATGAAAATGCCTAACATACAGAATAAGGAGAGAATATTAAAAGCCATAAGAGAAAGGAATCAGATTACATACGGAGATAAATCAGTTAGATTATGTGCAGATTTTTCAACCCAGACCCTGAAAACTAGAAGATTGTGGAACAACCTATACAAGCTTTGAAAAACAATGTATGCCAACCAAGAATGTTGTATCCAGCAAAATTAAGCTTTAGATTTGATGATGAAATAAAAACCTTTCATGATAAATAAAAGTAAAATGAATTTACAGTTAGAAAACCTGCATTACAGAATATTCTTGGCAAAATATTCTATGAAGAGGAAATGAAAAACAACAATGAAAATCAGCAGAGGGAGGTATTACACTAAGGGAAAAATAATCAGAGGAGAAATGAAGTCAAGTTAAATAACAAAAATGAACACAAATGGCTGGGAATACAAATCATGTCTTAATAATAACCCTAAAAGACATAGAGTGGCAAATTAGATTTAAAAAACAAACAAAGACCCAACAATATGCTGCCTTCAAAACACTCATCTCATAGGAAAAGATAGCCACAGATTGAAGGTAAAAACTTGGGAAAATCATACCACTCAGATGGATTGCAAAAGCAAGCAGGGGTTTTTATCCTCATATCAAATAAAGTAGACTTCAAGCTAAAGTTAATCAAAAGGGATAATGAAGGACATTTCATACTGCTCAAGGAACCATATACCAACAAGATATAACCATTATAAAAATATATGCCCCCCAAAATGAAGAATTTATGTTTATCAAACTCTTCTCAAGTTTAAGCGTCAAATGGACCACAATACAATAATTCTGGGTGACTTTAACAGACTCTTTCACCACTAGATAGATGTTCTAAACAAAAGATGAACAAAGAAACTATAGAACTCAATAATAGAAACAATCGAAAAAACTGACAAAACAAAAAGGTGGTTCTTTGAAAAAATAAATAAAATTGGCAAGCCCTTAACCATGCTAACAAAGAGAAGGAGAGAGAAAATTATTAACATACTTGATAAAAAAGGAAATATCATGATGGACAACACAGAAACACAGAAGATAATTAAAAATTATTTTGAAAACTTGTACTCCAATTAAATAGAGAATATCGAAGGTATCAACAAATTTCTAGAGTAATATGATTTCCCAAATTGAATCATGATGATATACACAATTTATTTATTTATTTATTTATTTATTTATTTATTTATTTATTTATTTTAAGAAAGAGTGGGGGAGAGAGAGAGAGAGAGAGAGAGAGAGAATTTTTAATATTTATTTTTTAGTTCTCGGCGGACACAACATCTTTGTTTGTATGTGGTGCTGAGGATCGAACCCGGGCCGCACGCATGCCAGGCGAGCACGCTACCGCTTGAGCCACATCCCCAGCCCCGATATACACAATTTAAACAGACCAATTTCAAGCAATGAAATAAAGACACCATCAGAATCCTACCAACCAAGAAAAGTTCAGGACCAGATGGACACACAGCTGAGTTCTACAATTCCTATCAATAAGAACTAATAACTATACTCTTCAAATTATTTAATAAAATATAAAAAGTGGGACCGCTTCCACACTCATTCAATGAGGCCAATATCATCATGATTCCAAACTAGGCAAAGACACATCAAAGAAAGAAAACTACAGATGAATATCTCTCATGAACATCGATGCAAAAATTTTTAATAAAATTCTGGTAAATCAAATACATATTAAAAAAAAACAAATTAAAAAGATCATGCACCATGATCAAGTGCGATTCATCCAAGGGATGCAAGGTTGGTTCAATATGTGTAAATCAATAAATGTAATTCGTTACACCAATAGACTCAAAGATAAGTATCATATGATCGTCTCAATAGACACAGAAAAAAATTTTTACAAAATTCAGCACTCATTCATGTTCAAAATACTAGAAAAACTAGGGATCAGAGGAACATATCACAACATCATAAAAGCTATCTATGCTAAGCCCCAGGTCAATATCATTTCAAATGGAGAAAAATTGAAAGCATTCCCTCTAAAAACTTAAACGAGACAAGGATGCCCTCTTTCACCAATTGTATTTAACATAGTTTTTGAAACATTGGCCAGAGTAATTATACAGTTGAAAGAAATTAAATGGATACAGATAGAAAAAGAAGAACTCAAATTAGCATTATTTGCTGACGATATGATTCTATACCTAGAAGACCCAAAGAATTCCACTGGAAAACTTCTAGAACAAGTAAATGAACTCATGAAAGCAGAAGGATACAAAATCGACACTCATAAATCAAAGGTATTTCTGTATATAAGGGAAACAAGGAAAATTATCCCATTTATAATAGCCTAAAAAAATAAAATAAAATACTTGGGAATCAACCTAATGAAAGAGGTGAAATATCTATACAACAAAAACTGCAGAACACTTAAGAAAGAAATTAAAGAAGACCTCAGAAGATGGAAAAATCTTCCTTGTTCTTGGATAGGCAGAATTAATATTGTCAAAATGCCCATACTACCAAAGGCACTATAAGATTTAATGCAATTCCAATCAAAGTCCTAATGACATTACACATAAAAATAGAAAAAACAGTCATGAAATTCATCTGGAAAAATAAGAGACCCAGAATAGCAAAACCAACACTTCCTTAGCAAGAAGAGTGAAGCTGGTGGAATCACTATACCAGAAATTAAACTATACTACAGAGCAATAGTAACAAAAACAGCATGATATTGGCACCAAAACAGACGTGTAGACCAAAGGTACAGAAGAGAGGACATAGAGACTAACCCACATAATTACAGTTATTTTATATTAGACAAAAATGTCAAAAACATACAATGGAGAAAAGATAGCCTCTTTAAGAAATGGTGCTGGGAAACTGGAAATCTATATGCAAAAAAAAAAAATAATAATTAAATTAAACCTCCGTATCTCACCATGAACAAAACTCAACTGAATGTACCAAGGACCAAGGAATTAAGCCAGAGACATTGTGCCTGTGAGAAGAAAAGGTAGGACCAAATTTCCATCATGTCAGATTAGGCACCATCTTCCTTAATAAGACTCTTACAGTGCAAGAATTAACATCAACAATCAATAAATGGTATGGATTTCAACTAAAAAGCTCTTCTCAGAAAAATAAATAATCACTGAGGTGAATACAGAGCCTAAATATTGGGAGCAAATTTTTTACCTACTGCACATCAGATAGAGCACTAATCTCTAGGGTATATAAAGAACTCAAAAAGTAAAACACCAAAATAAATAAATAGATAGATAGATAGGTAGGTAGATAGATAATTCAGCCCAATCAATAAATGGGTCAAGGAACTAAACAGGCCCCTCTCAGAAGATGATTTACAATCAATCAATAAATATATGAAAAAATGTTCAACATCTCTAGCAATTAGAGAAATGCAAATGAAAACTACTCTACTAAGATTTCTTCTCACTCCAGTCAGAATGTCAGCTATTATGAAGACAAACAACAATAAGTGTTGGTGAGGATGTAGAGGAAAAGGCACACTCATACATTGCTGATGGGACTGCAAATTGGTGCAGCCAATATGGAAAGCAGTATGGAAATTCCTTAGAAAGCTGGGAATGGAACCACCATTTGACCCAGCTATCCAACTCCTTGGTCTATACCCAAAGGACTTAAAATCAGCATACTACAGGGACACAGCCACATCAATGTTTATAGCAGCACAATTCACAATAGCTAAACTGTGGAACCAACCTAAATGCCCTTCAGTAGATGAATGGATAAATAAAATGTGGTATATATACACAATGGAATTTTACTAAGCAATAAAAGAGAATAAAATCATGGCATTTGCAGGTAAATGAATGGAGTTGGAGAATATAATGCTGGTTGAAGTTAGCCAATCCCCAGAAAACAAATGCCAAATGCTTTCTCAGACATAAGGAGGCTGATTCATAGTGGGTTTGGAGGAGGAGCATGGGAGGATTAGATGCACTCTAGATAGGGCAAAGGGGTAGAAGGTAAAGGGAGGGGCCATGGGGGTAAAAAAGATGGTGGAATGAGATGGACATCATTAACCTAAATACATGTATTAAGACACGAATGGTGTGAAAATACTTTGTATACAACCAGAAATATGAAAAATTGTGCTCTACATGTGTAATGTGAATTGTAATGCATTCTGCTGTCATATATAACAAATTAGAATAAAACAAAAATAAGTAAAACACATCAGCCCTTGGTACCTGTGGTTCTGCATCCTCAGATTCAACCAACCACAGGTTGAAAAAAGTTTTAAAAATTGAAATTGTACTATAGATGTATAAACTTTATTTTTCTTGTCATTATTCTCAAAATAATGAAGCCTAAAAAGTATAAAAGAAAAATCCTTATGATAATGCAGGAAGAGAAAGAGAAAAAAAATATTTTAAATTTTTATAGTCTAAAACAAAGGCACCCAAAACATTCACAGAAGGAGGAAAATTTCAGAGAACTATCAAGCTAAAGGGGCAAATTATAATGAAAAAAATCTGACAATTTTATCTTGCTCTCTTCCAAGTCTTAGGTTTACAAGTGCATTAGTTCCCTAGCTGTCAAATGTGTTACTATTTTAGCAATGGCAGTGCACAGTGTCAGAAACAGCTCACTTCCATACCTGGGCACTCTTGGTTCAAGCCCTAACTCCTCTTTCCCAGTGTTTCTGATCATAGGCATCTAACTCTTCATTCACACAATTTGATTTACCAGTTTTCTCGATTTACCAGTTCATTCTCTTTTCAGAAATAAATAAGCATAACTTTTATTTGCCTTCATTTGAGAATGTGTGGCCTCTTTGTGGTGATGCAGTCAGGTTAAAAAAACAAACAAACAAAAAAACCAAAATTCCCTATTCAATTCAAGAAAATTGCATTTTCTTTTTTCAGAACCATCAGTGTTTAACATTTCTTAGGGATGATGGGTTCACACCATTTTACAAAGCTGTCATCAGTGACATTTCAAAGAGATTTGTCCTGAGCATTTCAAACTATGAAAAAACTTTGGTATTTAACTGAAATATCATCAAATGGGGCCTGCTTTCGTGTTTATCATTAAATCTTTCAACATCTAAGACCTTTCTAAGCATTTATTTTCTATGTATTTTCCTTTGGATATAATCTTGATTTCTTTTTCTATTCCAACATCTGTTTACATACGTAATAATCACAGATTCAGACATTCCAGATTTTAAAGTTGGGTTATAGATGGAGTTGGGGTTATACACATTTGCTTATGTGAGCTAACATTAATTTCATTGCTTTCTCAAAACTGTTAGAAACAAACATGAGAACTGATGTCCTTGATCATTACCACTAGAATGTAGAAAATGATCACCAGCTCTCAGACAGAAACTCTTGTCCTCATTTCTTCTCCTCTTGATATGTTGATTCCAAACAATGCAATGCTCACTAAAATAAGAAACTGTAATCATCTCTGAACCCTTAGGCAAGAGCCTCTTACAGAGGAATAAACAGTTTTTTAGAAATACAAGTTATTTAGTCAATATTGATAAAAAAAAATTTGATCTTTTATTTTAAAGATCCCTTTGTATCCTGGGTTCCTTTTTTTAGCTCCCTTTCCTTTTATGTAGCGTTGCTACCTGTATCCTTAACCTCCCTAAATCCTAACAACTCTGGCTTCTCTATAAATAAAATTTTTATAGAAGTGTAGAGTTATTAAGAATATTAATTGATCAGGTATAAAAAAAGCTTAAATTTTAAATATGTAATCAAGAGCCAGTGAATTGTACCATTTTTTTTTCCTCTTACATTTACTCTTTTAAGGATCCTCTTTGCAAGGGAAGAAACTCTGAATCTTTACTATATTTCTTCTCCTAAGGCAATGTCTTTGGTTTGTCAAAACCTCTGCAGTTCTTTACTTAAGAAAATAATCTGACTCCTTGACAGCGTAGGAAAAGAATCTGTGATTAAAGAAATCTCTAAATAAATCATCTGGAAAATATGTGTGTGTGCGTGTGTGTGCGTGTGTGTGTGTGTGTGCACGCGCGCGCACCCTACAGAATTTCAAGATGATTACTGTTTTTGAACATCTTTTATTTTGGTGCATATTTCTTAACTTTCTTGTTTTGAATTAGGAACTTATCATCGCTCATTCTAAACTCTAAATCAAAGGAAATGGGGCACCAAAGAACACAGATGTTCAGAGTTTAGCAGTATTAACATACAGAATATTTTTAGATCACTTAAAACTCTGTTTAGCCCATAAAACTTAAAATTCAAATTTAAGATGTGCTTAAGACTTAAAGAAATGTATTGTTAAAAGGAAGATGCAAAATCTGAACCTAAACCTTTTCTAATTATGTCATTTCCTAGGTCCATACCACCCTGAACACATCCAATCTCATCTTATTGTTATTATTGTTATTAAAGAATCAATGGTTTTAGCTAGGCACAGTGGTACAAGTTCATAGTTTCAGTGACTCTGGAGGCTAAGGCAGGGGCATACTAAGTTCAAGCCCGTACTGGATAAGTTAGCAAGACTCTGTCTCAAAATAGAAAGGGGTAAGATGTAACTCAGTGGTAGAGCACCCTGGGATCAATACCCACTACTGAGGGAAAAAATTGGGGCCTGTTCTTATCCTAACCTCAATGAAAAGTCATTGAAGAACTTTGGGTAAATACATGGAATGATTAAATTTGTGGTTTACAAATGCGTGCTGATCTGCTGGTGTGGCTATTAGTCTAGCTGAAATATAGTGAATTAGAAGGTAGCAATCCTGGACATAATCCTATTTGAGAGTCTGTTTTCAAAACCTAGGGAAAAGACAATAGTGTCCCAGAATAAAGACTGACTGTGCATATAGAAAAATAGTTATAGAGGAATCAAAATTTAGTGTTATTTGTGAGTTTCTTGATTTTTGGAAGTGTGGGAGATGAAGTAATCAATGATAACTCCTCTTTGGCTTAGGCAGAGGGTGAGAAGATGTGACATCAAATGAATGGTGCAGACTGATGTACCTCTGAATGCGAGAACATGATTTTTGTTTGGGACATTGCTATATTTTAGATGTCTTTGGGTTATTTGTGTGAAAATACAATTGTGAAAATAAAAATGTAATACAGATTTTTACATTTCTCCTCTCTATTCCCCTAAATCTGTACTGTGTAGAGAGAGGAGAAATGTAATAGAGATTTCTAGGGTTCACTTTCAATATGAATGCCAAAGAGGACAAATAGAGGTATCTAGGTTTGCTTTAAGAATGATCTCAATTTCTAACTAGAAGATCAATATTCAAGAGAATAGAGAATAAAACCTAAAAAGGAGATGGAGAAAATAGGCCAGATAGGTAAGAAATATAAAACAGGACAAAATAATTTCATAGAATCTAAAGAAAGCCAATGTCATTATAAGGGTCCTTATAAAAAAAAGGCAGGAAAGTCAGAGTTAGAGAAGAATATGGGATGGATGATGGAAACAAAGATGTATGTGTATATGAGAGAGAGAGAGAGAGAGAGAGAGAGAGAGAGAGAGAGAGAGGTGAATGTGAGGAATGCAGGTGGCCTGTAGAAGCCAGGGTAGTCCCAGAAATGGATTCTCCCCTGGAGAGAAAGAACTCATTTCTGACAATCCATTTCAGACTTCTAACCTCCAAGATTGTGAGATAATAAATTTGTGTTGTTAGCCACAAATTTTGTAGCAATTTTTTACACCAGAAATAAAATATGATGCTATATGAGTTAAATTTTACAATAAAGAATTTATTGATGATTTTCAAAGAGACCACAAACTGAGAAGAGATCATAAGATTGTGGTATTCTGAATGATCAAAAAGAAGAAGTGACCTTTTTGGGGATCTGCTTTTGTTATATCGCTGCCCTTGGTGTTGCAGTTTGGCAACTTCATCAGCTCCAAGTCAGGGAAATTAAAGACAAAAAGGAAACTTAAAGAACCCACCAATGCCTCACATCTTGGCCTCCAGATTCTTATCTCTTCTGCCACCTTCTTTCCACTTTTCAGAAGTTTGTTATGTTTGTTTTATATAGAAACTCCAGAATCTTTAGTTGCATTTACCAGAAGGAAAATAATAAGGAAATAAGGAAAATAATAAGGAAAATAATCCCAAATTGATTTTTTATATTATTTTACAAAATTCTTCTTTATCTGTGTTTTCCATGTTTTTCCAATTGGATATGAGTTATGTGTACTTTCAATAAATATGCTTTTATAATAAAACACTTAGACCAACATTTTACATATCCCAAAGTAATCAGTATAGAAATAAATTTAATTTTGTCTAAAATAAAAAAATCTAAAACAAAGAAAACAGACAGATATAATAAGTGCCCTCAATCGTATATTATATTTAAATCATCAATGACATAAGCTCTCAATAGCATTTTCTAAAATGTGTACCATACAAGATGATTTTCAAAACTTAGAGACTAAGTTTTGAAACTTAGTCTCTCCTAAGTCTTCTCCTCCCCTCCCATCCTCTCCCCTCCCCTCCCCTCCTGGTTAGGCCCATGCAGAAATTATTAAAATTATTACTCAGCAGTTCAAACAATTTTTTTATTTTTTTAATAATCAAAGTGGTACATATTGTCCCTAACACTATGGGGAAGCTGACAAAACTCTAAAAGTGTTCCAGGGACAATTACCTTTGGTTAAAAAAAAATCTCCCTTGTGAGACTTCTTGTCAGAAAAAAAAATAGTCTTAGCTTGATTAAATTCAAAGTTTTATTTTGTCATAAGATTATTTTCTCATGAAAACCTTTCTCCATTCTGGCAACACCTATTCACTGCCTGGAGAATACAATTTGCAAATGTTCCTCAGAGTGCTTTTATGCTAAACTTATATTCTGCCAAGCCATTTCCTGTTCCTATCCTTCTCTGCCAGCTGATAGTTATTGCCACTCAAGTAGAATTTATTCTGTAAATTGACTTATTCTATATTCTAGTGTGTTTAAGAAAACTGACACATCTAAAATTAAATCACATGAGATATTAACAATTCCCTACCTAAGGGTACATTTATTTGCTAGATGCCTATCAGCAATAAATAATAGCCACCAATTTGAAAAAGGAGAAAGGGATAAGTTTACAGGCTCAAATCACCGATTTTCTGCCAAGTCATTCCATATCAATTAGTAGGAGCTCCTTGTTGAGAATTCTGCAATTAGATCTTGATTCAGATTGATACTAAAAATTTTAGTGAAAATCTTCCATGATTACAAGATGAATAAATGAAGACCTCTGTGCCAGATATTTTGTACCTCAGATGCAGTAAGATTCTATACAAATTGTATATCATACTAATTATCTTTAACATTGGAAGTATTGTTTTGTTTATTCCAAGAAAATGAAATTTAGAAGAACTTTCAATCTTTCCACTGTTCACACTGGGAATGGAGCCAACTTTTTCCTGATAATATAATCTATACTGCTTTTGCTCTATCATATTATAGCATTTAGATAACCCACAAAAGAATGCTAACCTAAGATGTGTAATGAAATACCACTAGAGATAATTACACTGAAAAAAGAATGATAATATGCAGTTTAAACTTAATACCAAACACTGTAAGTTAAATCAAACTATTCACATTATTTTCAAAACAAATAACCTTATAATATATTTTTTAAAGTATTTAAATACCATTTGGTATAAAAACATTTTATCTCTATACATTTTAGGATATACATATTTGTACTAATTATAAGTGAATCAAAATGCTTTCATAAAAATTAAGAAATATTTCTGTGAACCAACAATGAAAGAAAAATACCAAATAACATATATACCTAAACCTATAGGCCTACTTGTTCTCAGAAGGCAGGCAGAAACATCAAGGAATAAAAGTGATCAAAGCAAGAATGGAAGCTTAACTGTCTTTATTGTTTGGAACAGGAAACACACTTCCTTGGTGCCTGAAAGGTGGCTCAAAAAATGCTGCAGAGAGCTGAATGAAGACATAATCCATATGAAGCTATCAACTGGAGGAGGCAGCACCTCACTTCAAACTCAAGATACTAAGCCAAGCCACTCACTAGGCTAGATACACAGTCTGTATTATGGTTTGGATGTTTTAATTATGTGTTGACTAAAGATCCATATATTAAAGATGTTACCAATATTTAATAGGTGAGGCCTTATGGGAGGTTCTAAAGCCTTCATAAGGGATGATGGGATCTCCCTATCCTCTTTCCCTCTTGGCTCTGGTTCAAGATCTGACTTTTTGCCTCTACATGCACTTCTGCTATGGTGTGCCATCACCGTAACCGGAACTGAGCTGATGCAGGCACTGTACCCTTGACCCTCCAAAACAATGAGCTAAATCAACCTTTAGAAGTAACTAAATCTAGATCTTAGAATTGAAACCCAGTTCTAGGCATATTATTTAAAACCCAGAGATAGGAAGAGACCTCTGACCCTTACCCCAGGACTGTACCTACAGACTGAGCTTCAGGAATTGCATTAGGCAGATTAAAAACAACAACAACAAAAACAAAAACCACAAACTTCATCCACTCCTCTTCCTCAAACCTTGGTTGGCAAAGGGAGAACAAGACACACTTATGGGGAAGCAGGGCAAGAAAGCACAAGGCTTTGCCTTAAAGCTTAGTGCCAGGCTGGCCACAGTGAGAACTATTAGTCCCAGAGAGAAACTGAAGGCCCTGAATATAGGCAAAAGCTCACAGATAGAGACTCCAGATGTGCTCTAGTAAAAGGCAGAAGTTTGTGCTCCAGTGGGAAAGTCTTGATTTTGGTCTTCATCATTGTCAGACTTGGAGTGGGCCTAGGGAAGGAATCATAGGGTTTTCCCTGACCCAGAAGGCTATTCAGGTCTTTATGGCTGGGAGATTCAAGTGTGAATCAGATTAGTATCAGCCTAGGTAGGAAAGGAACTGCATTTTCCAACACTATCCCAATCTTGGAAGCATAGCGTGATGGAGGACTCCATTGTCTGAGGGTAGAGGACTTTGCCTTGGAACTCAGTGCCAAATTGATGAAACCTAGCACTGGATAGATCCCAGTGGCCTCCAGATCCATTCCAATGCCTGTAGACAAAACTCCTAGAATAGTCTCAGTGCCAGAGAGAGACAAGGGACCACAGTCTACCAGACTTCTCTTCTAGTTAATGTTACCTATGACTAGTTGTAGTGGTCTTGGGCAACCTCAGTTGTAAGTAGCCCATAGTAGTGTGGGCTTTATCCTATGGCAGTACTGTGCTGTTCTCACAAGGCTGTGTGAAACAGCTTTGCAGCATTTGTGATTATGCACCTGCACACCACATTCCTCCTCTAACCATAGGCAGTACAACATGGAAACAATAACTAATTAGTAGAGGAAAACAGATGGAAACCATATTATGGTATAGGAAGCTGGGATTTGTCCTTGCATAGTGACTTTTCGCAGAGTCATAGGCCCAGCATCAGAGAAGTAGGCATATGGTCCTATATAAGGCCCAGGAAAAGGCTCAGAGTAACAGAATATCTATCATAGGAACTCCTCCATTCATGATAAATAGCATACCATCTGTGGATTTGGAACAAACTGAGGCTTGGACCATCCATTAGTGCTGAAACAGTGACAACAGACCAACAGCAGACTCATAGTAAACCTGAACTTAGGTTACCACCTAAGTGCTAAAATAGTGGAAGTGACTATGGGCTCAGAGAAAATAAGGAGCCTGAGTACTTAGAATTTCTGGAAACACCAACACAAACAAAGTCAGATTATTAAAACTGGAATAAATATTTAATCTTTCAATGTTCAGATAATACCTCATAGCAACAAACATCAAGAACTTCAAGGGAACCAAGACCTCATATAATTGTCAAAATAGTGTGCCAGAAATCAGCCATATAGGAATCAATATGGACAAACTTTCAGATTAAGAGTTTAAAATGTCTATTTTAAATGAAACTCAAAGAACTTCAAGATAACACAAAAAATTACTTAATACTCTAACAGATACATTTAACACATAGAAAAAGCAATGAAAAAACAAATTATTGAGCTCAATATACTCTAAGAGAAATTGAAATTGTGATAGAAGGCATCTATTATAGAAGAGATCAAAAAGAAGAAATAATTAGTGAGCTTGAAGACAGAATAATGAAAAATATACTACTACATAAACAAAGATTAAAAAATCAAGAAGAATAGAGAGCTTATGGGATCACATTAGAAGAGCAACTTTTCATTTTATTGAGATTCAAGGAGCAAATTGAGAATGCAAAGGGTTATAAAACTAATTCAAATGGATAATAATAGATAATTTTTGAAACTTAGAGAAAAATACAAATTTTTATTTACCCATGTACCCATGTACAGGAAGGTTAGAGGTCACTAGTCAGCTTCAACACAAACAAGTTTATGGCAATAAATATTACAGTCAAGCTCTCAAAATTTTAAAATACATCATGTTACAATCACAAGACTGGAATTCTAATTAGAATAAGATGCAATCCATGTTTGTATAAATATGTCAAATTATACTCTAATGTCATATATAATTAAAATAAATAAATAAATGCATTTAAAATTAAAAAAAAATACATGGAAGACTTTCAATGCAGCAAGAAAAATGAAACCAATAACACATAAGTGTGTCCTAATTCACCTGATAGAATATTTCCCAGTTGAAACATTATAGGCCATAAGAGGGTAGCATGAGATTTTTCACAGTACTGAAGGAAGAAAACTCCCAAATGAAAATAATCTACCTAGGAAAGCTATCTATTAAAATGAAGAATAGATCACAAGATACCTTAAAACAAAAGCCGAACCAATAAGTGTCCACCAGATTTGTGCTACAAGAAATGTTAAAAGGAGTTCTTCCAAAGGAAAGAAAGAGTTGTTAATGAGTAAGAAGAAAGTATGGAAATGTATAAAACTCACTGACAAGAGTAACTATATAGAAAAATTCAGAATGCTGAAATATGTAAAAATGGTATATAAAACATTCATGCTGTTAGTATAAAGACTAAAAAACACTCTTAACAGTAGTAATAACAAATTCTTTATTTTTCTCTAGCTTCCACACATGAAATAAAACATCCAACACTTAACTTTATGAATCTGACTTATTTCTTATTCAGCATGAATGACACAAAATTTCATTCTTCTTTATGGATGAGTAAAACTCTATTCTGTAAACATACTACATTTTCTTTATTCATTCTTTTGTCGATGGGTACCTAGGCTGGTTATGTAACTTAACTATTGCAAATTCCATTGCTATGAACATTAGTATGAAGGTATAAAAATATGTGAAGTTATGAAAATAGGAGGTAGAACAGTGGAAAAGAAGAAAGGATGGGGAAGGGAAGAAACTGCAGAATAAAATTTACCAAATTGTGCTGTTGGCATACAATGAGTATATCAAAATGAATTTCATTTTTTTTGTATAACTATAATGCACTATTTCAAAAAACAATAAGTAAATAGAAGGAATAGCAACAGAGTAGAAGAAGGCAATCAGGGGAAGAAGAAAATGAAAGGGGAAATACTGGGGATGGAAAAGAAGTATGTAAAGTATATCTCAAAAATTAATATTCTGCTATTTATCTAGGATATTACCACAATAATAAAGTTTGATAATACCCAGTAAAAAAAAAGAAAAGAAAAAATTTCTATCATAGCACCTCCTCTGGAGTTCTTTGGTTTTGCAAAGTTTCTGATGCAAATGAAAAAAAAGATGCTTTACTAAACTTCAATGTGTCAATATTCCAGATTATGCAATCTGATTGTATTACACATTTCACAAAAAAGACTCTTTAAATAAAGTAACAATAACTACAATAATATGTTAAAGTATATGCAAAATAGAAAAATATAAAATGGAACATCAACACTTAAAATTTGAAGAATGAAGTACAAGTGTAGACGTTTTTATTAATATTATTTATTTTATTTCTATGATCATATTATCATTCCATTCCAAAATAACCTTATGAATTAAAACTACTTTTGAAAACCTCATCATAATCAAAAAACAAATACACATAATAGATAAACCAAAAATAATAAATAAGGAATCAAAATACACTGCTGTTGTAAATCCCTTAACCACAAAGGAATAACATAAAAATATCAGAAAAAAGAACAGAACTACAAGAAAACTAGAGAGAAAACATTACATGATGGCTGTAGTAAAACTTTACTAAAAGATACTTATTATTTTAAATATGATTGGATTCAACTTTCCAAATAAAAGACACAGAGTGACTTAATGACTAAAAAACAAAGACCCAACTATATATCTCATATGAAAAACTCTTATCAACTTAAAAAACACATAGACTAAAAGTGGATTAAGATATTCCATACAAATGGAATCCAAAAGAAGGCAGGTGAACTCACGCTTATATAAGAATGTATGCTGTAAAAAAAAAAAGCAGTAAAAAGGGACAAGCAAGGTCATTATATAATGATAAAGGGGTCAATGAAGCCAGAAGAAATAACAAGTGTGTGTGTGTGTGTGTGTGTGTATAAAATAAAAGTTTTTTTTTATATATATATATGCAAACAACATAGGAAACCAAAATATAAAGCAAATATTAATAGATATAAAGGAGAGACTGACTCCAGTAAAATGGTAGGAGAATTTAACATTCCACTTTCAAAGCAGACAAGTCATTCAGAAAGAAAATCAACAAAGAAACTGCAGAGTTAAACTACACCCTAGAACCTAGTAGACATCTATAGAACATTCCATCAAACAACCGTAGAATACATATACTTCTCATCCATATATGAAACATTCTCCAAGATAGATCATATGACAGACCACAAGAAAGTCTCAACAATTTTTTTAATAATTGATATCATATTGAGTATAATTTCTGGCCATAATGCAATAAAACTAGAAATCGATAACAAAAATCTTTCAAAGTTATGCAAATACATGGAAATTAAGCAGCTCACTATTAAACAACCAATAGATCAGGGAAAAATTTAAGCAGGAAATTTTAAAGTTTTTTTAATCAATGAAAATGGAAACAAAACATACCAACACCTATGGGAGCCAGAACAACATCAACAACAACAAAAAAGAGTACTAAGTAGGAAGTTTATAGCAATCAATGCCTACATCAAAAAAAAGCAAAGATCTAAAAAGTACACCTATCATTGCACCTCAAAGATCTAGAAAAACAAGAATAAACCAAAGCCAAAGTTAGTAGAAGAAAAGAATAAAGATAACAGAAATAAACAAAATAGAGGCTAAAAATACAAATAATCAATAAAATAGTCAAAAAATCACATTAATCAATATACATTGCATTATTGTTCACAATAGCCAAGAAATGGAACCAACCTAAGTAATTTCAACTGGTTCATGGGAAAGAAAATGTGGTGTGTGTGTGTGTGTATGTATGTATGTATATATATATATATATATATATATATATATATATATATATATATATATACACAATTATATACTAATCCACCATAAAACTAAAATCCTATCATTTATAGTAACATTGATGGAACTGGAGATTATTATGTTAAGTGAAATAAGCCAGGAAACAGAAAGATACGTACCACATGGTCTCACTCATATGTAGACTCTTAAGAAGTTGATTTCATAGAGGGTGAATGTAGAATGGTGGTTTCCAGGTATGAGGAGAGTAGGGCAAATGAAGAGATGGGGAAATGTTGACTAATAGGTACTGAATTAAAGACTGATAGGAACAAGAAGTTCTGTTGTGTTATCATACAGGAATATCACTATAGATAACAAAGATTCACTGTACATTTCAAAAAGCTACAAAAGATTCAATTCAAATTTAGTCCTAGAGTATCAACTATGAATATGGAGAAGGGGTTAAAAAGAGAGGGAGGGAGGGAGGGAGGGAGAAAGGAAGATGATTTACAGACATAAAAAAACAGTTAAAAGTTTCCATGACAGATTGGATAGGAATTTCTCCACTTCATTCCTGCCAAAAAGGGGGAGGATGAGAAAATTAGAGGGAATAATGGCTGATTTTTTTTCCCCAAAAGTGAAGGTGCTAGACTTGATATCAAGAAGACATTCAACTCTCAAGGTGAGATTTTTTTTTAAGGGGGGTAAGATACCGGGGATTGAACTCAGGGGCACTCAACCACTGAGCCTCATCCCTATCCCTATTTTGTACTTTATTTCAGAAACAGGGTCTCAATGAGTTGCTTAGCACCTCGCTAAATTACTGAGGCTGGCTTTGAACTCTGATCTTCCTGCCTTAGCCTCCAGAGCCATGGGGGTTACAGGCATGTGCCACAGAGCCTGGCCTCAACCTCAAAATTTTCAGGTTCACTTTAAAAAAAAGCATACTGAAATATAATTGTAAATTGACAGAAAGAAAGAATGCTTACTTAGAAAAAAAAATATCCGTACCCACAATAGACTTACTAGCAGAATATAAATAAAAATTAGACAATACTAGGATGATACCTCTAAAAGCTGAGGGAAATCTTTATCAGTGCAAGCATCATCCAAAAGAGTGTGAAGGGTCTGGTATGGCAACCTAGGGGACCAAATTCTTTGTAAAATTCTCTTACAGAAAATAAGTAGATAATAGATAAGGTGGTTCTCAATGCATTCTCAGTTCTGAGGAAGTAGGTTTTTTTTTAATAAGAGGATGTCTTTATGTTATATAATTCAGATATTATATTTAAGGCATTATCATGTCAACTACAAAAATTAAAAGTCCACATTACTCTTAATGAGTCATACATAGGTGTAAAACTAAAACTTTAATTAACCAATGTGGTTTCTTTTTACTTTACAAGGCAGATATTTCATAAATCATAAGGAGCTGATTTCAAAACATTTTCAATAATAAATAATCTCGCAGAGAAAATAAACTAAACTAATAAAGGTAGTTCATGAATATTCAATAATCACTTTCTAGAGAAAAAGAAATCAACTGGAATGACACACTTATAATAATTATAGAAAAAAATAAATAACCAGAGTAGAACCCAGGTTTTTCTTTTTGTTGTTGTTGTTTCTGTTTTAGTTTCAAAAATGTACTTCTTTCTAGGTCATATATTTAATATTAAAAAATTACAACTCTTTAAATAAAATTCATCTCTACCGCAAAATTGTTCTTCCAAAGAAGTCAATGCTTTAAAGAAGAATCAAACAGGACAAAATTGATAACTACTCTTTCATTATACTTGAAGTTTTTCTTCATTATCAAATGTTATTAGTGTATTTGGTTTTTCCTTTTTTATAAGTCTTGGAAAATTTCCCTGTTAATTTAGCCATTATGTGCTTAAAAGCAATTGTATTCTTTTAGTTTATTAATACTTTAGTGGGTTATGCAACTTAAGTCAACACTCATGAATATGGGATAATTTGACATCAAGTCCTTGCAAATAAACCTAAGCAGTCTATGTACACGTAAGCTTCTGATGTTTTCCTTAGCTAGTACACTTACCCTCTACAAGTATAATCATAGGGAAAACACTGGAAATATATTAATAGTTACTAGTTTTTAAACTCATGGGTATACAAGATATATAATAACTTTTGTAAATAGTCATTTATACACATGTAATTTGTCATATGTAATGGTGTCCTATTTATCCATTTTCTGGCTTTTTAAGGGTCTTGTGATAGTAGCAAATGGTTACATGAATGCTAACAGGAATGACTACTAATGTTAATTTTCAATCTATTAATTGAAGAAAAAGAAAGATTATGGGTCCTTATTTTACAATGACTATATTTAATTTGAAAATAGGTTTTTACAAATATCATTCTCAATTATAATGCACTCTGTTCATGTGTCCCAGGCATGTTTTTTTTAAATTTTGTCATCTTATTACTTACACCAAAATTAATCTAAAAATCAGAAAGACAGAGTTGATCTTTTATTCATCAATATTGACAAGTACTTTAAAAATAGCAAAGAACAAATGATCAATTGTGATATAAATCTCACCTGCAGATTGCCTAATGATTTTGCAGATACTGATAACCCAGTGGTGTGGGTGAATTGGTGGTCACTATGTCCCCCAGGAGCATTCCTGTAAACAGTCTGCCCAACTTTGCTTTGTATCATATATTAAGAAAAACAATACATTCTCCATGATTCTTATCTTCTCGATTAGATTGCAATTCCTCTAAGACAGGGCCATATTATTTCTGTTCTGCTTCCATATTGTATCTTATGCCTAACTTGCTTTATGAATTAATTGAAAAAAGAAGACAAAAACTGAAATTAAGGTTGGATTGTGTCTTATTGACATAAGTGTAGAACTCTCTTTACTCCTACCCCTATTAAATTATTTTGTATATAAATACACACATTTTAAACAAGTCTTCTTAAATTTAAATATCTATTCTCCCAGACTTCATATGGTCTCTAAATAAAATATTGCTCAGTCATTGTTTAAAGCATCCAATAAGCATACATTGTAATCAATGCTTGCTTTTTGTTTCTGTGATGATTGCTTACAAAGTTTTTCATCAAATCTTTTGTTATTGGCTCCTAACAAGACAGTCTGATGATTTCATATTGAACAAGTATGCTCAGCCAAAGCTATTTGGTGTTTTGCGTTCTTCTGAGTGAAAGTGCTTAGTATTTTAGGTGCAATTCTTTTCCGATAAATGAGAACACTCTCACCACTCAATAAGGAATTGTTTTGTTTCATGTTTCCCTGCTTGCAGCAGTACATTTAGTGTAAAGATGCTCTAACTGCATCTTTGCACTGAATGATGAGTCAACTTGGACTTTTACCAGCAGCTCTGTGCTAAAGTAAATACCTCAAAACTAATCTAGCACTAGCATTACCCTACCTAAAAGGCACCCCTTCTTTACAATTTCTAACATCCTTAGAATAAACACAAATACAGAAACTAGAGATGCTAAAGCTCAAACAGATAGTCTTTTGTTTGCCAGGCTTAATCAAACATGAATTCTATAGACTTTTCTGTATCAATATCTTTTAAAAAAAATATGCCTATGAGCCTCTGTGATTGCTTGGCATAAAATACATTAGATTCTAGTCTGCATTCTTTCAGCATCATTTATGGCTACAAGAAAAACCAACAGCATCGCCAAGAGCAAAGAAATGAATAGTGAGCACCATAACTCATCTCATGTTTATTTTGATAAGAGACTTATATTTATTTCAATGAAATTTTGACAAGCAGTTGCACAGCAATGAGTTCATTTCCTTGAATTCTCTTTGTCCAAACATGTGATGAGCTTAGTCTTTCACAGAAATGTGTTTCTGTGACCATTTTCTGAAATTTTAGCTAAGGACTGTCTCCAAGTTTTCACAAATTTGAAGAGATAGCCTATACAAAAACTGCTACCCTGAGGGTTAATTTTTATGAATCAACTTTTACTGTTGCTTCAAGTAGTTGATATTAGCATTCATGTTTTAAAGTAATTTTAATATTATCTGTCAGTTTATACTATTTTTTCATGTAAAATTCACTGTATCATCCCTTATTAGTCAAAGTTTTATCTCATTTAAATAACTATATCTTATGTTATATATGTCAGTATCAGCTAATCTTTCAGCAGAATTTCCTGTTTTAACTCTCTAAAAATTGCTTAGGAAATCTGATTTTAGTGACATTGTGTTTAATACTGAATCTGTAAGAAAATTTAAAAGGTGGAGGAGAAGAAGGGAAAAAACAAGGATAAGTGAAACAAGATGTTTTGATCATAAGTACAATAGTTTTCAACATGAACTTCAAACCCAATGTGAGTCTTTCAAAATCATATAAGTTGCCCTCAAGGAAAAAAACAGTGAACAATAAAAAACAATTTTTAATAAGTGAAAATTATATCATATAACATTAGGAATTCCTAAACTACTGACTACAGTTTGTCCTCAATACATCAATCATTTCAAGAAAACCATTTCAAGTTAGTTCCGTAAAGGAAAAAGAAAATATTGTTTATTTTGCTGATAAAATATACCCAATAGTCTAAGAAGTTCTGAAGCTACAATTTTAATAATTACTTACATTAAATTAATTAAAGTTTATTAAAAAATTCTGAACAATGTTTTTATAAATAGTGTATATACCACAGGGCATAAAGTGTTTGCATAAATATTATTTTCTGTTTTGTCAAGGATGAGATAAAACACTGATAAGAATGATGGACAATTTATCAAAAAAAGAGAACTAGCAACCTGGAAAATATGGAACTATGGTTCAATTTCCAATTTCATTTACAAACACTTTACTCTAGAGATTTATCACTGCAAATGTGTCAGAGCACAGGGTACAGAATATAATTAACTACTTAATTGTTCTGTGTACTCAGTAGTGTAGGCAAACTGAAATGTAATTATTGTTTTTATTTAAGTACAATATATTAGGTACTTAATGGGAAAAGTAGACATAACAGTGCCTAAGACACAGGTAGGATATTTTGTTCATAATTTAGAGGAAGAAATTGATATGTGACTAAGATATAATATAAAAATGGTCTGTATGTGATGCTATGCTAGTACAGAATGGACAGGAGTCAAGAGAAGTTTGACAAGAAAGGATTTTTTTTAGTTGGGTTTTAGTTCACAAGTGGAAAACAACCAAAAAAAATTATGTGCATCAAAGAGGTATGTATGATATGGTGAAGATTAAGAGGATGACATACGTAAAGAATAGTAGGTGTTTACAGAATTAGGTCATAGACAATCTGGAAGTGCCAAGGAAACAAACTGGGAAGGTGTCACAAAACAAAACCCAGAGCTGACAGAGAGTAAAGTGGCAAAGGTTGATTTTTTTTCCCAGGAACTATAGTAATGGTGGAAAGAAATAGAACTGAGCTCCATTCCCATTACACAGACAAGAGGACATTTATAGTCAATGATCATGGTGGGGATAGTGGATGGAAAATTACCAAGAAGAAATATCACTGGTAAGGGGGACTCTGGCTAGCTAACACTATAGAGATTCCTGCTGAAGGCAAGCCAGGACAATCAGGTATTGAGCATAAGGAATGAGAACTATGATTAGGGAGGGAAATTTTCACTAATCTGACCCAGCAGGATAATTGCTGAAATTAAAACCAAGTGGACCAAGGACAGAGCCCAAAGATAAGACCTAGTCAAAAAGAGAATTCCAAGGAGTAGGGCTAAATAGTCTTTGTCAGGGTTGTAGGGACAAATGATGTCTTTTATGCTGGGTTAAGGGGCCTGTCCTTTATCATTCATCAAACAGGAAGCTAGAGAAGGATGGTACATAAAATGCAGGTTTTTATTTACTAAAATTGTAAATATTTGGGAGAGATCAACTGAATGAGAGGAATTTGGAGACAGAGAACTATTATGCTTTATTACTATATTTCAGGGAGAGGCAATTGGCAATTGAGAAAGTGGAGAGAGAAGTGATTCCAGAGGAAATTAAGGAGCAAAATTTCAGGATTTAGAACTATTTGTATATGATAGATTATTGAGAGAAAAGTGTTAATATGACTTCAATATATATACTTGAGCTTTTGGGCAAATGATATTGCCATGATCAAGAGTGTAAATCTAGAAAGAAAGGCACCATTGGAAAAGGTGCAAGATGATTTTTGCTTTAATTTAGATAAAATGCAGTAGAATATAATCCAAGGAAAACAATAACTGGATATAAATATTATTTTGGAAAAATGAGAAATTTAGTGACTTTATAATTAACACTTTCCTTAAAAGAACTATATCTAAAAATGTGGATAGTGATGTAAATAGAAATTATTAAGTGAATAAAATTAGTGAAAATTTTAAAATTAAAAGAAAGAAAAGGCATAAGAGAAAACAGATATAGGAAAACAAAATACAATATTTAGAAATAAAAAAATATATTAATTGAAATTTTAAAACTCAATGAGTATGTTAAAAAGTAAAAGTTAAACACAAAGAACTAGTTACCTGCAAGACAAATATGAAAAAAATTGCCAGGATGCAGCCCAGAGAAGTAAATAGATAGAAAAACATAAAAAGGAGTTAATAGACTAGGAGAATAAAATGCAAAAACTCAATACATGTGTAAATGGAGTTGCAAAAAGATAAAATAGACAGATAGATAAAAAGATGATGCCTGAAAAAACTTCTGGAAGAAGGGAGCTGCTGTGCAGTGACATACCCTGTGGGGAGTGTCAGGGAGGGCCTGAGGTGGTCTCCACCACATTCAGAAAGGAAACAAGGGCCTCCAGTCTTACAGCTGCAAGTAGCTAGATTCTGACAACCACCAATGAGTCAGGAAGAAAAGATCAAGCTCTGGAGAGGAGCACAGCCTGACCACACCTTGTGGGCATCCATGTGAGACCTTGAGCCGAAGACTCAGTTAAGATGTGTCTGGGGGCTGGGGATGTGGCTCAAGTGGTAGCGCATTTGCCTGGCATGCGTGCGGCCTGGGTTGGATCCTCAGCACCACATACAAACAATAACTAACTAAACAATAACGATAACTAAAAAATAAATATTAAAAAATTCTCTCTCTCTCTCTCTTTAAAAAAAAAAAAAAAAAGATGTGTCTGAACTCTGACACATGACATCCATAAAAGGAGGGAATGGTGAACTATCTAGCTGTGGGATCTTCAGACGTAGACTGAGTGACTCCCAAGTAGAGGTGTTGGAAAGCAGTTAAGCTTTCCACATGAAGAATGGGATGGGGAGATGCCTATAAGAGCACCTTGATATATCTCACCAAACTCTGTGCTTCGGTACAGAAGCTTCCCCACAAAATGCATGCAGAATCAGTGTAGATAGACTATACCTTCTTAATCGCATCTCAAAGAATAATGCCAATGTTCAACAGGTTACACAAAAACTCCTGGCATGTATGCCTTAGTTGTTTATATGTTTTCTACCTTGAGAATTAAATTTAAACTAAAATTAATGAATGATAACATATTGAACACTTATTGTGTGTCAGTATATGTTAATTTTCTTCCAAATGAAGTATAATGCAAGTCATATTTAATCATATCTATTAACTCCAATGTCACAATGGAGATAGTATGATAATGTCCTTCTATATAAAAAAATGCAACTTCTCCATGATAATCAGCTTGCCCAGGTAGCTAAATTATTCTTATATATTGGCTCCACATGATTCTCATTTGAAAACAATCTGAGATCCAGTCCTAATAACTATAAAGTGGGTCAGGGAGATCTTCTAAAATCAGAAACTGAAGAGGAAGTGTCAACCACATCTGGTATCTGCAGCATTATACAGGATATAAGATATTATTATTTAATACTATTCATTTAGGCTTATTGGCAAATACCACACAAACATAATGTGCAAAAAGCAATATCTAAGAGGAATAGCAATTATTGTCAATTTCAGTTGTAACTTTTGCTAATAGCACTTAAAAATATATTACATGATCAGAAAATATGAATATTTATGAAATAATATATTATCACACAATAACAAACACCCACGTATGTATCCTCCTCTCCAGTTAAAGAAGCAGCAGATATTTTTTATCCTCTGATGAATGAGTATCTGAGGAATGCCTTGAAAGAAGCTACTGACATTTAGAGTCTCCAAATGGTCTGAGACAATTAAAATGATAAAGTGAAAGTATACAACAATAAGTGTGTGGGCTGCCTAGTGTGCTGTGCCACTTGCCTATCTATTTAAGCCAACCCAGTCTCCCCAAATCAGACCTACAGTCAAATTCCCTTGGTTGCAAATTCTCTCCATCCCAGATTTCATCCCATCCTCTAAGCTCACAGTGGTGCCAACCTATAGTATTACCATGAAGGATAATGATAAAACATTGAAAAAAATACAGTATAAATAGAAAACTAACCCCAAAATATTTAACAAGGGATATATTTATTTCCTACAAATTTGATGTCTAAAAATAACAAATGTATTCTCTCACAGTTCTGAAGACCAAAATGTATACTCAAAATCTCAGCAGGGCCATGGTCCCTTTGAAGATTCCAAGTCTGGTGGACCCAAGGGGTCCTCAGCTTGTGGCCATATCACTCAATGGTCACATTATCTCCTATTTTTCACTCAAAAACTTACCTCTTTCTTTCAGTTGAAAGAATATATGTCAACTAGCACCTACTCTTCATCCTTAATAAGATCTTACTCTCAAAATCTTAAACTTAATCATAACTCTTGCCATATTAAATAATATTCACAGGTTCTGGAGATTAAGACATGGCCATATCTTCCCACTGCAGAGGATGATCATTTGACGTTGAATCATTGATAGACAGTAAGACCAGCTAAGACCTCCAGACACATATAATCTTCTCTTGGAGCCTTCCCAACAGTTCTAGATCTGCGGCTGGAACAAACTTTTCCCACTGTAACTTCAGCAGCTAGTGCCAGAGGTAGAACAGTATCTTGTGATATTCAGTACATCTTTTTTATTCAGGATAATCTCATGTTTCAAACATCTTTTCTATCTGGCTTGGTATTTAACAAGATGAAAATGAATCCTGAGCTTTAATAAGTAATAATATTATTACTAAGATACTCATCAGTTGATTTATTATAGATGCTCATTTTTTGTTAATGTTGATATTATCAAAAGCATTTAGCCTTTGAACTTCAGTATCTTTAGCTACTAAAGCCATAAAACTGTATGTTGTGATATGTTACAGGAAATGTATGATAAACTAGCTTATGGGAAAAAACAACGTATAGCTAAAATTATTCACAATTGTCATAAAATAAAAGTCTTATATTTAAAAGTATGTATAATTCATAATATTTTGAGATACCCAGATAGAAAAACACAGCATACATCCCAGTGGTACCCAGAAAAAATATCAGGGTCATCTTCAAGGAAATAAAAACAAATTGTTACCATGTTTCTCACCTGGGCTGGGGGGTGTGGCTAAGTGGCAGAGTGCTTGCCTAGCATTCACAAAGCCCTGGGTTTCATCCCTCATGCAAATAAATAAATATTAGAATGGTACTCATTGATAGTAATAGAGGGAGGAGACAATGCATCCTTAAAATACTGAATTGAAATATTCAATCTAAAATTCTATTCATAGCTAAATCACTTGCACCAGGAAAGCAACACCAAAACATTTTCAATTTTAAAAAATTATCATCCACATATACTTATCAAAGAAGCATTTAGAAGACAATGCAGGAAGAAAATTAGAATTTTATGTTAATGAAGAAGTAGAATGCAAGAAGCACTAGCAAGCAGACAAATCAGCAAGCATAAGTAAATCTAACCAAGTACTAATTGTCTAGAACACTAATAATAATAGCTAACCTAGAGATAAAAAAATAGCAGCAAATAAAATACAAAAGGTGATAGCTGATATATTTGTCTGCATTAGGAACTTTTTAAAAAGCACATTCTAGTTTTAATCTCATAATGAATGTATGAAATAGCTATTAGTTATAGGCTCACTTGTAGATGAAGAAATAAAGCCAAAGTAGACTGAACGACTTGCTTAAGAAATCAAAGTTAGCAGTAGTCAACGCAGAATTTTGACTTGTACTCCTCAGTGTCCCGTTCTGCTACTATGAGTTAGTAACATAGAAGAAATATTCTAAAAAATTACCAAAATGTAGGAAATAATTACATGTAATATGGAATTAAAATTTTTCAATGTTTTGTGTTACTTTGGGAGGAATTAGATATCCTGATTAGAATTAAATTTTATTAGTAAATATACAAAATAAATGTGGTCTCTTCTACCTTGCTGACAGATAGTGATATGGTATTATTGAGTAAATTTGAAGATTTGCATAGACGTGACCCAACCCTTCTGTTCCTATGTATGTTTGAGAAATTTTTCACATATGCATCAGAAGAGATATACATTTATATTATTGGAAAGTGTATATAACCGAATGACACTGTAAATTTTTAAAATATCTATTGAAAAGACAATAAGATTTAAATATTAGTATACTCAAATAATATATTATGCAGCAGTAAAAATAAATGAATAGACATCCATGATAATATGAGTAAAATAATAATGAGTGAATGATAATAAGTGAATTGTTTTCATCAACAATAATTAATTATTAATATTATCACTTATTAAATAATAATAATAATGAATTATCATTCATTAATACTAAGTGAATAAAAAATTTCAAGAGAGTGATACAGGTTGATCATCCTTAATTCTAATATCCCAAATTCAAAATGTTCTGAAATCTGAAACTTGCTGCTGAAAAGATTTAGATTTCAGAACATTTTAGATTTCAAATTTTCAGATTAGGGATGCTGAGTTACTAAAATCTATGTAAATATTCCAAAAGCTGAAAAACTCTAAAAATCTGAAATACTTCAGCATTTAGAATAAGACTACTCAACCTGTACTATTTTATTGAATTTTAAAACAATTAAAATTTAGTAATTGTTAGGGTCTGTAAACAAGTCAGGATGGCACCTGGCATTTTGCCAGAGGGAGTGGTTTGTGAAGTAAAGCCAGGGAGCCATTAAGTGTGGAGATTCCTTATTGGTTGACTGCTGTATCTAGTTTATGTTAATTAAGATAAGCTGTGTGTAAGATATATATACCCCTCCTGTCCTACAATA
Source organism: Marmota flaviventris (assembly GCF_047511675.1). Taxonomy (NCBI): domain Eukaryota; kingdom Metazoa; phylum Chordata; class Mammalia; order Rodentia; family Sciuridae; genus Marmota; species Marmota flaviventris. Next base: position 71,974,095 of record NC_092505.1, on the reverse strand, counting down.
TATGGCTCCCACTCCTGCTGCATCAACCTTTACAAGTTCCTCGTCACCCCCCGGTTATTTTGCCCAGACAGCCGGGCTGCGGCAAGTAATTTCTTGTTTAGGCATATACACTTGAGATAAAATTACCAAAAATGTTAAAGGAGACACAAAATTAAGATAAAGGACTACAATAAAATAAAGATCTCCAAAGTGAATGAATGCTATTATTAATATTTTCTCTTTTAGCTGTTTGGTAAAACTGTCTTTGTGATAGAACAATTCCATTGCTCCATGTAAGTACCAATGATGAGTGTGCATCACTAACCAGAAGTGATTTTTTGAAACTAAAGGCTAGGAAAAATATTTTTTCCTCACCTGTCTTAGTTTGATGGCTAAGGTCCCTATAACAAAAGACAACTTGGTAAGTTTTACATGTGATAAGAGACTTCATAAGAAAATGAAGACCCAAAGACATAATTAAACCTAAACACATTTTATAATAGTTATTAAATATATTTTTTAGTTGTGAGTGGACTTTTATTTTTATTTATATGTGATCCTGAGAATCAAATCCAGTGCTTCACACAGGCTAGGCAAGCACTCTACCACTGAGCTACAATACCAGCTCTCTAGTAGTTTGTAAAGAAGAGTGGATAGTCATGGAGAAATAGAATAGTGCTAAAGGTAATAAAAGGGGGTAATTTGGCAATACATGTTTTTTCAGATCCTTCTGTCTTTGAAAACAAAGATATTCAGAGATAAAAATTCCATTCCTCTGTTTTTACAGATGGTACCTGTTATATGGAGTTCTTATAACCTGCTTCAGGGGAAAGTCAGAAAATACTTCCTAGGTATTATGACCTGCTTCAGGGAAGCAGTAGAGAGGAGGGTCAGAGAGACTTCCCTGCTTCTGCAGGAACTTTCTGGAATCCCTTCAACTTGAAATATTTTGGGTGGCATGTCCTTCATTTTATAAAAACCATGAAACCATTTCTTCCTGTGGGAAATACAGAGTGATGACTAGATATGACTAGTTGGCCATTTGTTTGGAGAGAGAAAAAAAAAACGGTATTTGTAATAAATTTTCTCTGTATTCATTCCAATTACTCTGGTAATCAATGGTAGAAAAAAAATGAGTTTCCGGCATTCAATTTCCAGTTCTGCTATCAAATCACACTGTGAGCTCATGGAAATAAAGGAATAATTGTGCTTCATATCTGCACAGTGTCTTTTAGGCATGTACACTAATTCATAATTCTTATCATATATCTGTGAAATTACAGTATAATATAACTTAACACTATTAGTACCTAATACTCAATGAAACCTGCCATTATAATTAATTTTGATGGCATTAAGCATATATAAGTATGATTATTTTTAATATTAATGGCATTCAGCATATGTAAGTATGAGAAAGTTAGCATTCTACAATATACTAGAACATTGGTTCTCAAATTTTATTTAGTTACCTGAAATTATTGTTAAAATGGAGAAAGTCAGGATTCATCTCCAGTTATTCTGATTCCTCTGTTCCTGGATAAGAAATCAATAATTGTAAAACCTACCCAGAAAATTCAAATGCAGATGGTACTTATTTAATATGTTGACAAATGTTATTTGGAAGAACCAAAGAATAAGCCAATCAATAGGCCAAGGAATTCTATGAAACTTGATATACTTACTAGTCTAATGCATGCAGGCCAAGTCCTAGGCATCGCCAATACATCGTATTATGATCTGTGTCGATATAAGAAAATGTGGGTGGATTCAATACAGAATCTAGTTCTAAGTTTTCAAATTTAATCCTGAAGCTCATAAAAATGTTCTGTGCAATTTGGAAGAAATTTTGAGTGGTCCATACTAGAACTTTGTAACTCATTGTATCCTGATAATTTAGCTGCTTTTCCAAGATTTTCAAAGACAAATCTACAACATGAACATGTAACCCAGTATTTGTGTTCAATCATGAAAAATGGTATCATAAAAAAAATGAGGATCATTTGGGACATATCTAATTCCATCTTTTAGAGATAAGATTTCTATGATTTATCTTAGATTCATAAGATAAATGAAAATTTTAATTTTCAAAAGAAAGAAAGGAAGAAAGAAAAGGAAAATAAGGGCATAAGGGCACAGGGTATGGGTACAGGGTATGGAGGCAAAGACCTCAGCATAGTAAGGAACCAAAAGTGAGTACCAGCTGGGTGCTAGGACCACTTCAGACACCCCGTCATGTGCTTCAACCCTCTGTCTAGAGTCTCATATCACAGAGTGTGATAACAAAACTGGGCACAACTCTGAAGAGGTGCCACTTCCTTAGTGTTTAAAAAGATTGAGTTTGAACTTCCTACTTGCTTAAAATATGTACAAACTAAAATTTAAAAATAAAATATTTCTATTAAGAGCTCACAAAATAATTATTTCTAACCCATGAGAATTTGTTTTCTTCTTGTCTGTGTGTGTGACAGAGAGAGAGAGAGAGAGAGAGAGAGAGAGAGAGAGAGAGAGAGAGAGAGAAGTGGCACCCCCTTTCTCCACAGAAAAGTCTTAATAGGGCTTCTCCAGAAATCTTCACCATGGCTGATTTTAGGACTGTCAGCAAAAGAGTCTCTGCAAAAGTTCAATGTAGATAAACTTCCTATTTTCATGTCACCCTGTTTTACTTGGCCACTGGCTGGGAAGATACCAGCACTCCAGGTGCTGGAAACCCCCTTACTAGTTTTTCACAAACACATCCAGTCTAGTAGTTTGTAGAAATGAGCAAATAAGGCCTCTGGCCTTGAGCTGGGCTTCCCAGAGATGTCTACATTTTTAAGATAAGAAAAGTTACCAATTGGGATCCATGGTAACAGCTGGCAGGGGGAGAAAAGAAAGGGGAGAAGAAGCTCTCCCCTTCTCAGGTGTTGTCAAGGGTTACCTTGCCCAAAACAGTGAGAAAAAAAAGCTGCTTTTATGTGAACTTCTGAGACTGTGAACTTCTGAGCCCCTCCCTTTACATGCTGGGTATAAAACTGTGAAACTACCTGAACTCAGGGATCAGGGGATTAATTGATTACAGCAAAAGCTGTGCCCTCTGAACCAGGCTGCAGCCAAATAAAACTGTTTCCTGCTTTCTTGGGTGCTTTGCTTCATTTGTCCCTACAACATGTGTATATATACACATGTATATAATACACATATATATGTATATGTGTGTGTTTGTGTATATTTGGATTTGGGGTATATATTTGTATTTACCTCAAGGATACTTGGATACAACTTTTGATACTGTCAAAATGCAGATGATAAAATGAATTTCCAGGTGAAATGTCCAATTAGCTCTGCTTGTTTTTCTGAATGTGCAAGACCCACACTCCTTCATGGTCTCCTTTATCCTTAGAATAATGAAAGAGTCTAAGAAGGCTCAGAGAAAGTTTTTCCTCATGCTGTGTTATGGTTTGGATGTGAGGCATTCCCCCAAAAGCTCATTGTGTGAGACACTGTGAGAGATTTCAGAGGGAAAATGATTGGGTTACCAGAGCCTTTACCCAATCAGTGAGTTAAGCAACTGATGGGCTAATCGAGTGGTAACTGAACACAGGTGAGGTGTGACTGGAGGAAGTTGGGCATTGGAAGTTTGGATTTGGGGTATATATTTGTATCTAGAGAGTGGAGTCTACCTATGCTTTCTGATCATTATGTGAGCCACTTCCCTCCACCATACTCTTCTGCCATGCTGTTCTACCTTACCTCTAGCCCCAAGGAATGAAGCCAGCTCTATATGGACTGAGACCTCTGAAACTATGGGCCCTCAAATAAAATTTTCCTCTTCTCCAGTGTGCTGGTTGGATCTTTAAGTTACATCATCAAAAAAGCTGACTAAAACATGTTATCTTCTCTTTATGTTCTCCCACTCCTCCACTGGGCACCCATCTGAGGAAACCAGAACCTCTCAGCCATGGCCCTTGCAGATAGAGGAAGACACCACTGAATCATCTTCCATTATCTTGAGCCTCTCTTTTTTCCTTAAAATTTATTGTTGAAGGGGGATAAATAACTTGTGCAAGGATAAGTGATTTGGAATTTGGATATGAGTTGGTGTGTGTGTGTGTGTGTGTGTGTGTGTGTGTGTATTCTTTTTTTAAAGAAGACCTGACTTTCCTGGCTGAGCCTGGGAGAACCTTCAATTATTAAAGCAACATAGAAAAAAAAACCCTGAGTGACAGTAAGAACCAACTTGCTAGAAGCTGAGAAAACTGGAAGAATCCCAGAATCCTCCTCAGAGGGCAATTTCTTTCTTACTCAAATATGTGGAGAAAGCAAATAAGATATACACACATCCACCTACCTAAAGTAGTCTATGAATCCTGAGTCAGTATTAAAAGGGTGGTTTTATATGGCTGTTTGTCATGGCATAATCACTATTAATTTCCTTTTTTCTTACACTATTAATTTTCTTTTCCTTAAGGAATTCCCTTTCAAATCCCAAAGAGGTTCCAATGTTGATGATAAATTATATGGCCATGTCAAGTATAAATGATTATGGTCACAAACAATATTCACTGAGTACCTATGTGAATAGGTACCTTCTATTCTGTGCCAGTGATGCAGAACAGAAGAGACTGGACACTGGTGGAATTAGCAGGAAGCAGGTTTATTGGTTGCAGCCAGTCCAGAGGGGACTTTTGTCTAAAACACATTCTCACCCTGAATACTGATTCTAAAAATTCTTTGAACTTTATATTCAGTGGTGAGGGGGAGTTTGAGTTTTATAATTTTTTTTCAAAAGTTTGCATAGAAGTAGAGAAGCATTTTTTTCTTTGGTTCTCAGAAGGTGCCTATTGTCCCTTTCATACAATAGTCGAAAAAGCTGACTAAAACCTGCTATCTTCTCTATGTTTTTTCACTTCTCCACTGGGCACCAATCTGGGAAGGGGGGATTTTACTTCTGCTATACCACAAAACAGTACATTCATTAAGTCCATGGTTGAATTGGGTTTTGCAAGACAGAGAGTAGCAACAGGAAATCAGGCATCTAACCACATTGACCTCTCCTTCAGAGATCTTTACTGATATTTTGTTGACAAGAATAATTGTGAGAAGGGTCTCTGTAGAAGCTTAATTATTGCAAGGGTCTTCTGGGTGGGGTTCTCTGGCCTTCTTCACCAGGAACTATTATAAGAGTTTTCCATGTATTGACTTAGTTCTCCCTTTTTATATACCACAATCCTTGTACATGCTAGTATTATTCCCATTTTATCCATGAGAAAACTGAAGCAGAGAGACTGAGTGATTTGTCCAAGGTCATACAAATAGCTAGTAGAAGAGTTTAGATTTGATGCTACATACTCAGATTCAAAATTCAATTACTACTTATACTGCCTTTCAACTATAAGTATGTACACTGCAATGTCCCTAATGAGAGGTCATATTATTATTGTCTCTGTTTTATAAATAATAATAGAGAAAGAGTTTTAGTTAGCTTTTACATCATTGTAACTCAGAAACCCAACAAGAACAACTTACATGAGGAAAAGTTTATTTTGGCTCATATCATCAGAAATCTCAGTCCATAAATTGTTGACTCCTCTCAGCCCAAGATGAGGCAGTAAATCATAGTGGAAGGGCCCAGTGGAGGAGGAAAGCTATTTACCTGATGGTGGGGTTAGGAAACCACTCATTCAGTCCATTTAAACTAGGATGGAATGATTGGTTTTAACTCTCATAATCTAAGCATTTTACCTCTGAATATTCTTATAATATCAAAAGACATTTTGGGAGACAACTCATACTCAAACCATAACATTCTACCCTCTAGCCCCCAAAAGCTCATATCCTTCCCATGATGCAAAATGCCTTTAGTTCATCTCCATGACTCTCATAGTATTAACAGTCCCAATATATCCAAATGTTCTAAAGTTCCACTGAGACTCAAAGCAAACACTTGGTTGTGAGCCTTTGTAAAAATCAAAGGCAAGTTTTATGTATCTGATATATAGTGTTACAAAGTAAACATCTCTATTCCAAAAGGAAGAAATAGGGGCATGGAGAGGAGGGATGGGGCCAAAGGAAAACCAAAACCCAGACAGATGAACAGATCCCATAACTCTGCCTGTAACTGCATTTACAGCATCTAATACACATGGTGGTGAGATGTGATTTCCAAAGAGACTGGGAAGCTCTGCCCCTTTGGTTTTACTGTTTCAGTGTATATGGGTCCTCTTTTAGCCTGGCTTTCTCCATAGTAAAAAACCTTTCCTGGTACATAGTCCATGTTCTTGGCATCTTTTAATTCCTGGATTTTCCATTTTAACTCTGATTTCACCTTCACAGCTTCATACATTGCCCTCTCAGGAACAGCTCACAGGGATTCTGATCTTGCTAAAATTTGCCTGGCCTCCAAAGCTTTCCTTTAAAATTTCAGTGGAAGTTTTCATTACCCCTTGTTGGGAGTTTCCCTGAGGATTCCATGGGTTTTTCTGATAATGGGTCCATGAATGTAACATGGCGGCGGGCAAATTGCCAATGGGCGGATAACAAGTTGTTTTGAAAATTTTCCAATTGGTTCACCCGTCTTCCAGGCTCATGAACAGCTTGTGCCCCCCATGAATCTCATACAGGACTGATATGTGTGCACCGCAGGTGGTGACCTGACATTTACTATGATTGGTCCCAGGGGGTTCCTGCTTTAAGATAACTGACTTCATTTCCTATATAAGCTAAAGGCAGCTTACAATAAAGAGCCTCATTTTGTCATTGCCACCTGTGTGTCTGTGTGTGTGTTTTGATCTCCAATGACAAACATTGGGTTTTCATTGGTGCTGAAACCCAGGAGGGGAGATTCCTCATTTTGAGGACCCCCTCTCTCAAGGTTCATTGTCCTCTTTCAGTTCACCTTTTTGAGCGTTGCTACATTCCCACCCAACATCGGCTCTTCAATAGGTGATTCCTTCTGATCCATAATTGGTGACAATTGGTGATTCCCTCCCCCTCTTTGGGAAACCATCTCCAAGCAGCTATATGCAAAGGCTTTGACTGTGATTGTCCAGCAAGGCCCTTGAAGCTTAGTTTGGAGGACAGAACTCACCCCACTATGACTTTCACAGTTACAGTAGACTCTCTGAATGCCCATTTCATGGTTGACAAGTTATAAAGGGACAGAAGAATAGGCACTCTCTGACTCTCTTCTTCCAATTCTCCTTCTCCTCTCCTGGGAAAGCCCTGACATCAGGCAGCCTGTGACTCCCAGCCTCCCAAGGCCGCACTGGCTGGGCTTTTGCGTGACAACTCACTTGCCCTCCTGGCTCGGACTCTCCTGAGTCTCATTTGGTTGAATTTTCCTTTCGGGGACGCCTGCAGGAAACTCAACCAAAATCTGTTCCAGTTCAGGCCATTCACCACTTTTCTTCCTGTCAAGAGTCATTTTGGGAGCCTCTTCTTCCATCACTGCTGATTCCCCTCTCAAATGCCTCTGGCTAGCCTCAGCCGGTTATCCCTCACCCCGGACATCAAACCCAAACTTCTCATCAAATTCTGCACACAGAATTGGCCATATTACCAATTTAACAATCAAACTGATGGCCCCCAGAAGAGTCTCTAGTCTCTAGATCCTCAAATTCTTCCTGACCTTTTTAACTTCTGCGAGCACTCAAAAAAGTGGAAGGAGATCCACTATGTAGAGGCCTTTTCCCTCCTCCGCTCCCACCCTGAACTATGCTCCTCCTGTAGTTCTCACCAGGTCCTTTTAGTTTGTAAACCTTCCCCTCCGGAACTTTCAGACTCTCCTCTTGGTCCTGCAGATGAACCCCTCCCCCTTATCGACCTCCCCCTTCTGCCCCTTCCAACCCCCCCAGGGAATCCCGGCAATAATCCTGCTCTCGCTGGCTCCTTTAGTCCTCCTCTTACTAGGTCCTGCTCTGCTGCACTACAAACTATGGCCCCTCTATGCGAGGTTGCCGGAGCTGAAGGCATCATCCGAGTACACATTCCCTTCTCAATGTCAGATCTTACTCAACTGGAAAAGAGGCTGGGCTCCTTCTCCACTGATCCCACCACCTACATCAAAGAATTCCAAAAATGGGTCCTGTAGGCCTATAGCCTCACTCACCATGATATACATACGCTTTTGGCTAACACTCTTCTCCCAGAGGAGCACACTCAGTTTGGGAACTTGCCAGGGCCCATGCAGATGAGGTCCACAGGGTTGATCAGGCACATCCCCCAGGGCTCCTAGCAACTCCAGAACAGGACCCTGGATGGGATTATAATACTGAAGTTGGAATTCAGAACAGGGACCTCCTCTCTACTTGTGTTATTGCTGGGCTGAAAAAGGCAGCATGGAAGGCAGTCAATTTTCAAAAATTACAGGAGATCATTCAAAAACTGAAGAAACCCCACTGGAGTTCTTAGATTGGCTTACAAAAGCCCTTCAACAATATACCAATTTGGACCTGGAGACTCCAGATGGACAGCATGTCCTCATGACATATTTTCTTTCTCAAAGTTATCCCAACATCAGGGCTAAACTTAAAAAACTAGAGCAAGGCCCTGCAACCCCTCAGATGGAGATACTAGCCATAGCCTTTAAGGTCTTTCACAACTGAGATGAAGAAATTAAACGACGCCATCACAAGGCGGAACAAACCAAATTTCAAATGCTTGCCCAAACCCTACGAGGTAATTACTTTGACACCCACCAACACAATCTAAGTCTCCCCAGGTGCCTGTTTTAAATACAGCAAAGATGGACATTGGGCAAGAGCCTGCCCCGCCCCACGTGCTCCATGGACTCCTTGCCCTAAATGCCAGCAACTAGGTCACTGGGGCTCCAATTGTCCTAGGTCCCACAGGGGGCCTATGTCCAAAGAGTCCTCTGATCTCTTGGGCATTATGTCCAAAGATTGACGGAGCCTTGGGTCCTTGTCCCTGGCCTTAAATATCAACAGGCAAGAACCTAGGGTACAGATTCAGGTGGACAGGCATAAAATTGATTTCCTCCTTGATACCAGGGCTATATTCTCTGTGTTAACCGAGTTTGGGGGACAGGCAGTGCCATCCACTTCTCCTATTTTCGGGGTAGGAAGGAAAACTATTTATCCCAAAAGAACTCCCTTATTACTTTGCTCCATAGATGCCTTCCCATTCTCGCAGTCCTTCCTGGTCATGAACCAATGTCTGGTTCCTCTGCTGGGTCGAGACATACTTTTCAGACTCCACACCACCATCAGTATTCAAGCCCCCAGCCACAATCTAGCATCAGGTCTAACTACCTCGTCCTTTCTAGCTCTGTTGGCTGGGAACCTAACTTCCCCCGTCGAGTTGATGGATAACTAGGCTACTAGACCATTCCTTGAGCCTGATCGTGAGCCCATACCAACGAAGTTAGTTGATCCTCAAATTTGGGATGTGGAGACTCCCTCCACTGTTTCCTGCCACCCAGTTTCCATACATCTTAAAGATCCCAATAAGTTTCCCAGCCAGGCGCAATACCCACTATCTACTAAAGCATTCCTGGGCCTACAACCTATCAACAAGGACTTCCTTTCTAAGGGGTATCTCCACCTTGCTCACTCTCCATACAATACTCCCATCTTGGGAGTTCACAAGCCTAATGGCTCCTGTCACCTTGTTCAGGATCTACGACTCATTAATGAAGCTGTGAGGCCTATACATCCCCTGGTTCCCAACCCTTACACACTTTTATCCAAGGTCCCTTCAGATGTCACCCACTTCTCTGTCATTGACCTAAAAGATGCTTTCTTTTCCATTCCCTTGTCTCCCGACCCTCAAGACCTCTTTGCTTTCACCTGGACAGATCCAGATACCAGACATTCACAGCAATTCACTTGGATCATCATTCCTCAGGGTTTTAGGGACAGCCCTCATATCTTTGGTCAGGTTCTGGCCTCTGATCCGCAGACCTTTCACTCACATTGTTCCTCGTCCATCCTCCTCCAATATTCCCATGATCTCCTTCTCTGTAGTCCTTCTAAAGACCACTCAACTAATGACACTGTTAATCTGCTTAATTTTCTGGCACAGCAAGCATACCGTGATTCCCCTTATAAGGCTCAATTGGTAGACACCACAGTTACATATTTGGGTTTTTCTATTTCCCAAGGGAAGAAATTTATCACACTGGACAGAAAACAGCATATCAGATCCTTGCCCACACCCAAAACCAAGGATGAAATACTTTCCTTTTTGGGGTTGGCAGGATACTTTAGGGCATGGATCCCTAACTTCTCCCTACTTGCCAAGCCATTATATGACATGACAAAAGGCTCCCAAGACGAGTTCCTTCCCTCAACGGTCAGAAAGCCCTTCACCATGCTAAGAAAGACCCTTCTCCAAGCACCTGCCTTACACCTTCCTAACCTCTCTCAGCCCTTCTTCCTGTATGTACATGAGAAGCAAGGGCAAAGCCTAGGGGTACTGGGGCAGAACCACGGTCCCACCTTCGCGCCCGTGGCATATCTATCCAAACAGCTTGACCCCACTGTTAGGGGTTAGCCTCCTCCATGCCTCAGAGCCTTAGCTGCTGCTCACTATCTTCAGAAGGAGGCATATAAACTCACCTTTGGCTCACCATTAACTGTTCTATCCCTGCATCACTTAAAGGATTTCTTAACATATAAGGGATTACAATCTCTTCCCCCATCAAGGATTCTGCCTCTTCTTGTCTTCTTTCTACAAAACTCGGTGATCTCTTTCCAACCTTGTTCCCCACTCAACCCTGCTTCCCTCCTCCCATGTGCTCCTCGGGAGCCTCCTACCCATAAATGCTCTGAGGTATTAGAAGCACTCCTGCCCCATCCAGCCACTATTTCTGAAGGGCCCCTCCCCTCATCAGATCTCATCTGGTTTTCTGATGGCAGCTCCTACTTTCATGGGAATGTTAAAGTAGCAGGCTACGCTGTCGTGTCCCTCTCTTCCGTCATTGAGGCTAATCCTTTGCCACCCAACACCACCAATCAACAAGCAGAACTTATAGCTGCCACAAGAGCATGTGAGCTGGCAAAAGGGAAAAAACTTTCCCTATACACTGATTCCAAATATGTCTTTCATATACTGGTTTCTCATGTGGCTATCTGGAAAGAAAGGGGACTCCTAACTACTAAAGGGACTGCTATTATAAATGCCAGCCTTATTTCTAACCTGCTGCAGCTTCCATACTACCACTGTAGTTGGGAATAGTCCATTGTAAAACTCACCAAACTGACTCTTCTCCTGTCACCGTGGGCAACTCTAAAGCTGACCAGGCAGCCCGATCAGCTACTCTGCAGGCTCCGGCCTCTTCCACATTGTTCCACATTTCCCTTGAGGAACGTCCTACTAACTCTCACCAACTCTTTCAGTTCCTTCATTCCCTATTCCACTCCAGCCCACAGAGTCTGTCAACTTTCCTTCAATCCTGTTTCCCCCTTTCTTCAGAAGACCGAACTCTTCTACAACAAATTGCATCCACTTGCCAGATCTGCCAAAGGACCAATACTAACACCCCCTTAAAACCCAAGCCCTTTCCCTCTCATCAGGCCCATGGACATACCCCAGGAGCTGATTGGCAAATTGATTTCACTAACATTCCCAGGGTAAAAAACATCAAATATCTCTTAGTGCTAGTGGACACATTCTCAGGGTGGATAGAGGCCTGTCCCACATCCAACAAGCGGGCATCCACGGTTGTGGACCGGCTGATATCTGATATCATCCCTCGTTTTGGGATGCCCACTTCCATCCAATAGGATAATGGCCCAGAATTCACCTCGCAGATAACTCAGGGGTTAGACAGCGCACTATCACTCCCTTGGCATTTCCATTGCCCTTACTGTCCCTAAGCTTACAGAAAAGTTGAAAGAACTAATCGGTCTCTCAAAGAAGCCCTCACTAAACTTACCATGGAATTAAGTTTAGACTGGACCAAGGACCTCCCCTTGGCCCTGTTGCATCTTAGGGCCTTACCAAAGAAACCATCCAACCTTTCCCAATTTGAGGTCATATATGGCCGCTCACTCTTACCTCCTGGAATAATTACCTATACCTGATTCCTAAGCTCTACCTCTCCTCTTCCATCTGTGCACTGAATTTTGGAAACACCAGGACTGGCTTCTACCTGACCCCACTATTACCCAGAATCCCCTCACCGTAACACCCGGCCAACAAGTGTATAATTGTACCCCAGGCTAGAAACCCCAACTGCACCCCAAATGGGAGGGCCCCGCCTTGGTCATCATGTGCACTCCCTTGGCAGCAAAAGTCAAACGCACAAATAATCACTTAACCCCCTTGATTCACATTTCCAGGCTCAAGCCATGCTTCCGGGAAACTGATTCTGGCAGCACTGGATCTAAAGATTCGCAAGAAGCCACACCTACATATTCTTGCTCCCCTCACCCTGGTGACCCCTTGAAAATCCGTCTCTCTCGTGTTCCTGCCCTTACACCAATACCTGAAAACATATCCAAAAATGTACTTTAACTTTCTGTTCTCCATCCTTATCTTTACCCCAAAGGTAATGCTTTCACCCTCGTATGTATGGAGATTCAATGTAATAGAAATATATACACAAAAGGCCTTCCCAAAGGACTTCCGAAAAACCCGCTTGGCCACCACATCTGATTGCCCCCTATCAGGATGCTCCTCAGCCATTTACATTATACTCTCCTCTTCCTCCTCTGAGCTTGTCAAACAAGCCAACTTTCCTTACTTAAGCTTCCTGTATGACCAAAGCAAAGATTACTTTAGACAGTGGCCGGCTGGAGACCTATGGGGGCTGCCCCTATTGGTCATGCAGAATTCATGATGCATATTCAGGGCAATTAAATATAGGAAGATTCAAGTTTGAGTCTGCCTCCCACCAGTACAATCTGACCATCTCAGACCCTGGGAATGCACGCTGGGCATCAGGGGTAAAAGCATCTTTTTACTGCAATGGGTATGCTAAAACCCCCTGTGGCTCTTTGTTTATTTCCCGAGAATATATTTCCGTGGGATCCCCAGTCTCTCTTGTCTCAACCAACATAAAACACTCAGAGCATCAGTTGCTTGCATCCTTAGAGAATCAACACATCTCTGACTCTCAGGCTTCACCAATTTATACTTGGTTACAAATCATTACTGACACACTGTCTTTCCTAAATCACACAGTCACTACAAGTCCGGCAAATTGCTTCCTGTGCGCCTCTCCAGCACGACCTTTGCTTGCTGCAGTCCCAGTGAATGTTTCCAGCTTGCCCAACTCATTCTACAGAGAGGATTCTTTTCGACCTTTACAAAGTATCCCATTATGGGAACCCGAGGAAAATAACCACACTATGATTCCTCGGGTTTGCCTTATGGGATCCACAACCCCCAATCCCCTTCTAGGTTTTTTTTTTTTTTTTTTTTCAGGATGATATACACAATTTATTTATTTTTATTTATTTTTTTTATCTTTTTAATTTTTTATTGTTGGCTGTTCAAAACATTACATAGTTCTTGATATATCATATTTCACAATTTGATTCAAGTGGGTTATGAGCTCCCATTTTTACCCCATATACAGATTGCAGAATCACATCAGTTACACATCCATTGATTTACATATTGCCATACTAGTGTCTGTTGTATTCTGCTGCCTTTCCTATCCTCTACTATCCCCCCTCCCCTCCCCTCCCCTCCCCTCTTCTCTCTCTGCCCCATCTACTGACATTCGTTTGTCCCCCTTGTATTATTTTTCCCCTTCCCCTCACTTCCTCTTGTATGTACTTTTGTATAACTCTGAGGGTCTCCTTCCGTTTCCATGCTTTTTCCCTTCTCTCTCCCTTTCCCTCCCACCTCTCATCCCTGTTTAATGTTAATCTTCTTCTCATGCTCTTCGACCCTACTCTGTTCTTAGTTACTCTCCTTATATCAAAGAAGACATTTGGCATTTGTTTTTTAGGGATTGGCTAGCTTCACTTAGCATAATCTGCTCTAATGCCATCCATTTCCCTGTAAATTCTATGAATTTGTCATTTTTTAATGCAGAGTAATACTCCATTGTGTATAAATGCCACATTTTTTTTATCCATTCATCCATTGAAGGGCATCTAGGTTGGTTCCACAGTCTAGCTATTGTGAATTGTGCTGCTATGAACATCGATGTAGCAGTGTCCCTGTAGCATGCTCTTTTTAGGTCTTTAGGGAATAGACCGAGAAGGGGAATAGCTGGGTCAAATTGTGGCTCCATTCCCAGCTTTCCAAGGAATCTCCATACTGCTTTCCAAATTGGCTGCACCAATTTGCAGTCCCACCAGCAATGTACAAGTGTACCCTTTTCCCCACATCCTCCCAGCACTTGTTGTTGTTTGACTTCATAATGGCTGCCAATCTAACTGGAGTGAGATGGTATCTTAGGGTGGTTTTGATTTGCATTTCTCTGACTGCTAGAGATGGTGAGCATTTTTTCATGTACTTGTTGATTGATTGTATGTCCTCCTCTGAGAAGTGTCTGTTCAGGTCCTTGGCCCATTTGTTGATTGGGTTGTTTGTTCTCTTATTGTCTAATTTTTTGAGTTCTTTGTATACTCTGGATATTAGGGCTCTATCTGAAGTGTGAGGAGTAAATATTTGTTCCCAGGATGTAGGCTCTCTATTTACCTCTCTTATTGTATCTTTTGCTGAGAAAAAACTTTTTAGTTTGAGTAAGTCCCATTTGTTGATTCTAGTTATTAACTTTTGTGCTATGGGTGTCCTATTGAGGAATTTGGAGCCCGACCCCACCGTATGTAGATCGTAGCCAACTTTTTCTTCTATCAGACGGCGTGTCTCTGATTTGATATCAAGCTCCTTGATCCATTTTGAATTAACTTTTGTGCATGGCGAGAGAAAGGGATTCAGTTTCATTTTGTTGCATATGGATTTCCAGTTTTCCCAGCACCATTTGTTGAAGATGCTATCCTTCCTCCATTGCATGCTTTTAGACCCTTTATCAAATATAAGATAGTTGTAGTTTTGTGGATTGGTTTCTGTGTCCTCTATTCTGTACCATTGGTCCACCCGCCTGTTTTGGTACCAGTACCATGCTGTTTTTGTTACTATTGCTCTGTAATATAGTTTGAAGTCTGGTATCGCTATACCGCCTGATTCACATTTCCTGCTTAGCATTGTTTTTGCTATTCTGGGTCTTTTATTTTTCCATATGAATTTCATGATTGCTTTCTCTATTTCTACAAGAAATGCCGTTGGGATTTTGATTGGCATTGCATTAAACCTATAGAGAACTTTGGGTAATATCGCCATTTTGATGATGTTAGTTCTGCCTATCCATGAACAGGGTATATTTTTCCATCTTCTAAGATCTTCTTCTATTTCTCTCTTTAGGGTTCTGTAGTTTTCATTGTATAAGTCTTTCACCTCTTTTGTTAGGTTGATTCCCAAGTATTTTATTTTTTTTGAAGATATTGTGAATGGAGTGGTTGTCCTCATTTCCATTTCAGAGGATTTGTCGCTGATATACAGGAATGCCTTTGATTTATGCGTGTTGATTTTATATCCTGCCACTTTGCTGAATTCATTTATTAGCTCTAATAGTTTCTTTGTAGAGCCTTTTGGGTCTGCTAGGTATAGAATCATATCATCTGCAAATAGTGATAATTTAAGTTCTTCTTTTCCTATTTTGATGCCTTTAATTTCTTTCGTCTGTCTAATTGCTCTGGCCAGTGTTTCGAGAACTATGTTGAACAGAAGTGGTGAGAGAGGGCATCCCTGTCTTGTTCCAGATTTTAGAGGGAATGCCTTCGATTTTTCTCCATTCAGAATGATGCTAGCCTGAGGCTTAGCATAGATTGCTTTTACAATATTGAGGTATGTTCCTGTTATCCCTAGTTTTTCTAGAGTTTTGAACATAAAGGGATGCTGTACTTTGTCGAATGCTTTTTCCGCATCTATCGAGATGATCATATGGTTCTTATTATTAAGTCTATTGATGTGGTGAATAACATTTATTGATTTCCGTATATTGAACCAGCCTTGCATCCCAGGGATGAATCCTACTTGATCATGGTGCACAATTTTTTTGATATGTTTTTGTATCCGATTCGCCAGAATTTTATTGAGGATTTTTGCATCTAGGTTCATTAGAGATATTGGTCTGTAGTTTTCTTTCTTTGAAGTGTCTTTGTCTGGTTTAGGTATCAGGGTGATGTTGGCCTCGTAGAATGAATTTGGAAGTTCTCCCTCTTTTTCTATTTCCCGAAGTAGCTTGAAAAGTATTGGTATTAGTTCCTCTTTAAAGGTTTTGTAAAACTCTGCTGTATACCCATCCGGTCCTGGGCTTTTCTTAGTTGGTAGTCTTTTGATGGTTTCTTCTATTTCCTCAATTGATATTGGTCTGTTTAGGTTGTCTATATCCTCCTGACTCAATCTGGGCAGATCATATGACTTAAGAAATTTATCTATGCCTTCACTATCTTCTAATTTATTGGAGTATAAGGATTCAAAATAATTTTTGATTATCTTCTGTATTTCTGAAGTGTCTGTTGTGATATTGCCTCTTTCATCCCGTATGTTAGTGATTTGAGTTCTCTCTCTTCTTCTCTTCGCTAGCATGGCTAAGGGTCTGTCGATTTTGTTTATTTTTTCAAAGAACCAACTTTTAGTTTTGTCAATTTTTTCAATTGTTTCTTTTGTTTCGATTTCATTAATTTCAGCTCTGATTTTAATTATTTCTTGCCTTCTACTTCTTTTGCTGTTGTTTTGCTCTTCTTTTTCTAGGATTTTGAGATGAAGTATGAGATCATTTATTTGTTGGTTTTTTCTTTTTTTAAGGAATGAACTCCAAGCAATGAATTTTCCTCTTAGAACTGCTTTCAATGTGTCCCATAGATTCTGATATGTTGTGTCTGTGTTTTCATTAATCTCTAAGAATTTTTTAATTTCCTCCTTGATGTCTTCTATAACCCATTGATCATTCAGTAACCTATTGTTCATTCTCCAAGTGATGTATTCTTTTTCCTTCCTTCTTTTATCGTTGATTTTCAGTTCCATTCCATTATGATCAGATAGGATGCATGGTATTATCTCTACTCCTTTGTATTGTCTAAGAGTTTCCCTGTGACATAATATATGATCTATTTTTGAGAAGGATCCATGTGCTGCTGAGAAAAAAGTGTAACTGCTTGATGTTGGGTGGTATATTCTATATATGTCAATTAAGTCTAGGTTATTAATTGTGTTATTGAGTTCTATAGTTTCCTTATTCAACTTTTGTTTGGAAGATCTGTCCAGTGGTGATAGAGGTGTGTTGAAGTCTCCCATGATTATTGTATGGTGGTCTATTAGACTCTTGAACTTGAGAAGAGTTTGTTTGATGAACATAGCTGCACCATTGTTTGGGGCATATATATTTATGATTGTTATGTCTTGTTGGTGTATGGTTCCCTTGAGCAGTATGTAGTGTCCCTCTTTATCCCTTTTGATTAACTTTGGCTTAAAATCTATTTTATTTGATATGAGTATGGATACTCCTGCTTGTTTCCGAAGTCCATATGAGTGATATGATTTTTCCCAACCTTTCACCTTCAGCCTATGTATGTCTTTTCCTATCAAATGCGTCTCCTGTAGGCAGCATATTGTTGGGTCTTGTTTTGTGATCCATTCTACTAGCCTGTGCCTCTTGATTGGTGAGTTTAAGCCATTAACATTTAGGGTTATTATTGAGATATGGGTTGTTCTTCCAGCCATATTTGTTTATTTATGTTACTAAACATGGTTTGTTTTCCACTTTGATTATTTTCCCCCCTTTAGTGTCCTACCTCCCACTGTTGGTTTTCATTGTTATTTTCCATTTCCTCTTCCTGTAATGTTTTGCCAAGGATGTTTTGAAGAGATGGTTTTCTAGCTGCAAATTCTTTTAACTTTTGTTTATCGTGGAAGGTTTTAATTTCATCTTCCATCCTGAAGCTTAATTTCGCTGGAAACACAATTCTTGGTTGGAACCCATTTTCTTTCAGTGTTTGAAATATGTTATTCCAGGATCTTCTAGCTTTCAGAGTCTGTGTTGAAAGATCAGCTGTTATCCTGATTGGCTTACCCCTAAATGTGATCTGCTTCCTTTCTCTTGTAGCTTTTAAAATTCTCTCCTTATTCTGTATGTTGGGCATCTTCATTATAATGTGTCTAGGTGTGGGTCTCTTATGATTTTGCACATTTGGCGTCCTGTAGGCTTCTAGGATTTGGGGTTCTGTCTCATTCTTCAAGTCTGGGAAGTTTTCTCGAATTATTTCATTGAATAGATTGCTCATTCCTTTGGTTTGAAACTCTGTTCCTTCCTGTATCCCAATGACTCTTAAATTTGGTCTCTTGATGTTATCCCATATTTCTTGGATGTTCTGCTCATGGTTTCTTAACAGTCTTGCTGAGGTGTCTATGTTCTTTTCAAGTTGAAATACTTTATCTTCATTGTCTGATGTTCTGTCTTCTAAGTGTTCTACTCTGCTGGTAGTATTCTCAATTGAGTTTTTAAGTTGGCTTATTGCTTCCTGCATTTCTAGGATTTCTGTTTGTTTGTTTTTTATAACCTCTATTTCCCTGTATAGTTGATCTTTTGCTTCTTGGATTTGTTTATGTAATTCATTGTTGAAGTGATCTTTCATTGTCTGATTTTGCTGTCTGATGTCTTCCTTGAGACTCCAGATCATCTGAAGCATGTATATCCTGAATTCTTTATCTGACATTCCATCAGCTGCAGCTATTACCTCTTCTAACGTTGAGTTGACCTGCAATGCTTGTGGTCCTTTCTTTCCTTGTCTCTTCATACTGTTCGCGTTCCTTTCTTCTTGGTGAAACTGTTGTGCTATTGAATTTTCCCCCTATATATTTATATTGGTCTTGTATAGTTGCAAAGTCTCCCTCGCAGGCGCGGGCGGCGGCTCTGCCCCTCCTCCAATTGGGGCAATGTGCCTACCACGCTGGCAGGCCGCTGGGCCTGCTCTGCCAGTCGGTAGCAGGTCCGCCGACCTTGCAGGCGCGGGCGGCGGCTCTGTCCCTCTGCGGGCCGCTAGGCTTGTTCTGTCGGTGGTCGCAGTTCTGCCTACTTTGCAGGCGCAGGCAGCGGCACTGCCCCTCTGCAGGCCTCTGGGGCTGTACTGCCAGTGGGTCGCAGGTCCGCCTACTTTGCAGGCGTGGGGGGGGGCGGCTCTACCCTTCCTCAGGCCACTGGGCCTGTTCTGTCTCTCGGTTGCAGGTCTGACCTGTTCTGATGGTGGTCTCAGTTCCGACTACCTTGCAGGCGCGGGGGGGAGTGGGCGGCTCTGCCTCTCAGCAGGCCGCTGCTCCTCTTCTGCCGGTGGGTCGCAGGCCCGCCTACCTTGCAGGAGTGATTGGAAGCTCTGTCCCGCCGCGGGCCACTGGGCCTTTTCTGTCGGTGGTCACAGTTCCCCTACCTGGCAGGCGCGGGGGGTGGGGGGGCGGCTCTGCCCCTCAGCAGGCCGCTGGGCCTGCTCTGTGTTTGGTCCCAGTTCCCTCTACTATGCCGGCGCAGGGGGAGGGGGCGGCTCAGCCTCTCAGCAGGCGGCTGCTCCTCTTCTGCCGGTGGGTCGCAGGCCCGCCTACCTTGCAGGAGTGATTGGAAGCTCTGTCCCGCCGTGGGCCACTGGGCCTTTTCTGTCGGTGGTCACCCTTCCCCTACCTGGCAGGCGAGGGGGGTGGGGGGCGGCTCTGCCCCTCAGCAGGCCGCTGGGCCTGCTCTGTGTTTGGTCCCAGTTCCCTCTACTATGCCGGCGCAGGGGGAGGGGGCGGCTCAGCCTCTCAGCAGGCGGCTGCTCCTCTTCTGCCGGTGGGTCGCAGGCCCGCCTACCTTGCAGGAGTGATTGGAAGCTCTGTCCCGCCGCGGGCCACTGGGCCTTTTCTGTCGGTGGTCACCCTTCCCCTACCTGGCAGGCGAGGGGGGTGGGGGGCGGCTCTGCCCCTCAGCAGGCTGCTGGGCCTGCTCTGTGTTTGGTCCCCCTTCTAGGTTTTTGTCACCATAACCTGACTATTAACAACACCATCCATTCCCTACCAGGTTTCTTCTTCTGGTGCAATGGCACTCTCACCACTATCATGTTCTCCAACATGTCTAGCCCTTGTATATTGGTCACCATTGTTCCATAGCTCACTTTCTATAGTAGCTCTGAAGTACAATTCATCCTTAATCCTCCAAGGCATGGAAAACAGCTGCATTTCTTCTGGTGTTGATAGGTATTTCATTAACAGCCTCAGTGGCAAGCGCAGGGTTATAGGGAGGAGCCTTAGGTCATTCCTTATGGGCTGTCAAGGACATTAGTTCAAAACTGGAAGGAGCACTCACTTCCACTGCAAAATCTCTAACATCCTTACAAAAGCAGATCACCTCGCTGGCACAAGTCACCCTCCAAAATCACAGGGCTCTGGACTTGCTAACTACCGAAAAGGGCGGAACCTGTCTTTTCCTCAGGGAAGAATGCTGTTATTGTATTAATGAATCAGGTATTGTAGAGAGCAATATTGTTAAGCTCACTGACCTGGCAACCATCTTAAGGACTCCAACAAATCAAGATGTCGGACCGCGCTCCGACAAAGGTTGAGGAGAATCACTAGACCAGCTAGTGAGTGTCTCCCGGCTGAGCGAGAGGGTGAGTGTCGCGACCCGGCCAGCCACCCTGCCTGGCAAAAATCACACCGAGTCGGGAGTTGAATCAGCCGAGATGGCGCAGCAACTCAGTTTATTGTGGAGGGAGAGGACTTATATAGAGAGAGGAGAAGGGAGGTGGGGGCAAAGGCAGGGGCCAATCAGAGATCGGAGAGTCTCCCAGATTGGGGTAGCCTAGGCATCCCAGTTGCAGAAACTGAGCCCCATTACCCTAGTTACAGAAACAATACCCCATTAGGTATGTGTGCCCCGTTGCTGGGGAGTTATTCTTTATGTTTGCGGAAGCCATATCTTGGGGCCGTTCAGGCACGTATATGGAAGCCATTTCTCAAGCTCTAACTGTCAAGTACATGGAGAATCACAAAACCAGAATCACACAAGACTGGGGATTTCCCAACAGTGGTTTTTCTTCCTCTTTCCCCAGCGATTGCATTTCCGTGGTCAGCAGAGGTCCCAACATCAAGACTTTTCTCTTCTTTAATGACCACTCCTTCTTGCATGGGTATGGCCCATCCTTGGACCACTGTGTGTAATCTTCCTACTGTGTCTATTTCTACCCTGTATTATAAAGTTTATTCATGCCCAAGTGCGTAAAATCTCTAATCAAACTTCCAATCAATTTCTTCTCAGGGATTACCAGCTACTTGCCCATGAGCTGGACGAAATTCACTCACATCCACTCATCCTGAGAAACCTCCACCAATTGCTGAAAGATGAGGACACCAAATGACAACTCCACCAAAGGGCCATCTCTACCCCATTCCAGAGAGATAAGCCCTTGGTTTTTACCTGTATATGTTCTAATCTGCCTTCTCCTGAGCACAGGCCTCTTCTCTATCAGCCCTATAGACTGGACAACATGCCAGAAATTAATGCTGTCTCTTTTGTTCCTTTTCATAGCTGCAGGTTTGTGGCTTGTGCTGTACCTCTGATCCCCCTCCTAGTAGAGATGACACCTGCTACCCTCCAATGCATGTAGTTCTTACAACCCCTACAGGAAGTAGCCAAAATTGGTATGGGGGCCCCCCAAACCAAAACAGAACACTCTTAACCAGCTTCTGCTTAGAAATTACCAGCTCCTGGCCATGAATGAATCAACCACCTTCCCCAGGGGATATCCCACACAGTGCTGAGAGACTCATCAAAGACTCCTGGGATGCCTTCATGAAAGCAATATCCGGTGATGCCTGGCTTGTACCCCCTGTAGAGACTTATGCTGATTGTACCAAGGTGATAACGGACCTTTGGCTACAGGGGACATTTTGTGATATTTTATCTGACCATGTACCAATTTTTGCAGCTCTTCTATGGGGGCTCCTAACTTCCCTCCTTCAAACCCCTTCCCTGGTGATGCCCCCACTCAGCAGGAAGTAGCCAGAATGAATCTGCATCCCTTTCCATATAATAACAAAAAGGGGGGAATGTTGGGAGTTTCCCTGAGGATTCCATGGGTTTTTCTGATAATGGGTCCATGAATGTAACATGGCAGCAGGCAAATTGCCAATGGGTGGATAACAAGTTGTTTTAAAAATTTTCAAATTGGTTCACCCGTCTTCCAGGCTCGTAAACAGCTTGTGCCACCCATGAATCTCATACAGAACGGATATGCGTGCACCGCAGGTGTTGACCTGACTTTTACTATGATTGGTCCCAGGGGGTTCCTGCTTTAAGACTTTCATTTCCTATATAAGCTAAAGGCAGCTTACAATAAAGAGCCTCATTTGTCACTGCCACCTGTATGTGTATGTGTTTTGATCTCCAATGACGAATGTTGGGTTTTCTCCCCTAACTCCAGTATCCTGTATTCCTCCAGAACCAGCACTACATCAATGATACCAAGATCCACTGACAGTTTGCACAGTAGCTGGAACCTCTGTCATCATTGCTTCAATGGTCTCTGAGGGTCTACATGGCTGAGCATGATGAAACAACTTATCAAAGAGATTTTCCCTTATATATCCTTGAGCCTGCGGTGGGTGTGGTCTTGCAAATTGACAAGTTCTTTGCCATGTAGGCATCTTTCCTATTGTCTCAGTATAAAGTACTTAGCATCTTTTTAGGGACTGGTTACCTCTTCAATGAACACATCTTCCTTGGCCCTAAATTAACATGCACTTTTGTGGTCAATCTGCAAATTTTAAAAATCTTTAAACTCTGATTTCTGCTTCCAATTCTCAAAATGAACCTGGCCAAACACTGCCAGCAATATCCATACCACTGACTAAGTGCTGGGTTACCTTGAAATTCATCCATCAGATTAGTAAGTCCATCACTTTTAAATTCACCCTCAACAATCTTGAGACATGGGCAAAATGTGTTCAAGTTCTTTGCCAGATTATAGCATGAGTGGCCTCTACCCAATTTCCAATAAAATCCTCATTTTCCTCTGAAACCTCATGAGCATGATCTGCATTCTCATGAGCATTTTGGTCTCCTGAACTCCTGCTAGAAATTGCCCATTAGGCTCCACTTACAACACTAATGCTTTTCCAGCCTCCATCTATCAACTTTTTAAAATTCCTACCACAACCAGCTCCAAAGGCTTCTGAATCACATGGTCATGTTAGTCACACTTCCCTATTTCTCAGTATCAATTTCTGTCTTAGTTAGCTTTTGCATTACCATGACCAAAATACCCAGCAAAACAACTTAAATGAGGAAAAGTTTATTTTGGCTTATGGTTCACAGACGGCCAACTTCATTGTTCTTGGCCCAAGATGAGGCAGCAAATCAGGATAGAAAAGTTCAACAGAGGAAAGCAAAGCAGCTCACCCCATGGTGGAGTCAGGAAGCAGAAAGAAAGAGAGAGACATATAGACATAGAGACACAGAAGGAGAGGGAGAGGGAGAGGGAGGGGGGGAGAGAGAGAGAGAGAGAGAGAGAGAGAGAAGGGAGAAATGGAGGAATGGAGGAAGAGGCTGAAGGGAAGGTGCACCTTTCCAGATCCAGGTCCAGGGAATAGCCCCAGTGAACCAACAGTGAACCACGTCCACTAGCTATGCCCCACCTGCCTACATGTACCACCCAATCACTTCATGTAAATTAGGATTTCATGTCTGAATATTCCCACATTAACACTGAAGCTTTGAGGGGACACCTCATACCCAAACCATAACAGAGAGAGAAAATTTATAGGTAGTTTATCATAAACTTAAGCATTCTGGCTTAAAAATTTGTGTTCTTGATCTCGATTCTATATCTTTCTCTGAGATAGAATTTATATGTCCTAAAATATTTGAGGAACCCTAGTAGACTGGAATTCTCAGGAGGCTGTATATCTAACATCATCAGATCATTCGTTTGTACTCTTATGAGTATTAACGTATTTTAATAGAAGCCTTACCCTTCTGTAAGAGAGCAGACAGTCTCATATTTTTCATTTGACTTTATAATAAAACTTTGATGGTTAGTATTACATGATGTGATTTAAAATTTAAATTTCACCTTAAGAGAGTTGTTTTCTTTTCCTCTCTCTCTCTCTTTTTTTTTTTTTTTACATTTAAACTTTGTCTTTTCAGATGGAAAAAGAGAGTCAAAGCTTGGAAAATGATACATTCAATATAGTTCTATTAAAGGCTTTGGATATTTTATGGATTGTGCCTCTAAGAATTTTAGATTTGCCAATTAATTAATTGTTATCTCAACCCAGAAACGCAGAAACCATTACAAGAATGATTACAGCTTCTTTGTTGCAATTGGCTTTCAATAAACATACCCTTCCATAGTCATACCTGGCAGCTGCTGTGTGTGGAACACAGCAGTGGTCATCAACTACAATAGTTAACCCTTTAAATTTATCAACTAGAAATACAAATATTCACACATTCCTTCAACCAAATAACACCTCGTCTGCATGTTGGGAAACTAGTCATATTCTGCCAATTAGGCTTGGAAAGTTTAACTCAAACATTTGTTTAACATCTTTTATGTAATGATTATTCATTATTCCCAATGAGGAAGAAGAACAACATACCAATAGCAGGAGTCAGGCAGGCTCTGAAAACACATGGAAACACATACACATATAATCATACCACATATTAAACTCTGTGGATAATCTGAATGATGCATTATCTAAAATATATAAATATGCCAGATTCTATTAATTTCAAAGAAAATTAAATAAATAATTTAATTTTAGATGAAATTATTTCTGTGAAATGTTATAAACTGGTATCCTTACAATTGGTTTTAGGGCTCTCTGCCAATATCCAGGAAAGTTTAAATCCTTTATCCTTTCTCTAAAATGTCATAGTATTTTGATATAACTTGCATACATCCTATTATATAATTAAGCATCTATAAATTACTAATAATCTATAACACCTAATATACGTGCTTTGTAAATAGATTTTAAACTGCATTGTTCATGGAATAATGATTCAAAAATGTCTGTACTTATTCATTACAGACACAATTTTATTTTTTAATATTTTCTATTTTTGATTGATTAAATGCATAGAAGCAGAGGTTGACCATACCTCTTTTGGTTAAGGTTGACATTGAGACACAAAAAAAGAAAACCCCCAAATCAAAACAAATATTCAGAATGTAGATCTCTCTTACATGTGGTAAGTGAGTGAATACAGGTTTCATAGAAGCAATACACAGCATGAACACACACACCCTTCCTAAGACAATGTGTAAGACAGATTATATAAATATTACCAGTTTGCTTTTGATTTTCAAAAGCAGAAGAGCTGAAAGTGTAGGTCAGTAGTAGAGTGCTTGCATAATATACATGAAGCCCTAGGTTTTATTTTTTGCACTACAAGAGAAAAAATATTTTTTACTTTTATTCTTTTCCAGAAATCACAATATTAATTTAAACAAAAAAATTCAAAAATCTATTGAAGAAAATGAACATCCACATTCATGAAGCCTAGAGAACTCAATACAGATTAAACATAAAGAGATCTTCATTGAAATACCTTACAATCAAATTCCCAAAAGTCAAAGACAGAATTTTGAAAGCAGCAAGAAAAAGCAGTTTGTCACATTTAATACAACCCACATAAGATTATCAGTGGATTGTTCAATACAAACCTTGCAGGTCAAGAGAAAGTGATATGATATATTCAGAAGGTTGCAAGAGTCAAAATAAAAGCCAAATGACAGTACAATATCTTGTGAAGTTGTCTTTCAGAAATGAAAAATCAATGCAGACATTTTAAGACAAACAAAATGTTATAATGTCATCAGAACTGCCTTACAAAAAATTTAACTAGGTTTCCTTGAAATAAATGCTAAGGAGAATACTACAACTTGGGATGAAAGGACATTAGCAATATGAAAGCAAATGAGAGTATAAAACTCAGTATAAAGAATATAGTTAAATTCAGTATGCTATAATTCTGTAATAGTGGTATATAAATCACTTTTAAGTAAAAAGTATGAAGACTTAAATAAAAGTTATAAAAATTAAAAGACAAAAGAATTAGCAAAAAATATTCTCTAATAATTTTAACTAATTCATAATATAAAATATAAATTCTGACATGGATAACATTAAATATAGAGACGAGACATTTAATATTGATTTTTGTGTGTGTGTGTCCTGGGGATTGAACCCAGGGCCTTGTGCATACAAGGCAAACACTCTACCAACTGAGCTATATCCCCAATCCCATAACATGGAATTTTTTGTATGAAATCAAATTTAAGTTGTTATCAGTTTAAAAATATATTGTCATGGTAACACAAAGAAAAAAAAACTGTAGTAGATATTCAAAAGAGTAAGAAAAATGAACAAAAGTGAGTCACTTCCAAATATCAATAAGTCACAAAGGTAGATAGTAAGAGAGAAAAAAAAGAAATCAAAGAATGAGAAGACAGAAAACAATGAGCAAAATGGCTCCAGTAAGTCCTTACAAATCAATAATTATTTTAAATGTAAATGGATTAAATTCTCCAATCAAAAGACATAAATTGGCTAAATGGATAAAAGAATAACACTCATCTATTTGCTTTCTACAAGAAAGTACTCAATTTAGCCTTAAGGACATTTAGACTGAAAGTGAAGGGATGGAAATTTATATTCTACACAAATGCAAAGCAAAAGAAAGCAAGGTTCACTACACTAATATCAGAAAATTTGACTTTAAGTCAAAATTGTCACAAAAATTCACTAAAAACAAAAATCATTATATAATGACAAAATAGTCAATTCATCAGAGGGTGTGATAATTGAAAATATACATCTTCCTAACACTGAGCACCTAAATATGTAAAACAAACAGAACTGAAGGGAGACACACACACACACACACACACACACACACATATATATCTATCTATCTATCTATATATATCTATCTCTCTCTCTCTCTCTCTCTCTCTCTCTCTCTCTCTCTCTCTATATATATATATATATATATATATATATATATATATATATATATATATATATATAATAGTAGTAGGCACATTCCATATCTTGTTTTTACTAATACAAAGATCATCCATACAAAGATCATCCAGACAAAAAACATCAATAAACAAACAGCTAACTTGAATGACATTGTATACCAAGTGAAAGTAACAGTTCTCTACATACCATTGCATGCAAAACCAGTAGAATATACCTTCTTTTGAAGCACATGTAGAACAATCTCCAGAATAGATATAACATGTTAGGCCACAAAACATCTTAACAAATTTAATAAGATTGAAATCAGATCAAGTAGCTTATCTAACTATATGGTATTAAATATAAATAAATAACAGGAAATATTTTAGAAAAATTCACAATTCTGAAAGTTCAAAAATGCATTTCTAAACAATCAATGGTCAAAGAAGAAATCAAAAAGAATTTTTTTTTAAATCTTGAGATAAATAAAACATAAACACAAAATACTAAAACGTATGGATACTGCAAAAGTAGTTCTAAGAAAAGGCATACATAATAAAAACAGGATGCTCTAAAATAAGAACTACCATTACACCTCAAGAAACTAGAAAAAGAGCAAAGTCTAAAATCATCAGAAGAAAGGAAATCAAAGTAAAGTCCAGAGAAGAAACAAAGTAGAGAACTGAAATACAACAGAATATATCTACAAAATTCAAACTCAATTTTTGAATAAAGAATAAAATTTATAAGAACATAGAGTAACTGAGTAACAAAGAATGAAAATTCAAATAAATAAAATAGGAGATATGATAGTTAATACCACAGAAATAAAAAGGATCTTAAGAGAATGTTCTGAACAGTTATATACCAACAAATTAGATTACCTAGAAGAAATAGGTGAACTTCTTAGAACATACAAGCTACCAACACTGAATCATGAAGGAATATAAAATCAGAATAGACCAATAATAAATAAAATTAAACTGGTAATTAAAAAAATCTTCCAAATAAAGTAAAGGGAAGTAAGAGAGAAACCCATTACTTGATGACTTTAAAGAATAATTCTAACAAACATTTAAAGAACACTTAACACTAATCCCTCTCAAACTTTTTCAAAAAATCGAAAATCAGAGCATACTTATAAATTCATTTTATAAGACCAGGGTTACCTTTATAATGAGGTCGAATAAGGACTGGATAAGAAAGAAAATCACAAATCCTGATTAAAGTAGCTGTAAAAATCCTTCATAAAATTCTAAGTAACCAAATTAACAGGCATACTAAATAAATCATATATCACAGTCAAGTAGGATTTATCCCATAACGCAAGACTGATTGAATGAACCAAAATAGGTAAAACACAACATTAAAAGAATTAAGGATTAAAAATCATATGGTCATCCCAATAGATGTAGAAAAAGCATTAGATAAAAGTAAACATTCTTTCATGATAAAAAAAAAGATCTTAACAAATTAGGAATACAAGTAATGTACCTCAAGATAAGAAAGCCCATATATGGAAAGGCCACAGCTAACAGCATACTCAATACAGGGATACCCATCTTAACACTTCTAGTCAATATAGTAATGCAAATGCTAGACAGAGCAATTAGAAGTAAAGCAGGAATTAAAGCAAAAAAAAAAAGAAAGAAAAGAAAAGAAATAATGGCATCTAAGTTGGAAAGAATGAAGTAATATTTGTTTGAAAATAACATGTTCTTATATACAAAAATCCTCTAAAGACTCCACAATAAAAACTGTTAGAACTTAAAAATGAATTCAGCAAAGTTTCAGAATACAAAACTAACATACCCAAATCAGTAGTATTTCTATAGAATATTACTAAGTAAACTACCTAAAAAAATGAAAATGAGAAAACAATTCCAGTTATGGTATTGTACATTGTATCCCAAACGGGAAAATTAATCAAAAAAAGTGGAATATTTATATTCATAAAACTATAAAATACAGATAAAATAAATTGCAGATGACACAAATAAATGGAATGATATCCTACATTAATGGATTGAAAGAATTGGAGTTCTTATTATGTCCACACTACCTAGAGATAGATCTGCAGATTCA
Organism: Marmota flaviventris; assembly: GCF_047511675.1. NCBI lineage: Eukaryota > Metazoa > Chordata > Mammalia > Rodentia > Sciuridae > Marmota > Marmota flaviventris. Next base: position 71,945,070 of record NC_092505.1, on the reverse strand, counting down.
ATGAAACTTCTGTTAAAATTCCATTGATATTATTTTACAGAAATTGAAAAAAGAATCTCAAAATTTATATACAAAAGATGCCAAATAGCCACAGCAAGCTGAACAAAAGTAGCAAAGCTGGATATATCACACTGATTTCAAAGTCCACCACAAAGCTAGAGTAACCAAAATCGCATGGTACTAGAACAACAGAACAAGAGTTGAGATCAAAGGAACAGAATAGACAGTCCTGAAGTAAATCCTCACATTTATGGCCAACTGATCTTCTACAAGGCATCAAGAAGACACAATGGGAACAAAACGTCTCTTCAATAAACGATGAGAAAACAGTATATCTAACTGTGGAAGAATGTGGAAGGATCTTCAAAAATTAACTCCAATAGAAGTACAAATAGTAAAATAAGATACAGAGGAATATTCCTTAGCATTAGGCTGGACAATGTTGCATAGGCAACAGCAGAAAAAAATAGACAAAATAGAGAAATTGGATTACATCTAACTAAAACTCTTTTTCATGGCAAAGGAAACAGTCAACAGAGTGAAAAGACATCTGTCAGAATAGGAAAAAACATTTACAAGACATATATTTGGTAAGGAGTTAATATCTAAAACATATAAGGAAATAAACTCAAAACATTAAAAAATTAAAATATAAGCACAGGACCTGACTAGCCATCTCTCAAAAGAAGACTTAAAAATTGCCAACAGGTATGCTTTTTTTTTATTATTAAAATCACTAATTACCAGAGATGTGCATATTGAAACTATAGTCATACGTCACCTCACATCTATAGAATGGCTACTAATTAAAAAGACAGAAATTAAGCATTAGCAAGGATACAGAGAAAAGATAACTTCCTTATAGTGTGTTTGAACATAAATCGATATTGGAATTATGAAAAATAGTATGGAGATTCCTCAAAAACTTAAAAGTAGAACTATCATATGACCCAGGAAGCTTAATTCTAGTTATAAACACAAAGGACATAAAATTAATATCTTGCAGAGTATCTGTATCCCTATGTTCACATTTAAAAGGACCCACTAAGTAGTCTTATACATGCAAAGGGCTCACGTTAAGACATATTCAGTCTGGTATGGTGACACATACCTAAATCCTAGCTGCTCATGAGGCCAAGGCAAAGGATTCCAAGTTCAAAGCCAGCCTTGGCAACTTACCAAGATCTTACCTCAAAATGAAAAATTAATTAAAAAGGGGGTGAGGGTGGGTGGGAATGTAGCTTAGTGGTAGAGAACCATGGGTTCAATCCTCATTGTAGCAAAAGAAAAAAAAAGACATTATCATATTATTATACTGACTATCTTGGGAAATTGAAGCAGTTTTGAGAGAGAATACAGTGATGTGATGTACATAAAGATGAAGAAACAAGTCATATACAAAGAAATATATAAAAATGACATTCAACTTTTCAAATATTTTGAAAATCTATAAAACAATTTGAGGGGACACAACATCCAACTGTTCTGTACCCAAACACATTATCAACTACATTTAATCGTAGAATTAACATGCTTTAGCTACGTTATATATGAAAAAGTTTAGCTACTTTAGATCATTTCTGGAAAAATATATATGCATTTTAAATATTTTAAAACTTCATATTTATTCTGCTTCTTCAATATCCCCACAAACAGGTGAGAACTCACACAAGGCAACTAGGTAGTTGCTGCCATAAGTTTCCTTCTTGAGGACAGATCATTTTCTAGGTCACAAAACAAATTTAAGAAGATTGAAATAACTCCAATTATCTCTTCTGTCCACAAGTGTATGAAACTAGAAAGGAAAAACAAAAAGAAAATGGGAAAATTCAAAACTTCATGGAAATTACATAACAAATTTGAATAGTCACTGAGTCAAGAAGGAATTAAAAAATTAAATTACAAAATATCTCAAGACATGTAAAAAAATTAAAAACTAGTTCTAAGAGTTTATACATATAAAATGTACATTATTATTATTAGTAGTATTATTATTATTTTAAATTCTGAGATCTGGAGTGTAGCTCAGTGGTAGAATGTGGGCGTACCATGCACAAGGCCCTGGGTTCAATCCCCAGGAGAGACACACACACACACACACACACACACACGAAAAAAAAGAATAAGGAGAATAATAAAGAAGACAGAAAGGAAAAAAAAAAGATTTCAAATGAAAAACCTAACACTCAAACTCAAAGAGCTAAAAGAAGAAAACCAAACTAAGCTCAAACCTAGCAAGTGAAAAAAATGATAAAAATTAGAGCAGATTCAAGACATAAAATAGAGAATAGAAAAATTTTAAAATCAACCATATTAAAATTGTTTTTTAAAAATAGACAAAATTGATAAAAGCTTAGGTAGACTAAGAAAAAAGAGGAAAATATGAATAAAATCAGAAGTAGAATAAGATACTATAACCATTGCTCTAGAAATTAAAAAAAAAGTATTATGAACAATTACACACTAACAAATTGAACAAAATAGAAGAAATGATTACATTCTAAGACTGAATCAAAGACAGAGTGCTGGGAGCCATTAGCCAAGTAGGTATGACAATTTCCTTGTCAGCGTACCCCATGTTGCTGACATGTTGCAGCGACATTGAATGTAGGTGACCTTGCTCAAGGACCAAGGCAGATTAGGGTGTTCCCGGTTTTAAGATAATCGTGTTTAGGGCGTTCCCAGTTTAGGTTCCAGGTTTAAGGTTTAAGATTATTCCTGCTGGGAATAGGGCGTATCCTGCTGCCTGAGTTCCCCTTGAGTTCTCACGGGATTCAGACAGTATTTTTTGGGAGATAGAAGCCCAGTATATTTTGGAGATAGAAGCCCAGTGGAGGTGGATTTGGGCAGAGAACGTGGATTTGGGCAGAGAACGTGATTGTAGACGGCTGGTGTGAGTTCGGGAATAAAGAGTTGCTGTTTGAATCTACAAGCTGTGTGGTGGCTCGTGATTGTGTGCCCAGCCAGACTGCGGCATTTGTGCCCAGCCAGACTGTGGCATTGTTGTTGCAGCTCAATGGTGGAGTGCTTGTCTAGCATGTGGAAGGCACTGGGTTCGATTCTCAGCACTGCATGTAAATTAATTAATTAATTAATTAAAGGTCCATCAACAACTAAAAAAAAATTTCTCCCCCCTTCTGATTAATTAAACAACAAGCAATGTGGCTTAAGGACCGTGCCTGGTAGGTTGTCCAATTCAACATATGGTTCTTACCCGTCATCGGAAAACTGACCTTTAGGCGTCAGCCTCCTGTCTTAGGTTGATACCACTGCAATTGAATCATACCCGTCACTGACTACCGGTCCAGCATACAGCCATACTTGTGGATAGGTCTATGCACCAGTGGGGGGGTGAGGTTCTTTGCCTCACCTCTGTTGGCCCCCAAATTTGGCCTTGGTGCCAGTGGGGGAGTGAGGTTAATGTGGCTTATGGACCGTGCCTGGTAGGTTGTCCAATTCAACATATGGTTCTTACCCGTCATCGGAAAACTGACCTTTAGGCGTCAGCCTCCTGTCTTAGGTTGATACCACTGCAATTGGATCATACCCGTCACTGACTACCGGTCCAGCATAAGCCATTGGCCCCAAAATTTTAGACCATCACTAGCAGAAGGGAGGAGGATACAGAAATGCCACGACACCAAGCCAACTGACGGCTCCTTGGGAAAAAATTGCATCACTGGTGACACCATCAGCAAAGATATGTCAGCACTACCACAATTAACATGGGGTGCGCTGGCAAGGAAATAAAAATTGCATCACTAGTGACACCATCAGCAAAGATATGCCAGCATTACCACAATTCGCTGCAAACGATAGTTACATAGTCCAGGCAAGTTCTGCAAGCAGTTCAAAGCGGAGGAATCTATCAATATGTCCATTTCCTCCCAAAGTAAGTTTCCTCCCAAAGTAAGTTGACTCTTTGATTGAGCATTACTTGTTGAGTTCTTCACCGGCACTGGGATGGAGATAGGAATTCTGGCAATGATGCTAAAGAGACATTATCCTGAAAAGAATTATTAAATATAATGAAAAGGAAAGGTGAAAGTAAACAAACAGATCTGTTAACCTACTTTAAAAACAATCCTTAACAGCTGTTTACCTAATTTAAATTAAACCATTTAAATCACGTGAATTAAAAAAAATAATAATAATTCGGATCCATTTTTTCATGAGCGCTCCTCATATAAGAAATATGGACATACGCACATACAGACATACAACACAAAACACAAGAGTGTACACAAACGTACAACACATAAGAAAATAGTAAAGGCCTTGTAGCTTTACCTAGGTGAAATCTCCATTGCAATGTTTAAAAACTCCACAGTCAAAAAATAAAACTGATCAGAAAAACATTAACCTAGGTTTGTATGAGCTCAAAAAATAAAAATAGAACCTTATGATGTGGAAAAATGCAATAATAAAATAGCTATTGAAAAAAGCATCCTGGTTAATCACTGTCGCAGATGTAAGAATGGCCAAGCTGGAGTTCTGGATATCAGCTGTTATGGATTTGAGTCAAATCATCTTCTTTTCAATCTGTAGAGACTGTTTTAGTTAATCTCTCTGGAATCCAAATGGGCTGCTGTTCTCCCTGTGGAAAAACACAAACAGACCCCCAACTCCAGACAATCACTGGGTCAGGACCTTTCCATTGTCCTGTTAGAATATCTTTCCAAAGTACTTTAGGCTTATGTACATTTTTTGGATACATATGTCTTTCTGCAGCACTAAATCCTGATGAATCCAAATTTAAAAAGTTTAGAGTAAAAAGCGTTATTTTAAGTTTATCTTGGGGTGATATATACCCCTTTCCAATTCCCTCTTTTTGCTTTAATAAGTATGTTTTAATAGTTTGATGAGCTCTTTCAACTATGCCTTGTCCCTGTGGATTGTATGGGATTCCTGTTATATGAGTAATACCAAATGATGAGCAAAATTGTTTAAAAGAGGTAGAGGTATAGCCAGGACCATTATCGGTTTTTAACTGTTTAGGAACGCCCACAGTGGCAAAATTTTGTAAGCAATGAGCTATAACATCTTTAGTTTTTTCTCCGGCATGAAGGGAGCCCATCAAAAATCCGGAAGAAGTATCAACTGTAACGTGTAAATATTTTAATTTTCCAAATTCTGGCAAGTGTGTGACGTCCATCTGCCAAATATGGTTAGGTATCAGTCCTCTAGGATTGACTCCAAGATTAACTTGTGGTAAAAATGTCACACAATTTTGACATTGTTTTATTATATGTCTGGCTTGTTCCTTAGTTATTTTAAAACGCTTTTGTAAAGTATTAGCATTAACATGAAACCTTTTATGAAAATTTGTAGCTTCTTCAAATGTAGAGAAAATATGTATGTCATGTGTAGTTTTATCTGCTAAATCATTGCCTAAACTAAGGGCTCCAGGCAATCCTGTATGTGCCCTAATATGTCCTATGAAGAATGGATCTTTTCTGTCCCAGATTAGACTTTGTATAGTGGAAAACAAAGAGAAAACAGTAGAAGAAGGGGAAATCCTACCAGCATCTTCAAGAGATACTATAGCATTAACTACATACTGACTATCAGAAAATAAATTAAATACAGAATCTTTAAACATCAAAAAAGCTTGTAAAACTGCATTAAGCTCTACCTTTTGAGCTGATTGTTTGGGTACTAAAAATGTAAAAGTTTGATCAGGGGTAACTACTGCTGCTGTACCATTATTAGACCCATCAGTGAATATATTTGGAGCATTCATGATAGGTGTTTTTCTTGTCATTTTAGGAAAAACTACAGGATGCTTAGACCAAAAAGACAACAAAGGATTAGATGGTAAATGATTATCAAATGAAACATTAGATTTACACATGATTATTGCCCAAGTATTTAACTCATTAGCTAACTCATCAATTTGATCCATAGTATATGGAGTAATAATTTTATTGGGAGAAATTCCAAACACTCCCTTCGCTGCTTTTATTCCTTTGAGTATTAATTGTCCTACAGCCTCAGGATACCTAGTAAGAATAGTGTTAGGAGAATAAGATAAATGTATCCACAATAATGGACCTTCTTGCCAAAATACTCCTGTAGGAATATTTTTTGTTGGTAGTACAATAAATAATAAAGGCAAACATATCAATTCTATCCAAATGCATATTTTCCATATATGTTTCAATAATTTTTAATGCCTTTCTTGCTTTAGGAGTTAACATGCGGGGTGAATTTGGATCTGATGGACCTTTTAGAATATCAAATAAAGGTCCCAACTCTCCTGTTGGTATACCTAGATAAGGCCTTATCCAATTTATGTCTCCCAATAACTTTTGAAAGTCGTTAAGTGATTTGAGTTGATCTACTCGTATTTGAATTTTTGGTGGACGGACCATGGTTGAGGATAATAGAACTCCTAAATAATTAATTGGAAAATTTAATTGTACTTTATCTATTGCTATCTCTAGATTATAATTTTTTAATAAGTTTGTAAGTGTGGCATAACATTCCAGCAATATGTTTTTATCTTTATGTGCCAATAATACATCATCCATATAGTGAAATATTTGTAGTTCAGGATTTTGATTTCTAAGTGGCTGGATTGCTTTGTTAACATATATTTGACACATAGTTGGACTGTTAGCCATCCCTTGAGGGAGTACTTTCCATTCATATCTCTGATCAGGACCTTCATGATTTAATGCAGGGATAGTAAATGCAAAACGTGGACTATCCTCGGGATGAATTGGAATTGAAAAAAAACAATCTTTAATATCTATAGCTAAAACATGCCAGGTTTTTGGCAAAGCAGACAATTGAGGAATCCCTGATTGAGCAGGTCCCATAATAACCATCTCATTATTAATGGCTCTTAAATCTTGCAATAATCTCCATTTACGAGATTTCTTTTTGATGACAAAAATGGGAGTATTATGGGGAGATATGGAAGGTTGTATATGTCCTTCCGCTAATTGTTGTTTGACCAGATCATGGGCTACTTGTGTCTTTTCTTTAGTCAGGGGCCACTGAGGAACCCACACTGGTCTTTCTGATTTCCAAGTAATTTTGATTGTCTCAGTGGCCCTTTCTGAAAATCCAACCCATGTCTGTCTGTTCCTTGATCTATTTGTACTGGTGCTGCTATACCTTGCCCTTGTTTTCCTAATCTTTTTTCTTTCCTAAAGCCTTGTCCAGCCCTAGTAGTGGGCACATTAGGATTGATGTTATTTGTTAACGTCAAACCTAATTGATCTAGGACATCTCGTCCCCATAAATTTATAGGAAGATGATCCAATACATATGGCTGTATAGTTCCTTCACATCCTTCAGGATCCTTCCAATCTAATATCATAGAACTTCTATGGGGATTAGTCGCCACTTCTAGGCCTCGAAGCGTTTGAGTGGCTTGTTGTAATGGCCAATGTTTTGGCCATTCTTGACGAGATATGATGCTAAGGTCAGCTCCTGTGTCCAGTAGCCCATTAAACTCATGACCTTGAATATTTAGTTTTAGCATTGGGCGAGAATCTAAATTTAAAGACAACATAGCCCAATCTACACCTGTGGAGCCTAATCCCCTGGAACCTCTTTCTACACTATGACTAGGAAATTTATTATGTAGGCTGGGTATTATTAACAACTGTGCTATTCTATCTCCAGGTGAAATTACTGATATACCTCTTGGAGAACTGGCTATAATTTTTATTTCACCTACATAATCGGGATCAATTACCCCAGGACTTATCATAAGTCCTTTTAATGTAGATGAACTACGTCCCAATAATAAGCCTACTGTTCCTTGGGGAAGAGGTCCTTTTACTCCTGTGGGAATGATTTGAACTCCCATCTCTGGAGTTAATACTACTCTGGCAGAGGCGCAGATGTCCAACCCTGCGCTCCCTCGGGTTTGTCTGATGAGGGATTTAATGGACAATGTGTCCTGGGCACTACCCTGATGGTGTTGCTGGGATCCTCCACTGCCCCGTATATTTGTGGTTGTGGGCCCCGGAGCATTGGGCCCCCCTGTCCGTTTTTTGGCAATGGAGCCTGATGCCTTTCTCCACGATATCTTGGATAAATACCTGGTCTTTGTCCGTTTTTTGATAAGGGAGTACCTTCTATGGTGGTTTGAGAACGGCATTCATTAGCCCAATGTCTCCCTCTACGGCATCATGGGCAAATACCCGGTATTCTATTCCTTTGATACCTACTTTTGTTAAACCCTCCTCCTATGGGGCAATTCCTTTTAAAATGTCCTGTTTGTTCACAATCATAGCATCTTTTTGGCCTGGCATCTAAAGCCTGTTGTACTGCAGCTGCCAAGATTTGCCCTTGTTCATTAATATCTCTACATAATTTAATATATGTGTTTAAATCTTCATGTCTCCATGGTCTAATAACCTCTCTGCAGCAACGATTTGCTTGGTCATAAGCCAGTTGTTTTTTTAATGACATTGCTTGTTCTGTATCCCCCAAAATTTTGGCAGCCGTTTGAATTAGCCTATCTACAAAGTCAGCGTAAGGTTCATTAGCTCTCTGTATTACCTTAGATAGCTGACCTTGTAAATCTCCATGTCCTTGTAAAGTCTTCCATGCCCTAACTGCGTCTGCAGCAATTTGTGCATATATAGCAGGATCATATTCAATTTGTTGCCGTTGACCCTCATAAGGTCCTTTTCCTAACAACATATCTAGATTTCTTTGAGGGTAACCGGCTGCTGCATTTCGCCTAGCTGTCTCCGTGCAAAATTCCTCATTGGCAACCTTCCATAACAAATATTGTCCTCCATTTAGTACAGATTTACACATGCTAGCCCAATCTGCTGGCGTCATGTCCAAGTTAGTAATGGACTCAACCATGCTTACCGTGAAGGGAGCTTGGGGACCATAGGTTGTTACAGCCTCCTTTAACTGCTTCACTGTTTTAAAATCTAATGCACGGTGAATTCGCTGCCCTCCTGCCTGTTCAAGTACAGGGCATGCTAATCTTTGAGGTCCTGTCTCAGGATCCCATTTATCAACTACGGGGTTTGAGGGCCACTCAGCTGTCTCCATCGGTGGGGCTGTTGGTTGAATTACGCCCTCTTGTGATAAAACGGAGTTAGTAACAGCCTCCTGTTGTGGCCTTTTTCCTAACAACCCCTTTTCCTTTAAATTTTCTTCCTCTGTCTGACTAGCTCGAGAGACCTTCTCTTTTGTTTGATCTAAAATGTCTTTCTCCATGGTCTGAACCTCTAACAATTTACTTAACATCTTTTCGGTTTGTTTTTTACTTATTTCTAATCTACTATAAAGATAACGCAACCCAATAAGATAGCACAAAACAAAGCCGAAATTGAATGAAACAAAAACGGAATAAAAAATCATTGTATCAATTTTCTCTTCCTCAGGGCCGACAAACTTCAAACCTTTAGTCAACCATTTTTTCCAGTTTGCCTGAGAAATTTCTAGGGACAGGCAACTTGAAATAAAAACAAAATAAATCAAAACAATAACACATTGTTTTTTGAATTGGTGACCCATTCTTTCTCTCTTCCTCAAGGGTGAGAAATTTCACTTACCTCTAAGCTTCAGAAGTTCCCCGCACGGGCCGCCAAATGCCACAGTCTGGCTGGGCACAAATGCCACAGTCTGGCTGGGCACACAATCACGAGCCACCACACAGCTTGTAGATTCAAACAGCAACTCTTTATTCCCGAACTCACACCAGCCGTCTACAATCACGTTCTCTGCCCAAATCCACGTTCTCTGCCCAAATCCACCTCCACTGGGCTTCTATCTCCAAAATATACTGGGCTTCTATCTCCCAAAAAATACTGTCTGAATCCCGTGAGAACTCAAGGGGAACTCAGGCAGCAGGATACGCCCTATTCCCAGCAGGAATAATCTTAAACCTTAAACCTGGAACCTAAACTGGGAACGCCCTAAACACGATTATCTTAAAACCGGGAACACCCTAATCTGCCTTGGTCCTTGAGCAAGGTCACCTACATTCAATGTCGCTGCAACATGTCAGCAACATGGGGTACGCTGACAAGGAAATTGTCATACCTACTTGGCTAATGGCTCCCAGCAACAGAGTATAAACAGATTGGTAATAAATAAGAATTGAATCAATAGTTATGCCTCCCAGCAAAGACAGACCTATAAGCAGATGGCCTCACAGGTGAACTTCACCTAACATTTAAATAATTAATATCAAAACTTAAGATCTTTCAAAAATTTAGAGGGAATACTTTCAAACTCTTTTTAGAAAGCCAAGCTATCCTGATACCAAAGCCAGATAAAGATACCACAAGAGATGAAAATATCCCTAAAGAACACAGACACAAAATTCTTTAACAAAATATAAGTAAATCAAATTTGAAAAATATTATCATCCAAATTGAGGATCATACCCCAAGACCAGGTAAAATTTGTCTCTGAGAAGTAAGTATGATTCAACATCTGCAAATCAACCACTGTAATACAGGATCAAAATTCCAGGATCAAAAATGGAATGGTCATTTCAACAGATGAAAAAACAAAATTGACAAAATCAACTTCTTTTGATGATTAAAAACTCTTAATAACTTAGATACACAAGGAATTTACTTCAACATAATAAAGGTCATAAGTGAAAAGTCCATAGCTAACATCACACTCATTTGGTAAAACTAAAAAGTTTTCCTCTAAAATCTAGAACAAAATGACCAAAGGTCACTTATTCTACTTTTAAACAGCATAATCATAACCAGAGCAATTAGCTAAGAAAAAGAAATAAAATTTATTCTAATTGGAAAAGAGGTACAACCACTATGGAAAACAATTGAGAGATTCCTCAAAAAATTAAAAATAGAACTACCATGTATGGTTTAGCATCCTCACTTTTACATATGTGTACAAAGTAAGTGAAGATCTTAGAGTGATGTCTGCATTTCAAAGTGGTGTTCCATGTCCACTGGAACATTATTCACAATAGCTAAAATATGGGAGCAACCTGAGTGTCTACTGATGAATAAATGACTTAAAAACTGTGATATGTGCACACAGTAGACTTATTTCCTTAAAGAGGAAGAAAACCCTACAGTTTGCAACACAATGGAAGAACCTGAATGACATTATGCTAAATGAAATGAGCGAGACATTTAAGGACAAATACTATATGATCTCATTTACATGATGAATCTGAAATACTTAAACCCATAGAAGCAGAGAATGGAAGGATGAGTACAAGATGATAGGGGAGGAAGAACAGAAACGTATTGATTAATCAAAATGTATGAAGTTTTTATATAAGATGAATAAGTCTTTAGATGTAATGTACAGTACATGCCCATAATTGATAATATTACACTAGATGTTAAGTGATGTCATCACAAATAATACTAGTAATAAATAAGGAGAGGAGAAGAAACTTTTGGAGCGGTTGTAGTTTTATGCCATAGATTGTGATAATAGTTTCACAAGTGTGTACTTATCTCCAAATTTACCAAGTTTTGTTTGTCTAGTGAATAAACTTTGAGTATGTCAACCATATCTAAAAAAAGTGGTTTAAAATAACTGTAATTAAAGTTATACATGAAATAAAATGCTCCAGGGAGAGAGAAATCAAGCAATGAAGAGATTTCTGCAGCAACTTATGGCATTTGTAATTTAATTCATAAGTGTAGAAAAGTTACTGGACATTTATAAAGTACAGGAAACTCATGAATATATTCAGATTTTGGAAAGAGCAGTAAGGCAGTGATATGGAAAAGGACAAAAACAAGAGGCAAAGAAATCAATTTATATTGAGTATAAACATTTGCAAAACATGATAAAAGCTACATTGTTAATAAACTAGGAACTCACATAACTGAGAGGAACTAAAAAAAACAATAGAAACAGGCAAAATATGCAACACATATTTAACAATATAAAAAAGTTAAAATTGTCAATAAAATATAACAGGATATTCAACTCATCTCTAAACCCAAACAAGAAAATAAAAACAATGCCATTTTGTCTGAATAATTGGACAACCTTTCATTTATGAAGGAAAGGAAAGGAGACATTCTCAAACAGTTGCAGAAAATGCAAATGCTTACAATATGTTTGCTAGAGAAGCAAAAACACTGAAGTCAAGTGACTGTGTGGTCCAGAGCGAGTTCCTCTGTTTATCCTCAGTTTCTGCCAATATAAAACATTTTGCATGTGGCCTTCATACTGCAATGCAAAAAACTGCACCATTTCTCCAAGATCTATTTACTACAACTTCTTTTGGCTTAATGACTCATCTTGTATGGTTTTAATTCCAATTTTTTTTTTTTGGACATAACTTGTTCAGCTTTATGTGTGAGGTTTATGTTCCTGGTTGAACTCCCTGAATTCCCTATGTGCACAAGGAGATTATCCAATACAAATCTGACCTCCTACACTCAAACTGGCCTCTGAGTTGGAGAGTTCCCCGACAAAGACAGTGATTGCCTGAAATACCACTTAGCAAAGTAGTAATGTGAAATAGTTATGAGGACAGATGCAGGAGCCAAAGGTGTGTACCACTTACAGGCTGTGTGACGATGGGCAACACCTTTCTGTAAAATAGAGAAAATTATCATCATTTACATGATAACATTGTTGAAAGAGACATTAATGTCATTTTGATATATATAACCTCAAAGAAAAAAGATATTGGCCTAAAATGGAGCATAGTCACTGGAAAAAACAGAGATTGTAGAAAAGCAAGCTTAGATGGGGCCCTAGCAGACTTGTTTTTCCTTACTTTAAATGTAGTTTTAAACCCTTCAGACAAAAAGAGAAGTTGTTGAGATTAGTTTCTAATATTTATACAGATGTTTATAATAATTCTCAAGGGAGTATGCATTTCTGAGAACTCAAATACATGATAATTCACTTAGGAGTTATTCCCTTAAGATTTATACATCTATATTTTCAGCAACCTATGTGATCTTTCAAAACTTCACTATCATTTTTTTATCATATTGCTTTTGTGATATTTACACCATGTTAATGTTACTTGAATCACAGTATCAAACTATAAATCTTGCTCAGCATTTATAAAATGGTACACTTTGTGTATTTCTCTTTTTTAAGGACTGGAAGACAGAGTTGGATCCCAAATAAAAACAGGTGACACAAACTTTATGGACTCCATCTGTGTGGATTTTCTCAGTTCTAATTCCTTCCAATACTTCATCCATTTTCAAGGTTATACCTGTCACCAATTCACTTCAGCTCCTCACACTCTTGATTTCTTTTGTGTCCACTATTTCCTATTTTTCCTGGTCAAAAATATAAGACTTTGTCAAGTCGTGATCTAAATTCATTTCCCCAAAGCCTGTCAACTGCCTCTGCCTCAAGGTCTTAGTCATCCAGGTGTTTTTTTTCCTTTTGTGGGAATGCCATTTTAAAGGATGAAAAGGCATCTATGGAGTTTATCTTAGAGAAATAATTTTTAAATGGATTGTGAACACCTTTTAACATTTGGCTTCATTAATAGAAATGCCGGATTATGCTGAGACAAACTTGAAATAATATTAATTAAAAGCAAATTATTACACGGGAGTTACATATGAATAATCTCTGTACCTCACTGAAGGGATGGTACATTAATTTGGACTTTTTTCTTTTTTTTTAATGTTTTGTTTTTGTTTTTAGAGAGAGAGAGAGAGAATTTTTTAATATTTATTTATTTTTTAGTTTTCGGTGGACACACATCTTTTATTTGTATGTGGTGCTGAGGATGGAACCCAGCAACCCATGCATGCCAGGCGAGCGCTCTACTGCTTGAGTCACATCCCCATCCCAGGACTTTTTTCTTCAACCTCAAGTTAGAGAAAACTCATCTAGCTAATGTAAGTAACCGAGGTAATCAGAAACCTATGTACAATAGAAATTCAGAGAGTCAAGCAGGCTTCTAGAATGAACAATATTTCTTTAACCTCTCCTTCTTTCAGTTAGTGTGTTTTATTACTCTCTCTCATACACACTGACTTGCTTTCCTGGACACTCTGTTTCTCTCTTTTGTAGACTGTTAGAAAAATATAACCATGAAACACAGATCCAAAACTAAATATCCAGAGAAGTGCCATCAATACTCAATTACCTTTCAACTGTATCAAAGAGAAGTTTCCTAGACAAGCAAGTGCTAAAAGAGAAGGTTTAGGTGATGGTGGGGGTGGGGAAGGCTGGAGGATCATGGCTTAGGGCAACTCCTTTAGCTAAGTGAAGAGAAAGCAATAAAAGAGGCAGAACTCAGGAAATGGTGATCAGGTAACCAACTAACAGAAAGGTTACACTACTTTCCTAAAAAGAGCAAGCACCGTTATTGGGGTAAACATTTCTCACTTGTAGTCTATAGCTATTGGATTGGTTGTGATACTCTACAAATAAATAAATGGAAGAATCACTGATGACTGATGTTAACTACAGATTTGGGGTGATAATGATGTGTCAATGTGTCAATTCATCCATTAAAACAAACATACCATTCTGGTAGAGAATATTGATAATAAGAGAAATTATGCATGTGTGGGACAAGGACATGTGGAGGAAATAACAGTATCTTCTTCTCAATTTTGCTGTGAACCTAAAACTGCTGTAGGAAAAAAAAAAACAGTCTATTTAAAAATCAAGTTCTAAGCTGGCTATGATGGTACACAATCACAGTCCCAGAAACTCAGGAGGTTGAGATAAGAGATCACAAGTTCCAGGCTACCTTTAGCAACTGAGTGAGACACTGTCTCAGAACTTACTTTTCTTTTTTTTTTTTTTTAAATTTATACAAAGGACAGGGAATGTAGTTCAGTGGTAAATACCTCTATGTTCAATTCCCAGTATACAAGAAAAAAAATATCAAGTTCTACACACACACACAGAGAGAGAGAAAAAAAAAAAAAAACCTGTTTTACTTTTAGGAAGAAAAAAAATATATACTTCCTTCGTTGTCTTTTAAATTGTTACTAGAATGAACAAAGCTTTATTAAATAAATAAAATTAAAAGAAAATATTTCTGATTGCCAGATTAAAATAGCAAACTAAGAACATGTATTAATCTTTTAATTTTCTCAGAATTTCATTTAGTGTATGGTAAAGACACATATGTGAGATAAATACATAACCACAGTAAGTTTTGGAGTAGAAAGACCATCCATGAACCAAATATTCTGCTGTTTTTTTGCACATTAAAAAGCAGGCAAAATTATAGAGGCAGAAAAACTGAATGCAGATGAAAACACAGGTTAAAAGGTAGAAAGGAACAGAGGACAGCAGTGAAAGAAATTATTCTTTCTAGAAAAGCCAGAAGCTAAGAGTTGGAAGGCCCAGAGACTTGGAAAGAACTATAGAGAAGCAATCAAAGGAAATAATTTAAAAACTGTCCACATCACTGCAACTTGGCTCCTCTCAACAGACTCCCATCCCCATGTGAATGGTGAATGACAGGTCTTGCATGTTCAGTGAGCATAAACAAAGAACTGTTTTCTGGAAAAAAAAAAAACAAACAAACAAACAAACAATGAATCAATCAACTGATTGGGAATAGCAAATGTTCTAAGTCTGGAATGTTCTGCACAGATTCAAGACACCAATGTCACTAGGCAAACACCCACTCAAACTCTGAGAAACAGTCGTTTTTGCTAACCAGTGTTCTATTTCAGACAAGATACCCAACTAGCCAGTCATACAAACAGACATTTGGGATCTCGACTGCTACTACAAAACAGAAAGCAGGATGTATCCTAGCAAAACCAGGTTTAGCCAAACAAAGAAGCAAACAACAACAACAAAAAAAGATGCTGTGTTGAATTAGCATTTATCCCCGCCCACACACCCACCCAAGAAAAAAAATCATGAATAATCCTATTTATTAAGTAAAAACTCTCTTTTTCTTCCTTTACCCTTAAAAGAACCCTCATCCTTTATTCAGATGGAGAGATGATCTGAGAGTGTTATTTTTCATGGCTTCTCCTTAATCTTCAGCTAAAGAGTAAGCTTTCCTGCAATGCATAATTGGCTCATGGTTTTTCTATTGTTTCCATGACTCTAAGAGGATGAAAGTTCCCATTCTGGGGACAGGCACTATGACACATGCATATGTTATTCTCAAGGATTCAAGAGGAAGCTGAGGCAGGAGGATCACAAGTTCTAGGTCAGCCCCTGTAATTTAGTGAAATCCTCTCTCAAAATAAACATGAAAATAACTGAGGATGTAGCTCAATAGTGGAGCACTCTTGGGTTAAATCCCCAGTACTGGGGAGAAAATAAGAACCCAGTATGGGTCAGAAACTGTTAATGCACTCATTTCCTCCAGGGAATCCTGCGGGCAGACTGATAACCTATTTGCCATCTAAATACTCTCTAAATATCTTCAGATTAAATCTGCTTGTTATCAGTAATGCCACACATACATGTGAACACAGAAACACACATACACAATGAGCTTGCTGTTTGCCTATTTAGATAAGGAAAATGTCTGATGCTACAGAGTAGCAGAAGGAATTCATGCCAGCAACTGAAGCCAATCAACAATGTATTTTATTCTCAAAGTTAAATGGAAATTCAATTGTCATAGGATAATTAGTAAAAAATCATTATGGAAATAGTACTATCATAAAGAATGAGTGGATCTGTTGTTTTGTCCTATGCCATGTAGGATATTGAGCAACACCACTATGCTTTACCCAACTAGAGGCCAGCATCCTCAGTCCCCATTCTTGACTATATAAAATGTTTCAAGGGTTAAAGGTATAACTCTGTTTTAGAGTATTTGCCCAGCATGTAAGGTCCAGTGTTTGATCTCCAGAACCACATAACAAAAGGAAAACAATGTCTTGAGATCTTCTACATGTTCACTGGGGGAAAAATAATCATTTCAGAACCACTGGTGTAGAGGAAGAAACAATAATTTGATATGGAGGAAGTTTATGAATATTTTAAAGGAATGATATCAGCTTAAACTAAAACTAAAAGGGAGAGACATAAGGAAAATAAAGTAAAGAGCCATCTTTGGATATTTAAATCAGAAACAGGCTATGAGAGCTACTTAGTTGCAAAATACTTTATTTCTATGAAAATGACATTACTCTCATTAAGAGACAGATTTATGCCTACTTTAAATTTGAGTTGACTATCTGATTGCATTAAGTAATAAAATACAGTGCCTGAAATGCTATGCCAGGTTCCAAATCATGGCCTCCAAGAGCTGGCAGCTTCTACTTCTGTCTCTTTGAAAGCTTATTTTTATAATTCAGCTGGGATGTGAGATTCCTAATACATATGGAAAGGATATGTGTAGGTATTTCAGTAAACGCCTTAACTGAACCTGAACTTGGGCATCTCAGTAGTAAGGTTTTTGATGATCAGTCTCTGACTGCAACCACAGGAAAGCCCAAACAAGAACCACCTAGCTGATCCTGGTCAAATAATACAGTATTATGTTAAGCCACTAAAACTTTTAGTGGTTTGTTATAGATAGTTGATATTTAGGGAAGAATTTCTGGGTAATTTCATTGATCTTCCAGAGATTAAACGCTTGATCATCTCAACAGACAAGCAACTTAAACCAGCTAAAATGCTGGCTGAAAGATGAGAGAAAATCTCATGAGTGATAGAAACAAGAGATGATGAATATCTACCATGGTCTTGGACAAAATGGCAACTATACTTTGGGAACTATACTTTGTTCCACTCAGACTTCTATACTAAATCTTATAAAAATCTCAACAGATCATCTCCTTGAAATATCAAATTCTGAATCGACTAAATGTGAGATTATCAAGACATCTATATAGTGGAAGGGCTGGGTGAGACACCTCTGACAGCATGGATCACATCATATAATAATAAATATCAGTGGTAAAAAATTTAATGATCCTAAGGAGAAATAAACAACAATGGGGAGTACTAGTCTATGTATTCATACTCCAGCATCCTGTATTCATGGTGGAAAATTCTGGAAATTTTTACATACCCTTTCTCATAAGATGCTGAGTAATTGGTTTCCATTATTCAAAGAAGCCATATTGATAAAACACACACTAAATTTTCTTCCTTGTCAACCACCTCTAGGCCACCTCTATTCATTTTTTTCAGGAAGATAATGAGAAAATATATTTGGGTAGATCGTCACTCCAATTGTGGGCTATATTATTCATTCAGACTGCAATAACAGAATACCTAATCTGGATGACTTATAAACCACAGAAATCTATTTGTAATAGTTTAGGAAGTTGGGAAATCCAAGACCATGGCACTGGCAGCTTTGGTATCTGATAAAGGCCTGCTTCCTGGTTCGTGAGTGGCCATCTTTGCATTGTGCCCTCACATGGTGGAAGAGGAAAAAAAAGCTCTCTGGGAGTGTTTCTATAAGAGAATTACTTTTATTAATGAAGTCTCTACCCTTATGACTTAATCAACTCCCAAAGGCCCTACCTCCAAGTGTTATCACATAAGGGCTAAGGATTTGAATGTATCATTTTGGAGGGTATAAACATTCAAATGGGAATTATAACTAAGGACTGGATCACGTGATCCAGGAAAAGCAAGCTGAGAAATTAATCTAATGTTGTCCTAGTTTTTAGCACCTTAAGAGTGCATGGCAGAAGGAATTCAAGTCTATTCCTTCTAAATTTCAGATATACAGGATTATAATAAGCAGTCTATCCATTCGAACATTTGCTCATAATGTACAATTTCAAAACACAAGAGGAAATAAACCACAATGATGAAAAAATAACTAGCCATAGTAGGTTTATTCATTTTAAAATTTTTTATTTTATTTGTTCTTTTTATATATACATGACAGTAGAATGTATTTTGACATATTATATATATATATACATGGAGTATAACTTATTCTAATTTGGATCCTATTCTTGAGGGTTGTGCATGATGTGGAGTAACCCTGACCATGTATTAAAATACAACCTAGGAAAGTTATGTCTGATTAATACTACTGACCTTTCTGTTCCTCTACCCCACCTTCCCTTTGCTACCCTTTGTATAATCCAGTGAATTTCTATTCTTCCCCTCCCCATGCTTCCTTGTCATGGTTTAACATCCACACATCAGAGAGAACATTCAGCCTATGTCTTTTGGGGTCTGACTTATTTCACTTAGCATGATATTCTCCAATTCCACCCATTTACCAGCAAATGCCATAGTTTCATTCTTCTTTATGTCTGAGTAATATCCCATTGTGTACATATGTAATATCCCATATGTACATGTTTTCTTTATTCAATCATCTGTTGAAGGACACCTAGGTTGGTTCCATAGCTTTCATATTGTGAGTTGAGCTGCTATAAAAATTAATGTGGCTTCATCAATGTAGTATGCTGATTTTAAGCTCTTTGGGTATAGACTGAGAAGTTAGATAAATGGATTAAAATAGTGGTTACATTCCAAATTTTCTAAGGAATCTCCAACCACAGTGGTTGGAGACCCACCAGCAATGTATGAGAGTACCTTTGTCCCCACATCCTCACCAACATTTATTGCTACTTGTAATCTTGATAATTGCCATTCTGATTGGAGTAAGATGGAATCTTAGTTTTAATTTGCATTTCTCTAATTGATAGTGATGTTGAACATTTTTTCATATATTTTTTGACAATTCATATTTCTTCTGTGAAATGCTTGTTCAGTTTCTTTGCCAATTGGATTACTTTTTTTTTTTAGTGTTAAGTTTTTTGAGTTCTTTCTATATCCTGGAGATAAGTACTCTATCTGAGGTGCAAGTGGTAAAGATTCTATCCCATTCTGTGGTACCTCTGTTTATATTCTTGATCACTTCCTTTGCAGTGAAGAAGGTTTTTAGTTTGAAACCATCCCATTTATTGGTTCTTAATTTTACTTCTTGTACCATAGGAGTCTTATTGATGAAGTCATTTCCTAAGCTGACATGATGGAGATTTGGGCCTACTTTTTCTTCTAGTAAGCACAGGATCTCCAGTCTAATGCCTAGGTCCTTGATGCACTTACAGTTGAGTTTTGTGCAGGGTGAGACACAGGGGTCTAATTTCATTTTATTACATATGGATTTCCAGTGTTCCCAGCACCATTTGTTTAAGAGGCTATCTTTTCTGCAATGTATATTTATGGAGCCTTGTCTAGTATAAGATAACTGTATTCATATGATTTTGTCATTGTGTCCTCTATTCTATGCCATTGGTCTTCATGTCTGTTTTTGTGACAATATCATGCTATTTTTGTTACTGTAGCTCTATAGTATAATTTAAGTTCTGGTATTGTGATGTCTCCTGTTTCACTATTCTGGATAAAGTTTGCTTTGGCTATTCTGAGCCCCTTATTTTTCCAAATGAATTTCACAATAGATTTAGATCTCAAAGACTTTCATATTTATGTTGCCAGATAAAATATAAAATAATTATTTTTAAAATGTTTGTAGAATTCAAATAAAGTTGAAAATATAAAATGTAATAATGTATTATCAAAATAGAACACAAATATTTATTAATAGAAACCAAAATACCAGGGAAATTAAAGAGAACATATTTAATTTCAATTTTAAAGCTCTAGTGTGGAATGAAGATCAAATTAGACACAAGAAAAGAAAGAATTAGTAAATGAATTGAAGACCGAGATAATGAAACTTCCTAAAATATGGTTCAGAAAGTAAAAATTATTTACAATATTAAACATGGTATTGAATATAGTATAAAATAATATAAAATATCATTGAAAGATGGTATTAAAAAGTATCAATAAATCCAGGCACAGTGGCACATGGTTGTAATCCCAGCAGCTCAGGAAGCTGTGGCAGGAGAATTGTGAGTTCAAAACTAGCCTCAGAAACTTAGTAGGGCCCTAAGTATCTCAGTGAGACCCTATCTCTAAATAAAATATTTAAAAAATGGCTGGGGATACAACTCAGTGGTTAAGTGCCCCTGGGTTCAATGCCCAGTACCAAGAAAAGCAATTCCAGTATTAGGTGATTGGATTATTAAAATATGTTCAAATTGAACTGATACAAGTAACTTATACCTCAAAAAATCAAGGTGAAACTATAGACTCTTAGCACTAAGAAAAAATCTTGAAGGCATCTAGAAAAAGATTATTTCAAAGAACAGCAATTAGAGTAATCACAAAATAATCAACAATGGAAACCAAAGGGAAGTAGACTAATATTTTTCAGTTATAAAGCACTAGTGCCAAAAATATGGGTTTCCTGTTTTTTGAAAAATATTTTTGACATATAAGTATAATTAAGAATAACATGGGCTGCAGTATTAATGATAGAGTGCTTGCCTAGATCAATACCCAGCACCTCAAAAGAAAAAGAAAAGCATAAAGACAAAATCAAGCCATTTAAAAAACACAAGTTAAAGAATTTGTCACCAAAAATATATCATTAAGAAACTTCTAAAAATGTAATGTAGATATAAAGAAAATGAAATTTCAAAGGGAAATTCACATATAATAAGAAGATATAGCTGAAAACAGGTAAATATTTTTAAAATATTTAAATATTTAAAGAATAACAAAATCTAATTTGGAGATGAAAAAGAACAAAATGAAAATACTAATTAGCTGTGTATTGATGATGATAACATTGTTATGGAGATGAAGTTTTCTTAAGTCTTTGGAGTAGTAGTATGGAACAAATGAATGTCATAATTTTAAGAGTGTATAAATTTAAAACATAGGTTAAAAGAATCAGAGAAAATTTGAAAATATAATAAAAAGGAGAAAAATAGAAACAGAACAAATCCTTTTAGTTTTGAAAGAACAAAAAGAAAAATACAAATATGACTTAGTACACATAAATTCGAATAATTTTTCATTTAAAAGAAAAAAAATATGCCAGATATTGTTTTTTTTTTTTTGCAGGGGATGATACTGGACACCAAACCCAGGGATGGATATATATATATATATATATATATATATATATATATATATATATATAGAGAGAGAGAGAGAGAGAGAGAGATGGATATAGATATATAAAATCTCCAATCCTCATATCAGATTTAAAAAAAAAAATCATCAATGCCAAGAGTAAAAGTGTAGGAAATAATATATTGGGCACTATTAGGGTTTTATGTGTTAGGCAATGCAGGAATACTCAGAAGTAAAAAGATTGGACTATGACAACTATAACGTCATCATGGGTTAATCCATTTGATGTATCGACAATTTGAATGACTAGGTGATAATTGTAAGCAGATGGAGTGAGGCTGGAAGAAGCATGTCCCTGGGGGTTTGGTTTTGGACTGTATCTCTCCCTAGTCCCTTTCTCACTCCCTCTGTCTTTATCTCCATCTCTTTCTGCTTCCTGGCTGTCATGGCCTGAGTAGCTTCTGCCCCTTCTTTCATGATGTTCTGCCTCACTTTGGGCCCATAGCAATGGATTTGGTCGATCATTGACTGAACCTCTGATACATCCATCCAAAATAAACTTTTCCAGTGCAAAGTTATTCTTTTTTGGAACTTTTGATTAAAGCAAGGTAAAGCTGACTAACAAAGGCACATATAAAAACATGACATCAGTAAAGCTGGTATGTGATGCTGTTGCAGATTTTTTAAATATTATTAATAGAAAGTTACTCCCTAATAATGGCAAATAATATGACTCATTAAATAAATAACAGTTCTAAACTTAAGAAAATATAAGGCAGAAATACAGAAATATACAAAGAAACTGATAATATTCAATATTAAAATGTACATTTTAAATATATTTCTTTTATTTTTTCATGAACTAGCACCAATGAAGATATAAAATATTTTAAATCAAGATTAATTAACTTGGTCTAATGGAAAAATGTATGAAATATACCAAATCAACATGAAATATTTACAGAATTCATCAAGTAAATAAGCTAAAAATATTTTCAAAGAATCTGTAATCTTGCTACACAATGTACTAAAGATAAAAATCAATTACAAAAATACAAGTAAAAACACCCACCAATACACATAGAAAAATATACTTCAAAAATACTTTAAAAATATTTAAAAATGAAAAATATAGTCAGGTGTAATGGCACATGCCTATAATTCCAATGGCTTGGGGAGACAGAGGCAGGAGGATCACAAGTTCAAACTAGCTTTAGCAACTTAGCAAGGCCCTAAGCAACTGATTGAGACCCTGTCTCTAAGTAAAATACAAAAAAAAAAAAAAAAAGGCTGGGGATGTAGCTCAGGGATAAAGTGCCCCTGAGTTCAATCCCCAGTATGATAATAATAATAATAATAATAATAATAATAATAATAATAATAATGAAAAGTATAAATTGAATTATAATGAAAATAATACATATCAATATATCAATATTGAGATGCAACTAAATTACATATGGAGAAACATTTAGTCTTAAATTTTAGGTAAATTTTTTGTGAAAAGAATATGCGAGTGACTAAAATATTTCATTGTCTGGACAATTACAGTTCATTCATTCACCCAATTTAACAACCCCTAATTTGTTTTCAATTTTTGAAAATTATGAAGGAAATTGCTATAAACATCCTTGTGTTGATTTTGTATAGACATAAATTTTCAACATTATGAGGCAAATACAAAGGTGTACATGTTTCATTTTTCTTTATTATTATGTTTTTAAATATTTTTGAACTTATAAGAACATAAAATTGTACATATATTGTACTTGGAGTACAACACATGATGCTTAAATGCATGTATACTTTGCCTATTTCCTCAATTATCATTTCTTTATGGTGAAAACTTTCAAACTGTAAGAAATTGCTAAACTGTCTTCCAAAGTGTCTTCCATTTTTCATTCCCATCAACAATAAATGAACATTCTTGTTGCTCCAAATCCTTGCCAGCATTTAGTGTCACCCATGTTCTGGATTTTGGCCATCCTGATTGGCATGTAAAAGTGCCTTGTTGTTGTTTTACTTTGAATTTCCTTAATAGCATATGATGTGGAGTATCTTTTCATGTGCTATTTGACATCTGTACAACCTTTTGGTCAGGTGAATGTTTATGTCTGGGGCACAATTTTACTAAATTGGGTTGTTTGTTTTCTTATTGTGGATTTTACAAGATTATTGTATATTTTTAAAACAATCTTAACCCTGTCTATGGCTAGTCATTATCTGTATATTGTTTTATACAGAGCAGAAATTTTTGATTTTAATGAAATCTAGCTTTATAATTCTTTTATGGGTGTGCTTTTGTTGAATTATGTAGAAGCCATTGTCAAACCCATCTCATTTCTCTCCTGGGTTATCCTATGCTTTTTTTTAAAATTTGCACATATGTTTGTGATCCATTTTGAGTTAATTTTTGGGAGGGTTGTATAATCTATGTCTACATTCATTTTTTTTTTTAACATTTGAATGTCCAGTGATTCTAGCACTATGTATTGAGAAAACTGTCTTTTCTTCATCATGTTGCCTTTACTCCTTTGTCAATGACTAGGTAACTACATTTATATAGGTATATTTCTGAAGTGTCTCTTGTTCCATGGATTTATTTTGTTCTTGTTTTTCCAATACTATATTCTCTTGATTATGTGGCTGGAGAGTAAGTTCTGAAGTTAGGTGCTGTCAATCCTCCAACTTTGTTCTTCTCAATATTCTACTGGTTATTCTGAGTCTTTTGTCATTCCATATAGCCTGTAGAATCAGTTTGTCAATATCCACAATATAATTTACTAAGAACTTACTTGGGATTGCATTGAGTCTATAGGTTAAATTGTGAAGAACTAAGACCTTAAAAATATTCAGTCTTCCTCTCCATGAAGATGGACCATCTCTCCATTTATTTAGTTCTTGTTTGATTTTGTTGATCAGATTTTGTTTTTCTATTGTAGATCTTATATAGATGTTGTTCGGTTTACACTTAAGGGTTTCATTTTGAGGGTGCTAATATGAATGGGATTGTGTTTTCATTTTTATGTGAAGTTCAGGGTGAGAAAGAATGCAAAAACAAAAGCTGTGGAATGGTAGAAATAATGGATGACTTGGTCATAGTTTTACTCTCTTCTCTGCCACTGCCCCTGACCAGTCTGTTTTGAAATCTTGGCATGTTTCAGAAGACAACAGGATCAAGTATAGGCAAAGGCTTTAGTTTTTGGTTTAATAAGATGAAAAATGGCATAGTTTTGATGACTAGTTTTGAACTCTCCATTGAAATAGTTTAACTTTCCATCTAAAACACCCATAAATACATGATTGCATTCTTCATTTAAGTGTTATCTTTGTTATACTATAGTAAATTACATGTGTTGTTATTCTCTCTCACTCTCTGGTTTTTATGTTGTATATGCTAAGTCAGTCAGTCAATTTGTAGGTTTAAGTAGTAGATCAACTCCATCAAATGCTGTTGAGGCATTGAGAATAGAAATTGTCCACTTGGTTTATCAGTAGGAAAGCCACATCTGACCTTGTCAAAGCAGTTTTGATGGAGTGGGTGGTTGAGTTAGGATGTGAAACTGAAGAAGTGTTGAAAAGTAAATGTCTGTGCAAGGGCATGATATGTGGAAGTCACTCAACTGTAAAGACCACAATAAAGTAAAAACCTGTAGCAGGAGAACCCTGAAGGATTCAAGGAAGTTTTGTTATTTTATTTATTTGTTTTGTATTGGGGATTCAATCCAGGGGCACTTAAACACTGAGCCACATCCTCAGCCCTTTTGTTACATTTTATTTAGAGACCAGGTCTGGCTAAGTTGCTTACAGCCTCACTAAATTGCTGAGGCTGGCTTTGAACTTGTGATCCTCCTACTTCATCTCTCAAGCTGCTGGGATTACAGGCATGTGCCACCATGCCTGGCTACCTGTTTTGTTATGGAAATTAAAAGAGCACAACATTTTTTTCATGATACAGTAGAGAGAAAAGTTGGTCATGTGAATATTCAGATTCCACCTTTTGGAATTCTAAATTCATCATAATCCTACATCATTCCCCTCCCTCCAGTCTACCTATCGGGATACCATCCTCAAAGCAATTTGTAGAACATTTACACCTGGTTACCTAAACCAAAATCCACCCTAAACTGCTTCTTTTCTTATTTTCTATATGTAGATAGTCACTCAGTGCTACAAACTTCAGCTCTTAGACGATAAAATCCTTCTTCTCTTTCCCATACTACTACCAATATCCTGAATTTATAGTTTCCATTCAGTCTCCATGGCTCTAGCATGATCTATAAAATTTACCTTCTCTATTGCTGCCAAATAACTCTATAATACACATGTCCTGCTTAAAAGCCTCTGATGGTTTCCCAATAAACGAGAATAATTCCTGAATCTGATTTCTCAGAACATCCTACCAGTACTCTTAAGCAACAGTCCTACTTACATACTGCACTATTTAACTCTCCGACCCTAGACTAAACTAACCTCATTTGACCTTATTGTGGTTCTGTTAAAACAAAAACAAACAAACAAACAAACAATAACAACAACAACAACAAAAAAAAAACCCACCACAGATGCTACTGTGCTATTGTCCCCTCTGGGGAGTATATCTATTTTTTTTTTTCAGAACCTTACTGTGTTTTTCTGTTGTCCAAGCTGGTCTTAAACTCATAGGCTCAAGTGTTGTTCCTACCTCAGCCTCCCAAGTAGGCTGCCTTCTTCAACTTCATCATCCTGAACCCTTATTCTGTACCCCTGTAAAATAAAGCAGCAACTTCACCATCTCTTGACAACCTAAATAAAGTCTTACAAACTCTATCACCAGGGGTCTTGAGGTTTCACCTGCCTTTCATTATAAGAAGTAATAACTGAGGTCACTAATTGAGAGTTTAACAATTTTCAGTGATCCACTCTGTCATTTTTCTCTCATTCTGATGCAGAATTATGAATATTTATTGTACATAAGACTTTAAATCCATATATTCAATAATTTAAAATTCTTAATCACAATCAATATTATATTAGAAGCTTGTACAACACTACAGCACATTCCTAGGAAAGTTTCATTTCCTATGAAAGTGGAAAAAGGATGACATAATCAATATCTCAGATGTTGAGTTTCTCTAATACTCTCAGTTCTAGGAAAGATGGCATATCAGTATATCATCATATGACTTTTTATAAGATTTTGATTTCACCAGTTTAGTAATAGATAAAACTTCTAAATCATTCGTTAAAAAAAGACATAGCTAAAATTCAAATTCAGTTTAGCTGTGACTGCAATCACAGCACAAGTAAATTAGTGCTAATGCAAAAGAAATGAGTACAGACCAATTAGAGGGAAAAAAAATCTAAGAATGAATGTAGCCACAAAAGGCTTTAATTGAAGTTAATCTCACAGAAAAAAAAGTGCTAAGTGAACAAGGCAAATTGAAATAGTCATCAACAATGCAGATGTGCTTAACAAGGGAATCTTAGCCTTTCTGGAAATTTGGATGAACTGAACCCTGACTTCTACATTTCCACAACCATTCCCTCTATAGCTCTGTCCCATCACTAAAGAAAAGAAAAAAAATGATCTGTTTTAAGATTAAAAGCATGTATTGCTAATTCTAAATATTTCTTACTTTCAATTAGTAAAATTGAAACTCTAGAGAAATATTTTTCAGTGTGAAAACTAATTCACCTTGACTCTAGTATTTCAAATCACCCCAACACTTCTGCAAAATATAGACCAATTTGAATACTAAGTTCAAGGCCCTTTCCTAGATGATTAACATGAGTTAAACCTCAATTAAACATCACAGAAACATGGCAAGGTTTGCATTATTAGTCTTTGTTTATGAATTAGAATTTTAAGGTTCAAAATGGTGAAGATAATTTTCCCAAGCCTGTACAACTAGTCGGAAAGCTTCCATGAAATTTGGAGTCTATCAATTTCCACAGTTGTTCTTTCTACTGTTCTGCATAAAAATGAGTTACAATTGAGACTCCAGTGAGGGGTAACTATATTTAACTGTAAGAAACTAAGGATCTCATAAGAGCTGTAAAAAAGACCCTCTTCTGATGTCCCAAATCACAGAGAAGCAGAATGAAGGGCCTCAGCCAAAGGGCTCAGTGAAATTGGACTGAAGGTCAAAGATCACCTTTCTTAGTCTAGCTATTCAATGACAAGATTGGTGAGGAAGAAGGGAATAATTAAAAGTGACTGTTTAATCACTAAAATAAGCATTATTTTCTCCATGGACATAAGTTTCAATATTTTGCATCCAATGTATTGACAATGTAATTAAGAAACAAAGAAGTATGGGTACTACAGAGTTCTCATCATGGCCTACTTTTCCATATACTCTCGGCAGTCTTGGAGCCAGGTAGGACACATGGCCAATTTGGGGAAGTCTACTTTGTACTGACAGTTCTACTGGGAGTCTATACATTACCAGATTGTATACATACAACACTCCTTCAGCAGAAGGAAACTCAAGTGTGATTCCCTTCCCCAAATCAAAGTGTAGAAAAACTTAAACGAAAACAGGAAAAAAGAAGCCTTTCATTTTCAAAGAAGAAGAAAAGCAATTTGCTGTAAAGGCAGTACCAATATGAGGAGCCTAGCTCCCCTGGTTCAGCCACATTACTGGACTTAATCACCTTCCATGTTTAGTTTTTAAGCTTCCATTGCAAAGAAAAGGCTTAAAATCTGGTCTGAATCCAAATCTAAAATTAAAGTTAAATCAACAGAATTTATATTAGTTTCCTACTATAGTGTACTACTCAAAATACTCAAATTTATCCTCTTAAAGTTCTGGAGCTCAGAGTCTAGCTATAAAATCCAGGTGTTACAGGGCTATATTTCTTTTGGAGGCTCACAGCTTTCTTGCCTTTTCCAGCTTCTAGAGACTGCCTGAATTCCTTGGTTCTTAGCTCCTTCCTCCATTTCCAAAATCTACCAAGAAGCACCAGCCAATTTCTCTGGAATTCTGACCTCTTCTGCCTGACTTTTTCTCTTTTAGGAATCCTTATAATAACACTGGGCTCATCCACATAGGTCCATAGGTGTTCCTTCTATCTGAATATTAAACAACATCTGCAAAGTCCCATTTTCCCTGTTACCTAACAGGTATAACACATCATGATATGGGCACTGGGTGGGAGCCTGGGCAATTATTTACCTACCACAGCATATTTGTCTGGAATTCATATATTCTGATCTGGAAACAAAGATTCTGAAAAGTTCATAAATAAAAATTGTGATTTCCTATTCTTTTTTTCTTTTTTGAGTTCTTTATTGTGGACTGTTTGTCTATCATTGCAACATTATTATACAGTCTCAATTACAATAGCTTTAGAATAATTCTTGATATTTGGCAAGAAAAAGTACCCTCACTTTTTATTCTCTTTTCATGAGAGACTTGATTACATATTTATTTTGGAATCAGCTTGAAACTTTAAAAAACTTCTTATAGTTTTTATTAGAATTACATTGACTCTATAGATCAGTTTGGGAATACCTGAAATCTTCATAAGCTAGAGTATTTTAGTCTATGGACATGGCATATTGCTCCATTTGTTTTCATTTTCTTTAAATGTATTTCATTGATTTGAAATTGGAAAGGGAATTATTTTTAGAAATTAGACTTTTGTTGTTTATTATTATTTTTACTAATTATTACTAGTTTACATTTGGGATACATATTTTATTGGAATATAATTAATTTTTATTTATTAATTCTAAGATAAGGAATATTATTACAGTGTCTTATTAATTGCAATAATTTACAGTTTATTTTGGAATTTCTTTTCAAACATTTTTAAAATTCATGTTAGTTATTCATGACAATGGTAGAATGCATTTATGTCCTTTGATATATCATATATAGATGGAATATAATTTCTCATTTTTCTGAGTATACATGTTGCAGAGTCATGTTGGTCATTTAGTCATTTAGTCACATATATACATACAGTAATAATGTCTGTTTCATTCTACTATCTTTCCTATCCCATATAGCTTCCCTTTCCCTCCCATCACTTCCCTCTACCTAATATAAGGTAATATTATTCTTCACTAGCTCCCCCTGCCTTATTATGAATTAGCATCCACATAATAGAGAAAGTATTTGGCCTTTGGTTTTATGGGATTGGTTTCTTTCACTTAGCATAATGTTCTCCAACTCCAAACATTGACTGGAAAATTCCATGATTTTACTCTTCTTTAAAGCTGAGTAATATCCATTGAGTATATATAACACATTTTCTTTTTCCATTCATCTACTGAGGGACACCTAGGTTGGTTCCATAGTCTAGCTATTATGAATTGAGCTGCTATAAACATTAATGTGGCTGCTTCATTATAGTATGCTGATTTTAAATCTTTTGGGTATACAACAAGGAAACTATAGAACTAAATAATACAATCAATCATTTAGACTTAACAGACATATATAGAATATTTCATTCATCAACGAGCAAATATACTTTCTTCTCAGCAGCACATGGCTCCTTCTCTAAAACAGAGCATATCTTATGCCACAAAGCAACTCTTAGCAAATATAAAAATGTAGAGATACTACCGTGCATTCTATCAGACCACATGGAATGAAATTAGATATCAACAATAAAATAATAAATAGAAGCTACTGTAAAAAATGGAGACTAAATAATACACAATTGAATGATCAATGGATAGTAGAAGAAATCAAGGATGAAATAAAAAAATCCTTAGAGGTAAATGAGGACACTGATACAACATATCAAAATCTCTTGGACACTACAAAGGCAGTACTAAGAGGAAAGTTTATTGCATTGAGTGCATTCATTAAAAGAATAAAAAGTCAACAAATAAATGAGACCTAATTCTACATCTCAAAGCCTTAGAAAAAGATGAACAAATCAACACCAAAAGCAGTAGAAGGCAGGAAATAATTAAAATCAGAGCTGAAATTAATAAAATTGAAACAAAAGAAATAATTGAAAAATTTGACAAAACAAAAAGTTGATTCTTTGAAAAAATAAATAAAATTGATAAACCCCTGTCCATGCTATTGTGATTTCCTATTTTTGCATGGAGGACAATGTGAAAAACACTTTTGAGTATCAATTAACAGAGTTCTTAATACAGTTTCAAGGACCAAAATAACTTTTTTTTCAACTTGGTATGTAAGAAATAATTTACATTTGGGATACATAATACAATAAAACAAAAACATATTTGATGAGACGAGAAGCAAACTCTACCATAATAAAAGCACATGCCAAAAAGTTTAAGGCCAAATGTATGAAGGATGGTATACACTTACCACAGAATGAAGATAAACTTGAATTTTAGGCACTTCTGTGCACTGTCTGGATGATTATTGATAAGTTATTTAATAAATCTATAACTTAGTTTCTCATAGGTGGAATGGAAAGTGTTTTGGATCACTGTTACACTTTAGGTTAGTTGGGAGGATTAGGGAACATACTCCTAAAGTCCCTCTCTCAGAGGTTGATCCAGAGTAGCTGCTTGCTAAATAGCAATTGTGTTTACACTTCTTTCAACTCAGTTGTTGTTCTACAGGAACTCTGTATGCACAGATGTTTGCATTATATGGTTAAAATGTACATTTGTGTCCCTGAATTAAATTTGGCTTCCAGAGAGTGCCTGCAGGGCTAGAACTCCTTTCATTATAATATAAAACAAATTGCCTGATAAATTATCCAATAACAAATTAAAGAAATAGTCAAGTTTTGACAATTAAATTACACAAAGCTCCGAATGCCACAGTCACAAAACTGAAAATAGACAACACCAGTATGCTAACTCAGCTAAGAGAACACTGATACCAAGATTTACCATCCGCAGACTATCACACACAACATAAATAATCTTCTGACTTGAATTAAAGGTCAATTTAATAAATAAAGAGACATATAGATCTTACAGTGTAGATATAATTACTGACCTCTTTTTCTGGTTTCTTTAGGTCATTAAGTAATTTCTGACACCACCATCCCAAGTCAGCATCAAAATGAAAAGGTTTTGACCTAGATGGTCATATACAAATTATTTCAAACCTCAATTAAGTTAGGATACATAGAGCATTTTTCTTAGAAAAGTAAGTATTCACTATGGAGTAGGTAATATATTCCTTGAAAAAATCTACAACAAGGTTACACAGAACACTATTCTATAAATTTTTTTAAAAAATTACAAATGTTGATAGTTAATATTCTTATTTTAGCTATTAAAAATATCCAGTGCTGCATTTCTGGACTAATAATTCACCGAAATAATGTGTTTCTACTAGAAAAATCTGTAAAACATTGAAGAAGTGAATTTCATCCATAAAACAAGAGAAATAGCTTCTTGTTGTAGGATCTATGTCATACATCAAAATATACATATTTTTTCCTCAAATCTGTAATCCATCTCACCTGTGAAGATTGTAGTTTTAAACTTAATATGAAAATTACAAACTCCATCCCATTGCCTTCCATATCCATAAACAAAATAGAATTAAACTAAAGCAATGATAATTCATCCTTTTATAACACTGTTTCCTCGGAGGAAATGATTTTTTGGTTTCTTGTCTTATTCTTCTGAAGAATGAGTGAAAATCAGAAAACTTTTATTGACTTTTGAATTTAAAAATATAAGAAGCACATAAGACAGGGTCAGTCAAGCCAAGGAATCCTCCACTGTTAAAGCACCAGAGAGTCAGCTCATATTGCCATATGTCTTCTTGATTTAATCAGTGTGATTTCATCAATCTTGGGATGAAGAATAAAAGAAAGTTTATATTTCTAGTATTGCTAGAACTCCATAGTTTTAATATTGTCAAAGAATTAGGTCTTGAGGGATTTACAATGGGAGCCTTCAGCTATCTATGCATCTAAATTATTGAAGCTGGGAAAACTATTAAAATAAGAAGAATATAAAATGGCAAGTACCTCAATGTGAGGCCTTTGTAGCAGGATATGGTGTTAAATGAAGCTAACCAATTTCCACTTTGTAGTTTTGATAGATGTCCAGAGGGCTTTTTGAAAGTAAAACAAAATGAAAGGAACAAAAGCTGAGTGATGATTTTATCAGGAGACCCCTGGTTTATACTTTAGTTCAATTTTGGCAAGTCAATATAAGAAAGCTCAGAAAATACTAGATAACTTCTCTTCCTTCAAAACTCATTTCATCTCACATCCAAGAGCATACCCTAATGTGTTCATTTCATCATTTTCCTGAAGTTAAACTTCACTTGTATTCTCAATCAAGAGAAAACATGACTGAGTTCATCCCGGTCTATAGTAACTTGGTATACTACTTTAATAAACCCAGTGTTTTTCATACCGCATTTGCTGAAAAAAATGAATTAATTATCTTGTCAAAAAATACTTGCAAAGTATCCATATAATGTTGTTTTAATAAAAAATGATAAAAACAAGATATTGGCCTTACCCTCACAGAACTTATAGCCTACTATAGAAACAAACAATAAATAACTAATTATTCATTTCACATGCAATAGCATGATGAATCAGAGAAGACTCTGAGGAGAGTCATTAGTGGAGGTGACTCCATGGTTCTCAGAGAATGACTCTTAAGGAATGGATTGTATACATCAGCTCAAAGCTGATTTTGAAGGTTGAGCAGGATCAATAAGGTAGACAATTGGGTGGCAAGAAAGACAAAGGAAGATGATTGTGCAGGCTGTGTTGACAACCTCAGAATAGAGTGAAGTGTTGCAAGTTTGAGAACTGAGACAAAATCAGAATGGGTAAGGCCAAGATTGAGGGGGATGCTATGAAGGAAAGAGAAAAGGAGGCAGAAGCTATATCATGCCAGGATTGGAGGCCATATTAAAAGAATGACAAACCACTGAATGATTGTTATGATTCAACAGTCCTCATCAAAACTCATGGTGAAATTCAATCTCCTTTATGATGTATTAAGAGGCAGGAACACTTGGGACATTTAAAAGACAATCAGGCTATGCCCTCATATATGCATTAATCTCATAGATTAATTGTTTAATGTGCTATAAAAGCAGTGACTTTGTTATCAATGCAAGCTTTCTCTGGCTAGTTTGCTTCATTTAACTGATACCCTGCACTCCTTTGGGAGTCTATCAGCAAGAAGATTCTCACCAGATTCCACCCTTTAACCTTAGGTTCCCTGGCCTCCAGAATTGCAATAAATAAATTTCCTTATAAATTACCCAGTTCTGGTTATCCAGTTATAGCAATAGAAAATGGACAAAGACAAAAGTGTTGAGCAATGTGCTAATGATATCAGACTTGTGTTTTTAGTAGATAATTTTAGGCTGCAATGTGAAGAATGAATTTAGTATTTTAATGAAGTATTTATTTCCCAATGAGTCATGTAGATTCCCCATATCACAAGGCAATGACAAATTAAGAGGAAAATAAATGTAAAACAAATATATGCCAAAAATACTGAATTAAAAAATACGACGGGCTAAGGATGTGGCTCAAACGGTAGTGCGCTCGCCTGGCATGCGTGCAGCCCGGGTTCGATCCTCAGCACCACATACCAACAAAGATGTTGTGTCCGCCGAGAACTAAAAAATAAATATTAAAAAAAATTCATTCTCTCTCTCTCTTAAAAAGAATAAAAAATAAATAAAAAATTAATTAATTAATTAATTAAAATTACGACTATGTGACTTGATAGAAAAATCACAAATAGTTTCTGACTCAAATAATAATATTTGGCTTTACAATTTGTATTTTGAAAAAATACGAACTCCAAGATAATTTATTTAAACTGTCTCTACTAATTTATTCCCAGCACCTAGAACTATGAAATAGCAGATACTCAATGAATATTTACTAAATGAATGAAAAAGTATTCAAATAAAAATTATTCCCAATGATTGTACTCCACTGTAATTATATTTCTCATTCTCCTCCTGATAATTTCCATCAATATAATTTATCTGTAGATTCTTCCTCTTGCACCATATCTCCAAATTAAGATAAAAGATAGTAGAGCTCACTGACAAAATGAGCAGATTGCTAAGTGGTGTCAAATAATAAAGAAGAAATGGTCTAAAGGGAAAAACTAAAGAAGCATAAGATATAAAAAGTAAATTTGCTGGGACAACAGATCATACATCTGAAGAGGTTCAACCTCCATTCAAGATTAGTAGCTTATAGCCACTAAGGACACCCTTCTCTAACACTATATACATACATACACACACACACACATCACAAGGGGTGGGTAGCATGTTCGTCTCCCTATCTGCCTTAGGTGGAAAGAGTTTGTGTGAGACCCTGTTTTAGAGAGCATGCAGGACCACTGGCTAGAAACTTCTAGAACTTAGAGTTACAACAACACTTGTCTAGGGACAAGCCTTTAAGTCACTTCATAACCTAGGGCTCTAAAAAAGGCATACTATTTGGGAAGAGTGAGACTAACATAAGGATATTTTAGATTTATGAGGACTCAGAATATTTGTCCCAGAGAAATGTTTGTGAAAGACTGACTGGAGCACCTCAGCAAGCAGTGAAAAGAAGCCAAGGAGAAAGCAGCAGAGTAAAGAAAACAAAAATCATAGAAAATGTTCTTTAACATGATAAATAAAATTGCTGAATAAAATGTGGGACGTTTAATCTGTGGAAATTAAGCCATGTGATACTAATTATATCTACTCTGGATAGATTTCCAACACATATCACAGGAAAAAAATTGCAATGCAATAACTTATACCTACAAAAAAAAAGAAGAAATGCAAGACTACATTACCTATATGGAGTTCAAGTGTGTATATATATATGTTTTTGTGTGTGCATAAATTCATAGAAACATATCTTCAAATAAACACACCTAACAGAGGAGTAGGGAATAGACACAGATTTAGTTTCATGAT
Source organism: Marmota flaviventris (assembly GCF_047511675.1). Lineage (NCBI taxonomy): Eukaryota > Metazoa > Chordata > Mammalia > Rodentia > Sciuridae > Marmota > Marmota flaviventris. The sequence continues at coordinate 71,909,389 of NC_092505.1, read as the reverse complement.
CAAAGAAGACCTTAACACTTTTATAACGTTTATTATTGTAAGTAAACATACTCTTGTCTTGAAACAGAATATACATAATTTTCATAATTTTATTACTTTTTATTTGAACTTTGAGCAATTACAGGTAGTATTTAGAGGAGGAGAAAAAGAGTAAGAGAGAGGGAGAGAGACAGGGAGGGAGAATGGGAGACAAAGACACTTGGCGGGGATGAGGGAGAGTTCCTTAAATAGGGTGAAACATTAATTATCTCTGAGAAGCTGGCATTTGAAAAGAAGTCTGAATTAAGTCAGCAAGTTGGTCATGGAGAAAATGGAAAGTAGGCATTAGGCAGGAGGGACCAGCACAATGGCCCTGAGGCCAGCTTGACATGTTAGAGAAAAAGAAAGAGCGAACACGGAGCAGAAGCGGAACTACATCTTTGGGGACTTTGCAGCCCTGGGTAAGGGTGTGGATTTTATTTTTAAAATTCTGGAAAATAATTGAAGGATTCAGAGTAGATGAAGGACTTGTCTTACAGTTTTGGTGTTCTTAAATTAGAATTATTTTATTCTAGTTGATTCACATGCAGTTCTAAAAAATATAGACAAGTCTCATGTATCATCTGCCCAATCTCCCACATTGGCAAAGTTTTGCAACACTATAGCACAATACCACAATTAGGATGAGGACATCAGTACATAAAGATACAGAATCTTTCCATCACTACAATAATCTCTCCTGCTGCATTCGTATAGTTTCCCTGAAACCAACTACCTACCTACATATCATCCTTCCTTCCTTCTAACAAGTTGGTGATTTCTCATTAAATCTTTTTTTTTTAATGATAGCTGCTTTTAAAGCTTTTTTTTTTTCAGATAATTATAGTATATTTGTCTGATTTGGGGCTCTTATGAATTACGTTTTTTCGTTCAGTTTGATATCTCCCTTCTTTGGCATAATGAGTAATTTTTCATTGAAATCTGAGCATCATGAGTATGATATTATAAGATTTTGTATGTTAATTAAAACTTCTGCTGCTCTAGCTGTATTTTTGTAAAACAGCTCAAGCTGGAGACAGGGAGGTGATGACTATAGAGGTAGATACCTAGGTTTTCTATAGTGTTTGTATGTTTGGCGTCCTTGTCACTAGGCAGTGGTTTAAGCCCTGATTCTATCAGATCTCCTCCTACACCACCACCTGGGCAGGGTGCAAGCCCAGATTACCAGTTGCCCTTGACATGTGGCAGGGATAAGTCCTGGCTGCTGCTTAGTTTCTCTGTCAACACAGGGTTGGAAGGCAGGGGTGGGTGCCAAAATGTATGTCTAGGCTCCCACTTGGACCTTATGTGTGGTTGAAGTAAAATATTATTTGCTTAAGTTTTCTGTCTTGATAGGCTTCCTTTTTCCTGCTCTACTGGCCAGATAAAAGGAATTGTTTTGTTTTGTTTTCTGCCCCTGTTATCATATCCAGGTTGCCAATTGGTTCAACTCCAAATCTCAGATATTTGAAGCAAAAAGAAATCCAAGAACTCTACACTCTGTCATTTCCTGTGTCTCAAAATCCTAAGTGAGTCTGCCTTCCTTTCTTCATCTTTCAAAGACTTTTAATATTTGTTTTATATAAATTAATTAGACTTTATTTGTCCTTAGAATAATAGAGAAAAACACACTTTATTTTCACAAAAGCAGAAGTCTCATGTTTACATTTGAAAAGCTTACTCAGGTTACTCTGTGGGGTATAGATTATACAATAGTTTTAGAGCTGGAGGGCACAGATGCCAGGTTAGGATACCTATTACCCAAGAGGAGTTCAACAGCTTATTAGCTCTACCCTTTGGAAAGCTACTTGATCCTTTGATGTATCACTTGAATATATTACTTGATAAATTACTTGACATATTTTCAAGGTGAAGACAACAGAATGTGGTGAGAACTTAGTTAGGGTAGACAAGGGGAAGAAAGGATTTAAAGGTGACTTTGGGATTTGAAACCAAATGGCAATGCTATCGAACAACACAGGAAAGATAGAGGTAAGGGCAGAAAGAACAAAGACTTCTATTTAAGACTTGTTGAACTGTTGATGTCAATGTGGACACTGTTAAATGTACAAACAGCACCTGGAGCAAGGACTAGAGAGAAATCTAGTATCCATTTGCCTATAAATATGTAATATTTAGAGCCATATGGCCAGAGGAGGTAGAGAAGGGAAGATGATTTACCAGTCTTCAAACAAATGATGTTCTGTTGAAAGAAATGTGACATAAAGAAAAGTAATGTAAACTTAAAATTAGAAGCACCATCTGAGAAAAGCCATGATTTCCTATATCTCAAGGAATACAAAAGGGTCATATTAGAAAATCCTTAGCCATTAGAAAGCCATTAAGGTTCAAGGAAGAAATTTCTCCCTCCACTCATAATGCTTGAATAGTTCCATGATGAACTCTTACATGCGTCCCCAAATAATCTGAAAATCAAAAGTTACAGTGAGCTCAGTTCTCTGCCAAATAAGCACTTCCCTGAGGCAAAACTTAAAATATGCTAATAGGACTATAGAAACACTAAATTTATTTTACATCCATAAGATTCATGCTGGAATATTCATCTTCAGCTATGGATCCCTAGCTTAATGTTTAATTTAATGAAACTGAAGGCATTTGAATAAAAAGTTGAAAAATCTATAATAAACAACTGTTTATCAAGACAATTTATTACTTGTATGCTGTCTGCCTGTGGATATAATTTTATGCAGTTTAGATGCAAACATCTAGAATTATCTTTCATATCTGTAAGTACCATCTCCTCTATCTCTGTTTCTCTCCTGGGATGACATCCTGAACACTTTGTTCTCTGTATAACTGAAAACTGAAAAGAGTTTATACCTTTTTACTGCTAAGTCCTTAAATACAGACTCAGCTTTTTAAAGAACCATCAAACCTGGTTGTTAGCTAAAGAAAACCTGAGTACCTCAGGAGTTTCCCTCACTCTTCAGTAGACCCAGTCTCAGGAAACACTAAGCAGGCTGTTAGGCAAACCTTGTTACTCAGAAGTGTGTGCAGGGGATACTTATCCCCTCAGCACATCCTCTCTTTCACCCTTTTGCCTCCTAGAATTATTTAAGATAAAATTGACTAAATTTTAGCTTACTAAAGCCAATAAAGTTAAAGCCCAGCCTAATCCCTTTGGCAACGTAACTTAGATTTTATTTATGTATGTATGTATGTATGTATGTATGTATGTATGTATGTTGTAATAGTTACCACCTTTATTAGGAAGCAGGAACTTTCTCTGTTCTCTTCTATTCATTCCCTACATACAAGGTGAGGAGTTTGCGGGGCCCTGGGACTAGCCTCCACCAGACCCCCCACTTCCCATACTCCATCTAGGTCTTTTTTGTGTTCTCAGGACCACCCATGCCCTCCATAAAAGGCCAAACTTTCCCCCTGATTCTGTATGAGTCATTCCAAGATTCTGGACCCCTAAGAGTTACTAACTGGTGTGAGCAAATATAGGCCTGAGGTGAAGTCAAGTATGGTTCTTCATAGGAGAAGAGCCTAATAATGGAAGGAAGAATCTATTAATCCAAATTGAACTTTCCAGGCTTTCATAAAAATATATCTATCAAAGTAGGAAGATAAAATATATTTATCAGTTTCTTGGCCTGATTTAAAAAGTTTAAATACTTACATACGTGACAAATGACTTTCTATTTATAATCTTCCCTGGGTTTTCACAAATATCAGTGGTAAGGCATAAGCTAAACCTGTGACTGAAGTGTGAGAGAATGTCTACAATTATTTGCTAACTATGAGTAAGAATATCTGGTTCCAAGGAGAGTGTCCAGGGAAGAAATCCCATCTGTGCATGTTTAAGACTCTGGGAAGTCCAGGACACCTAAGAAGGAGGAAGCTCTGTGAAATCTAGGGAATAGAAAATAGCTCAAGCTTCTGGAAGTACCCAGAGGCTTCCTTCAACTCCTAAATGAATTAGGTGCCTCCAATCCATGGTCTCATTGTGTCTTATCCTGTCTATTTGGATGATCAAACAGAAGCTCCATGTCCATATAGCATCAACATCATATTGTAGGAAATCACACAGGAAAGGAGATCTTGTTGTAGCCAATGTGGAAAATACATTGTTATATTCTGTCCACGATAATTCACATCTCTTGGACAGGCAAAACACTTTGGTCTCCACCATCAAGTTCACCAAGTTTTATTCCATTATAGCAATAGCTCAAAAGTAGATAAGAATCATCACTAAATGAGGTTGAATTAGGATCCTCATCTGAGATTCCTCAAGTATAGCTCCATTGTACATCTCAAGCTGCAGACCTGTGATCTAAGGAGACAGTAATCAATAGATTACTAGATTACTAGAGCAGTGTCTGTCACACAAGTGACTAAGGTCTCAATAGTAGAACAGGAATAAGTCAAATACTAGAGAACTCCCATTCTAAAAGAGGGAAAACAGGACAACCATAGCAGTTACTAGTCACCTGCAATTCTGAAATCCATTCTGATATTTATTGACAGTTTCTTGATTCAAACCTGGTTCTACTCCTTAGGAATGATTTGCTAAGGCTCTTGGTTCTGCCCTGTGGATTATCTTTCCTTTTACGCATAAGCCAGCCCATGACTGCAACTGAATTTTTTTTTTCTCAGAATGGTTTCCTATTAGTAGATATCAGGGAAAATGGGACCCGAAGTCTTTCCCGTACTGAACTCTGACTCTTTTAGTTCAAGGTAACAGTGCTTCTCTAAAAAGAATGTTCTTAAAAATTATGTGGGATTTTCTATAAATAATTTTGGTGCTCACTTCATCAGGTCAAGGCCATAATTATAAATCTTTTCTAGATGACCTCCTTCCTACCTCATCCTCCTTGAAAGGGGGCTGTGGTTTGACATGTGTTGCTAGGATCTAGGAACACACCCTTGAGATCCTTAGAGAGTCCTGAGTGTCTGAGTCCATGAGACATCACCTTGGGTCTTAGGAAGAGGCTTTATAGTAGCACTCCCAGCTTTTTCTTCAGACTATGTTTTCCCCACAGTGACTTGAATTTGATCTCTACTAGACACCTTTCCTAAGGTTTTAGAATCATTTTCTATCTGGAGAGGTGGAAAGACATAAGGCTTATTTTTAAATATAACAAAATCTGTCTCCTTTACATTTGAATTTTGTCTTGAGTTTATCTCCATCCCAGGGTCACGTTTTATCATGAGATCTGAGAAGAAGCTCAGTGGCATTCTCAATATATTGCCTAGAAAGGCCTTTGATGAGGTAATTGAGTTCATTATATACATTTGCTATTAAGCATTGTATACATTTGCTATTTTGCAGGTGACAGTATTATGAAACTTTTCACTGCTCAATGGCAATAGTTCCTTTATTTCAGTCTTTAACAGTATTTTTCAACCTTTCCTCTGAACTCACACCAATGGTTTCCTTGTGGACATCCAGGCATTTAGGCACAATCTCATTCTCTAAGATCCTTTAGGCTTTGCCTAGCATTTTCTCAAGAACTGATAGACTTTAACTAAGTCTCCCCAATGTCTTTCCAGTTTCTATCTGTCACCCTAAGCCAAAGTCACCTCTGTGAATTGTTTAGCTCTCTCTTCCTAGCACTCAAATCTGTTCTAGTTTTCTGTTGCTCAGCAACAAATTGCCCAAGTACCTATTGGGGATTTTATTATATCTAATGATTTATGCATCAGAAATTCGGAAAGGCACAGGGGATGGTTTGCTCCACAATGTCTGGAGTCTCAGTTGGGAAAATTCAAAGATTGGAGGTGACTTAAAGAATAAGGCCTGAGTTTAAGTCCTTTGGGTATAAATCAAGGAGTGGGATAGCTGGGTCAAATGGTAGTTTCATTCCCAATTTTCTGAGGAATCTCCATACTGCTTTCCATAGTGGTTGTGCCAATTTGCAGTCCCAACAGCATTGTATAAGTGTACCTTTTTCACGACATCCTCACCAACATTTATTGTTGCATGTATAACTAATTAAAATGAATTTAAAAATTAAAAAAAAAGAATGGGGCCTGAAACCATACAAAGCTTTGGCCACTCAAGTATCTTTTGGGGATCTTGAGACTGAAGCTGGCCATAAGCTGGGATTTTAGATGGGATTATTGGAACACTTTCAAATGTTCTCCTATTATCTGATCATTTCCTCACAGCATAGTTACTAGGTTCAAAGAGCAAGCTGTACTGCCTTTTATTATTTAGCTTTGGAAGTCACAAAGTGTCATTTCCACTTTAGTCACTGGTATGCTCAAATTCAAGTATAGTTCATATAAATAATTGTCCCCTGTGGCCCAAAAAGTTCAATGGGAGAAATACCTAAAACACTCTAAGAAGTATAAATGGAATGAAAGACCTTATTGCTGCCAGTTTACAAAATACAACCTGCCATATCTAGTATTAAGTGAAAATTAATGTGTCCAGGATTCTATGCCTCTGAAATTCAAGGGGGAATGATATCTCAAGTCTTTATTCTATATATTTATTTTATATACAATTTTCTTCTTAGTTTAATTCTGAAAAGAAGATTTAAGGCTTCTCTGCAAAATACTCCTAGTTTATAAACAAATAGTATAGGTCCAACAGAGTTTAAATAAATTGTCTAAATTCATGAACTATTCATAATCCCTCAACTTCCTGTATAGTTCTCCTACTGTGCACGCCATACATTAAGGAGACCCTCATTGTTATACAAAATTACATATAAGAGGATGTGAGGGGAAAGGGGAAAAAAAGAGAGAGAGAGAAATGAGTTACAGTAGATGGGGTAGAGAGAGATGATGGGAGGGGAGGGGAGGGGGGATAGGAAGGGGACAGGAAAGGCAGCAGAATACAACAGACACTAGCATGGCAGTATGTATAAACGTGGCTGTATAACCAAAGTGATCCTGCAATCTGTACACGTGGTAAAAATAAGAATTCATACCCCATTTGAATCAAATGTATGCTATATGATATGCCAAGATCATTGTAATGTTTTGAGCAACCAATAAAAAAAAAAATGCTTAAAATTCCACTGTCATCTATCATACCCAAGTAATCCATAGTATTCCCATTAGTCCTGAGAAGTTTTGGACTATGGATGATGACTTCCTTTTTTTTTTTTTCCAATACTAATTTTTTGTAGTTCCATGTAAACATTGCAGGAAACTTTTATTACACTAAGCATGCAGCTTAAGCAAGACTTCAGGTATGTTCAGCTGACATATCCACTTATACTAAAAGGGGCAGCAAGGCAAAACATAATTACTCCAAATTTGTTCTTAGACATTTATTGATCTTGAAAGATCAGGACCTATATGCTCCTCTCATCCAAAATTAATCACTGACAAGTTTACAAGTTGAATACTGACAAATTTCTCCTCCATGGCTGTCAAAAGTTAAATAATTATACTGGAGGCATTTTCCTTTGGAATGTTTCATGTATTTTGGAGAGCAGTGTTGAAGTCTAATTTGATGATTTCATTTTTCAACACAGTATTTTAAAAATCTAATTTGTAAAAATAGTGATATATGAATGTTGAATGAAGATGAAATCTGTTCACTGTACTGATGCTTTCAGTCATTGGGAAGCAACATGCTATTTTTCAATTAGAAATGGTCTATGATCTACAAGTGAATATTTTTACTTAACTATGTATAAAATAAATAAAAATCAAATAACTGATACAATAATTCCATATACATATTACTATATATCCATAAACACTGGACTAGAAAGCATACAGTATTTCATTGATGTTATTCACTTAAAAATTAAACTAAAAATAGTTTACACCATAATATAACACTACCAATCAACCAAACATTAGTGATCCAATATATTTTATTCAAAGAGTATGTAAAAACATAATAATTTTTGATCCATAAAATTAATTAAGAAAAATAATTTAGGGAAAGAAGGGGAAGAACCACCATTAATATTTATAAAGAATTAACAAAAATAAATGTAAGCCACAAAGAAAGACTTCATAAATTTAAAAAGGAAGGAATTATACAGTAAGTTGATTATGCCAAAACAATGAAAAGTGAACTACAGAAGTCTAAGCAGCATATCTTCAAAAATACCTAGAGGGTGCTGGGATTGTGGCTTAGCGGTAGAGCACTCGAATAACATGTACGAGGCCCTGGGTTCGATCCTTGGCACCACATAAAAATAAATAAAATAAAGGTATTGTGTCCAAATACAACTAAAAAATAAATATTTTAAAAAATATGTAGATTAAAATCACAACATAAAAAAGTGCATATACTTGGACAAAGTGTTACTTCTTATGCAAAGAACTGATGCAAATTTGTCAATAAAAATCTGAAACCTCCCTAAAAAATGAAAATATAACACAACTCAAGAACGTGAAAAAATAGCAAAAGTAAATAGGTAATAAACATTTTAACAATGTTGAATATTTCTAATAATAATTTATGGGCCACATAATCCAATTTGAACTTGTAAAATTAATACTGTTTAAAAATCATCCAATTCTAGCAATAGTGCAATAAAGCAAGGCACTTCCAAACATAATCTGATATAATTTTTACAAGAAGAACAATCTAGTTATTAGTTACTTGCAAACCATCTAAACTTTGAACCAAGTAATTCTACTTTAGAGAATCTACTTTAAAATACTTAATTGGAAAAAATGCAAAATTTATTACAAAGCTGTTTATTATCACATTATTTATAATAAAAAATAGACACTTAAATATTTAACATTAGAAAATAATTAAGATACATTTTCATAAATAATACTTTAAAAATTTTAATATTGCAAATAGCTACATATGAATTAATATTAAGTAATAAAAGACCACACTGATATTCAGTGTATTCTTAACTATGTGAGATGCTCATCAAAGTATAGAATACAATATTCCAAAAAGCTAACAATAATTCCTTCTAGTATTATAAGAGATTTCATCTGCTTTTTTTGCTTTTCTGTATATTTATATTTTCAAAACAAAACTATATTGCTTCCTATTAAGAAAAGAAACAAAAAGCCAGGCACAGTGGCACATGCCTGTAATCCCAGCATCTCTGGAGGCTGAGGTAGGAGGATTGAGAATTCAAAGCCAGCCTCAGCAAAAGCAAGGTGCTTAGCAACTTAGTGAGATCCTGTTTCTAAAATATAAAATAGGGCTTCTTAACAAACTTCTTAAACCAAAATTTAAGATGAAAAAATCTTTCAAGAAGTTAGATGAAATGACACATATAGGAGAACAACAATTCAAATGACTTCAGATAAAAAAACAGAAGCAAAAAAAAAAAAAAATGACACCAATCTTTTAAGTGCTGAAAGAGAAAATTTCTACAGAATTCTATAAGCTAAGAATATACCTTTCAGTAGTGACAGAAAAACAAAGGCATCCTCAAAAAACAAAAAAAAAAAATGAAAGAATTCAGTTTTAGTAGAACTAAAAGTATTCAATCCCTGGCACCACCATCCTCCCCAACAAAAAGAAAAGAAAAAAGGATAAAGTATTTTGAAACATTAAAAAAAGGACAAAAGGGCTCTGGATGTGGCTCAGAAGCAGAGCACTCGCCTAGCATGTGTGAGGTACTGGGTTCGATCCTCAGCAGCACATAAAAATAAAATAAAGATATAAATTTTAAAAAAGTGAAATAAATGTCAGTATCTAGTGTTCATTAGAATAAAAATAGGAAAGATAATTTCAAAAGTTTGATTTAAAAAACTCTTATTACTCATTTTCATCTCTGAAAAGATTTATGGATTTTTTTGTCTTAAAATACTGCAAAAAAATTTTTTTTTAAATCTGAGTCATTCTTTTTAAGACACCATGATATACATACATATTTCCCTTTAGTCCTTTTCTACCACGAAATCCATGATCAAGTGTCATTTTGACAAAAATACTCATGTTACTCTACTTTCCTTATACATTTATCTACTCACTTTTTCCATTCTATTTTCACTCTATTTTCTTTTGAACATGTCAGACAATAAATGTGTTTGAATGTGTTCTAGCAGATGCTGCCATACTATATAAACACGAGTATAATATAGATGTGAAAATCAGTTAAAAGAATTGGCATGAGAAAAGTTAAATAGTTAATTTGGTACAAAAGCTTTCAAATTACTGAAGGTTAAATTTAAACTAAATTTAACAGATGTTTATTTTTAATCTTAAATTTGAGACTGTAGATAAATCTTAAGTTTTTAAGCATAATGTCTATGAAGGTACATTAAAAGGAGTCCAGAAAAACCACTGCTCTGCAAAGCAATCTTGTCCCCTGCAAATCTGGGGGAGTTATCAAAGTGCCTCTGATTGCATCATTGGTGTGCACACACCACACCCATGCCAGGCAGCTTTCTCTTGAAAGTAAAGAAATTCTTTTCTTTTGAACTAATCCTTGAAAAAAGTCTTTCTTTGATTGTAAAAGCTTTCTATCAACTAAATAAGCGATGCATTGAAGTATAAAACACAGGGTGGATTTATTTGACCACTCTCCCTGGTAATGCTGTGTCTGATGTTTTCTCTATCTGATGATGATTGGCAGATGTCACCGATCTCCCTTTCCATCAGTTCTCTTAAGGAAACTAACCTTCAGAATCTTTAAACTATGTTATCACCATTGTCCATTACTAAAATGTGCTAGCAACTTTTTTCAATGTAAGTTGATCCTATCCTAATTACAGCATATTTTGAATAATTTTGCATCACTGTACTACAAATGTTATAATATTTCTTTGTCTTTTAATGCTATGACTTCAGTTATAAAAAATACTTTTATAAACATCTTTCCAAAGCAGAATTAAAGCTTTGTTTACATGGTTCTCAGAAGATGATAATAGTGTTCTAAGTGGTTATAGATCAATACTGTTTTGACTGAAATACAAACTCTGGAAAATGTGTAACCTGGAAGGCTAACAGCAATCTTAGTCAATTTAAATCCTACAAGGGACAAAAATCAAGAAGCTCAGCACATAGATCGGACTTGGAGTGGTGTTGGCCACCCAAACTTTTATTGGTGATAATTTAAATTTTTATAATTATTTTTCCAAAAATTAATGTTAGCCAGATTGCTCTGTTGGTATATGTTATAGGAACTGGCTAGGTTTACTAATATCTAGAGTTTGGAATTTAGTAAAAACTATTTATGAGAACTGTTCATTTTACTTTTTAATACCATATACTTAAATTAATTAAAATAATTTTAAACACATATTACATGAATATGTTTTCCTTGTACAGAATTAAGAGGTTATAAGTAGGGTTAAAGAAAATGATGATTGCTAATAAAAATCCCAAGTTCCTTCCCAGAATAATTGACATAAGTCAGTTAAATTTCCATTTTTGCTTCTCTTATTATGAATTTGTTTATATGCACATAAAAATGTAAAATGGTATTTTATGTATATGTAGGTCTATATGTAAAGTACTATATATTCTCAGATGTATTAGAAGTATATAATATTTTACATAGGGTTTATACATATAAATGCAAACGCATGAACATTTCAATAACAATGTAAAATCATGTCTATTGCTCTTGAGGAAAAGCTTTTCTTTCCTTCAACTTAAATTTTCTTTCTTTTTCCATGAAATACAAATACAAATATTTCTTCATTTGTCTTCCTATATGTTTGATCATCTTTTCCTTACTGATTTGTGGTATTTTCTAGTATATTCCAAATATTAATATTTTCCTATTAACTGTGTTGCAAACATTCTGAGATTTTTGTTAAATTTTAATTTTCATATCTATTTTTAAAAATTCTCCATATGTTTTGGCTTTGTGACTTATTTTAGAAGGGTTTCTCCCCTTAAAGCTCAAACACACTATCATTTATATGTCTTATTATAATTCTATAATCTACTTTTATAAGAATATTTTAACTTATTTTTATTATTTGAACCTATTCTCATTGTAAGAATAAAAAAATGATATCTTAAACTTTTTATAAATATATACCAACTTATTTTCTAATTTACTAAATAATTCATTTTCCTTTCTATAAAATGTCTACTTTATAATATGTTAATTCAGAAAAATGAAGAGAGATATTAACATTTCTAGGCTCTTTATTTATGTATTAACTATTATCTTTTTATTTAAAAATAGTGTAGTTTCTGTTTAATTGCTATTTTCTTAATGTTTTGATATTAATGGCACAAGATCCTGCCACTGTTTTCTTTCAATATTGTTTTAGATATTTTTCACTTTCATTTTTCCTTATTAATTTCTGTATACTTCTTGAGTTTAATAGAAACAAATACATGATAATGAGTGGTTTGATCCTAAATTATAGATTTGTGTTATGAGATTTGTAATATTTGAAGTGTTATATTTTCTCACCCAATAATTTTTCTGTTTCTCTATCTACATAGCTTTTCTAAAATTCCTTAAACACCATGTGTTTATTTTAGAATTTTAAACTAAATTGTTTGGACATGACTTGTTGACTTTGTTCTTAAGTGCCTTATGGTTTTATGTTTCTGTTATTATCTTCTATTTTTGCTTAGACTTTTAATCTTCCATTTCCTTTTTATTATGGCATGTAGGAAGGTGATTGCTTTTGTATGCTGATGTTTTATCTAGCTGCCTTGCTAAGAAGCTCCTGAGTGCTGATAGCTGATTCTCCTGCATTATCCATGTGACAATCATTCTCCCCAGGTCATCCACTGACACTGTCATTGCTGCATTTCTTCTGTTGCCCTTGCTGAACTGCCAATATCTGGTCAGGTAGTAAAAGAAGAAGAGTAGTTCTTCTTTCCAATGGGAAAAATTCAAGTGACAATTAATATGATAATGATACTTTTTATATAGATTTTTGTAAAGAATATCAAGATATCAAAAACCTTTCAACATCCCCAGCCCTTTTTATATTTTATTTCTGAAAGACCAGTGTCATTAATTTTCTTAGGGCCTTGCTAAGTTGCTGACCTGGCCACAACTTGGGATCCTCCTGCCTCAGCCTCCTGAGTCTCTGGTGTTTTTTTCTGTGAACTTACATATTGTTTTTTCTTCATTCAATGTTTTAATGTCTGTATTACACTTTCCTGTATTTTATTAAATAATCATTTTTTTAAAAAAAATTACAAAGCATTGGTGGCTTTGAAGGCGCCTCGGCGGGCACCGCTGCTGAGAGGACTGCTGGAGATGTGGGTCGCCTCCATGAGATGAAAAGATCTCTGCCAGACACTCCATGATGTCCTGTGCTGTCCCAGGCCCAGAGCCACGTGCCAAGCCCATGGAATGAAACCTGCCAAAGAGATGGATGAGACTGTTGCTGAATTTATCAGGAGGACCATCTTGAAAATCCCCATGAATGAAATGATGACAATCTTAAAAGCCTGGGATTTTTTATCTGAAAACCAACTTCAGACCATAAACTTCCGGCAGAGAAAGGAATGTCTGGTTCAGAACTTGGTTGGGCTGTGTGAGGAGAAGAGTGCGAGTGTAAACGATGCAGCCCTTTTAGACATCATTTATACTCAAGTACATTGGCACCAAAAAGTTTGGGATGTTTTTCAGATGAGTAAAGAACCAGATGAAGATGTTGACCTTTTTGACATGGAACAATTCAAACGTTCATTTAAGAAAATTCTTCAGAGAGCATTAAAAAATGTGACAATCAGCTTCAGAGATGCTGAGGAGAATGCAATCTGGATCCGAATTGCCTGGGGAACACAGTGTACAAAGCCGAACCAATACAAACCTACATATGTGGTGCATTACCCCCAGACTCCCTATGCCTTCACCTCCTCCAGGCTGAAGAGCATTATGCCCCTTCTGGGTCAGGCACTGACAGTTGCTAGCAAACACCATCAGATTGTGAAAATGGATCTGAGAAGCCGACACCTGGACTCTCTCAAAGCTATTGTTTTTAAACAGTATGATCAGACCTTTGAAAATCACAACTCTACAACACCTCTACAGGAAAGATGCCTGGGACTAGATGTAAATATGGATTCAAGGATCATTCATGAAAATGAAGTAGAAAAAGAGAGAGTCCAAAGAATAACTCAAGAATGTTTTGGAGACTATCCTCAACCACAACCAGAATTTGCACAATATAAGCTTGAAACGAAGTTCAAAAGTGACTTAAATGGGGGCATCTTGGCTGAGAGGAAAGAACCCCTCCGGTGCCTAATAAAATTCTCTAGCCCACATCTTTTGGAAGAATTGAAATCCTTAGCACCAGCTGGTATTGCAGATGCACCACTTTCTCCACTGCTCACTTGCATACCAAACAAGGGGATGAATTATTTTAAAATCAGAGACAAATAAGCTGTATAAAGTTTTGTAAACCCAGGGGCTCCTTGGTGATGGTGTACAAACATTCCAGTTAATGGCTAGATGGACAGCCTCTGGCAGTAATCTTTACTTTAGAAATTAATCCTTAGTATTGACAATGTAGAAGTGTTCCTATAATTTTGGGACTGATTCTTTCCTTCTTGTGCCTCCTCTCCCACTTTTCCTGCTAAATATAGCAGTTGTGAGCATTTGAGAGGTCACAGGATATGTATTGGGCTCTGGATTGACCTTAGTAGAACAGAATGCTCTGAAGCCAAGCATATGGCACTGTGGTTGATCCTGTTGGCCTCATATATAGTGCCCTTTTCCCCACTCCTGCCTCTATTCAATCCTAGGGAGGACTAGTTCCAATTGTTCCTTTCTAGGGATCTTCTGTTAAGCCTTGATCACTTAAAAGGAACTATACCCAACTCAGAACTTCTAGAAGAATCATAAAATTAGTCCATTCAGAGAATAGAATTGGGTCCACTAAGTTGTTACTGGAGGAAGTTACATATCCAATGATTCATTTTTATAAAATAATTGTTTCATTGTAAATATGATACTTTCCATAATGCATTTTATCATACATGTAACATCCAAACTGACCATTATAATACTTATTTGTAAATAAAGATACTGAAAAACTGGTAAAAAAAAATTACAAAGGATTTGAGAACTATACATTCTATTCTCTGCTTTTAGTAGTAAGCTTTATTTTTTGAAAACCTTCCTTTGAATTATATTGTTTTTAGCAATGGCTACCATTAAATTATCCACCTACTGTATACCCACTGGAAGTCCAGAACTACAACATACTTACACTTTTATTCTTCATCCTATTTCCCTGATTAGTGCCACTTGAAAATTTTTAACTTAAGCACTTACTTTTAGAAGAAATAGTTGTTACAAATTTTGACTAATTTAGTTGTTTACCATTATTTTTTGAATTTGTTTCTTCCTCTTAGATTCATATTTGTGTTCTTGCTAAGAACACCCACCAGTAATTCAACTTCTGTCTGTGACAACTTTCTGAATAATTCCATGTGCAAAACAGCCCTATTTATCTCTCACAACTGAATCATCAGATAAAGAATTTTAAGTTCAAATTTGTTTACCTTAAAATGCATTTTCCATTAACTTCTTTCATCTATGAATGTAGTAAATTTTAAGGTGAAATTAATTTCAATCTTACCACTTGTTTCATGCCAAACACTCTTTTCTAGTCTCTTTCTGGAAACTTTGGGGTTCTGTACTTGTCTTTGTATTCTAAATTTCATTAGGAAACAGTGTTGTTCTGACAGCGTTCCCTAAGTACTGCCAGGTGTTTACAGGCGGGATAGACTTTTAATCTGAAGGCATAACATTATTGAGTTCTAAGAAACTGTTGTGGTTTGAATATGTGGTGTTTCTCAGAAGCTCATGTGTTAATGCAAGAAAGTTTAGAAGTGAAATGATTGGCTTATGAGCATCTTAACCTAATGAGTGAATTACTATCTTGGTAGGGATCAACTGGGTGGTAACTCTAGGCAGGTATGATGTGGCAGAAAGAGGTGGATTATTCTGGGTGTGACTTTGGGCTATATATTTTGTCTGTGTTGTGATGTCCTGAGCTGCTTTCTTCCACCACACTCTTCTGCCATGGTGTTCTGCCTCACCTCTAGCCCTGAGGAATGGAGTTGGCTGTCTATGGAATGAGACTTCTGAAACTGTGAGCACCAAATAAACTTTTCCTCCTAAAATTGTTCTTGTCAGGTTTGTTGGTCAGAGCAGCAAAACAGCTAAGACATAAATGTTTCATTTAATATAAGGTATTACTTCCCTTGATTATTTCTTTCTGAGTCTTTTATTATATGCAGTTTAGAACATGGATTCCACTATCTTTATCTTATTATATACTTCATACTTTGTATTGTCTTGTTTTGAGTTTGATTTTTTAGTACATAAATTCACTCTTCAGTTTCAGGAACCATTCTATTTACCTTGGTTCATTTATATTTTTTCTGTTATGTGATTCTTCAATTTTTATTATTCATGTAATATAGTCCGTGAATAGCAATGTTCTCTTGCAACTCTCTGTGCTAAAAGAAACCCTAATTAATTATTTTCTGCTTGTTCTAGTAACTGCTTCTTAGGGCCTAAATTCTTCTGGTTATTGTCTTTCTGGTCTCAATTTTATAGTGAATTTCTCTGAATCCTTGGTGACATTTTATTTACTCCTTAAAAGGGGAGATATAATGTTATAATGTCTTCTGCAGTATTCCTTTGCTCTTCTTTTCTGTTTTGCAGTCTTTCTTGTGGCCTAGCAATGAACTTTAACACTAATTGACAGGTCAGCTAATAGAGGTACATGGTGTTCTGTAATTGGCATGCCAGCACTGATAGACCCAACATGATCTTTTCTTAAAATTGGGAGCCATCTCGCCACAAAACCATGAAAAGATAATTTTGGCTTTACTATAAATTGCTGCAAATTCTGAACCTGCTTGGAATGCCTGCCCGTGCCTTGAACTCACCCATGCCTGGCCCTCTGACCAGATAGCAGCACTCTCTAAAACTTTAGTGATGCCTCACAAATCTTGGCCTTCCCTGGCCAGATAACTACCCTCTCTGAGGCTCTAATGACCTTCATAAATTCTGATGTCAGGGCCAGCAAAAATGTAAACTACCATTAGTGTTATGCTCCTCAGAGTTTTGTTATCTGTAACCCCCCTTTGTGTAACTTTCTGGGCTATAAAACTGGGCTGCAGGAAAGCTGCAGCTGCTGTATTGTTCCGCGGTTTTGGGTGGGAGAGGCAGCCCAGCTGGTGGAAATAATAAGCTTGCTTTAATTTGATTTTAATTGGAGTCAGTGGTCTTTTCTTGCGTCCTGGTCTAACAAGCACCTTCAGGAGAAATTCACCTTCTGGAGAATGTGGGTATACCCTTGGTCTTAGAAATTAAATAATCAGGTAGAAAAAAATGCTCACTCTTCTTGGAAGACAGAAACAAATAGTTACTTAGAGAACTTTGAGTAGAACATTATCACCACCAGTTTCCAGGATAAAATGGCAGTGCAATAAAAATCTCGCTTAAAAAGGTAAAATCATACTTTGCTCTAGAATGGAGATTTTTATTTGAAGAGATTTCTTTCTCTAATATATACCACGCAAAAGATTTTGATAGAATGCTCTTGTCCATGACATTCAGAATCTTAATTTTTAGCAGTCATTGGTATAAAACAATTTCAACATGAGTTATTCTAAAATGAGGTCTAACTTTCAAGAGATGCTGGACCAAACCAGTTAACATCTGTGAACTCCCAGTAACTTATTTAAAAACTGTGATTATAGTAGCAATTAATTCACAGGGTTTTTGTGAGGACTAATTGGGTAAATATGTCTGATTTTATTTTACAAACTATAGTCTTATAAAAAGTCACTTGTCACATAAGACCCTTACTATATGACAGTATTATTGATTATTAAGTGAATTTATAACATAAAAATGTAAAATGTGCTTTGCTTTTGTGTGCAATCATATCTGTCTATCTCATTTCTAATTTATACAGAAATGAATAGTTAAATAACAATTTCTTGATGTCCTTAATATCCCAAAGTTTCAGATATCAATCAATCCATTCCCATTGTGCTCACACATAAAAATCTCTTGGGTTGCTTTTTCCATGAATAATCCTGGTTAGAACTAACAAAGTCCCATTTTCTAAATCAGAAACATTTCCTTCCAAATCAGAAACATTTCTTCCTCCTTTGTGATATCTCATTGCAGTATTTTTTTTTCAATTGTCCAAAATCTCTTTTCTGTATCTGGCCTAAACACTTAATACAAACAATTTGACTGTTAATAGATTAGCATAACCACTAAGACCCATGAATTACATCTTAAAAAGTAAGCTCATACAATACCCCAAAATTATAAGCTACCCTTTACTATTCAGATGCTTCTTTCTTTCTAAGAGTGTCCAAAGTATTCAAAGATAAGAAGAGAAAACCATCTGCAACTCTACATCCATCTTTACAAAAGGTGCTGTCAGGAACACATGTGTGGAGGCAAGAAGGATGTTTTCCAAGAGACACATGATTAGCATGAATGCATCATGTCCAGACCTTTAGTAAAACAGACTAGTCAGGAGAGTCTAGAAAATTTATGCAGTTGTTTTGAGATGATGTTTTTATTTAGAATTTCATGGACGGTGCACTTTGCCAAAAAATGTCAGTAAAGGTACACATTCATTTGCATGATTGCCTCCAGGCCCATCTGCAGCAGTGATCATTAATGAATATGCAATACATTTTTTAAGGTTCAATGGATTTCAGAGAGGTAGTGACAAAAAATCTTGACTGCATTTGCTCTCAAGTCTCTTTAAAAGGCTAGAGCCACTAACATGGTGCCAGTCTTGCTGGAATATTAAAAAAAAAAAAAAAAAAAAAAAAAAAAAAAAAAACTACCTTGATTGTGTTCTTCTCTGCTGAGAAGCCTAGGGTTTGCATTTGGATCCTTTTTCAGTAGCAGCCTCTTTAATAGCTTGGTGTGAACAAGCTATTCTAAGGATGTTTGTGTAAATCTTTCATGCCAAGAGAAAAGTACATGAACTTGTCCTTAAGACTTGTGGGATGGTAAACTACATTAAAATTTAAAATATTCATAAATATGCATATATGAACTTTCAATGTGTGGTTTTGGTTATTTCACCTTTGGTTGGTATGTTCACTGGAAATATCATATACTATTAGTTCTGGAAATTTACCATTCCCATAATAAAAGATCCATCAGTGTAGCCAGGATAGCTTATTTCTTAAAACTCTTTTGTATCATGGCATATAATACATATGTGAAAAGTACAAAACATAAGTGTATAGCTTATTGAATTATCACAAAGAAAATTTCTCTGTACTATCAGGTCAGCAGGACATCAAATGTCGACCCCTTAAGCCCACCCCAATCACTGTTCTTTCCATCTTTTCAAAGGAAACAATCCTGCATTTTCACAGTTTGCCTTAATTTTGACTCTTATAAAACTTTCTATCAATGAAATTATAGCAGGTGTGTGTGTGTGTATATATATATATAAAATATGTATGTATTATGTGTGTGTATGTATACACACACACGCATATATATTTTTAAATATATATATTTTAAGTATCTTACTCCACTCTCAACATCATGATTGTGAGATTCATCCCTGTGTTTGGGTATGATAGCAGTTCTCCCATTTCCGTTTTCATATAGCATGTCATTGTATGACTAACTCACCTTTATCTATTCTATTACTGGATGTACTTTTATGTATTTACTATTCAGGACTATAATAATAGAATAAATATTTCAATGTTTTTTGTTGTACATATACACATGTATATTCTTCTGCTGTATATAACTAGGAGTGAAATTTCTGGGATATAGTATATGGAAAATATCAGCTTTCAGAGAGAATGTTAAAGCCAGGCACAGTGGCACATGCCTGTAATCCCAGCTACTTGGGAGGCTGATGTAGGAGAATTGTTAGTTTGAGGCCAGCCTGGGCAACTTAGCGAAAGCTGCCTAAAACTTTAAAAATAAGTAAATATAAAGGGCTGGGGATGTAGCTTTGTGGTAGAGCACCCCTGGGTTCAAACCTTGTACTAAAGATGGAGGTGGGGGAGAGAGAAAGGAGTAATGTTAAGTATTCAGTGGTTACATCAGTTTATACTCAGACCAGCTGATCTGGAGGATTTCAGTTTCTCCACTTTCTCAACAATCCCCAGTAATAAGACTCTATGAATTCTAGCCATTCTGTTGAGTGTGTAGTGTACCTAACCTGCCTTTCTCTGTTTACTAATGAGGCTGAATTCCTTTTAATATGTTAAATTTGATTATTTGGATCTTCCCTTTTGTGAACCACCTATTCAAATATTTTGCCTATTTTTTTATTGGGTTGTCAATCTTTTTCTTATTGGTTTGTAGGGGTTTTATCTTAATTTTAGCTATGCATTCTTTATTGGATATATGTATTTAAAGTACTTACACTCTCTGGCTTACTTTTTCACTCTCTTAATGGTGTCTTTGGAATAGCAGATGTTTTTAATGTTAACCTAGCTCTTATTAATCTTTCCTTATTATTTAGAGAGAAACAGAAAATAGATAATAAATTTTTCTTGTTTCAGGGTCCTGAATTATTCTCATACATTAATGACCATGCATTTAATTGATTTGGCTCTGAATATATGTACATCTTGTGAGGTAGGGTTTGTTTTGCTTTTTTATTTTTTTTCAAAAATTGAATTTTTTTTGAGTGACAACCATCTTGGAAAGTTTATTCTTTCTTCTTTCTTCTGTGTAGTGCTTCTGCCTTGTAAGTCAATTGTCTTTCCAAACACACTTCCCATGATGGCTCTAAGTTTTCTTCCCTATGATAATTTGTCTACCCTTGTGCCAATTTCATACTTTCCTATTACTATAGCCTCATAATACATTTGAGTTCTAATACAACAAGTTCTGCCACATATTTTAATCAAAAGTGCTTTGGTTATTCTAGTATTTTATACTTCCATGCAATTTGTAAAAGCAGTTTGTCAATTTAAAAAATCTGTTGAAATTTTCACTGGAATTGTTTTAAATCTATAAGCTATTAGTTCAGAATAGACAACTTAAAACTATTGAGATTAAAGACATAAATATGACATATCCATCTTATTAATTTTATTTTTTTAATTTATCCTAGTTTGTTTTAGTTATAGAGCTCTACAATGTTCTATATAATGGTCTTTCCTGTTTTATAAATTATTCTTACAAATTTAATATTTGTAGATGCTAATATATATAGTAACTATATTTTACTGTGTTCTAAATATGATGTTACTTACCTGTAAAAATGGTATGATTTTTTTCTATTACAGTTATACATGTTAATTTTGCTAAATGCATTTGTGAATTATAGTAATGTATCATGTGTATTTTCTACATAAATAATCACATAATATACAAATAATGACAGTTTCATTTCTTTTCTAATATTTATATTTTATTGTGTGGTTTTGTTTTATTTCACTGACAAGGACCTGTGTGCAACAATGGATATTGTCATGTTCTTATCATTGTGAAAAGAAGATTTTTTCAAAATTTCACCATTAGTTTAATGTTTGCTGAAGGATTTTTTTAAAAGAGATTCTTTTTATAAATAAATATTTTTTATCAAATACTTGAAATGATTATGCAGTTTTTCTTTTGTTAGTGTAGTAAATTATATTTTTAATAATGTATTTTTTACAGTTTTAATGAAATATAATGTGCATACCATAAAAATGTCTCATTTAAAGTATACAACTCAATGGTTTTTAATACATTTATGGAATTACTATAAAATAATTTTACACCATTTTTATTGCCCCCCAAAGAAACCTCATTAACTTTGGCATTCACTCCTCACCCTCCCATGTCCAACCATGGACAATACCCTCTTTTCTGTCTTTACCAAGTTTTGTAATCTAGTAATTTCTTATAATGGAATTATGTAATATACATTCCTTTGTGACTGAGTTCATTAACTTAGCATGATTTTGAGGCTCACCCACATTATAGCATGCTGAAGTATCTTAGGCTCTTTTCTTAAAAAAAAAGGACTTTATCTGATAAATACACCACATGTTGTTTATACTTTCATCTGTTGATAACCATTTCAGTTGTCATCAATTTTCATTATGAGCATCAGAAACTGATTGCTATTGGGAAGCTGTGTTGTATAGGAATACCTCTTAACTTTTGTACATTTTAAGTCAACAAACTAAGCAATTTTCTCATTAGATCTTTTAGTTTGAATATAGGAGGTTGTTTTTCTTTGCTCTTCTATCAGACTGACCAAATTTTCTTGGGCTTTCCTTTACTCCTTTCCTGTACTGACCTGGAAATTCTATGTTTGATCCTCTGTGGATGTGAATGGTTATGATAAAAAAAAAAAAGTCATTACTCAGATTTCTTTCTTTTTCTCTCTTTTTTAATAGCCTTAGCTGGTTCTGCAATTTATTTATTTGTTTGTTTATTTTTAATTGATTTAAAAAAAATAAATGACAGCGGAATGCATTACAATTCTTATTAATGTATACAGCACAGATTTTTATATCTCTGGTTATACATAAAGTATGTTGTCACCAATTCGTGTTTTCATATATGTACTTTGAATGATGATGTCTATCACATTCCATCATCCTTGCTAATCCCCTGACTCCTCCCATTTCCTCCCACCCCTCTGCCCTATCTAGAATTCATCTATTCCTCCAGTGCTCCCCCTCCCTACCCCACTATGAGTCAGCCTCCATATATCAGAGAAAACATCCAGAATTTGTATTTTGGGGATTAGCTAACTTCCCTTAGCATTATCTTCTTCAACTGCATCCATTTACCTGCAAATGCCATGATTTTATTCTCTTTTATTGCTGAGAAAAATTCCATTGTGTATATATGCCACATTTTCTTTATTCATTCATCCACTGAAGGGCATCTAGGTTGGCTCCACAGTTTAGCTATTGTGAATTGTGCTGCTATAAACATCATCGATGTGGCTGTGTCCCTATAGTATGCTGTTTTTAAGTCCTTTGGGTATAGTCCAAGGAAAGGGATAGCTGGGTCAAATGGTGTTTCCATTCCCAGATTTCCAAGGAATCTCCATACTGTTTTCCATATTGGCTGCACCAATTTGCCAAAAACATGCACTGGAGAAAAGATAGCATCTTCAACAAATGGTATATTAGATTTTTCTAATCAATTTCTACATTTCTGTCAATCTCTTAATATTGACCACATTTTTAACATATTTGAGCTACCCAATAACAAACATGTCTTCTTATTTGAGTTGAATTTAAATTTATTCTTTTTTGAAGATACTCAGGTTACTTTCTGTATGTCTCTATCAGACTGGGCCATTTTTCTACAGAAATGAAGAACTTTATAGAATTTTTGCTTTTAACATTAGCACTATAATTATTAACCCAAAAAGAAAAATAATCTACCAGGCAATTGTTGTCATAATTTATAGACCCTTTCAAGTACATGTAGCAGTTATGAAACCCAATGGAAATGTCAAAATTGGGAATGATGTGTATAGTTATCAATGCTTATATAGGACTTATGTTATTTTATTATTCTAAAACATATATATATATATATATATATATATATATATATATATATATATATATATAATTTAAAAACAATGCTATGAAATAGCTACTACAATCATGTTATTCCCATTATATATCTGAGGAAACTAGCATAGGAAGTTTAAGTTAATTGCTCATGTTTATTGAGTTTGTATTAGAGCTAGAATTTTTAACCCAGGCAATATGTCTCCAAAATCTATATTCTTTAACTACTAACAGAAACATGGTTATAATTCACAAAATCCATAGCTATCTACAATGTCTGGTAATCATTTGCAGCACATGTTTGAACAGGAATATATGGATATTATTATTTCTCTTAGTGACTTAAATGGCTAATTAAAACAGAAGGCAGAGAACTGAGACCAGTCCTTAAGAAGTATTTTAACTTAACTTCAAACCTTGACCTTGAGCCTTTTCATTGCATTTAGAATTTCCTTTGTTTGGACCATTAAGTGTTAAATTCAAATTTAATTCTAAATTTAATGTTACATTTATTTTTTTTAAACATTCAAACTTGGCATTGCCCAAAAATATAGTCTGTAATCAAGAAGCCATAAAAATAAATGCTCTAGATTCAGCAAGTTTAAGAGTAACAAATAGTAGGAATAATAAATATCTAAGTCTCTGCGTATCTACTCCTGGCTCAAGAATCATGCATATGCAGCTGCAACCTGATTACCTAAATGTTCCCTTTCACCCTCTGAAAAGGTATAACCCTTTATTTCCTTCCAGTCTTGTTCTCATTTATGATATTCCAATGTAATGGATCCCTATGTGGTAAGAAAGTCAAGAAAATAGCTGGGCTTAAGTAGGAGATCCAAGTTCTCAAATAACCCTGGGCCCAACTTGGTTTGACAACCTTACTCTCACCATGCAGTAATGCGAAATTCAACCTAGACTCAGCCACATCTGTGGGGAGCTCCCAACTCCATCATTTATCCCAATTCTCTCTGCTCCCTGGGGTCTGTTCAGCTCCCTGATGGCATATTTACTCTTACAATTTCATATACCTGGAGGCTTAGGGAGATGAAACACTGACATGTCAAGAAGACAGGAATCTTCAGAAAACACATCAGACCTCCTCTAGCTAAAATAATAGAAAATAGGCCAAAGGAGAAAGTTCAGTGGTATGGAGCAATCTACATATAGGATATTGGGACTCATCTCTCTGAATACCTTTCTATTCTTCAACCTTCCAATTTAAAATAGCACCATCTTTAGCTAATGTGCTTAATCAAATACTAATATATACATTAAATAATTTTAAAATATATATACATCTAAAATAGTCAATGAGATTTACTACTTTTCTTGAAGTCTATTTTACATATAACATTCCTAGTACCTTTTAATGTATTTGGTATCATTTTGAATATTCATATTGCCCAACTTGGCATGGTGGTATATGCCTGTAATCCCAGAAACTGGGGAAATTAAGGCAGAAGGATTGTAAATTCAAGGTCACCCTCAGAAACTCACTAAGGTCCTAAGCAATGTAGTGAGATCCTGTTTCAAAATAAAAAAAAAATAAAAAGAACTGGGGATCTGGCTCAGTGGTTAAGACCCTCTGGGTTCAATCCCTAGTTTTTTAAAAAAATTAATGTCCTACACTACAGCATAGATCCTAAGTTTTTTTTTAAATAAATTCATTGAAGTTGTATTCAAATAGAGCAATCATCTTTAATGTACATATTTAGAATATATGTAAGATATTTATGTATTAAAGCTGGTAGGTTCTGATTGTTTTTATTTTGATGGTGAGTAATGAATCTTCTGAATTTAAGAGGAAATGTGTTTTCAAGCCCCAAAGCTAGAAATCTTTTTAAAACATATTGAAAATGAACTCCTATTTCCCAGGTCCATTTCAGTACAGTACTTTGTAAAATAAATACTCCAAAGTTGTTTGACTTCATAACAGTAATTGCTTTAAAATGGTCCCTAGGTTAGGTTTTGCATTACAAATTTTGTCTGATGGCCAATTATTGTGGACCTGCTAATGCTCTAGAACACTATTTATAATGGAAATGCCAACCTGGCTATAGTCATATGAACAAAATATTACAAATAAAACATCCAGTAGATGTATAGCTTTTCCTATGAAATACAATGATTGCAATTTGTCAATATATTTTCAACAAATATATGAGCAACAAATTTGGTGTTAATGCTTAGGGAGTTTGACAACTAAAACAATTGTTGAATTCCTTATAATCTCATCTTTTCTTATATGGTTGTATGTAGTGACTAGTTCATTATGAGTTATATCAGAAAGTAAGACAGTTTTCCCTCAGACATAACAAACACTAGAATGATTTTTAAGGGCTTTTGTGATAATTTAGTAGATATTTTAAGCTATAATTTATAGAGGAAGCAGAATTTGAAATAGTCCCTCTGATGAGGAAAAGTGGGAATGCCAAGAGTGCCACGATATCAGAAGCTTCCTCACAAACTCCAAGTTCCAACCGGTGAGAAGAGTATGTCTCATCACCTGCTATAGCAGTCCATTTTACAGAGCTAAGGCAAAGGAAGCAGAGTCACTTCTGGGAAGGAATATCCTGTATGACTAAGCTTGCTTCATCTCCTAGTATCTCTATTGTCTATTCCAAGGTGACAATAAAACCTTAGAAGATTAACATAACATAGGTTGAACATCCCTATGCAAAAGTCTGGAATCTGAACTATTCCAAAATCCAAAACATTTTAAACTCCAACATGATGCTATGAGTTGAAAATTCCTAATGTGACAGATTAAAATTAAAAGGCAGGAACACAGTGTATAGTTTATCTAGCATTTCTAAGGAAAAATAGACTCTCCTAGGACCCTCCAGCTGCTATACATCTTTTCCACACACACCCAATTTTTCTCATGCAAGCATACCTCAAACAGTAATAAGATGGCACATGGGCATGTTCTTCAGGTTGTACCACATGGGGATACAACCCATATCAATTGTTCAGTGTTTTTCTACTCTGTGGTATAAAGGTATTGTTGCAAATGTGCAAAAGGCCTTCAGATATCACTATAGGTAATAGTGATAAGGGAAGGGAAAGGAAGTATATATGTTTATCTATAGTACAAAAAGTCAAGCTGTTGGAGAAATTGGACAGTGTGAGTGTGAAATATCTTAAAGAAGACTAAAAAGTAAGAATGACCACCATATATTACCTAAAGAAAAAGATGGACAAACTATTGAAGTTCTGTGTGGGAAGTGATGAACAGAAGTTAATGAAAAGTAGAAAAACACTGAATGAAGCAGTATTGCAAAACTATTATATCCAGTAGATTATGTGTACCAAATGCATTTTTCTTCAGATATTTTCAACTTATCATAAGTTGAGCAATGTCTGTATATTGTTACTATGTTCTACAAATTATCAATTACATAAGAAACAACTTTAACTTGCATTTTAAAATCATCCTTGGAAACCTTCTTTCCATATAAAAGTACTTAAAATCTCTATTATTTAGTATTATTTAGGCTAGAAAAGATGTGAAGAAGGATTTAGACAACATTATATATATATATATATATATATATATATATATATATATATATATTATTGTCGCTAGAATAAAATATATTCTGAATCTAGGTTTTAAAAAAGAATAAAATCTAGGTTTTGAAAAAAAATAAAATACCATTGCAGAACCACATTGATTACAAAAAGATACACACAAGTAAAAAGAAAATAGGCAGTGTATGGGACACGCTAAGAAGATTTTCAAAATATACCTGTTTTGGGAATCATAGACTATTATTCTATAAAGTATAGGTATTGGATTGACTGATAGAGAAGCAGGAAGATATTTCATGTGAAAGATCAACCATTTTGAAAATGGTACAGAATGGAAATGAGCATTTTGGAGACAGAGATTAACCAATGTGATTAAAGTAGACAGCTTCAGCAATAAGATATGTTCAAAAGTTTCAAGTAAATTGAGAGTGTTATATGTCACAAAAGAATCTGTAGGGATGAGCAAAACACCAAAAGGATTGAAAGAAGAAAATGTCAAGCCATGAACTTTATCTTAGAAGATTAATTTGGAAGCAGGGGTTAAGAAGAGCATTAAAAAACAGACAATTAAGGCCTGGCCCAGATCTACCCACACCTACTTGCATGGGACCCAGGCTCATAGCAGTCCCAGGTCCATCCTGCCACTGGCAGGCACCCACCAAAGATCTGGCACAGGATTTCCTCTTCTGACTAGCAGACCACCACAGGAGGCCAGACCTGGCCCAGATTTGCCCACACCAGCATATGTGGGATCCAGGATCAGGGTAAGTCCAAGTTTGTCACCACCCACCCACCTGGGAGCCCAAGCCTAACCCATTTCCATCTTGGGACAATGAAGACATCGCTGTAGCCTTCTCCACACAGCAGCCCCTACCTTTTGACAACAGACAGAGCCTAGAAGCAGCTGTATCTCAGAGCAGGCAGTATAAGGCCCACCATTTCAGCCCCATCTATGTAAGATGTTGCATCCATCTTGGGGCACTTCCACTACTATCTAGGGTTAACTTGGCCATTGCCATCACAAACTTTAATTGTAGTAGCACACATTGAGGGACACCAGCAGGGTTTGGAAGCCTAACATCAAGGGGAGGTGCAGACAATCTGTACCAGAACTACAATAATATGGGGTAGAAACTGTAATATCTCACATCCATGCTGCAAGAATGGAAGACACATAGACAACATGAAAAAACAAGGGAGGAG
The DNA here is from genome assembly GCF_047511675.1 of Marmota flaviventris. NCBI lineage: Eukaryota > Metazoa > Chordata > Mammalia > Rodentia > Sciuridae > Marmota > Marmota flaviventris. The sequence continues at coordinate 71,881,275 of NC_092505.1, read as the reverse complement.
AGTGCCCCAAACAGACCAGGACACTATATTAATAGAACCCATGGGCAGCGAAGTTGATGAAATTTCAGAGAAGGAGTTCAGAAGGTTCATAATTAAAATGATCTGTGAATTAAAGAATGATATAAATGAGCAAATATAGGCAAAAATTAATTACTCCAACAAAGAGATAAGAGAACAAATACAGGTAGCAAAAGATTACTTCAAGAAAAAGATACAGACTCTGAAAACAAAAGAAACAAGTCAGAAATCTCTGAAATGAAGGAAACAATAAACCAAATAAAAAAACTCAGTAGAAAGCATAACCAACAGACTAGATCACTTGGAAGAAAAAAAAAATGTTGTATAATGAAGACAAAGTATACAGTCTGGGAAATAAAGTTGACCACAGAGTGAAGATAGTAAAAAAACATGAACAGAACATACAAAAATTATGGGACAGCATCAAAAGTCCAAATCTAAGAGTTATTGGGATAGAGAAAGGCACAGAGTTTCAAAACAAATGCACACTCTCTTCAATGAGATAATATCAGAAAAATTCCCAAAAATGAAGACCAAATTGGAAAACCAAATATAAGAGGCTTACAGTACACCAAATGTACAAAATTATAACAGGTCTACACCAAGGCTAATTATAGTGAAAATGCGTAGTATACAGAATAAGGACAGTATCTTAAAAGCTTCAAGAGAGAGGAATCACCACATATAAGAGGAGACCAATCTGTATCTCAGCAGATTTTTCAACCCAGACACTTAAAGCCAGGAGATCCTTGAACAATATATTCCAAGCTATGAAAGAAAATGGATGCCAACCAAGAATCTTATATTCAGCAAAATTCAGTTTTAGATTGGATGATGAAATAAAAACTTTCCATGATAAACAAAAGTTAAAATAATTTACAACTAGAAAGCCTGCACTACAGAACATCCTCGGCAAAATATTCCATGAAGAGGAAATGAAAAACAATGATGAGATTAGTAGAGGGAGGCAATCCACTAAAGGAAAAACTAATTAGAGGAGAAACCAAGTCAAGTTAAATACCAAAAATAAACAAAAATGGCTGGGAATACAATCATGTCTCAATAATTACCCTGTATATTAATGTCCTAAACTCACAAATTAAAAGATATAGACTAGCTGATTGGATTAAAAAAAGACCCAACGATATGCTGTCTCCAAAAGACTCATCTAATAGGAAAAGAAATCCACAGACTGAAGGTGAAAGGTTGCGAAAATTCATACCACTCACATGGACTGCAGAACCAAATAGGGGTTTCCATCCTCAGATCAAATAAAATAGACTTCAATCTAAAGTTAATCAAAAGGGATAAAGAAGGAGACTGTACATTGCTCAAGGGAACCATACACCAACAGACTTAACAATTATAAATATTTATGCCCCAAACAATGGAATATCTACATTCATCAAATAAACATTTCTGAAGTTCAAGAGTCAAATAGACCAGAACACAATAATTTTGGGTGACTTTAACAAACCACTTTAACCACTGGATAGATCTTCCAAACAAAACTGAACAACAAAACTATAGAACTCAATAATACAATCAACAATTTAGACTTAACTGACATATATAGAATATTTCATCCTTCCATGAACGAATAAACTTTCTTCTCAACAGCACATGGATCCTTCTCTAAAATAGACCATACATTATGCCACAAAGCAACTGTTAACAACTATTAAAAAAGGAGAGATACTACCCAGATCATAATGGAATGAAATTAGAAATCAATGATAAAATAAGTAATAAAAGCTACTCCAACACCTGGAGACTAAATAATATAATAATATGCTATTGAATGAACAATGGGTTGCAAAAGAGATCAAGGAGAAGATTAAAATAATTAGAGGTGAATGAGAACACAGAGAAAACATATCGGAATCTCTGGGACACTATGAAGGCAGTACTAAGAGGTAAGTTCATTGCATGGATTCAATTCCTTAAAAGAAGTAAATGGCAACAAATAAATTACTTAACATTACATCTCAAAGCCCTAGAAAAAGATGAACAAATCTATATCAAAAGCAGTAGAAGACAGGAAATAATTAAAATCAATGCTGAATCCATGAAATTGAAACAAAAGAAACAATTGAAAAAATTAACAAAACAAAAAATTGGTTCTTTGAAAAAATAAATAAAATTGACAAACCCTTAGCCATGCTAATGAAGAGAAGATGAGTGAAAACTCAAATTACTAACATATGTGATGAAAAAGGAAATATCACAACTGACACTACAGAAATACAGAAGATAATTAAGCAAATAATCTGAGCCTGCATTCTTTTTCAGTGTGTTGTACAGATTTATAGTGCCCAATGTAATCATCTGTTTCTTTTATTTCATTTTTAAATTTTAATTTGTTATGTGTGACAACAGAATGCATTACAATTTATATTACACATACAGAGCACAATTTTCATATCACTGGTTGTAAACAAAGTCACATCCTTCATGTCTTCATACATGCACTTAGGGTAATGATGACCATCATATTCCATGGTCTTTCTAACCCCTATGTCTCCTTCCTTCCCTTCTCCCCTTCCCCTTTGCCCCATCTATAGTTCATTTAATCCTCCTGTTCCTGCTGCTACAGTACATTATGAATCAGCATCCTTAAATCAGAGAAATCATTTGGCATTTTTTTTTGGGGGGGGTGATTGGCCAATTTCACTTAGCATTATATTCTCCAGCTCCATCCATTTACTTGAAAATGCCATGACTTTATTCTCTTTTAATGCTGAATAAAATTCTATTGTTTATATATACCACATTTTCTTTATCCATTCATCTACTGAAGGGCATCTAAGTTGGTTCCACAGTTTAGCTATAGTGAATTGTGCTGCTGTAAACATTGATGTGGCTGTGTTCCTGTAGTATGACGTTTTTAAGTCCTTTGGGTATAGACTGAGGAGTGCGATAGCTAGGTCAAATAGTGGTTCCATTCCAAGTTTTCCAAGGATCCTCCATACTGTTTTCCATATTGGCTACACCAATTTGCTGTCCCACCAGCAATATATGAATGTGCCTTTTCCCCAACACTCATTGTTGTTTGTATTCTTAATAGCTGCCCTTTTTACTGGAGTGAGTAGTTTTGATTTGCATTTCTTTAATTACTAGAGATGTTGAACATTTTTTCATATATTTATTGATTGATTGTATATCATTTTCTGAGAAGTGTTTGTTCAGTTCCTTGGACTATTTATTGATTGGGTTATTTGGTTTTTTGGTGTTAAGATTTTTGAGTTTTTTATATATTCTAGAGATTAGTACTCTATTTGACATGCTTAACTTCTCCATGTTGCCTCATCTGTAAACAAGTTGATTCAGGATTAATACATTTGAAAATATATAATACCAGCTGGTTTTGGTGGTATATGCCTGTAAACCCAGTGACTTGGTAGCCTGAGACATTCTTATCACAAATTCAAGTTCAGTATCAGAAACTTAGTGAGTCCTTGTCTCAAATTAAAAAAATAAAATAAAATAAAATAAAATAAAAGAGGGCTACTGATGGTACTCAGTGGTAAAGCAGTCCTGAGTTCCATCCCCTAATTCCACCAAAAATGAAACACACACACACACACACACACACACACACACACACACAATGCCAATGATCTATCTAATAGATATTATTTACCATATAAACATTAAATTTCATTATTAATGTTTATGACTTTCTTCAAGCATAGATCAGCAAATTCATATTCAAACACACACACACACACACACACACACACACACACACACCTGGCATATCCTTCATTCTACTAAAATGTAGAATATTCACAATCAGGTGTTTCTTTTTGAATATTTAAAACTTTCAAAGTACCCATACATATCAACTATACACTCAGATTGTTACATACAAACCATGTTTAAGTCTGCGTATGGCACTATGGGTGCTAACGCTTCAGCAATATTCTGTGCTTCCCAGCTCATGGTCCTCAGAGTTACTGAAATGCATCTTTAAATCAATAGCACATCAAGTATAGGTGATTGACTAAAAAAAATCTGTCTTTAATTTGGCTATTTTAAAAATATAGAGAGATGTAATAAATAAAGTACAAATACATTTAAAACAATCATTGAGCTCACTGGTACCTTTGTCCTGTAATTCCTCAGCAACTGATTCAAAAAATACAACTAGCATTTCTTGGTATTCTGAAAAGTTTGACATTTAAAAGGAATTCTTATACTTGGAAAGGTTGAGAACCATAGGTCTAGGTCATGCTACATCACTAAAATGTCATATTTGCCTCCCCAAGCTCCCTGGCAAGCAGCAAAGGGCACTTGAGTCAAGAATATACAAAGGCCAGAAGTGTCCTGTTAAGCCTTCTCTTCTAAAGGTCTCTAGACACCATCACCTGAGTTTGTCCACATTTGTTAATTCTATTTCAGCAAAAAATTTTAGTCCTCTGCCTGGACACCACATTGTAGACAAAGCTTGCCTTCTTCTTCATCTTCTTCTTCTTTTTTTTAAATGGACCATTATTTTTATTTTATTTATATGTGGTACTGAGATTTGAATCCAGTGCTTCACACATGCTAGGCAAGTGCTCTAGCACTGATCCACAACCCCAGCCTGATTGCCTTCTTTTTAGTAAACATAAATTGATATTGAGAGGTTAGTTGACCACAAAACTTGTACTGTTGCAACATTTAAGAATGCCAGTGGTGTATTTCAAAATAGTTACTTTCATTTCGGCTCTTCAAGTGGGTGCTGCAATACCAGCTACTTCACCCACTGATGCCCCACCATCATTACAAAGCACACTGAAATACTCATGCAAGACATTCATATGCCTGCACTCTACAGGAGACACTGGAGGTGAAACATTGAACATGAGAAACAGAAAAGCTATTGTGGAAATCTGTCAAGAGGAAGGCTCTCATGTTCTATTATATAGCAGTATTCTGTAAATTTTCAAATAAATAAATATGACTATTAAGAAGACATAAGCTCTATGTTTTCTATTACATAGAAAGCACAATAACAAAAGTTAACCCAGCACCCCTGTAGATATCTGCATCACAATGAGTGATGGGGAGAAGGTACAGGCAAACAACTGCAATGGGCTCATGAAATGCAGTTTCACTTTTCTACTTCTGAAAAGACAATACTCCATTTTTTATTTGTCCCTGCAAGTAGTTCAGGGATGTATGATTAGGCTGTTTTGTGGGGTTGTGTGTGGAACTAATAAGTATAACTTATAATCACAGGAAGTTAAAAGGGGATATAAATCCTCTGGCCTCTCACTTCTGAAAGCATTCAATTCTTGCTGCTAAATTCATAAGAATAAGAACATCTGTATAGTTAGCCACTATTACTTCATGTCCTAATTTGTTACCTAACTAGCAGTTTATTCATTATTTTCTTTTTCTTATTAGTGCTTAATGGTTATATGTAGTAGTTGGGTTTAACCCAACAAACTCATACATGCATAGAAATCAATTTCAGTATTCTAAACAAGTTACTTTTTTGAATAAACAGAAGATGAGTCAAAGTACATTGGATTTGGAGTTTGGTAAATGTGGTTTTAAATACAGATTCATATCTTATGATTGAGATTTTTGGAAAGTTACATAAAGTCTTAGAATGCTTTTTCAGTACAAAGCATAGAACATCACATCCCATACAGGATTGTCATGCAAATTGAGTTAGATAAGAATCAAAATAAATAAGAAAATCTCTATGTGTGCACATGTATGTAAATTTCATACTCTTCCACACACATTAAACACCTAGGATGCTAATTTCTTCTGTCTTGTATTATTTCTGATAATATATAAATAACTTGACTACCAATTAATTAGATGCTTGAAATATTTGAGTTTCAAGGATAAAAAGGGTCTAAAAATATCCACTCCAATCCTCATTTGCCAAGTTAGAGAAAGGAGTAAACAGCATTCCTTACAGCAACATGGTTTTCTGTCCATTTGCTGTTGAATCAGATAGAATCCAACGGTGTTAAGAAATGTGGCAAATTATTTTCCATTGTACTGGAAACCAATGCATCAAATTGAGGAATTTAGAAATTTACTCATCCACAAGTTTTTGTTTTGTTTTGTTTTGTTTAATTTAAAGCCCTGTGGTTCGTCAAATTATACTAAAATTAGAGACATAGTTGTCTCAAGCACTGGTCAATCATGTTGACAATGAAGCATTATTTTTTTTCTCCATGCAAAGTAAACTGGCTTCTGCATCAGTGGATGTACAACTGTGCCTTTATTAGTGAATTGAGGAAGTTAAGTTGTGCAAGTAAGGTAGCATAGGGGTTATGAGCTTTCAGTGCTCATCAGTACAGACTTGGTTTGAATTCCAGTTTCTTCAGTTCCATTCCTGTGCAGTTTCGCCACCTTTAAGCCTTAGGACCCTAACTCTCCCTTTACTCTTCTGTGAAATCAGGATAAGAGTATTTACTGCATACAATTTTTCTAAGCATTAAAATCATTAGCACAGTGCCTGGTGAATAGTAAACACACACTAATGATAATTATAATGATATGCAGAAAATTCATTCCTCTCTGTATAATCATACAATAGAAAAATCTGGGTATAAATATTCATACCCACATATATATTATGAATGAAAACATGTTACATCTGCTAAATAATTTATTTTGGCACATCTATAGAAACATTATTATAATTGAATTAACACATGGAATTTTATAGTTAAGAAATATGAATGAGATCTGATATTATATAATATGGGCTTAAAGATTAAATTTTGCATGAACTATATATCCAAAACTATTTAAAATGTTAAACTCCTAGAGAAACTTATTAATTCACAAATATTTTTATGCCTTCTAAAGTACAATATTACCAATTTGTACATTTTATCATTTACTTATCATTACCATAATATCAATTATGTGTGCTATAGCTTTTGGGATATAGAGAGTAAGAAGTATGGATTTAAAGACACCCCCAAGACACTTGCATTCTATATAAATTAAATTATTAACTTTCTTTTTACCTAGTTGCATTTTTCTCATGAAACTGAAGTGAGTAAAGTTGAGCTCTCTACTCTTCAGGACAATAGAATATCACTTACTTTTTGAAGAATAATTTAATAAAGACTAAAGTTATCAGCCTTGAACTATTTTACTTGCCCTCTAGAAAATTACTTTCTTTGCTTGTATTTCTAGGATCTTTTGAATTGTCAGTACCATTCAAAACATTTCTTAAGATTTCACCAGAGATGTCATTTATTATCATCCCTATTGCTTCTCATACTTGCCTCTCCATGCCTGAACCAAATGAACAAACTGGACTGTATAATTTTGCATTAGTCAGTGATATCTCTCAGCACTGTAACAGGTGTAAGTTCTAAGATTTTTTGTGCCTATGAAGCCATTGCTTTCCACAGCCCAACTTCATGGGATCTTCTCCTGGGAGTGGAAAACTGTCTCAGGCCCCAATTTATACTCCAGTTTTCTGACTAGGGTTGGATCTTGTTTCTGAACTCCATGAGTCCCTACAGGGTTCTAAAACAATTTCAATTTCCCAAGAAATTGGACCCTCTCTTCCTTCTGCCGCCAGTTGGCTAGAATTCTACTTTAAACTCCATGGACTCCTACTTCAAAAGCCACACAATTTCCTTCCATCTGTCTCTGAGTAGTATTTCTGCTGGGAAAGCCCACCTGTTGGGCCCCAATCATCTGATTTGAATCTCAGGACATCAATTCAAGCCCAAAGGAAAACAAAATTATTTCATGAGCATAGACCTGAATCAAATTCCTGCCACCTTCCTTAGAGGCCAACATTTCAACTGAGTAAGTTTCCCTAATTTTGGCACTGCTTATTTTTCTCTTATTTTCCTCTTCCTGCAGGCCAAATAATTGTTGGATCAATATGCCACATGCCCTGCCCTACCAACTTTATTAGAATAAATACCTTTAGTAACTTGATATTCTCTTCCCTTTCTCTAGAATCTTTTATTGATTCAGTGTCAATGAATAATGCCTTCAAATATACCAGCTAGTTTTCTTGGATACTTTTCAAGTTTCAATGTCTAAGCTGCAAAAAATATGGGACTCTCTACAATGATGACCAAAAATGTGTACAGTTTGTGTTGTATGTAGTCATCTGCAGATGAGAAGGAAGGCAAGCCCTGTGGCTGGGTTTTGTCTCCACCATGTTTCTGGAGCTTGCTGTGTCAGCACCACTCCCAGCAACTCCTCTTTCTCTTGTTCTTTCCAGTTCCTCCTATTGTTTCCCCAGACACAATCAGCTTCTCCTTTTTCATTCCACCCTCATGCTGCAATGAACACTTTCATAATATAACTTTGCATATTTGTGAGATTATCTGAAGGACAAATTTGCTAAATTGGACTTTCAGGAACAGTTGAGCACTTTTAGTGAGTCAAGAAGCAGCCATGTTGACGCACTAAGAAAAAACACTTTGCTTTCCATTAACTGTTGAAGGAGCACAGATTTCTATAGATCTAAGTTATGTTGAGAGCAGTTGTGGCTGTGAGAGGAGTGAGCAGTGGAGAGGAGACAGTCAAGGGAAAAAGAAGAGAAAGAGGTAAAGAGGGAACTGGAAGTTTTTCATACAAATGAAAGGAACAGTTGGTAGGGAGGAAAAGATTTAAACTATGCCCAAGCACAATGGCATTCACTTCCAAATTTAAAACTGTCCAATGTTTGTGGCTAAAAACCCACAATGAGTTTTTTGAAATCTTATTTTCATAATCATAGTTTCTCAGGCTGGCATAATTACCTTTTGGGGTTTCATCAGCATTTTGGCAAAATTGCAGCATCTCTGTTTCAAAAATGTTCTATTTCCAGAAAGGAATCTAAACATCTTATTTTTTAATACATAGCAGGTGGTTAGCTATTAGCCAACTTTTTTTCCTGAAGAATGATATAATTAACCTTAGTATGTTACATTGCCTTTGCTGGATTGTCCTATTACTGATTTTTTTTAAAAAATCAGTCTTCATTCAGTTATAAGCCGGAATTTAAAATCATTATTGGTTCATAATCCTAGATTTTTACCAAATCTACCCAAGGTTTCATTTCCCATAAAAGCTGTCTGTTATTTCCACACAATTGTGCCCTGCAGCAGGTGATATCTTTGTTATCAGTCCACAGAAGGATGTGTGGGGACATATGCATGGAGTACTGCATACATGGCATACATTAAGGGTGTCTGAGTGGCAAGCCGCTCCCCTTGTGCTAGATGCGTGACCTGCAGGCAGCTTACCCCGTAGGCACAGCCCTGGGCATGAGGCCATGTGTTGCAGTCCCTGTGCTTGCTCTACAGCCCACCCCTGGATTGGTCACTGCAAGGGCAGTTAGCAGACATTGCATAGGTGGCTGCCTGTAAACTGCTTAGCCACTGCCTGAGTGTATATACAAGGTAACTGTGCAATAAAATCAGACCTGCTCCCTGCTTGGTCTACGGAGGTCTTGATTAGTGATTCCGCAGCCACACTCTCCTCTACCCTGCTCCATCGCTGGATGAGAGAGAGTCCATGCAAGAATGGAGCTTAGTGGGGAGAAAGGGGAATATCAAAGTAGGTTTGCTGTGTCTTTCTTAAAACACTGTATCTTGATTTCACGTTCACATAAGGACCTGAACATTTTCGACAGATGCCTTTATGGGAAATGTGGCAAAGTTGAGTGAAAATGGCAAGACTCCTTGCTTGGTCTCAATAAAAATCATGTGTGAGGAATGGCTCACTGTGAATTCAGGGGAACAGGTGATGCTCAGACTTTAGATTTCAAAGTTTTATTTTGCAGCTTCAATGGGGGAGATCAGACAGCCTCAGTAGACTACAAAGTAATCAAATTATGTTTTTTCTTGATTTTTTATATTTAAAAAAAGTTTTATTGTTGCATTGTAATTATACATAATCCTGGGATTCATTATGCCATATTCATACCTGTATATAACATAACTGCTTTGTAGACCTGATGCCAACCTGTGGTTAATTTCCAAAGAGAAGCAGGCTTTTGAATGAAAGGATTATCTTCTCCATTAGCCAGCTGACCCCAGTTTAGAATGAAGGTACTTTTGAAAAATCATTGTGTACTAAAATACAACTATGTGAGCATAAACTCAGAGCAAGTGGGGAATCAATGACATGATAAAAACAATAGCACCTGTTCATTTTATTGCTTTTTATACTCTACATAAGAGCCTGAACTTTTTTTTTTTTTCCTAAAACGCTCCATGTCACAAATATTTTCAGCAACACAGGCTGTAGTCTCTGTCACAAGCATTTAAAACTTTACATACAAAGCCAGGCAGCAGCCCAGATTTGGCCCTGGTCTATACTACATCCATGTGTATGATCATATATAGAATTCATCACAATCCTCTGAAGTGTTATCCCTTTTACTAGTAAATAATTCAAGACTCAGAGAAATTAGGTGACTTACTAGAAAGCATACAAAAAATAATGCTAATGAATTCCACACACCAGGTCTTCCTATTTCCAGTCTTATTCTATACATCAAAGTGGAGTAGCATGGAGTTTATTTAATCCAGGCTGGTAAAATCTCATTAATTCTTCTTAATTCAATAGGGTATTTTATTCTAATCTGGAGCACATTTCTGTCAATTGAAAGTGTTACTAGTTGCCCCGAAAAGTATATGAAAAACACCAAAATTTTAATCCTCTTCTAAACTCTTTCATTCAGAAGCAAGGTGTGGACATTTATTTTCAATATGATTCAGCAGCACATACACAAAAATAGCTTCTTTACTGTCTAAAACGGCACATATTATTTTTGTAATTTCCAACCATGATGGGTGGAAGGTTCTGTTGTTTGGTTTGGTTTACTCTGTCTTGCCAGTTAAATATTTCCACCTCCTCTGGTTTCAACAATCCTTTTTCTGACTCTTCCAAGTTAATTCTGCCCTTCCCTGTTAGGGCAATTTTAAATTTACTTCTTTCACATAATTTAGTGTGTTGTTTATTTAGGTAAGTGCTCAGTCTTTCTTTAGGAAGACCTGGTGTGTGGAATTCATTAGCATTCATTAGGGACTGACCTCATCTTCTGAGAAGTAGACAAGGTAAACAGTACTTTTGTTCCTCAGGTCCATTGGATACCCTCTGGATCTTTCTTTGTGGTCTCTTGTATGTAATGTATGGACTGATCTCCTCTCCAGATAGTGACAGCTGGTGGACAACTGGCTCTATTGAACTTTGGAGGTGACATGCTGGCACATGTATTAGAACCCAGAATATCACCATTTTTACCCAGTCTCTGTGTCCTCATCTCTTGTAGCCACTTTATCTTGACTTCAGACCTCTACTAACCACCAGCAATGTCTACATTGCTTCATCCCCTCCCTGGGATATGCCGGGAATTCTGGGATCCCAGAGGCTTTGCAGATCATCTTAAGGCAAGGACATGCATAACTACATTCTGTATCAGAAGTGTCTGAGAGCTAGACTCCCATGGAGGCTTGAAAACTTACATTCAGTATATTCAGGGAAGCATGACCAACCTGGATGCATTCAGGCCCTCTCATACTCATCTGAATATCCAAAGTTGACTCACCCTCAATTGCCAGGATTTCAAGCAGGGATTTTTCTCTCTTTCTCTCCCTCTCTCTCATTCTCCCTGCTTGATAAGTATCACCTGAAAATAGAATTCTCTGATTAAGTTTTATAATCCTTTATCACATCTCAAGAGGAGAAAAAAGAATACAGAAAATCCTCTGTTTTAACAGAACTCAATACTGCTGTGTTCTATAAATTTATATTTGTAGTGTCCAAATTTGAACAGCAGTACACTTTGATTTCCCCTTCTGATGTCCTTCATCTTACCCTGAGGTAGATAACTAAATGTAGCTAAGAATAGAAACATGGATATATATATATATATATATATATATATATATATATATATATATACACACACACACATATATATGTGTATATATATACTATTTTATATATTATATATATTAATAATATATAAACATATATTTTTATGTATAATATATATAATAGCATATATATTATATACATAGTAATACATTATATATAAACATATTTTTAGATAATATATAATAGCATATATATTATATATAATAGCATATATATGCTATTTTTATATATTATATAAAATATTAATATATATTAATAATATATAAGTACATATTTATATATAATATATAATAGTATATTATATATATATATAAAATAGTATATATATCACATATTTTTAAAATACAAAAATTATTACATAGTATCTCCCAATATACACACATATTTTCATATTACATTCCCATATTCCTTAAAAAAGTTATTCCTTAACTTTAAATTGTGTTCTTCCTGATGACCAAAAGAAATGAATTGTAAATCATTTCCAAATGTGCAGAGATAAATCCTTCCATAATTCAGGGGTTCTTTTAATAGAAGTAATAGATAATTACATATTTTTACTTCTTTAATAGATTACATTTTGGTCCTAGCCCTATGTGGGTTTATGCAAATAGATAAGAAGTATGGAGAGGAGTTATCTAGAAACATCTAAGATAGCTAAGGTAGCATACAAATATATGCATTTGAAATCCTAAATTAGAATTCAGGCTGCTAAATTAAAATATGGCACTTCTAAGAAAACTAATAAGAACTTCTGTTTCTGAGGGATAAGAGATTATCTTCTTTCCACATCCCTGCTCAAGTCAAATCATTTCATCCCACTCATGACATCATATCAACTGGCTTCTGGAATCCATCTCATTATTTGACTCTTTTATAAGCAAACTTTATTTTGTAATTTTAAATTTTCAAAGCCCTTTTCTAATAGCATATTAATTTATCCTAATGCTTTTCTAAATTAATAAATTAAGAATAATCCTCATGTATAAATGAGAAATCACATACACACAAAAATGTTTTATGATTTATCCAGAGTATTTTATAATTTTGCTATGAAGGTCTAATTGACAAATCATGTAGCAATGTGATATTCAAATCTGTATGAGTAATGTGGTAATGAGCATTTTTCCTTAGTTATATTTCAAATTACATTTTCTTCTACCGTTCTTCTTTCCCGTCCTTTGATCATTTTTTTTTTGAGATTTAAGCCTTTCCAACAACCCCACTAACTAGATGAAATCAATGATCTCATAATATTTTAATTTTTTTTTCATATAGTATATGCTATATTTTGCCCAAATATGCTAATCCCTGATTTTATTTTTCTTTTATAACTCCTTTTCTGCCTACCTTTGATGTGATCTTATTAGACCATTTATCAGTTAGAAACTCCTGCTTCACATCATGTGTACTCCTGAGCACACACCTTTCACAATATCCTGAAAACACAACAAACTTATTTATATATTATGGAAACAAAAGACATCACCATTACACTAAAATTATTGCCTTTAAAGTTGTTACTGGTTTTACTTCAAACTATGATTGTGGAAAACTGATGTTCAACACATAATTTTTGAACCTTTGTATGTGGAGTGACATATCAAACCTACTATTTTTAATACAAGAATGTACTAGTTCCTGAGGAAAGCAGAACATTTAGATAGCAAGTGTTATTTATTGGATGGCTGGACTGCCTCCATAAAATTCAAGAACAGTAATTTCTTGGGAACAAATATAGTTACGTAGAAATAAATTAAAATAATTAACTTTCTAGGAACCCAAAATACTTTGAGACCTGAACTTCCTCGTGAGATACCGAAAACATTCATCCATTCTATTATCTATTCCATGCTCCTCTTGGGGATCTACGACTTAAGACTTAGGGAAAGCAGAATCTGCCTTTCCCATACTTTCTTCTTAGAGTTCTTTGCACTTTCCATAGTAGGGTACCCTTTCTGCCTTGTTAATCATTCAGACTGGCCCAGCTGAGTAAGCTATCATTTTCTTAGTGAACAATGGGTAAGAATTAACTGAAGTCTCCTGGATATCTGTATTCATTTTTTTTTCTATGAAGACAGAAAGAGACTGTGTTTTTACCACTGAACTATCAGTGCCCAGCACAGTGTCTGTCCATATGATGTCTCACATATGCTTATTAAATGCTTCCCATAGAAATATTATCACATATAAAAGAGCCTAATAGAGTTTTTTTTAAAGAATAATTCTTTTGACATATATACAAAGGCATTTGTGATGCTTTCCCCTCTTATTCATAACATTCTCCATATTCTCATTTCTAAAATCTCTCCTACCTTCCCTTGGTGATATGATTTTTATGAGCAGCCAGGAAGTCTTTCTGCTCCTCACATTTGCTTGCTGATTCAAACTCCCACAGTTTCAGATTCTTCATCAACAATATGGTGAGCAAATAAGAAACTGCATCTTTCTCCTAGTATGGTTATGAGGATTAAATGCAGCAATATATCCAAGAATAGATTTACTCAAAAATGCCTACCAGGCATTCCCAAAGCTCAGTAAAAACAGTTGCCTTTTTTCTTCTTCTCTTATTATTCCAGCTACTAAAGAAAATACCAGTTATTCTGCAACTATTTCATTAAAGAAAGATGAGCTTCTCTATTCAGATAAAACCCTTCTCTACCTTAGAAAGTAACTAAACATGCAGGATACTCATGAAAACAAGCATAAGTTGTATAGATGATGGGAAGCTTTAGTCAACCCAATAAATAATTAAAGAATACAAGTTTAACAAAGAATTTAATTGGAATCTCTAGAACCTCCATCTGCTCCAACATCTTTTATTGAGTCCTTATTATTATTGCCTGAGGAAGATAAGCTTTAAACTAATTTGAATGAAGTGAGGTATGACATAAACTGTTACATTTGAACTCTTACCAGATTAGAAATTGTGCAAGTAGGCACATGACATATAATAGCTTTAAACTCCTGTACTGTTTTTTTTTTTTTTTTTTCTATTTTTAGGAGATTATTCTATCTAGGGCATATTGATGCGTTACTTAAATAAACTTTGCACTGGATGATATGCTTCATGAGTGGGAAAGGGATGGAGACACACAATTCTGATATAAAGCAAGATGCAGTTATCATCCATCTTCCCAAATACCAGGACAAGCCAACCTGCAGATAAATTACAGACCTGAAATTATTGTCTTGATTTTGGAAAAGTACATCTTGCCACAAAACTATCACTGTCTTTGGAAGAACTGATCTCTTAAAATAAAAGGAAATTCATAGGAAGAAGAAAATGAACCGACACGTAGTAAAAGCCCAGGCACAAAACCCTACCAGTAGGAACTATTATTGATATCTAATGAAAAATACACTTATTGGGGTTAAATGAAAGTCACACAGTTCACAAGTGTCTGAGCAGAGATTCAAACTCAGTTGTTTTGGTGTTTTATTCTATTTGGTTTTCCTTTCAAACATGGTTGATTCTACGGCTCCCCCTTGTTTTATGTGTAATGGGCTCAGAAGACTGTTGCTAAGATCAAATAAATACTAACATAAACATGCTCTGGACACTGAAAGATGGCCATGTCTGATAGGTGCTGCAGTCTGGCTGGGCACAAAATCACGAGCCACTCCAGCCTTGTAGATTCAAACAGCAATTCTTTATTCCCGAACTCACACCAGCACTCTACAAACACGTTCCGGGCCAAATCCACGTTCTGGGCAAAGTCCCAAATACTCTCTGAATCCCATGAGAACTCAACGAGCAGGCGCCCCTGAGGCAGCAGGATACGCCCTATTCCCAGCAGGGTACACCTTAAACCTGGAACCGCCCTAAACCCAGATTGTTCTAAACCGGGAATGCCCTAAACCCGGATCCGCCCTGATCCTTGAGCAAGGTCACCTTACATGCAATGACACTGCAAATGATCTGGGTCATGCCATGCATCATTCTTACTTAGCAATGGCCCTCAGCAGATAGGCATGTGGGAACACATTGATCCAGCTTCTCCATCAGCATAATTAAATGTTGTGGAAATAAAACTCAGTGAAATTCTAAGAACCCTTTAGAAAGTTAAATACTAGAGTGCATTTCATTTCATTTATGCTTATTTGTAGTAAATAAGAAGCAGATACCACATAGCTTGGCAGCCTCCTTCCTTCCCTCTTACATTTCTTCATTTTTGCTCTTTAGGGGACTAAGTCCTTAAAACAAATTTCCAAGAAAATAAAAATAGAAGGTAAAGGGGAGTGTATAAAGTTTTAGGGAAGGAAGAAAACTATGTTTCATAGCTTAGGCAGCATTCTAGAATTTTTTCAAAAATATCATTATTTACTTGATTTTTAAGCTCCTTAAGGGCAGAGATGGCATTCTAAGTTTCTTTGTATTCACAGCATCACAGCAAGTAGCACAATAAAGAAAACTTAAATGTTTGTTGTTGAAAGAGAATATATACACACACACACACACACACACACACACACAGGATGATCAACTGATGTGATTTCCTTTGAAAAAGGAATTTACTTGCACCCCTGCTAAGATAAATGATAAAACTATGATGATTTTCAATAACAAATTAGAAGTTCCAGATTTTGAAAGAAGAAAAATTTAAAAAATTAAAAATTCTAGTTAAGAGGCCTGTAAGGAAGGAAAAAAAAAAAAAAAACTGTCGTGTCAACAAATGCAAGGGAATTTTTTTTTGAAGAAAATTAATAGCATTAGACTCTACAAAGAGGTCAAATAACATATGTAAGAAAACTGACCAATGGAATAAGCAACAAGGAGAACATTTTTAACTTCATAGAAAGTAATGAAATGAGATAATTGTTTTCAAGGTGGTAGAATACAGAAGGTCACATTTTTGTTGCTCCATGGTGTGAAACAAATAAAGCAGACAGGCATCCTCTCAGAAAGGTGGGTGAATAACAACAACAACTAAAAGGTAGGACTTTATTGTAATTTAAAACTGGGCATTCAAAGCTGATCAGGGACTCAGGAGGTTAGATATAATAAAATAAGAAAGAAATACCTATCATCATAGATGCTGCCACAGCTAGAGGTACCAGTAAGAATGATCACTCCACAAGCAAAGTGAAGGGAAAAGGGAATTAAAGAAACCCACATTTTTAGGAGGCCTGAGGTATGTCTGGGTACAGAGTTTAGAGATCAAAGACACTGCCCAAGTCAACTGAAAGGCATGCTGCAAAATATCCTTGTGTGGGAAAGAAGCTACCATCTCTCCTGGCAGAGTGCAGAGAGCAGAGGAAGGAACCATTTTGCAGCCATGGTTTGGGGGCTGGCACCTGGGGGAGTAGATTTCTAGCAACCAGAGTTTCGCCCTAAATCCAGGCCTGGAAAACCCACACTGAATGACAGAGTATGCCTAAGTGACCAAGAAAAAATCAGACATGGAGAGAAGTTTATACAGGGGAATATTGGTCATGCAAATTTAACCAGCTCTCCCCTTTCCTCTCTAATTGGCTGCTACAGGACCAACTGGGAGAGGTGTACTTGGCTGGGAATTCAAAAGGGCAGAGCAAAAGAGACTGAGTCTGGAGACTGAACCTCAGATCAGAAAATGTGGGGTCTGCAGGCAATAAAGTGAACTAAGAATTGGCTCCTTCAACACATAAGTGGAACCCACCGGAGATCCCACTGTGGATGGGCAATTGTGGGCCCTGGAGTGCAATGATTTAAAATCACCAGACCAATTGGTATTCAGTGAAGAGCCTGGAGCCCCTAAGGCTAAACCCCACCTCCAGGAATTCTGTCTATGGGATTACATTTCTCACTATAGCAATGTAGAGGGTGGAATATTTTGCTTCAGATGACCCTCCAAAACTCTGATGAGAAGAGAAGCTGAAATATTTTGAACTCCAATGGAATTAGTTTTTTAACTTTTAATCGAGATTTTTTTTTCTTCTCTCTCTCTCTTCCTTTTCTCTGTTTAATTGTGATCTTACTGGTTCATGAACTTTTATACATTATTTGTTTCTTTTTTTCTCATTTCTAGCATTTTTGAAGCAAGTTATTTCTCATGGATCAATTTTGTTCAGGACTAGGATATTTGGTTAGTATATTTCAGTTTTGTTTTCTATTCATTATTTTAATTTTAATTTCTTAAAATTTTTATTTTAGATGTATATTTTTCTCTGACCTATTTCCGGTTCTCTCTCGTTCTTTTCTTTCACTAACTGTCAAAATCAATTGTTCTCTCTTTCACACTTTCTTTAATATTTTTGCTTCTATATTGTCTTCTCCTTCATAATCATCACATCCTATGTCACTTCTATTCTCTCCCTGTTTACCATTTGAAATTGTAAAGCCTTTCGCAAACTTACTGTTCTTATTGCAGCCAACTAGTCATATCATTTCTGCTTATTGTACCAATTAACATTGTAGACATAATAGCAGGCACTATTCAGGTTAATGTTGTATATTGTTCACACTGGATGCTATTATTATTTGTCTCCCAATTAACAGTGACTTACTAGAAACCTTCAAGGACACTGTAAGTCTACAGGCCAGAAACTCTACTACCTCAGAACCATAGTGATAGATATGTAGACACACAAACAAAATGAAAACAAAGGGACAAATTGCACCAAACA
Source organism: Marmota flaviventris (assembly GCF_047511675.1). Lineage (NCBI taxonomy): Eukaryota > Metazoa > Chordata > Mammalia > Rodentia > Sciuridae > Marmota > Marmota flaviventris. Next base: position 71,862,789 of record NC_092505.1, on the reverse strand, counting down.
AACCAAGACACTCCAATAACAGAATCCATTGACATCATTGTGGAAGAAAAGACAGAGAGGTTGTTTAGATTGTATATAGTTAAACTGATCTGCACTGTAAAGGATGATGCAAGGAGTAAAATCATAAAGAAAATATAGGAAGTGAAAAATCACTTCAGATCAATATCCCTGATGAACATGGATGCAAAAATTCTTAATAAAATACTGGCAATTTGCATACAAAAAATGTAAAAATCATGCAAGTGGGGTTCATCCCAGGGATGCAAGGTTGGTTCAACGTATGGAAATCAATAAACATAATTCATTACATCAATAGACTTAAAGACTAGATTCACATGTTATCTCAATAGATGCAGAAAAAGCATTTGACAAAATACAGTTTTCATTAACATTAGAAAACCTAAGGATAGTAGGAACATACTTTAACATTGTAAAATCTATATATGCTAAATGTAAGGCCAACATCATTCTAAGTGCACAACAATTTAAAGCATTACCTCTAAACACTGGAACAAGACAGGGATGCCCTCTTTCACCACTTCTATTCAACATTATCCTGGAAACTCTAGCCAGAACAATTTGAAAGAAGAAAGAAATTAAATGGATATGAATAGGATAAGAAGAACTCAAACTGTGCCTATTTGCAAATAACATGATTCTATATTTAGAAGACCCAAAAAACTCCACCATAAAACTTATAGAACTAACAAGTAAATTTGGCAAAATAGCAGGATATAAAATTAACTTCCTTAAATCAAATGCATTTCTATGCATCGTTGATGAATCAACAAATAACAATAGCAACCAATCAAAAGAGAAATTAGGAAAACTAACCCATTCACAGTAGCTTAAAAAATAAAATAAAATATTTGGGAATCAATCTAACAAATGAAGTGAAAGACCTCTACAACAAAACTACAGAACTCTAAAGAAAGAAATTGGAGAAGGCCTTAAAAGATGGGACGTTCTCCCATGTGCTTGAATTAGAAGAATTAATATTGCCAAAATGGCCATACTTTCAATAGCACTTTACAGATTTGATGCAATACCTACTAAGGTTCTGATGATGTTCTTCATAGAAATAGAAAATCCATCAAGAAATTCATTTGGAAACAGGAGGTTTAGAATAGCCAAAGCAATCCTTAGCAAGAAAAGTGAAGAAGGCATAAAAATACCAGACCTTAAACTATACTACAGAGCCATAGTAACAAAAATGGCATAGTATAGTATTGGCACCAAAGTAAACACGTAGACCAATGGTATAGAATAGAAGATATGAAACATACCCACACAACTATAGATATCTTATACTAGACAAAGGCACCATAAACATACATTGGAGAAAAGATAGTCTCTTTAACAAATGGTGCTGGAAACACTGGAAATCCATATGTAACACAATGAAATTAGAACTCCATATCTCACCCTGCACAAAACTCAACTCAAAATGGATCATGGGCCTAGGCATTAAACCAGAGACCCATGCCTTAAGAATTTTCATCATTTTGCCTTAAGAAATGAATTCCTCAATAAGATTCCAAAAGCACAAGAAGTAAAATCAAGAAAAAATATGTGGTATGATATCAAACTATAAATCTTCTTTACTACAAAGGAAACAATCAAAAACATAGAGATCCTACAGAATGGGAAAAAACCTTTACCACCTATCCTCAGATAGAAGAATCTCCAGGATATATAAAGATTGCAAAAATCTTAACACTAAAAATACAAAATAACCCAATCAAGTGGGCAAAGGAGTTGAACAGACATTTCACAAAAGAAATATAGTAAAAAATATATGAAAAAAATGTTCGGCATCTCTAGCAATTGGAGAAATGCAAATTAAAATTACACTAAGATTCTATCACGCTTCAGTCAGAGTGGCAATTATCAAGAATACAAGCAACAATGAATGTTGATGAAGATGTGGGGGGAAAGGTGAACTCATACATTGCTGGTGAGACTGTAAATTGGTGCAACAACTCTAGAGACAACTAAGGAGATTCCTCAGAAAACTTGTAATGGAACCACCATTTGACCCAGTTATCCCACTCTTCAGCATAGGACTTAAAATCAACATACTAAACTGATGCAGCCACATTAATGTTTATAGCAGCCTAATTCAAAATAGCTAAACTATGGGAACAACATAGATGCCCCTTGATAGGTAAATGAATAAAGAAAATGTGAATACACAATGGAATATTATTCAGTCATAAAGAAGAATGAAATTATGACATCTGCCAGTAAATGGAAGCAACTGGAGGCTATTTGCTAAGTGAAAGAAACCAGTCCCCAAAACCTAAAGGCCAAATTTTCCTCTAATATGCAGATGCTGACTCATAGTAGGTGGGGAGGTGGGAAGAGTTGGGAAAGGGAGGAGTGATGGGAATGAAAAGACAGTAGAATGAACCAGACATAACTTTCCTATGTTCATATAGGAATACAGGACCAATGTAACTCCACATCATGTACAACCACAAAAATGGGAAATTATACTCTATGTATGTATGATATGCCAAAATACATTCTACTGTCATGTATAACTAAAAACAAAAAACAATTTTTTTAAAAGTTGACAATAAAATGATTCAGTGTTTTAAAATAGCTATTATTTAGTTTATTGAAATGACATTAAAATGTCTAAATCATATCTCATTTACATGAAAAATCAAGTGATCACAGTAAATGCATTCATTCATTCATTCAAAAATGCAAACTGAAAATTTTCTAACAGAATTTTGGATACTGGCAATATAAAAAGTAGATAAATATCATGGATTTTCAGGCAACTATTTATTTAATAGTTGCCTTATAAGAATGGTAATTCTTATAAAATATTGATTTGAATCAAAATCACCTTGAGGAGCTTATGGACAACACATATCCCTTGAAGCTTAGCCCAAAACTGAATGAATTTAACAGTCCACTGTAGTACCAAGATATGTATTTTTAGTGTCTCAATATAATTCTAATGCACATTAATATTTTAAAATTATATTATCCTTTTAAAAGTCATAATGTAAAGACAAATCTATCTATGGCTTTCATTCTTATTTCAGAAAAATGGGGAACTAAGGTAACCTAAAATTTCTTATGTTCAAATGCCAAGAAATACTGGGCAGAACTCTATGCATTTATGCTTCTGGAAAGAAAAGAATAAGAAAGACCTTGGTTCTGTGGTAAGGAGAGTAAAGTTGACCAAAGAAAAGTCCTAACTTTTTATATGACTACAGAAGAATTGATGCTCCAGGAAAACCTCAACAAACTGGCATCTTCCATACCTTGGGTAGGTACCTGATCTAGGTATGGCAGTCTAAGGAAAAAGGGGCTAAAAATGAAAATATTTTGTAAAAAACAGGATGGGTCAAACAAACCTTGAGTGATACTATGGGCTGAACTGGAGTATAGAAAACGCCCCAGCACAAAATCAACTAGATGGTCTGACAATTCTCTGCATCAGGAATACCCCATTTTTTTGCAAAGAGCTTCCATGTAGGAGAAATTCAATGTATTGCATTCTCACAGTGACAGGATTTTTGAGTCTTACTGATGAATGAATCCAAAGACTAACACAATGAAAGCTGCAGCAAACTTTCTCCCAGCTCAATTATTTACAAGATTAAAAGGAAATGAACTCAATTTAATTGAAGCTATCACAAGTCTTATCTCAACATCATATGCAAAGGACTCTGAATGATAAGAACTACATCCTAATCACATAAAAGAGGAATGAGATCCCATTCTCCAGATCAAGAAATGTTCTATCAATTTCCTCTCCTTCAGACATAATATTTGTAATAAAATTCTCTAAAAATAAAATGCAGAAACTTCATATATAAAAAGATCTGATGGTACAAATAGAAAGCAAATATTAACATGATAAAATATACCAAAATCATACCACTATCTGTGTTAGCGGTAAATGGGAAAAAAAAATGCCAATTGTTGAACACTCTCAGACCAGAATAAATAATCAAGAACCAACTGAATACTGTTTACAAGGGACATTCTTTAAGTGTATAGATGGTAATAGATTAAAAGGAAGGGGAAAATACTATTCATAAGGTAACTGAAGTAGACATATACAAAATAGTCTTCGAGACAAGAGGAATTACAGGAGAAAAATTGATCATTTCATAGTGATAAAGTGTTAACTTATTAATAAAAGTAATAGTTCTAAAAATGTGCACATTTAATAACACAACTGCAAAATATTTGAAGCATCAATTTGCTGGGAGCCATTAGCCAAGTAGGTATGACAATTTCCTTGCCAGCGTACCCCATGTTGCTTAGTGGAAGGACTCGTGGAAATAGGACATTTTGCAGTGACATTGCAATTAGGTGACCTTGCTCAAGGACCAGGGCGGATCCGGGATTAGGGTGTTCCCGGTTTAGGATAATCGGGTTTAGGGCGTTCCAGGTTTAAGATTATTCCTGCTGGGAATAGGGCATATCCTGCTGCCTGAGTTCCCCTTGAGTTCTCATGGGATTCAGACAGTATTTTTGGGGAGATAGAAGCCCAGTGGAGGTGGATTTGGGCAGAGAACGTGGATTTCCCCAGAACGTGTTTGTAGACGGCTGGTGTGAGTTCGGGAATAAAGAGTTGCTGTTTGAATCTACAAGCTGTGTGGTGGCTCATGATTGTGTGCCCAGCCAGACTGCGGCATCAATTGATGCTGGCAAGAGTATGTGGGGCATACTCTTGCCAGAGGACAATGCAAGCATTACATTGAACTAATTGAGCGATAAATAAATAATTGATACTTAGATTATCTATTTCTAAGAAGGAATTATTATTGAAAGAGTGATCACTGAGAATAATTACAAATTTACATGCATTTTATATACTATATTTTAGTACTACATAATAGCTACTGATTACTGGAAGATTGATCATTCATCATATTTTTTAAATTTATATGCATTTTTCTTATTTTCATTATTATGTGCCTCATAGTCACTTTATATTTTGTCATACTATATATGTTGAGGTTTAACATATAAAGAAGATAAAATGGGTTGAATGTTTGTGCCCTCATAAAATTATGTGTTAAAACCCTAACCCCAAATGTAACAATATTGGGAGCTGTGACTTATGGGAGGTGATTAGGTCATGAGGCTCATATACTCCTGAGTGGAATTAGTACTCTTATAAATAAAAGAGACACCATAGAATGCTCTCACCCCTTTCTGACATGTGAATAAACAAAAAGTCAGCAGTTTGTAATCTAATAGAGAGCCCTCATCAGATTTGCTGACTCCAAAACTATGGGGAATAAACATGATCTATTGTAATTTGTTATAGCAGGATTAACTGACTAAGACTGAAGATGTAAAGAAATATATAAAAGATAGAAAGTTGTTTTATTTTTATTCACAACTTTTAATGATGCCAAATTCTTATATAATACCTATAGTTCTCAACTATCTACCTTTCAGTTTCCTTAGAGAAATAGAAGGTAATAACAAAAACATTAAATACCCCAAAATATTAAAATATGTGCCACATATTTCTAATGAAATTGCAAAGCACTGCTGCAAATATTTTAAAGAAAACAAATATAGGAAGATATACCATGTTCATTCAATATTTATAGATGAAATTTTCCTCAAACTGCACTATAAAATTTTTTTTAATAATTTTTACTTTATACCATTCTGATATTTTTTACTATTGTTATAAATAAAATATAAAACAGTCATTTTTAACTTTCTACTTAATTCTAAAAATGGCCTATGGGTGCAGTTGTAAGCTTAGTCAGAATTTGCATCTTCTACAAGGAAAGATGTTTGGGGAGCATCATGGTAAGCTCTGTATAGAGCTTATATACAGAGCTGGATGCTGATCCTTCAAAGTATAGAGTCCTGAATTAAGACTTATATATAGCAATGCAAATTATTCCTCATGATAAAATGATCACTCTTCATAACAATGTAAATAAATTTTGTTCAGAAGAAAATGTAAACTTCTATTATTCAAAATCTTGTATTAAACAGTTCAAAATTTTGGTGATTACCTCATTAATATATTGGGAAAAATTCCTAACCTATTCATTTTAAAATATTAAAACATACAGGCAATCCAAAGATTGTGAGAAAATATTAATAGTACTTGGCATATAAAGGATTCATATCTAGAACATATAGATATGAATCCTGTAAATCCCCCAAATCAATAAGAAATGTACCAACTAAAAAGCAGTTAACTCAAAAAAAGTTTTTAATAAAAGAATATATAGGAATAGATAACAAGCACATTAAAAGATAGTAATAATCACTTGTCATCAAGGAATGGCATAGTAAAAACATTTAAAAGCCTAAACACAAATATTCACAATAAAGTGAAAGATATAAAACTCTCAAAATTATAGGTGGGAGATAAAAATGGTACAACCACTTGGGAAAACAGTTTTTCAGTTTCTTATAAACTTAAAACATGTACTTAACCATATCCTAGCAATTTCTAGATACTTATCCAAGACAAAGAAAAACATATGTCCATATAATGACGTGTACATAAATTTATACAGATTTATCTATATTAATAAGCACATACTAGAAAGACCACAAATGGAAAAACAAATCATGCTTATGTTATATTCATACTTTCTAACATATTAACAAAAAAAAAAAACAAAAATGAAAAATAAGCTAAAACCTACTGAGACACTCAACAGCATGAATAAAGCCTTCAGACAATATTTTGATTCAAAGAAAAGAGACACAATAAAGTATTCACTGTTTTATTTCATTTTATATAATGTTCAAAGAAAAAAGTAATGCATAGTCATAAATTCATAGCTGTGGCTGTCTCTAGAGGAAAGGTGAGATTTACTAGAAAGAAGCAAGGCAATTCTGGGAAGATAATAGTATTTTATATTATTATTGGGGATAAGGGCCTACATACATGAATGTGTTTACCAGAAAATTTCAAAGATCTCTCCTTATACCAATACAGTACTGCCTTGATCATTATATTCTGTTTTGAACTTGGCTGTCTGTTAGGATAAGCCCTGCAAGTATTTTTTGATTTGAAACATAATTTGTGCACATACTTATAAGGCACATTCTGATATTTTGATTCATGTACAAGTTTGATAGTGATCATCTGAGGATAATTAGAATATTCTATTTCCTTAAACTTTTGTCATTAGGGAAAACACATAAATTATTTTCTCTAACTATTTTAAGGTTTGTAATGCATTATTGTTAATTAATTTACCCTACTGTACTACAGAATACCAAAATTCCTCCTATTAAACAATAACATTATACCCATTGACTGACCTCTCCCTCTCCCCAGTCTCTATAGAGTAACCACTATTCTACTGCAAAGTCTGTAAGATCAATTGATTGTTTTCTTTTTGTGCTAGACTTTGTGCATGCTGGGGCAAATGCTCTACCACTGAGTTATACCTCCCCTCAGCCCAAATTCATTTGTTTTAGATTCCACTATGAGTGAGATTATGCAATATTTGTTTCTCTGTGCCTAGCTTATTTCACTTGGCATAATATCCTTCAGTTCCATCCATGTTATTGCAAATGACAAAATTCCATGCTTTTTAAATGCCTGAATAGTATTTCATTATATATACAATGTGATATATATCACATAGAGATTATATATATATATATATATATATATATATATATATATATATATATATATATATGTGTGTGTGTGTGTGTGTGTGTACACACAATATCATATATGTTACATTTTCTTTATCCATCCATCAGTTTATGTAAGTTTAGGTTAATTTCAATATGCTGACTACTATAAATAGTGCTATAAAAAACATAGGAGTGAAGATGTCTTTTCAATATATTGACTTCCTTTCATTTGTCTATATAATTAGTGGAAATGCTAAATCATATGGTACTCAGCATTTAGGTTTTTTTTATTTTTATTTTTTGGTACTGGGAATTGAACTCAATTAACCACTTAACCACCGAGCCACGTCTCCAGCCCTTTTTTTATATTTTATTTAGAGATAGGGTCTCACTGACTTGCTAGTGCCTGCTAAGTTGCTGAGGCTGGCTTTGAACTCAAGATTCTCCTATCTCCACCTCCAGAGTTGCTGGAATTACAGGCATGCGCCACCACACCCAGCTTTAGCATTTAGTTTTTTTTAATTCACTTTTGTATTGTTCTTCATGAATTTTCTAATTCCCATTCCCACCAACAGTGTATAAAAATTCTTCTTTCTCCTCATCCTCCCTAGCATTTGTTATTCTTTTGTTTTTCTTATAAAAAGCATTATACTTATATGTAGTAGTTGGATTCATCTTGACAAATTTATACATTCATGGAGATCAATTTCAGGTTATATCCTCTCCTTTTCCACTCTTCCTCCCTCCCTTATTCTCCTTTCTCTAACTGATCTTCCTTTCATTCATCTTCCTTTCATTTATTTTTGATTGGTTCTATTTATAAATAAAAGTGAAACTCCCTGTGATATATTTGTGTATGCACATAGCATGATTTAAAAAAAAAATTATTCCATATTTGCACCCCTTTCCTGTCCCTCCTCTTGATCTCTTTCTACTCTACCGTTCTTTTCAATATTTTCATGATATCCAATTGTCCCCTCCTTTTTCCTGTATTTTACTCTAGCTTCTACATATAAGAAAAAAACATTCAACCCCTGATTTTTCTGAGACTGACATATTTCACTTAGCATGATGTTCTCCATTTCCATCCATTTACCAGCAAATGCCAGTAAAACTCCACTGTGTATACATAACACAATTTATTAATCCATTCATGCATTGATAGGCAACTGGGTTGATTCCATAATTTGGCTATTATAAATTGTGATACTATAAACATTGAAGTGGCTCAATAGAAGTATAGTATAACATGCTAATTTTAGTTCTTTTTGATGAATACCAAGCTATATCAGAGGTTGTCTCCATTCGAAGTTTTCAGAGGTACTCCATACTGCTTTCCAGAGTGGTTGCATTAGTCTGTAGTCCCACCAATAATGTATGATTATGTTTATGTTTTTTCCCTCACATCCATGCCAGAATTTAGTATTGTTAGCATTCTTGATCACTGCCATTCTGACTGGAGTAAGATAAAATCTTTGTATACTTTTGATTTGCACTTCCCTGATTGCTACATATGTTGAGCATTTTTTTCATATATTGTTGGCCATTTGTGTTTTTATCTTGAGAATTTTCTGTTTAGAGCTTTTGCCCATTTATCGATTGGCATATTTATGATTTTGTGGGTTTGTGTGTGTGAGTGTGTGTGTGTGTGTTATGTTTTCTGATTTCATCATATACTATGGATATTAATCCCTTATTGAAGGCCTAGCTATAGGCTACTCCCCTCACACTTTTGTTTCCTTTGCTGTGTAGAAGTTTTTTAGTTTGATGGCATCCCACTTACTGATACTTGGTTTGATTTTTTATAAATTAGGGTCATATTAAGAAAGTTAATGCCAGCACTTATCTGATGAAGTACTGATGCTAGTTTTCTTCTAGAAGTTTTAAGCTTTCTGGGCTAATTCATAAGTGTTTGGACTATTTCAATTTGAAAGTTTTGTAGTGTGACAGGTAGGGGTCTAGTTTCATTTTTCTACATATGACTATACAGTTTTCCTGGCACCATTTTTAAAAATATATATACTTCTCCAAAATATATATTGGCACATTTGTCAAGTATCAGATGGTTGTAGGTATGTGGATTTTTCTCTTTGTCTTCTATTCTGTTTAATTGGTCTTCATGTTTATTTTTATGCCAATATTATGTTGTTCTTATTACTTCAGCTCTGTAGTATAATTTGAGATCAGATATTGTGAGGCCTTCTGTATTGTTCTTCTTGCTCAGTATTGCATTGGATATTCCAGGTCTCTTATTCTTCCAAATGAATTTAAGGACTTTTTTTTTCTAGTTTTAAGATTTTAAGGTTCATTGATTTATAATGTTATTGAGGTTGGAGCTATGTTTTTTGGTTTTTATGATCTGATGATCTTTAGTTACAAGGGTATGTGGAAATCACCCAGCATTATTATGTTGGAGTTTATTTGCAATTTAATATCACCGACTTTTTTTTATGTCATTGGATTTTTGGTATTGGAGAATAAATGTTAACTATCAGTATATCCTCTTGTTGGATTATTCCCTTTACCAGGATGTAATGGCTTTCTGTTTCTCTTTTGTTTAGTTTTTCCTTGAAATCTGTTTTGTCACATATGAGAATAGCTGTTCATCCTTATTTTCTGGCTCCATTTGTGTAGATTTTATTTTCATCCTTCTACCTTCATCTTATGGGTGTCTTTGCCTATGAAATGATTCTCTTAAAAACAGCACATATTTGGATCTTGTTTTGTGATATATTCTGCAAATATTTTTCTTTTAATTGGGGCGTTGAGACCATTTACATTCAGTGTTAGTATGGATATGTGGTTATAGTTTCCTGCCCATTCTGATTTTTGGCTGTATTTAATTCTGTATTGATTCTCATTTAGTAGATGTCTCTTCTATATATCTACCTCCATTTAAGAACTTTGAAATTTGTTTTTGGGTTCCTCTGTGTGCTATTGATCTTTGAGTATTCTCTGTAGTGCTGGCCTCGATGGTCATAAATTCTTTCAGCTTATCCTTGCCATGGAAAGTTTCTATTTCACCATCAAATTTGAAAGAGAGCTTTGCATGTTATAGCAACCCTTGTTGGACATTGTTTTATTTTAGAGTTTGGAATTTTTCATTCCAGGCCCTCTTTAATTTTAGGTCTGAACTGAAATATCAGAAAATAGTCTTATTGGTTTGCCTCTAAATGTGTTCTCATGTTTCTCTCTTGCAGCTTTTAATATTCTTTCCTTATTTCCTATATTAGGCACTTTCATTATGATATGCCTTGGAGAGCTTCTCATTTGAATAGGTCTGTTGGGGTCCTGTAAGCCTCCTGTATGTGGATGTCTATCTCATTTCTGATGTGGGAAAAGTTTTCTATAACTATCTCACTGAAAGTGTTCATAATTCCTTTAGTTTGCATCTCAAAATTCTCTTCTATCCCAGTGATCCTCAGGTTTGGTATTTTAATATTGTTCTAGAGTTCTTGTATATTCTGGTCATGTTTCGTATTTTTTCCCTTTATTGAATTCTGTTTCCTCAAGATCATATACTGTGTCTTGAAAGCCTGAAGTTCTGTTTTCAGGGGCTGGGGTACTATTTTCTATGAAATCTAATCTGTTAATGGTGCTTTCAAGTAAATTCTTTATTTGATTAATTGTGTCTTTTATTTCTTGACTTCTACTTGGTTTCTTTCCACTGTTCCTATTTCTTTGTTTAAGACAAATCAAATAGAAACAAAAAATATCAGAACTTATGGAATACAGTGAAAATAGTTATCATTTCCTATATTGCTCTCTTAAGTCCTTGTTTATATCTTCTTTTAGTTCACTGAACATTTTAATGATCAGTTTTCTTATACTTTTTCTCTAGATTTCATTCACATCACTATAGGCAGGATCCTTTTTGCTGAGAATTTTTCATTATTAGAGGAGATTTATTTGCCCAATTTCTTTATATTTTCAGATATTTTGAACTTACACTTTTTTTTACACATGTCTTTTGTGTGTAATTATCTTATTTGTTCTGGGACTTCTGTTTTTCATATGTGAGTAAATGACAAGGAGTAGGACCTGAGGTCCATCCCTGATTGTTCATTCTTGGGTCCTTTTTGATAGTTTTGGATTTTGTCTTTTACATTCTTTGATTTGGAGTAATGTCAGGACTCAGTGGGATTAGATTGTATATGGAGCAAGATGAACTGTTGCTTGGTTGAGATGTATTTCTCAGCTTCACGATCTCTACCCTGTAATCATGAAGTGTCCAAATCTCTTTCTAGCTTCTCTTGCTAGGGGACCCAGGAATGTCTCTAATGTCAGCAATGGATGTACAACTTTATGATTAATGCCCACTGTTTACTTTGACATCTATAAATCTATATTTCAGCTATATAAGAATAATTGGATCAGCATTTAACAACAGTACCAACAATACAAAACAAACAATAAACTAGATCAGGAATTTGACAGCCAGTGTCTACTATATTGTCTAGTATATTAATGGTCACCCCAACTTGAATGGGGTGGGAATTACACAATATAATCATTAATTTTGGGTTTTGTCTCTTCTACTGTTTGTATTAAAACGTAGTTGACTATTGAGTGTCCTTGATTTATGTATGAAGCAAAGTGATCTGTCTTTCGGTTTTAGTTCACCAGCAGTGTCTCTAACTTGTGAACTTTTAGAGTCCCTGTAGATTCCCAGCATCTCAAAGAGTAGAGAAAGATAAATAATAGTAACAATCTTTGCAAATAATACACAGCATTGAAGTAAATACCCAGTTCCTAACATGACCTGTTCAACATTAATTACTACCCCAAAGCAGGAATATTGGAATCAGCAATTGTCAACAATAAAAACAATAACAATAAACTAGATCCCCCTCAAAACAGACAGCAGGTGTCAGCTCTATCATCCACAGCAGAAATGACTGCATAAGTATTAATGGTGGGGTTAGGAGTTATATAAGCCAAATAGTCCTGAAAAGTGCTAAAAATAGTTAATTAGGAGAAAATGTGTTAGGAAAATACAAAAAAGAGTTTACAATTTCAAAAAGTGAAGAGAATACAGAAGAGATATAGTAGGTGATGTTTATATGGAAGGACGGGAGAAAATAGGAAATGCAAAGTAATGAGAGAAAAAAATGAGAACAATAACAAAAATATACAAGCCTAAAAAACTCAAACCCTCAAAAGTCAAGGCAGGGAAAAAGAAATACATTTTAAAATTGGTAAACATGAGAGAAAAAGAAAGGATCTGTCTACATATGTATATCCCTGAATCAAACAGCACAGCAAGAATTCACACACACACACACACACACACACACACACACACACAAATGCATGTGGAAAAATTAAAAAGTTTCTCGTTCTGTTTTTGTTTTGGCACCAAGGATTGAACCCAGACGGTCATAACCAGTGAGACATATTCCCAGTGCTTTTTATTTTATTTTATTTTTTTTTAAATTTTGAGACAGGATTTCAGTAAGTTGTTTAGGAACTCACTAAGTTGCTGAGGCTGGCTTTGAACTTATGATCCTCTTGCCTCAGCCTCAAAAGTTGCTGAAATTACAAGCATTTACCACCATACCCAGTAAGAAAAAATAATCTTAATGAAGATGAAGAAAATATCTCCACTGAGGTGGTCAAAGTAGTTGATCAATTAAATGGTCACTGTCTATGTCCAATTCTCTTTCTTTCCAATTTTTCTTTAGTTATGTACTGACAGAGAAAGTACCAGAGGGTTTTAAATTGTTCCTATTTTTGTGTAGCACTGAGCTGCCAATTGGAGTGGACTAAGATTGAATTTGTTTGATATAAGACTGAGCTTCCCTTCTCACCAGCATGGGGTAGGATATATTAGGATGTACTCTAAGTTAGAATTTTGTCCACTCAGAAGAGTCCAGTGCACTTCAAAGATAAAGCTTAAGCAGACTTCTGTGAGGTAAGACTTAGCTAATAAAGTTGTTGGGTGCTAACTGCTAGAAGAAATTAGATCAACTTGCCTTGAAAATAGATGATCTCTCGTGCAGTCTGATTCTCAGAAGCCTTCCAAGAATTCCAATCATGGAGCAGGGGAGGCAATCCTCCCTACACTGTGTACTATGAGCTTTGTCCCCAAGTGTGTTCACTGCTATCTGTTCAGAATCCTGACCTACTCCAGCTGGTTGTGTGAGCTTCCAAACTCGGAGCAGAATTGAGTTGGGCTCCCCTTCAACCTTGTCCTGTGGAGACAGTCTTCTCTGCACCTATTTCACTCCAGGCACACACGAGGCCACAAGATAGACACTTGTTAAAATATCATGGCAGTTTTTGCTCTGATCTTCCATTAGATATCCCTAAGATGGCTCTGTCTCTGCTCTCCACAGCCTGTTAAGATATAGAGTGCTCACTGAATTCACAATAGCCAAACTATGGAACCAACCTCGATGCCCTTCAACAGATGGATGATAAAGAAAATGTTATATATACACACACACACATACAATGGAATATTACTCAGTCTCATAGAAGAATGTAATTTTGGCATTTGCAGGTAAATGGATGGAGCTGGGGGATATCATGCTAAGCAAAATAAGCCAATGCCCCCAAAACCAAAGGTCAAATGTTTTCTCTGATATGCAGATGCTAATTCACAATATGGTGGTGGGGGGGGCTAGATGTACTATGGATTAGGCAGAGGGGAGTGATAGGAGGGAAAGAGTATGGGGGTAAGAGGGACAGTAGAATGAATTAGACATTATTACTCTATGTATATATAGACTTTTTCGACTGAGTGATTCTACAACATATACAACCAGAAGAATGAGCAGTCATTTAAGTTTAATGTGTCAAAATGCATTCTACTATCATGTATAGCTAATTTGAACAAAATTTTAAAAAGAAAAAAAGATACAGAGTGCTTTTCTGAGGCACTTAGCACTTGGATCAGTCAAGTTTAAGAAGCCTTTTTGATCTCATGTTTTTCCATACCAAATCTGTGTTTTTCTGTGTTTTCCCTCCCCGTGTGGGGAATCAGCACGACAATCACCACTGCATTTGGTGTTTGTGAAGCAGCTGGATCAGCTCGACTGAATTCTTTCTAGTATACTATACCCAGATTTCTGAGTTCTTAAGCCACTTTGTCCTGTATTGAATTTTAGTGAAATCTCTCTTTCACCTTCCTTGTTGAGAAGCTGTACATTCACTGCTTTGCTTGTGAGCCACAGCATGATTTGGAGTGCAGCTTTCCTCTACTCCACCATCTTCTGGTCCAATAGTTTTGGAAGCTACTGGAATGAAATAAATTCATTTGTATGTGAGGACATGAATGTTGGGTATAAAGGGTGGAATGCTATATAGATTGAATGATGGTGTTCCTTTAAGAATTCATGTTGAAACTTAATCTCTTTTTTAACAATGTATAGAACTATGGTAAAACTTTTTTAAAGCTCAGGAGATAAGAGTTAATCTCTGCATAGCAAAGGAAACAATTAGGAATGTGAAGTGAGAACATACAGAATGTTAGAAAATCTTTTCTAGCTATTCTTTCTTTTTTTTATTTTTTACAATCTAGCTATTCTTTTGACAGGATTAATATAAATAACTCAAAAAAAAAAACTCAACAAAGAAATAACCCAATTGACAAATAAACAAATGAATTAAACAGACAGTTTTCAAAATAAAAAATACAAATGACTAACAAATATAAGAAAAAAAATATTCAACATCATTAGCAATTAGGGATATGTAAATAAAAACTGTACTGAGATTTTATCTCACACAGTCAGAATGTCAGTAATCAAGAATAAAAATACTAATGAATGCTAGAGAGAATATGAAGAAAAACAAACACTTTTACACTATTGGTAGGACTATAATTAGTACAAGCAGTACGTAAATCAGTATGGAAATTCCTCAAAATAGGAAAGATAGCAGAATACAACAGTCACTAATATGGCAATATGTAAAAACGTGGATGTGTAACAGATGTGATTCTGCAATCTGTATACGGGGTAAAAATGGGAGCTCATAACCCACGTGAATCAAATGTATGAAATATGATATGTCAAGAGCTTTGTAATGTTTTGAACAACCAATAAAAAAAGGGTAGACATGGAACCACCATATTCCCCAGCTATATCACTCCTTGGTATTTATGTTAAAGAAGTAAAATCATCATACTATGATGATAAATGCATAGTCATGTTTATAGCAGCACAATTCATAATAGCCAAACTATAAAAACTGCCTAGATATCCATCAATGGATGAATGGATAAGGAAAATGTAGTATGTACACAATAGAGATTTATTCAGCAATAAAGAAAAATAAAATAAAAAATTAATGTTTTTTGCAAGAAAATAGGCGGAACTTCAAATCATTGTGTTAAGCAAAATAGGCTAAACCCAGAAGGTTAAGGGTCCTGTGTTTACTCTTATAGTGGAAACTAGAGAGAAAAAAAAAAAAGGCAAAGAAAAGTGGGGCAGGGTGGGGGGCAAAAGTCTAACAAAAATCAAAGGGAGATCGGTAGAATAGAGGGAAGGGACCAAGGGGTGAAAAAAGGGAAGGGAGGGGGAATGATGGGAAGTGATATTGTCCGAATTATATTGTTAATACATTGTGCGCATGTATAAATATGTAACAACAAATTCCATCGTTATGTGCAACTATAATGCACTAAAAAAATTGTCGGGGAAAAAATAACTGTGGCTCTGGGATTAACACCTTTATAAAAGTTTTCAAGGCTCGAGAAAATATTCTCTTGCCTTTCAGCCTTGTACCCCATAATAATACAACAAGATGCCATCTTGGAAGCAAAAAGCAGCACTCAACTGACACCATTGTTGGCACCTTGATCTTTATTCCCAGTCTCCAGACTGTAAGAAATTAATTTTTGTTTTAAATCTACTATATAGAGTATACATTACCTATTCTAAAGAATTTTGTTATAACAGCACAAGCCAAAACAGTTAATCTAGCTAAAATGTTCAACTGTGTTAATCTTTTTTAAAAGACCAACTCAATCTCAATGATTTTTTTCTATAATCTATTTCATTTTTTCCCTGCTCTAATCTTATTTATTTTCTTTCTTCTGTTACTTTGGGCTTATTTTATTTTGTTTTGTTTTACAGTTCCTGGTGGTGTATGTTAGTCAGATTTCCATTACTGTAACAAGAACCTGAGATAAATCAACTTATAAAAAGAGAAGGCTTATTTTGACTCACAGTTCTGGAGGTTCCCATCCATGATTTACCATGTTACTTTCAACCTGTGGTAAGAGAGTAAGACATGATGGAAGTGCATGGAGGAGAAAAACCACTCATCTCATAGGAGGAAAGTGAAAGAATAGGAAGGGGCAGGATTCCTACCATCTTATTCAAAGTTATGCTTCCAGTGGCCTGGACACTCTCACTGAGCCAGATCTCTTTCAGATTTCCTCATGCCCTAATAGTATCACATTGGGAACCCAGCCTTTACCATATAGACCTTGGGAGAACACACAAACTTTATCAAGGTATAAAGTTAATACCAGTATTAATCACTATATGCTTCCATTTTAATACCACTTTTGCTGTATCCCATAAGATTTGATATGTCATTTTTGTTGGTCTCAAGGTATTCTCTAATTTCCCCTTTTATTTCTTCTTTGATCTGCTGGTTGTTCAAGATCGTGTGGTTTAATTTTCACCCACTGGGAAAATTTCCAGCTTTCCTTCTATCATTACATTCTAGTTTAATTTCATTATAACTGGAAAATGTATAATTTGTACTATTTCAATCTTCCTAAATTAGTTTATACTTATTGAGTATACATATGTATCCTAGATAATGTTCCACGTATGTTTGAGAAGACTGTATTCTACTGTTGTTGGGTGGAAAGTTCTCTGTTTCTTAGGTCCATTTGATCTACAATGTTATTCAAACCCTCTCTATCTTTAATGATCTTCTGTTTGTATGTTCTATCCATACTAGAAGTGTGGTATTACAGTCCCAGTAATTAAAGTTACAAATCTGTTACAATTTTTCCCTTCAGTTCTATCAATGTTTACTTCATGTATTCTGGTGCTCTGGTATAGGATGCATGCATATTTATAATTTTTCCATCTTCCCAATTAACTGAACCATTTATCATTATATAATGTCCTTCTTTGACTCTTAACAGTTTTTAATTTAAATTCTATTTTACCTGATGTACATGTGACTACACTGCTCACTTATGGTTATTATTTGCATAAAATATTTTTCCATTCTTTCATTCTCTGTGTCCTTAAATATAAAGTGAATTTCTTATAGATAGGATATTGTTGAATCTTGTTTTATTATTTTTATCCCATCAGATACTCTATGTAGTTTGATTGGGATGTTTAATCCATTTACACTTAACATAATTATTGTTAGGGTACAACTTACTATTGCCATTTTGTTAACTGTTTTCTAATTTATTGCTCTTTCCCCCTTTTCCTTTGTTGTTTTCTTCCTTTATATTTCATTGATTTTTTTTGTAGTGATGTGCCTTTATTCCTCTCTCACTTTCTTTTGTGTGTCTTCTATAGATATTATCTTTATGGTCATCATGAGGCTTATATAAAGTTTCTTATATTTATATCAACTTTTTAGTGGGTAAACACTCATTTTGTTTTGTATATTCAAGAGCAAGAGTAAAATAAAAACAATAAAAAGTGATCAAATTACACTTATACATTGCTGGTGGGACTGCAAATTGGTGTAACCATTCTGGAAAGCAGTATGGAGATTCCTCAGAAAACTTGGAATGAAACTACCATTTGACCCAGTTGTCCCACTCCTGGGTTTATTCCCAAAGGACTTAAAATCAGCATACTATAGTAATGTAGCCATGTCAATGTTTATAGCAGCTCAATTCACAATAGCTAAATTATGGAAACAACCTGGATGCCCTTCAACAGATGAATGGATAAAGAAAATATGGTACATATACACAATGGAATACTAATCAGCCATAAGAGAAATTAAATTATGGTATTTGCTGGTAAATGAATGGAACTGGAGACTATCATGCTAAGTGAAATAAGCCAATCCCAAAGAATCAAAGGCCAAATGTTTTCTCTTATATGTAGATGCTCAATCACAATAAACAGGGGAGGGATGGGGACAGAAGATTTGAAGTCCATTAGACAAAGGGGAAAGAAGGGAAGGAAGGAGGAATGGGAGGAGGAAACATAGTAGAATGAATAGGATGTTACTTTCCTATATGTATATATGAATACACGACCAATGCAATTCCATATCATGTACCACTAGAAGAATGGGAAATTATACTCCTTATATTATGTCAAAATACACTCTACTGTCATGTATAACTAATAAAAACAAATAAAAAATTTAAAAAGCAATTAAATGAAAAAGAAAATAATTGATTGAAGGAAGTTACTGTGAGAAAACCAATTGCCAAAATTTGAGATCTTTCTGAACAAACATGGACTCAAAAAATTGTTGTATAAGAACTAGATAAAAATAAAACATTGGAAATAATACCATGAGAAATGGGAGGGATAATGCTAATTCAAGCTTTCTAAGGTGTGTGTATAATTCTAGAGAAGGACAGAAATATTGATTCAATTGTCAACTTAATTACTTAGGTCTATATAATGATCCAGGCATATTTCTCATGTCTTAATCACAATAAAAGTTATATCTCTTCATTCCTTTTCTGTCTACACTCAGTTCAGAATTTTAGGAAGATAATAAGAAAACAACCACTCTTCTCTACTTAGCTAACAAGAAAATGCATTACTCGCAAAGCTATTTCAATGATTATCTCCCTCTCAAAGGCCTCTGAGCACCTCACTTATTCTTCCTATCAGAAGTTAAATTTTTCTCCTCATCTACTTCCATCTCTTCATTTTAAGCTTTATCTCAAATCAAATTAATATAGGAAGTTACTGATGTTTATCTGAATTATGTGGAAAACATTGCCAAATATATGTACTGAATTCCACAGCCATGTCCCCAGATATACTTAAGCAGCAAGACAGAGACAAGTCCCAGGCAGAATTTTTTTAAGGTTTCTTTACTTCCAATTCATGTGGTGTATAGGCCTTGGTCATCAAATGAAACCCACTTGCATTTTCCAAGTGGTCACTTATAACAAGGCTCTATTGTGTGCTGCATTTAATATCAGAAATAACTTACTGTGCAAAGATCCCAAAAAGATCAAGCCTAATCTGTAGGTCTGTACCTGTCAAAAATCTTTGTTATTTTTTGAAGCAATATATTCTCATTGTAGGACAATTAAAAAGCATTTTTAAAGCATGTAATTTTCTTAATTCTTTTGTCTTCATGTTTATTCTAATATATATGTATGTATGTATACTTTTTGCTAAGAAACTAATTTCATGTTTTATGCATGAGTTTGTTCTTGTCTTTCTTCACATAATGGTCATTCTCCAACATCTTTATGAAAATCTTCCCAACACCTGAACTTTTATTTTATATTTTGTCACATAGATGCATTGTAAGTTATTTACCCAGTCTAAATTGTTGAAAAATAGTCCTAAAATTTTTACTAAGATAAACAATGATGTAAAGTTCTTCAGCATTAATATTTGCTTTAATCTTTGAGAATTTCTTTAAGATAGACTCTTAGGAATAGAATTAGTGGATGTGAATATTTTTAAGGCTCTTCATTCCAGATATGTTGTTTTAAGGCTCTGTAATTTGTGTATATTTATTTCTTTATAAATGGTTGTGTTACCTCAAAAAAAAATCTATGCTTTTTTGTAGACATTGAAATATGTGCTCTAAGGATAGAAAATTTTAATCTTCATAGAGTAGACTGGGGTTGCAGAGAAGAGACCTGAAAGTTTCTCTTCATTGCAGCTTACTTGCTCTGTGGTCTATAGCAATTCACTGAACTATTTTGTTGAAAAACTGCCTCAAGGTTCTACTCAGTAAGGAAGAATGGGGAGGTTGCACTTATTTTCTTCGAAATTGGACCACATGCTATAAAAATTCAAGCAGACAAACAGAGTAAATGAAGAGCTGAATTTAACACAGAAGAGCCAGCCAGTTACTATATTGCTTTGGGGTTGATATTGCAAAGAATGTCATTTAACATATCTGTAGAAGTTTCCAGAAATTGAAACACACTGTTGTGTTTCATAAAAAGGCTTTTTTTTTCCTCTTTGAGCTCCCCAAATTTTCCACTTTAAAGCAAATTTACTTTAAAAAGTTAATTATGTTGAAAATTATCAAATTTTCATTTTTACAGATTGCTTCCTTTTTTCTTTTCCTTTCTTGAATACTCATTTAAATTTAAAAACATTAATACTGCAATATCCCCTGACATGATGCTGATTTGGTGGAAGCAGAGAATAGCATATTTGAAATATCTGTTTCAGTTTTAGATCTTGTAAAAACTTTTGGTAATTTATAAAAAGCATTCTTTCTACAAACATTTATGAACAATTTTTGTCTGGCACTTCATTAGACAATAAGAATTCAGAAAACAATAGGATAGATTATTTCTCTTCAGAGTGTTCATGGCATGGTTAGAGATTACCATATAGTTATAATTATAGTACTTTGGATAAACAATACTAGACTACAGGGAACATTTAGACTCTATTAAATAATGACATATTCAGCCTTACAGTTAAGTCTGAATAAAACTTTCAGAGGAGGTAAATTTTGAACACACAAAAAGAAAAAGAAAATGTTCACAGTATAAAAAGTGAAAATAACATTAAAAGCAGAGGGGATAGCATCTTCCATTAAAAGAATAGAAACTATGAGTGCTCAGAAATGTCCCACCTGGAAGAATTCTCTACTAAAACACAATCTGTTTACCATCAGGTATGCCTTCTCTTTCTGCTGCAATCCTTAAGAGGTTACTAGAAAGTGTTTTACTTACTGTGCTTCTGTACAGATATTTTGTATAACTCTCCCCATACTAAAACTGATTTTTGAATAAATATAAACATTCAATGATTGTGATAAAACCAGAAGGGCCATGAGCTTTCAGGATTTGCAATGCTTGCACATAAGTCAATAACTGAGCAGAACTTCAAGAAGCTGATGGTACATAAAAGAGAGAGTTTCCCCCTGGATTGCACCCACTGTTACAAGCAGCACTTCTGGAAGAGCTCAAATGAGTACAGAAGAGCCTGGAATTCTTCCTAGGTCTCTGTGAGTTTTTGATCAGGACTTTGATCTCTTTGGAGTGAGGCATGTACAAATACAAAGTATTTATTATTAACTTTCACAGAAAAATTATCTCATGGTAAGATTTAAGAGTTCAACATTAAAATTTCAACCTAACCAAACAACATTTTTTTATTTTATGATTAACAGCCTGCTAAATTAATATAGAAAAAATAGCAACTAACATATCTTATACTTATGTGGTGTTTCTGTACAAATGCCTATTAAATAATAAGGAGGAGAGTGGCTGGAAGCACTCCAGGGCTCTGCAAAGGACAGAGCATATCAGTTGCCACCATTTATTTGTCTGCATCAACAGAGGCTACAATTCAGAGATAATCAAGTTTCTCTCCCCTCTCAATTTGTACCTATTTGTTTCTCCTTTTTTCCTTATTATTCTTCTCCCCATTGAAAAATCTATTTTAACCTTTAAAATTTAACTTTAAAAAATTATGTTGAAAAGAGATAAGTTAAACTGCTTTGGGAGATTTATTATGAGATAATGTAGCACTGTAAAGGTTCACCATTTTCCCTCATATTTCCTGGAGTGAATCATTCAATAACAAACAAAAAAAAGAGAGAGAGAATTTTATAATGTGTTCAGAAGTTAGAAGACTATCCTGGAAGACTTAGAACCTCAGAAAGCACAGAGGAGGTGGAAGGAGGGATCACATTCCAGGAGTAATACAGGCATACTCTCCTAGAGCAACATTTCTTACAGATGGCATGAACAAGTCAATTGAATTCCCCAGATCCGGAAAAAGATCTGGTATTTAGCAGGCACTAATCATTTCCTCTACTGCACAGGATTGTACATTTATTCCTCATAACAATGTGGAAATAGGAGATACTGTCCCCTTTTTACAGACGAGGAAACTGAATATCAGGAAAATTATATAAAATATGTAGTCAGTAGTGGATAGATTAAATCTCTACCAAATGCTAAAGCATATATTTTCTTGAATGGGACAACTCCCAAGACTTTCTCCAATACACCACCCCACCCACCCTTTTTATTTTTTCCACAGTCTCATACTCAGTAAAAATCTACTACATTCAGATTACTGGTATCTGTACCATACATATATAAAAATTCAGTTAATATTCTTACTCTCTTCTCTTAATATGTATCATAACAAGCCTATCCCATATGACCTGTACATTTAATGAAAGTCTTAGTACAAATTCACTTGGAGAAGGTAGACCCTTTGACAGGTCACCCCAGTCCAGAGGGCCATCAGATATGTTCAATGACCTGTGCATTTAAACTTGACTTTTGCCTGCCACTTTCAAAATCTGTATCCCAGGATTTATTGTGATGAAAACTGTATGGTAATAGTTCACCTCAAACCTTTCCTCCATACTAGGAGCCCCACTCATGTGAAATAACCCCAATTCCATTCTAACCAGAACTTCATGATTGGTCAGGAAAGTGAATAAAAGAGGTAGGCAGGTTTGTCAATAACATTAAGTATTTTATGTCAAAAATCTTGCTATTTGTTTTTGTTATGATATTAAAAATAGTAATCACTTATTGAAACTTCATGAACCAGAAACTGCTTTAAAGATTTTACATGAAGATAGTCATTTAATTCTCTTCACAATCATATATAGGTAAGTTCAATTTTTATCCACAATTGTGCAAGTAAAGAAAATGATGCAAAAATTTACTAATTTTTCAAAAGGCACTAAGTTAGTAGCTGTCATCACTTTAATCCTAGGAAGTCAAGCTGCAAATGCCAACCCCTCAATCTTTCACTCAGTGACTGGCACTAGAGGTATTCCACATATGTAACTGTGGGTCATATTTCAGGCCTCCTTCCCAACTGGAACTTGCTCTTCTAGTCTTTTTGAATACTGTTTAAGGTTAGCATTAAATCTCCCCAAACATATCCTAGGAATCATTTTAATGCAAATGCTTAAAGGTACAGTCTCAGCTTTAAAGTACTTAACATAATCCTTCCAAAAGAAAATAGAGTATATTTAATTCAGCAACATTTGTACACAGTACTATTGTCACTGTTCTGTGCTCCAGGAAATAATTTTTCTTTAGAATTTTCTGTATGCTTCCATAGTAACTTTGCACTTAACTTTTACTGTTATGCCAATCATACCATCGTGGATTTATTTGTTAACTTACTGGCCTATTTTTCTACCCTAACAGAGGGAAGAATTTGAGATCAGCTTGTTCTTTTATCTCCACAAGGATTTGGTAAGATCAGGCATCCATAGAGCGTTGCTTAAGTGACTAACAGTGGCCTCTCCTCAAGGAGTTGATGTTGTAATAGTTAAACATAATAACAGCATAGGTATCTCTGTTTTGAAACTAAATCCTATTAAAATGTAATTTAACACACTGATGCTTCAAGGACTATGCTGAGAGTTTTCTGAAACCATGATGAAATTTTTAATCTTCTATAGTGAAAACAAATCACATTCCAGATTTTTAATTCATGTGGTTTTATGGAAACATAAGAGTAAGGCAAAATAATTTTGCTGATCATTTGTACCCTGTGAATTAAGAAAATAAATTTCTTAAAAATTAAGGCTAAATCACTGTTTCTTCAAATTTACATAACATATTTTTATAACCAGATACACAATTGTTTATAAGTAAATATACTATACTTTTAAGTGATATTTGAGAAAGTTCCTCTAAAAAATTAGGTTGATTTTTAAGGTATCAATCTGAAAAACTCAGGCAGTGAGTACCGTAATCAAAATGAACTCCCTCTGCACTTTGGCTAGCCATTCCCATGATTTCTTACAACACTTAAATATCCAGGAAATCAAGATTAAATCAGTAGGAACTGATACACATGCATACAACAACCATGTGCCAGGACATGGCATTGTTCCTTCAAAGGATACTTTATTCAAAAGAGCTGCCTCTTGCATCTGATTTCTGGCATCCAATGTACAATTTGATTACATGCAATTCTCAACCTCTCGATGCTTTCTTTTGATTTCTCAGCTCCAGTAGCTTTGCAAGGAGGAGAATTTTTTTCCTGTTCCCTCAAAAAGAATTGCAATTTTAAGGTAATACAAAAAAACAACTCAAGGAATAGTGGAAACAATTTAAAAGTGATAGACTAAGATTCCCATCAAACAGGTGGCCTCTGATATTAATGTATTGGTACCTAGTTTTTGAGTCCTTGTCTAATCTCTCACCCCCTGTGTGATAGTTAACTTCTCCATAAACAGAGAGGGTTCTCACATTCATTCCTCATTCATTTCAGGTAGTTACTGCACAGTAACAATATGAAAAACATGCTAAACTTGAGAGCTGATTTGCATCTAATTGAAATAATCACCACAGTTCTTTTAAGAATATAATTAAATGTTACTCAATTGAGGTATATATTGCTTCCAGACACCCAGATATTTCTAAACCTTGTCCTGCCACTCACCCATTCTTTCCAAGACATTTCCAAGGGAAATATAATGCAAAGAGTAATGAATAAAGACCAAAGTTTAGTTTTGTTAATAAATAAGTAATAATAACTATTTTTTTACTGCCTACTATGTGTCAGGACTCATTGTAACCATTTAAGTTACAAACTTCTTTGATCTTTAATGTGAATCTCCCAGAAAGTTTCCATTATTATGTCCATTTTTCGTAAGAGAATACGTAAGAGAACAAGAGCTAATAAGTGACATATCTCAGATCATAACCCAGGATTTAAATCTATGGCCAGTGTAAGTATTGTACCATATTGCCTTCCAAAGCAGAAAAGGGCCCAATAATATAATCTGTAATTTCATTGTAAGAGCTGAACTGTAGAAAAATCTTTGATAACTGTTCTAAGAAACTAAACCTTTTGTCTAGGTAGGGGGTACCACTTGTGAAACTGGTCTTCTTATGCCCAAGTAATCACCACTCCCTTCAGAGTTGCCTTTAGCTATAGGATAGGTGTGTTGAACTTATAAAGACCTCTGGAACTCTGATACTGTCAAAATTACAACTTCCTATTCTCTGCCATCAGCCTGCATCACCCATGACTAGAATAGTGACAAATGGATCCTTTGCTCTCATTGTTGATGAGGAAATTCTTCCTTTTCTCCACATTATGGTAGAGAACCAAAGCATGGTTGTGGTTTGTGTATGTTATGTGTGTGTTCTCCATGAGAAAGAATACTCATATAAGAAAAAATATGTTTCTCCAAATATTCCTCAAACAACTAGGCAGTTTTGCATTAAAATTTAAAAGTAAAAGACTAGAAATAGCCAGAACTGACCTGAGTCTATCATTATGCCCAAGAATTATAAGAGAACAGAGCATAACTACTTGATTTTGATTTACTAGTCCACCTATCTGTCAAATATGACTCAGTAAACAATCTTTTCTAATAGAGGTGGATAAGAGAAGAGGAAAGTGGAAATGGAAGAGCAGAATGGAGGTGTTTTGATCCCACAGGAACAGATAAAATACTCTTTCAAAGCTTTCTGTATTTCCTTTTACCCTCATAATTCTAGTATAATAATGAGTGTGTTAGCTTCCTGTCACTGTGACAAAATACCTGAAATAAAAAGCTTAAAGGAGAAAACGTACATATGACCTCACAATTTTAAAGGTTTTCGTCCAAGTCCACTTGGATCCATTGGTTCTGGGCCTGTGTTGAAACAGAACACCATGGTTAAGAGAGTGTGGCAGAGAAAAGATGTTCACTTCATAGTAGCCAGGAATCAGAGAGAAAGCAAGAGTGAGGAAGAGGCCAGAGACAAGATACACCTTTCCAGGGAAGGACCTCAGTGACCTACTTCTTCCAACTGGGTCCCACCTCCTACCATTTCCCCCACCTCCTAAGAGTTTATTTCATTATTACCCTGCCATTCTGATTCTTCTCTCATTGATATATCAATGTAGTGGCTATGATTTAGATATGAGGGAGTCCCACAAAAGCTCACATGTGAGATGATGCAAGAAGGTTTAGAGGTTAAATGATTAGATTATTAGAGATGTAAACTAATCAGTTGGTTAATCCACTGATATGAATTAACTGGATGATCACTGTAGGCAGGTAGGCTATACCTTATTATAGAAGTAGGTCACTGGAGAGGCCTTTGGGTTTTTATTTTGTCCCTGATGAGCAGAGCTTTTTCTCTCTGTCTGTTGTTCTGAGCTGCCTTCCTCTACCATGATGTTCTGCCTCACCTTGTGCCAAGAGCTATGGGATAAACAACACATAGACTGAGACCTTTGAAACCATGAGCCCCTAATAGATTTTTCCTCCACTAATTATTCCTATTAGCTCTTTTGGTCACAGAGATGTAAAGCTGATTGAAACAATAGCTAATGATAAAAAATAAAATTGATAAATGTGAATATATTTACCCCTTTATTTCAAATTTGAATATGTTTATCCAGAGTTTCATGTGGATTTAAAGCCAAAGTGATTCAATCAGGGCAGAAAATTTGTGTTTTGGAAGCTACTTTTTTATCCATCCTACTATACAGCAGATTTCCATTAAAGAAAGGGGGACATGAATGCCCTTTCTCAATTTATATTATTACTCTGAAATTGATCTTCTGTATCCCCAAATAAAAGGTCCCAAATTGAATTGACTTACAGATTTCTTTCAGATCAAGTCTCCTCAGACAACATCTATAGAACCACTTAAGATTGATCCAAATGTAGCTATCATCTAAGCTATCATGTTGCCCCTTCAGAATTCTTTTATATCAAAGCTTTTCAGCAAAAGAACACACATTTTCTAAAGATATTATTTATTATAAACATAGCTACATTGTTAGTGAATATTTAATACTGTGCTTAATTAGGGATGATCCAATACTCAAAAAGTATTTTTTCCTCACATTTGGTTGACTCTGACTTGGACCCACACCTCAAATCCAAGCAAGATCAGACTTGATGGTGACTCAGAATGTGGCTCAGTGGAAACAATGAGAAGTAGTCACAGATTCAGAATGTAGTTCTAAGGTAAAATTAACAGAGTCCTAACAAACTAAATAGAGATTATATGAGAAATATAAATATCAATTATAACTCAAAATTTATTTTTTACTATTTATTTATTTTTTTTGACCTGAAAAAGGAAAAACTTCATTGTCGTCAAATGTAATAGAAGACTAAAGATATAGACAACTATGGTAGTAGATTTTACATTAAGTGTAAATGATCTAAACATGGATTGGATAAGAAGCAAACCCAATCATGAGGTGCCTACAGGAAGAAACAAATAATTTGAAAGTCAAAGGATAGAAAAAATTCCCATGTTATCTATCACTAATCGAAAGAAAGCAGATATCACACAAAGTAGATTTCACATCACAGAATATGGCCTGAGATAAAAAAGGTCATTTTATAATGGTAACTGGGTTAAATTCTCAAGAGGATCTGAAAATCCTTAGTTTTTGTGGTTCTTATTAGAACATAATTTCAAAATGCATAAAAATTTATAAAATTTCAAGGAAAAATAAGCCAATCTAAAATTGCAGAGAATTTAATATGCTCCTAGTGATTAATATTTAACAAGGAGACTCAAAAATCAATAACAATGTAGATTTTAATAATACTCTATTCACATTGATCTGATTTAAATTTAGAGGAAACTCTATCTTATAACAGCCAAATACATTATTTTCAAGTGAATATGGTCTATTTATAAGAGTGGGCCATATTCTGGGACAAAAATTAAATATCATCAAGCTCAAAAGAATAAAATAAAATAAAAATAAAAATATATTATCTGATCATGATATAATTAAATTATAAAGCAATACCAATCATCTGAAATTTTCTCAAATACCTGAGAAATATTTGAGAAAATACTAACTTAGCACAGTTCTAAGTTACTTAAGGGTCAAAGAACTCAAAAGAGAATTATTCTTAACAGAAAAAAAAAAAAAAACATCAAAATTTGTGGAATATCATTGAAGCAGTACTTAAGGAGAAAGTTAAAGCCCTAAAGCACAAATTGAAAAGAAATATTTTGAATTCCCATCTTTTACCTAAAAAAAAGAGATGAACTGAAAGAAAGGAAACAATAAAGTTCACAGTATAAATCAGTAAAGTGCAAGACAGAAAAATAATATAGAATATCAATTTTAAGAATGCAGTCTTTAAGATCAGTAAAAACTAATAGACTTCTTGCTGTACTGATCAAGGAAAAGAAAAAATATAAGTTACAAATATCAGTAATGAGAAGGTATATTGGTAAGAAAGAAGTGAAACTATCGTTAGTCACAAATGACATGATAATCTTCTTAGAAAATACAGTGAAATCTGCAATAAGATACTAAAATTAATACTTGATCAAGGCTCACCAAAGTGAAGACACTAAAATTAATAAGCTTCACAAGTTTTCAAGACTCAATGTCAATACATGAAAAATCCATCTCATATATATATATATATATATATATATATATATATATATATATATATATGCTAGCAATGAAAAATTAGTAATGGAAAAAATAACAATTATAACAGAAAATACATGAAATTCTTAGGAATAAAATCTAACAAACAATGTGTAGTATCTAACACTGAAAACTACAAAATATTCCTGAGGGAAATTAAAGAAATCCTAAATAAATTTACAGATAAACTGTATTAATGGTTCATAAAATTCAATATTTGTAAGATATTAATTTCATTGGAAATGATGCATACATTCAATGCAATTAAATTAAAATCCCATCGGGCTTTTCTTGTAGAATTGTCAAGATAAATGGATAAACAAATTTTTATGTGCCACATAATTTCTTACATTTCACAGTAGCATTCCATTATCTATTGATATACACAATAATGTTGATAAAACATGTTGAGTTTTAAAAAGCCATACTAGAGTACATACTGTATTATTCCATTCATATAAAATTCTAAAAAACAAAATACAATCTCCTGTGACATAAATCAAACCAATGGTTCCCTAGTAATAAGTGAGTGGGGAAGAAGGGAGCAGAGAAGGATTTTAATGGGATATGAGGAAAGTTTGGATAAAAATGAATATGCTCATTATCTTAAATTATGGTAATGGTTTTGAGAGTGGAAATGATTCCCATAGTACTACCTACAGTACTAGTCTCATGGGGGTCCATGTGCACAGGAACTTACCAGCTAGCACATTTCAATCATTGGTCATTTATTAAATATAACTTATACCTCAATAGCTGTTATTTTAAGGGTATATATAATTATTCAAGTGCTAACTTTGAGGAGTCATGTTGAAAGGTAATCATACTTGAACAAGTTTGGAATATGGTATATATGTGGAAGAATTGGCTTTACATGAAAATCTAGTTCAAGTGCAAAGGCAAAGAATGTACACAAAACCTGAGTAGACAGCTGTCATTAGGCATTTTTTTTTTAATTAGGTGTTTCCATTTTCTCAGTGAAAGAGGAAGTGATATCATTAGCCAAGATTGCAATTGGAAGACATGATTTGGTAGGTTTGAGGAGAAAGGAGAGAGTGTGATTGTGAAATAGTAGTATTGGAAAGTTCAAGGTAGTCCTGGCAAATTCAGTATGTTTTACAGACCTTAAAAACTCTTTGATGTTCATTGCAATGAATGGAAAATGTGATAATTCAGCATGTTTGAGCATTTTTGTTTGTTTTCTAGTCAGTAGACTGGTGCAAACATGGAGTAGGCAAAGAGTTCTTTTAACTAGGGTTTTGGTTTTTCAAAGTAAATTCAATGAAGCAAGACAGGAACAAAACTGAGCATTTATGCAGGAATCATCTGCGATTGCTCATAGAATTCAGGCCTAGTCAGAGAGTGAAGTACATGAAATTAATTTACTGGAAGAACTGTAACTATTTGTAAAGACAGGCTTTAGAGCAATATTACATAAGTAAGAGCTGCAATATAGGGAAGGACAAGATCATTGGGGATAGAATGTTAAAATAATAATCAAATTGAAGTTGGTCAAGAATGGTGTTAGTGAAAGTGTCAATGTAGTAAGGCAAAAATCTTTTAAACAATAAGGGAACAACCCAGGGACTGAGTTAGCAAAATGAGAGAAAGCAAATAATGTAAACAGAGGACGTAAAATTCCTTTCCAGTTCCAGAAGTGTAAGATCTGTGACAGAAAAACTATAAGGAAGTAGTATCTTAAGGACCTGGAGGTAGGGATATGTATAAGCAAACTTCTATTGTAGAAAAAAAAATAATGAAATGTTTTAATAACAGAGTGGTCATATGTGGAGTATTTGCTGCTGTGGGGCCATGATATCTAGAAATCACAGTGAAGATGTTTCAGGACTCTGGAAAATATTTGCACTCTAGAAGTCTGGAGCTTCTCCTAGTATCTGAGAAATCAGGACAGAAAGCATGAGATTTGTCCTGGTGGATTCAAGGTATATAGTGTGTACAATGATCTGAGTTTAGAGGTAAGGAGGAGTAAGTATCTGAAACTTTCTCCAGATCTTCAGAGGTGGGGCTTTAGTCCCAGGGCTGAATATGGAAAAGTTCTTCATGAGAAATGGTCCCAGTCAGAGTGCAGAGCCCTATTAGAGTGGGATTGAGTTACAGCAATTGTGCTGGCACATCCTTAACCATTTGTGCAGTTCAGGAAGTCTAGGGAAGCCCCAAACATGGAAACAATGATCCTAAGCTGTACTGTGCCTGAATTTCCATCCCATTTCTTATTATATCTAATAACCTTAACCTTCACCCAGTCCCTAGGGATTTTCGGGAGAGTGTGAGTGAGTCAGTCGGAGTGTCAGGTATGGAGTAAGGATGTCTTTGAGAATGTCACTTAACTTTTCTAAAAGTAAAGTAAAATATTTTAACATTTTCTTACATTTTTAAGCCTTTTAGGATGCATAAAATTATACTATAGAGATCTGAAATTTTATATCCTAATTTCCTAACCCTCTTTTCCCACCTTTGCCATAGACCACTTACTCTTTCCTACTCCAAGTCTACAATACACATTTATTGGTCTGTGACATTGTTTATGCTACTCTAATAACCTAGAATTTCAACCCCTATCATTTCATCACCCTGAAATACTTACTTAAACCTAATTAAAATGTCCCAGCCTCACCAGATATCTTTGACCAGATGCTCCATTCTTAGTGTGGCACCCTACTTCATCCATATCACTCCATCAGAACTTCAAATATACTAAATACTACAATTTGTCTTCCCTACCAGACAGTAAGTTCCTCACAGTTGGAAATACTATTGAACTTCATACCACAAGGGCCTCAAGTGCTTAAATCTTGTTGAATTAAATTGAATATAAATTACTCATTAAATATTTCTACACAGATGATATCACTGAAAGCTAGATTCATATGGAGTTCATCCCAGTTTGCAAAAAATGACTCAGATACACATTTATTAAGAAATACATTGTTCACATTTCTAAAAATGTTATAAAGATAAAAAATTTAAAATTTTGTAAATGGAACCATTTATTTTATTTTACAATGTTTAGTCATCCTAGGAATGTAACTGGAGCTAGGAGCCTCCAACCATATTAATAAATATAACTGGTTTCACTGAGAAATTAAGGAATAAAAGTATACTCTCTTATCAAGGTACAATAATACTAGGCACTTAAAAATCACAGAGGAAGTAAAAGGTTAATTGGAATTTAAATCAAACTCCATGTTAGTAGACTAAATAGGTCTTTAATCAAAAGGTAGAAAGTGTGCACTAAACGCTATAAAACATATGTGTGTTACTATTTAGATACTGGATTGTAGAATATGATAAATCAAGTTAACTTTATTGAAGTACAAACAATTTTGTTATATATAGGGGCACAACTAGCTACAGCATAGAAACAGTCTGGTAAAGTACAATCTACAACATGAAGCAACATACCAGCCATGGAATAAAAGCATGAGTCAAGCAATTCACACAAAAGGCTTAGTCCAGGTAATGTGGACATCTCAGAGGTCACTTCAGTTTTTAAAAAGTTTTAAAAACTGAAGTGACATGCAAACCCTACAATCAAATGGTCATTTAATGAGAATAAATATAGGTATTTTTGAGGTTCAAATTTTTAAGCATAATGTTTTATTTGAGATATTTCATTTGATCATTTATTTTGTCATTGCATTAACATAAAATTAACCATGATAATATAAAAAATTTGTTTGAAAGTCAGTAAAAATGAATTGCAAATTGTCGACAGTTTTAAGAGCTTATGCCAGTCACAGTGGCAGAAGCATTCACAGCCTTCTCTGCTGGATACTCAGCGAATGTCCAAAATTGACATGCTAGGAAATTCTATTTTCTCTGAACTTACAGTTTATCCTAGAAAATCGGTGTTTCATATCACTGGGATAACCAAAAGCTGCAGCTCCTCCACACATATTTCTCACCTGCAGCTTGCAACACCAATGGTGTCTTTATCCTGAGAGAGGCCTCAGAAGGGAATGAGGGGATGTTAATATCTTTAAAGCAGAAAGAGAAATAAAATGTTTACTTTTTTCCTCCTTCAGAATAGATCAGCCTCTCAACTGCATAATTCACTCACACTATATTTCCCATCAATATAAAATTCTGTATATTCTTTCAATTAAATAAATTAAAATTATTCATGAGGAAACTTCATATTAATGGAAAGTTTTCCTAAAGTAAAGAAAATATCTATCTGATTATGTTCTACTTAAATTACCAAAAACAGACCCTTTTCGGGTAAGTTGAGGAATAATAGATTTGAATGCAGTTAACTTAGCAGTGAACTAGGTTCATCTGTAAAGCTAAAATTTTCACCATGCTGATAAGCATTGTCATGAAGTTATATGTTCCAGATTTGCATAAGTGTGTGTTGAAATTTTACAATTAAAACCTAAAGGCGGTTGTCTCCAGAATTACATTTAATATCAATTGTTTTTAAATTATGGAAAGAATCATCTATAGATGATAATGATGCACTCTTCTGCATAGTTTCTATAATTACTAACAAGAGCAATAGCCAGCCATGATTGGACACCATGTGACCAAAATACCCAGAATTGAGTAATAGTAGTTCTATACAAAAGAGTGAGTAGACATTGTCTTCCATTTGATTGTAATTTATTAAAGAATGTGGCAACCAAAGGAAACTGGATTTAAAAAACTCAGATCATGTTCAACTATAACTCAGGAGAGTCTGTGTTCCTAGCCACTCCAGCCTACTCTTTGCAAACTACAGCTTTCATCTCTTTTCTTTGGGGTAAACATAATAGTAACATTGCTTCCTACTGATAATTTACATCCAAAGTTAAAGTCATCAGTAGACTGTTAGTGCATCCTGCATAATGTAAGACTATGGCATTAGCAATTCCAACAAAAAGGGACCGTCATTTCTAGAATTCTGACTTAGAAAGCTAAAAAAAAACATAAAATTTAGGTGATTTTACTTTTCCCTGTGGTGGAAAAAGCCAGGTTATAACCACGATATACTGTCAAGAAATATATTGTTGTCATAAGATGAAAAATTTGCAATCAGTAATAATAGCAACTTTTACATCTTATGACAACAATATATTTCTTGACAGGATATCGTGGTTCTAACACGATTGACATTTCAGAGGAACAGCTCAGCAGTATTCCCACCCAGGATGATCAGTTTCCACAACAATGAAACTGAAGGAGGCTGAGTTCACAGGCCAATGAGCCCAGCTGACAGTAGGCTTGCTATGTAAAATGGAAGGAGATTGACATCTCCTATAGCTGCTTACAGTCAGGAAAAGAAGTATATAAAAAAACAAAAGTGGAAACTCCACTCATTCTATTATAGCTTGTTAACTCTTAGCAGACGTTTTGCCTTCCCACTTCTGTCTCTGGTTTAGAATTCCTAAGCTCTGAGCACTGTACTTGTTCCTTGACTATGATTTTCATTTGGACATCTTAGTGGTTATATTCCTCCCTAAACAAAGGTAATTTAAATTGCTATTAAACACAGTATGGTAGAAAGATATGCACATATATAAAATATACTTCCAATTTGCCAGAGAGAAAATGAAAATTAAATTTTCCATGAGGAAACTTCATATCAATGAAAATTTTTTCTAAAGAATATGATTATGTTCTACTTAAATTACCAAGTACAGACCCTTTACAGGTAAGTTGAGGAACAATAGATTCATTTGCATTCAGTTAACTTAGCAGTAAACATTTTTTAATTATCTTCTTAAAAGTGTTATTAACATTTTATTGTAACACAGATTGATCCTCATTTCTATGAGCATTTTATAATGAAAACTATGGCTCATGTAATTTCCTTTTTCTATGTTTTAGCAATTGTAATATTGAGTTTAACATCTTCAACTATCTAGCATTTATTCTGCTGCTGTATGTAATGAAGACAAAGGCAGAGTAAGGTAGAAGGGGTACTATGAAGTATGAATAACAAACAGATCTATTGTGGGCAACATTTGAATCATTATTAACCTCCATACTTAACAGTCAAAAACAAAATTAACCCTTCAAAGTGTAATGATACGAATGAAACTAAAGAACCCCAGTGGTGATCTAACAACCAGAATTGAATAATCAGGTTAACTCAAAATTGAAACCAAAATCATCTTTGGAACCTTTAAGAACCAGCTACTGAGGCACAAAGAAATAGGCTGCCAGCCTTAATAAGTTATCATGAATAAAAGAAATTCAAGACTCTAGGTATTTGGTTGGAATGAAGCGGAAGCATTTATATATATTTATATTTATTATTATTTTTTGAACAACAAATGTGTCACAGAGAATTTCACATGAGGAATAAAATTCTGCACAAAGTCTTTCATCAAGAAATCTTTTAAGTTGGTTGTATATCTCTCCAAAATAAATGTGAACAGAAAGTCATTAATATTAATAACCTTTTTATAGCCTTATAATATTTTGGGCAAAGATCAGGCAGAATCAATTTTTATATTTTATCTCTGTCTTCTCTTCCTCTATCTCCTAATAATTTGCCTCATGAATGGTTTAATTTTTTTTATTTAAGCTGGATATAATTGAATGTCTAAATATATTTTGATAAATTATACTAAGAACATTATGTAGGAGTCTAAAAAATAGGTACATTTACATGTAGTTAGGTGAATAAATTTCCAGGAAAAAAATACATGTATATACATGTGTGTGTGTGTGTGTATAAAATTTAAAAAAATCAGCTGTAAAAGTCTACATACAGTATGACTTCATATATTCTAAAAACTCTAAGGAGGAGTATAATCTTTATAATTCTGTTTATACTAAATTCTAAACTCTGAACACTCAATTGAGTTGAACTTTCTAGTAGGAACTTTGAACACTTGGTGTTGGCCAACCCAAAGGAGGCATTTTCCAAGTTTTCAAGATGGAATTCAACCTTGAGAATTGTATATCTCTGAAACATACTCAGCAACTGGTATAAGGGGACAAGGACTTGTGGATGGTGAAGGTGTGGAGATAGAGTGCGGTAGGTAGAAGACAGAGAAAGTTTAATTTTATACTCAGCATATGATTCAGCTCCTACAAGGCAGGCTAAAGGACATTGGAGATGCTTACTGAAGAACTCTGAAACTAAGTTCCCTATATTGAATCTTTCTCCATTTTATTCCCTCAGCTTCCAAATACTCTGGACATCATGAGTCTAAAAATATTTTATTAAATAAAATGAAAACTACTTGTCTGAAGCAGCACAGAAGGAATATGATTAAAAATATACACATAGACCAGCAATTATTAAATGTATTCTTATGTGATACTAGTCCTGAAATACTCTCTCATTCAGAAAAGAGCTCTATGTTTGAAAACTTTCAAACAACCATAACCTATGTTGGAGAGTCAAAATTCACATCAATATATCTAGTCCTACTTGACTTTTGATGTATCCAAAGTTGCTTACACCTTCAGGTATTAAAAACCAAACTAAAGGGTTACAGTCACAAAGCTAATCTTCACTGGCTGACTCATAATGTGTGCAAACCATTCATTTATTTTTACAAGTAAGAAAATTTAATCTCAGTCTTTGCCTTTCATTTTGCTTTGTTTGGGTACTAGGGATTGAACTCAAGGGTACTCAAACACTAAGCCACATCCCTAGGCCTATTTTGTATTTTATTTGGAGACACAGTTTCACTGAGTTGCTTGGTGCCTCACTTTTGCTGAGGCTGGTTTTGAACTGCCTCAGCCTTCTGAACCTCTGGAATTAAAGGCATGCACCTCCACGCCCAGAGTCCTTTGCCTTTTATACATAATCTAATATCAGTCCTGTTAATTCCACATACAAGTCATGCATGTCTGTACATTTTTCTCTATATCTGCCGTTACCATTGTAAGAAAACTACCAATCAGTCTTACCATAACTACTGCTATAGACCTCTACCCAGGACTCCCACATCCACTGTTTTTATCTATATTTGTCTGCTAAAACTACTATAACAAAAATACCACAGGCTAGGTAGACTTAAAAAAGAGAAATTTATTTTCTCACAGTTCTGGAGGCTGGAAATCTATGATCAAAGAGATTAAAAATTTTATTTCTGGTGAGGACTGTGTTATGGTTTGAACCTGAACTGTTCCAAAGAGTGATGTACTTAAAGGCTTGATCCCAAAGCATCAATGTCCAGAGGTAGGGCCTTTAGGAAGTGAAAGGATCATGAGGCTGATAGTCTCATAAGTAGATTAATCCATTTGATAGATTAATAATTTCAATAGATTAGTGGAGGATGGTAGAAATTATAGAAGATGGAGACTTGTTGGAAGAAGTAGGACACCCTGGAGCATGCCCTCGTAGAATGTATTTTGTCCCCTGGACCCTTCCTTTATTTCTCTTCTTTTCAGCTGCTATGAGCTGAGAAGCTTTCCTCCACCATGCCCTTTCTCCATAATATTCAGCTTCACCTCGAGCCCAAAGCAATGAAGCTGGCTAACGATGGGCTGAAACCTCTATAACTGGGAGCTGAAATAAGTTTTCCTCTTCAAGCTATTTCTGTTGAGTATTTTGGTCACAGCAATGAAAACCTGACTAACACAGTCTCTCTTCCCGTATTGCAAATGATCACCTTAGAGCACTGTCTTCTTATGTTCCGAGAGGGAAAAAGAGAAAGAGCTCCAGTATCTCTTTCTCTTCCTCTAAGGATATCAGTCTTAACAGATTAAATGATTTTACTTAACTTTTATAACCATCTTATAGGTCTTGTGTCCAAATACAGTCACATTATTGGTTAGGATTTCAGCATATAAATTTTAGTGGAACACAATCCAATCCATAACACACCCTTCTACTCAAATCTCTGTACTTCAACCAAAGTGCTACTTGAAAAATGAAAATCTGATCTTGTGTATCTCTTCAGAAATGGACTTTAGTAAACCATTGTTCCTTGGCTTGTTCTGGTCTCTGTTCATCTCACCAACCTCCTTGGTGTCCCTTCACTATATATAACCTTCTTTAAGTTCCTGGTACATGGTGTTTCTATTTATCTCAAGTCCTTTTGCACATGCTATTTCATTCACTCATTGCTCTGCCTTCCCTCTGCACCTGGAAAACTTGCTCTAGCCCCAAAACTCTCTAAAATGGTGAAGAAGCATACTAAGTCAATCTACAACAATGTCCTGTACTTTTTGTTTATTATAGGAATCTCAGATATTGTACATTTGTGCAATTAGTTGGTAGAGTCTATTCCCCTTATTAGAACATAAGCAATATGTTGGCAGTGATCATAGCCATTTTGCCCAGCATTTTATCTACAGCACTTTGCATTGTATCTACCAATTAGTAAGTAATAAATACTTGTTCCATAAATATACAAATATATCTGGAATCTTCTTAGTTTACTTGAAAAAATTTGCCAGGCCTACTTATAAATATCTTGTTTAAGCAGCATTATACAGAACAAACTTTAGGGAACATGACATAACCAGGAGTATGAACTTTGCTGAGATGAAGGCATATCCTTGGAGGAAACAAAATCATAGAAAATTTTACTCAAATCTACAATTTAGAAGAGCACATACCCACTTAAGGAACAAACAGAAGCAGCACTCTAATTAAAGGAGATTTAGATCCTTGAAAATTTTCAGATGATTTCAGAATGGACCTATTTTCCTATCTTTCTTCTATCAACTGTTTCAGGTACAGGATCCTACAAGTGTGTGGTTAATAATCAGTTCCATATGTTCACCTGTCTCTTTATTATTATAAATAATTTTTCTCTGATTTTTATGACTGAAAATATATGTTTGTGATGGATGAAAGGGCATATGAATATTTGCCTACCTCCATATGTAGAGAACTCCTGCTATTGAATGAAAACATTACAAACAAAAGATTTTCTAGAAATTGGGATTTGTGCATCAAAAAGTGGTTTTTATAAGCTAACATCAAAAGTTCTGCCAATGCTGACATATGCTAATTCCACTTTTTCATATTTAAGAATACCTAAAATGAATAGGTGATGACTTGAAATATGAGAGAAGTCTCATCCAGGATGCCTTGAGAGATAAAGGTACTAGGAGATATAGACATATAAATGCTAAGAGAATAAAAGTACTGTCACCATATCATTAAAATGAGTCACCTGATGGTCTAAATGCTAATGCAAATTCTATTTCTCAAAATTATTTACAGATTCATTTAAAAGCTTGTAAAGAAAGAATAATCAATATGAAAATATAAGTCACTTATAGGAGCTCATGGTATATCATGTCCATAATGGATCAGGTGGTGAAGAGGTCTGGAACTCAAGATCATAATACCCTCATTAATTTGTTTTTTTAAACTCAGGATAATTTGCATTCAGTGGATTATAAAGGTGCTTTTATATAATCCATCAGAAAAGGGTTTGCTCAGCAAATGAATATCATATATGAGATTATAGAAATACAGTTTATCCTTCTTAAGCCAAAGTGTTCAAGTACTTAAATCATATGCATATAAGCAATTAATATGATCAATACAAGAGATGCTTATGTATTCATTAGAAAAATTCCTGTGGGACAACTACTACTTGGCAAGGCTTTAGATATAATTAAACATTAATTATATTATCATATATAAATGGATGAATTCAAGCAGGAAACATTTGGAAAAGTTGTTTATTAACCAATTAATAGCTGGTTGTTTCATTTCATATTTCTAACTTCCTCATGTATAGATATAGATTTAGTAGTTACTAGAACAGATGGAATAGATGCCATGTGTTTCTTAAAAATAAGGCTTAGTTTTCTCCAAATATTCCTTATTTCAAACTTTCAGATGTCTTACTTCCTTTCTCTATTCATTGTGAACTAGAATGGAAATGACTGCAACCACCCAGACTCTACTTCTTGAACCAACAAGCCTGTGCCAGTCTGCAACGCATCTAATAGCACTAAAAGAAACCTGCTCACAAGAAGAAGCCGTAAAAACACATCCATGGAACACATCCAAGTGTCATCTACCTTGCTTCAAATTCTGTCTTAAAAGAAAGACCTTGGGTGTCTAGTATAACATATACTTCCATGACAAATCCTCAAGTATTCTAAATATAGAAGAGAAATGACCGTCATGAAAAGATGGCTAAAGTTGAAAAAAGAAAACCAGAGAGTCTAAGAAGAACAGCAAAACTTGAACTATGTCAAACTAAACACATGCCAAAACAGCTACTAAGCTTTTATAAGGCTGCACTGATGTACATTTTGACAAATTAAGTGAGATATCAAGTCCAAAGAACCTGACACAATGTCTGACATATTTGGTTGCCCTAAACCATTTCCTCTGCTCTTGGACATGAAGTCCAAGTGAGTTTTCTGGAAAATAACAACATTTTGTATTTGCCATTCTTTTCTTTCTCCCTCCTGCTTACTTCCTTTCCTCCTTCCCTTCAGCTCTCCTTCCTTCCTTCATTCTTCAAATATATAACATGACTCCCTGAAAGGAAAATTTCACTGAGGTATGTAATATATTAATGATAAATCAAATCAAACAAATTCCTAGACACAGGTTAAATCAAAGCCCCACAAAGATGGACTTTTATTGAGAAGGGAATACATTCAAAGAAAAAAATGTGTCCAAATAGAATCTGTGTGAATAATTTGTAAGTTATAACTGCAAGCATTATTATTGTCATCCAGAGGGCATTCAATGAATGTGGGCTGATAAGGCATTTTTAAGTGTTCACTAAACTTTTAATGTCCTTCCTGTCATTTATCATTGACAAATGCCATGGGACATTTTGTATAAAATTTAATACAGTCAATACTCGGAGAAATCAATTAAAATGCAAGTTGCCTGCGGGCCAGCTTCTTCCCTACGGATGAGGACAGAATGTTCTCTTCAGACAAATGTACCTCTGTGTTGATCAAGCAATTCTCTGAAGTTGTGGGTAACTTGGAATACCACCCCGAACACCTCAGAAAGCCAATTAGAACTTCCAAGCAGAGTTCTGTATCAACTCTCATTCAGCTACCCAGAACTATCCAAAAACACTGGAAAGTTAAAGACAATGCTGTCTTTTAAGCAAAAAAAGATGTGTTTTTATTATAAACTCTATAATTATAATCATGAATTCATACAGATAATATGTAGGGGAAACAATAACATATATACTTTCTTAGAATGTTTGCTGCAAAAACTAACAAAAACTTAATTTATAAAGTTACATTTTACTATTGTTGCCAATCAATACTTGATGAAATGGAAACTGAAAGAAGATATATCATTTGTTCAAGCTAGTGGTACCAGGAGGAGGCAAAGCTGGGCTTAACCCTAATTCTTCTGTCTCTACATTCTGTGCTCTCTCCATCCATCCAAGTTGTCTCTGTACATTTCCACAGAACTTGAGAAGCCATAAAGTAACGTCAGGACTTGTGTAACTTCAGGGCTGTTCAGAATGAAGAATTTAGTCAAAACTCCAGATTGAGAATTTTGTGTGTATCAACTCAGTGTATGGACATCTGTGGTAATGCCTTCCCCTTGGGTTCAATTCCTCAACATAGGCAATTGAGAATATCAATCTTATTCAGGATTCATAACACTTAGGATTTTTATATTTAAAATCAAAAGTGCTCTTCCAGGCATGGGCTCAAGTGCAAAACTGTAGCAATGCACTCTTAGGCCCTACACCAAGTCTATTAAACTGGAATCTGCATTTTCACAAGGTCTCCAGATGAATCATGTATGCATTAGTTTTAAGTCTGGAATTTGTATTCTAGAGAATTCCATGTGGTGCTACCATCAGAAGTTGGAACTATAGACTACATATCAACTATAAGTGCTCTGGGTCATTAGATGCCCTTCTAGAGTCAACATACTCATTTTGTACTCTCATATATGTCAGTGTGTTTCCTTCTCAAAGGAATAAGGAAAACATGGTAGTCAGCAGAGCTGAATATGGATGACTCAACATTTTCTGTAAGAGTATTGAGGAAAGAGTATTAGAGAAATGGCACAGTGTTATAATACATTAGACAAATCTTTGTTCAGAAACAAGTTAAACTGATTAGTTAATTCCCTCATGACCAGAAATGTGACAGTACATGTTGGTCCCAGTCTTATTTAGTCTTGAAGCTTACATAGGCTAATCTGTAAACACTAACATAAAATACTACAAAGTTATCTGGAAGCTTCTACACATATTGATAATTCTGCTCCTGAAACTTAAAGATACAATACTTCTGACTATGATGATGCATATTGTTCTGAAATAATAATGCTTAAGAAAAATAAATACACCGAGTTTAACCCTCAATCAATAATATATGACCCGATGTTGGGATTACTTTGGAGGTTTGTTATCAGAATCACAGAACTGTGGAGTAGGGACTAAAATAGATATTTCATATAGCAAGGAAGCCATTAATAACAAGATAGAGCATCAAATCCAGATCAGTATTGAATAAAATCCAATGCCAGTTTTAGATTGAACACCAAAAAACTAGAAGTTCAAATAAGAAGGGTGTTTCAGTTACTACCTATGGCTGTGACAACGAGAACCCTACTGAAGTGCTACCAGGCATCTCAACCCATTGTGATTAGCAACAGATGTCATACATTTTACCATGAAGGGCCACCAGGAAAAGAGCATAGGGCCAATCAAATCAAATCCTCCTTAAAATGTAAAATAAAATTTCCTTTAAGAAATTAAGCAGAAGTGAAGACAAAAACAAATTCCTAGGAATAAATCTTGATTGATCATAGGCAACTAATAAGTGCGTGTTTAAATATTTTATATGCAAGATCAATGAATCAAATATACGTAATAATCACCATCACTCCCAGCCCAGGTTTCTAATGTCTTCTTCTTTGCTCAACTGTGGAGTGTGTGCTCTTTTTCTGTGATTCTCTTTCACAGCAGCAGTGAGTTTCACAAACAAAGTCAATAACATGGAAAAAAATTGTTATTTTATAAGCATTTCTGCTGGAATGCATAGCATACACAGAATGTATGACATGAAAAATAAAATAAAATTGCAGCCAGTTTTAGTGAATTGAAGAAGAATCTGTTAACACAGAAAATAGAAAAGTAAATTTCTAATTGTCACAAAACTTCCAAGAGTGTAGCAAAGCATATGCCCTGATAGAAAGAAATGAAGCTTTCTCTATAATTGAAGAAAGGATCTCAAGCCAGGGCACACAAGTGCATCTGTATGCAGCAAGGCAAGGAATACTGATGGGACTATAATCTTGCTAGGCCACATCCACACACAAGTATCAAGTTGCCAGCCATGATATCACTGCAGATAGATCTTTCATATATCATAAAGTCATATATACATATATACATACATTTCAAAATTCTATGCAAATCTTCCAAAAGCCAGTACAGAAGTCAGGAATAGAAAACCATTAATATCAAGATATATTTACTGAGGATCTGCCAAGTATAGGGCGCTCAGGCATATCAGTGGTAGAAATAAGATATCTCCATGAGCTAAAGAAGTAACTATATTCATGAGCACTTCTTTACATTTCATTTAAATCATTCTTGAAATTACATTTTTGGGGGGAGAAAATCATCTCCTCACTATCATTTGTGAATTTTCACAGGAATCCGACTACATTAGTCACAGGATATTCTTGTTAAATAAGGAGAAATTAGTTCCTTTTCTCAAATGGATGTGATAACTCAAAAGGATAGTAGTCATCATCTGTTGGGGAAAAAATAGCAAAGGCAAAGTCTCTTGGTTAGAACATTGAGCACGTGATATTATTAATGTGGTGGCCTTTGGTAAGAGGTGGTTTTAAGTATGCAATGCATTATGTATTTTAGCTATTAATTTAGATTTGAATCAGGAGGAGAATCTTACCTGAGTTTAATACAGAGAAGGATTCAGAGCACTAAATATTTCCATATTCAAAGCAGAACAAGTATGAAGGCCATAAATTATGATAAATGTGTAGTGCTGGTGCAAACACAAAACATTACAAAGAAATAGAGCAAGTTTATGATTTATCTAGGACAGTACTCAAACTCTGAAAGTGGTCGCTATTAAGTGGATAATTATTGAACTAAAAAGAAAGTAAATTCGGTCCCTGAGTTTGGGCATTATATATTTACATCAAGCAGTGCCAATGATCTTA
Source organism: Marmota flaviventris (assembly GCF_047511675.1). Classification (NCBI taxonomy): domain Eukaryota; kingdom Metazoa; phylum Chordata; class Mammalia; order Rodentia; family Sciuridae; genus Marmota; species Marmota flaviventris. The sequence continues at coordinate 71,818,578 of NC_092505.1, read as the reverse complement.
TGCTGAATTTAATCCCCAATGCAGGGTATTGTGTGAGCAGAAGCCTTTTAACAAAAGCTTCTTATAAACCTACTGATTCAAGAAGTATACAACCACTAGCCAAAATACAAAATAAAACATATCTTTTCTACATTACAAGAATGTTGTAAAGACATGGAAAAGGAAGAAAAGTGGGAAAACACAAGGGAGAAAGCAGAGGAAACAAGAGGCAGCCATGAGTTTTCTAGTGATTTCTAAATCCAATCTGAAGATGAAAGTTTTGAATATCAGAAAATGACAGCCAAAGTGTTTGCTAATCAAAGTGAAATCATTCCTGTTAAACAGTCCTTTGTTTTTTTCTAGATTTAATTCTAGTGCTCAGAAGTGTGCTTGCAGAAGACATAACCTGGAAATGAAAATAATGCATTTATGAGACGTGTAAAGGTGAAGCACATTACAGTGAGAGAAGATGACATTGCTAAAAGGACAACTTTGAAGTGATGAGGAAAAATGAACAGGGGAGGAGAAGAAAAGGATTGCGAGAAATGGAGCAGGAAGAACATTATTTCATGTAAATTAAAATTAAATGTAAAAGGATGACAGTAGCTCTGATCTTGTCAGGCCAAGGTATTTTGGTGGCAGACAGTAATATGAGAATTATAAGCAATTTGCAAACCACAGGTCTGCAAGTATTCACATTTCTCCTCTCTTATGATGGTTAATCAGGGATTTTTTTCACAGAGAAAAACAAACTCAAAAACATCAGTTTCATGAATCCCTGCCAAAATCAGGAATTGTCTGTGCCTTCTAATGAAAGACAGTTCCCTCTGAACCACAGACAAAATTATGCAATAACTGCTTTGCCATTGATGAAGCCCCCCCCCCCAAACTCTTCCTGGATCCCCCTTTTCAGATAATGTGAATTGCTCCATTTTTCAGGCTCTCCGTCTCTCTAATTTAGCTATTATATCTGTTCCTTCCTCTGCTGGGGTGCAATACCTGGTCTCCTGCTGCTGTCTTCTCTTGGACTGTCAGTACCAGTACCAGTCTTTTTTTCTCTCTTCACTCTCCCTCCCTCCCTCCCTTCCTCTTTGTCCCTCTCACTCTATTGAGAACTAAACCCAGGGGTTCTCTACCACTGAGCTACATCCCCACACTTTTTATTTTATTTTTGAGACAAAGTCTAATTTGTTCATGTCCTTGTTAACTTGCCGAGGCAGGCTTGGAACTTGTAATCCTCCTGTCTCAGCCTCTGGAGACACTGGGATAAGAGGCATGTACCACCCTCATTTTCTTTATGTCCACACGAACAATTTCTTATAACCATCTCCTCTCCTCTAATAATGGCTAACACACTCTGCTTGTTATGTTCCAGGAATGTTTCCATAAAATACATAATGCATTGCATATATGTTTGGTACTTTTATGACCTGACTGTACCCATAAAGAGCCAAATAACAAAAAGGATAGCAGCTTGCTTAAAATCACACAAGAGTAAAGGAACTGAATTCAGGAAAATATGGCACCATATTCCCCTGTCTTAAGAAAGATATTATTTAGCACTTGTGCAAGTATTCATTCATGTAACAAACATTAATTTTAGTATAATTTGATGTCAGTTATTATGCCAGGTATTAGGGGAAAACATCAATGAAGAAAAGAGATGGAACGTTTTTTGGGGAGCTAGCAGTTAGCTTAGAGTTACAGACAATGAACTAGTATATTATCATCACTGAAGAAGAGCTCTGAAGATAAATAACAACGTATGGTTAAAGATTAAAAATAATAGGAAAAATGACCTTCTACCACAACTGAGGGATGACAAAGATCCAGTCACATTATGGACAGCTGGGTAAGCTCTCCAGAGGAAAGAGGGCAGGTAAAGACCCTAATTAGAAGATATGTTCCCATTTCTGGAAACTTACAATAAGGCTGTTAGAGTAGAGGAAGGTAGATAAAAGGAGAATTCATATTTGATTAGAAAATTAGATCATCATCATTTTCTCTCTCCCAAAATATTTTAGTCTATGTAAGGAGTTTTTGTTTTGTGCAAAATATAATGGAAAGCCATTAACATGGTTTTGGGCTACAAAGTGATGTGATCAGATTTACATTCTTTAAAAAACTCCTCTGTCACCTTTTTCCTAAAAGAGTAAATATGGAGAGACACAGAAGGTTGCTGAGATAGAAGCATCTATTTAAGTGTTGGTGGCTCTATGGTTCTGAAGGAGCTGGTGATGAGTTGTCATATTCAGGATGTATTTTGTAAGATGAGCTGACCATAGTGGTATTGTAGTAAATGCAGAGAACAGATGAAAGGCAGCACTCAAGGATGACTTTCAGAGTACATGGTATACCATCTCCTGAAATGAGAAACACTGGAATAGAAATGGTTGAAATCAAGAGTTCAGTTGAATGTATTATATAAAATTAATGTTGAGTCTCCAGTTTTGTATATAATCAAAGTATAACTTGACCAACTCCAGAACAGGAAACTATATTAGAACTCTCAGAACCATTTTGTAATCTTAAGAGAACATCTTTCCCTAGGTGGGGTCTCTAAGGAGGGAAGAAATTCTAAAATTCCCAGCACTCTTCATGGCCCCACTGATGAAGCTGTGATAGAGCAAAGTTTGTTTCTGTATCTGAGAGAGCCTGGCACAGTCAACAAAAATTTTGTCCAGCCAAGAATAGAATGAGAGAGAAGTCCAACCTCTCTGGTCCCTATAAAGATGCGGAATTCAATCCCGAAGTGTTCTGTGATTGTGACAAAGGACTCCACCCCCACCCGCTGCTTCAGTCCCATAGTGAACAGCTTTGCAGTCAGGCACCAGATGGTAACACCAACATTTATGATGATGGTAGCAGGGAGCAATACCTACCACTAAAGACTAGACAGGATGAGTAACATCATGGATACCTGCATAGGAGAGAGAAAAACTTAGACCAGATGGCTTCCTCTGATGCCAGAACACTAATGCCAGTTTGAGAAGACAAGGGAATGGGTAATTGTGAATTAATTCAATTTACATAAAGATGGTGAAAGCTTGAAATTGACTGAGTTAATCAATAAACTATTACAACCAGTATATTTTTGCCTTTATTTAAAGAGTATGGATTGGTGAGTACTTGTATTACTTTTAATCCCTCTGTAAATTTACTCGCAAATTTTTACTGACTACAACATTTATAGTTCATTGGGCTTTACTCCATAGTCCCCTTCACCATTTTTTTCAGAAGTTCTGCAAGTCATTTCTCATTAGCTCATGAATGGCTAGACCACTGCTGCTCAACATATTCAAGGTCTACTCCTAGTTGCCATAGTAGGGTTTGACTAAGAAAAAATCTCAAGGTAGGGCTGATTGGATATTTCATAATGACTTGAGTGTAGCAGCTTTCCATTTTGTCCTCTCAGAACCTCCCTGGTGTACTCAAAAGCTCATGTGTATGACAATGCAAGGGTGTGAGGTGAAATGATTGGATAATGAGAGCCTCAACCAAATCAGTAAATTAATCTCCTGATAGGGACTGACTTGGTAGTAAGTATATGCATGTAGCATATCACTAGATGAGATGGGTCAATGGAGCCAGTCTTTCATGGTCTAAGACCTCTGAACCATGAGACCCACAATAAAGGTTTCCTCCTCTACTTGTTCTTGTCAGGTCTTTTGGTTGCAGCAGTAAAAAGGCTGATAGAAACACTCCTCTCTATCAAACATATCTATCCTATGACTCAGATATGTCTGTGGGTGCTCAGAGAAAAATATAAGAAAGAGATAAAATGCTCCTGAACTCAAACAGTAAATTGATCAAAGTCAAATACCCTTGAGAATAATTTTTCTTACCAGTATCCCTAGTGTCCCTAGAAAGAAACTTGTAGCAGCCCCTCCAACAGAAAAGTTATACCCCTTTGTCTAAATTTCACTTTGACAAAAGCTCAGACTCCTATCTACCCAAATAAGTGACATAAATCTTACAAATTTTAGGTTAGGTTAGAAGCAGATTGGCAGCGAATTTAACCATTTTAAAAAGAGATGCGCCATGGTACATGCCTGTAATCCGAGCAGCTGGGTAGGCTGAGATAGGAGGATCACTTGAGTTCAAAGCCAGCCTCAGTAAAAGTGAGGCGCCAAGCAACTCAATAAGACCCTGTCTCTAAATAAAATGTGAAATAGGGCTGGGGACGTGGCTTAGGGGTTGAGTGCCCCTGAGTTCAATCTCTGGTACAAAAAAAAAAAAAAAAAATTGATGCAACTAGCTTCTTATCCAGAGTTGTTATTCAAGTGTCACTGAAGCCATTATGAAGGCAAACTTTTCTAGTAATGATATACTCATGTGATCTCATCTACTAACTCTTGAATAACATGATAGGATCCATATTTAGTTTTTCTCTTCCTTCTCTTTTCCTCCTCCATTTTTGTCCTTATGTCTTTAGGCAAAAATTAGGCAATAACTCAAATAGTGTTTCCTTATTCATTTATTTACTCCAAGAATTTTATGGAGGCCCTATTAAGTGCCAATCCTGATTCTAGTTGGAAAATAAAAATCAGGAAGGAGGACAAAAACAGGTCACTGTGCTTATATTCCAAAATGAAGCACAAATAGATAATACAAAAATAATTATCACATACTATGGTTAAAATAATCCAGAGCTATCTGATAGAGAAAATACGGAAGTCCTTCTGCAGCCTTAGCAAAATCTAACTTTGAAATTGAGACTGTTATTATGCCTTCAGAATTAGTCAATTATTTGCTTCAGTCTACCTTATGTGTTCTTAGATGATTTGATCCATGTGGGATTAGAATATGACTAAAAGTTATTTATTTTTTAACTCTGTTTAATCTCACCACTGCCATGGACCTATTTAACAGTGGGCTATGTGAAGCAGAATTGTGGGTTAGAAAGACACAGGGGTCAAAGTCAGGCAGATGAGGGCTCTAATCTCTCATCAGCATCTTGCTATCCTTGTGCCCTTGGGTAAATTACTTGACTTCAAGTAACCTCCTCTTACTGGTAACAACTCAAAAGGTTTTTTGTAGGGATCAACATGATAATAACACTAAATATGAGTCTATTTGAATTGAGCAATTGGAATTAAAACTGAAATTATTTTACTGTTTAGCCATATAATCCAAATAATGTCCCATATCACCCTCTTTCCTCCTAGATACAAGCTCCTTAGAGATCTTTCAGCTTATATAATTTTAACATTTTTCCATTTTTAGTTAAGATTCTCTCATATCTTATTCAAATTTTTTCCTTCCTCCACAAAAGAAGGAATAATACTGACTGGAAGTGGAAGTGTTTGTGGGTAGGGAGGAAAGGGTATTGTCTACAGAGATAGCCCCTCCATCTGAGCTGCAGTGGCAGTTAAGAGGAAAGAATGAAACACCTAATCACGTGAGCAACCACAATGCCTGGTGACAAGCCCACCATTCTCTTTCTTTTAGTTGTTATGTCTCTGTTGAATACTAACTGCTTGTCTGTTCCACCTTTAAAAGAGGTATTCAAGTGTTGGCTCTATGTAGGTTCTGTAAGGACACTTCTGTAAGATCTCTTTTCTGAAAACTGCTGAGACCCTAAGAATATAATATAGTATAATGCAATATAATAATATAATATAATAGTACCTGATACTCCCCTTCATGGTTCCTTGTGTAGGAAAGCAGGCTGAAGCTAAGGATGTTCTTTCTTATTCTTATATCAGCCACAGTTTGGGCTCATTCATATAGAAGAGTACTGTGAAACTGTTCCAATCAAATGACAGCCACAATTAGTGGGTGTTTTCCCTATTTATAGAAAAACTCCATATCATAACTAAACATAGGGAATAAGAGCTGAACCCCTGTCATTCTCCTCAAAGCCCTAAAATCAGTGGGCTTTGGTCCAAGCCCAGAAGTATCAGGTACTATTATATTATATTATTATATTACATTATACTATATTATATTCTTAGGGTCTCAGCAGTTTTCAGAAAAGAGATCTTCAGTTGTAGGCATTATGGAGAATAAAGAACTTAAAGAGTCCTTCACTATCAACATCACTGTAAAAGAGTGAATGTTTGTTTACCCCAGAATTCCTATGTTAAAATCCTAATCTTCTAGGTGCTGGAATTAGGAAGTAGGGCTGTGGGAGGTGAGAGTAGAATCTTCAGGAATGGGATTATTATCCTTATAAGAGATCCCAGAGGTTTCTCACCCTCTTTCTCATCCTCATGTATGAATACAATAAGTCAATAGTCTAAAATCAGAAGAGGATTTCTACTAGCACCCAACCATGCTGGCAACCTGATCTGGGATTTCCAGTGTCTAGAACTATACATAAAAATTTTTGCTGTTTATAAGCCACTTTGCTATACTTTGTTATAGCAGCCTAAACTAACACACAGCCAGCACACCAATGTCAAAGCCTCCCATGGCATTACATCACCAGCATTAATGCCAAAATTCTTATTAGCAAAGCCTTACAATCACTGAAGAATATGATCCAGACCATACCTCAGCTATATCCCAGGATTGACTATCTATAGTCCTGTCCCACTGTCCTGTCTCAATTCAGACTACTCTGCACCTCATAGAAAACAGATGAGGAGCATCCAAAAGGGTTCTGAGAATCACTAATATTTTGTAGTAGATGATATAAGAAGATGACAAAGGAAATAAAAGAAATATCCAGTGTGAAAGGAGGGGAAAAAAAGAAAGTGTTATATTGCAGAAGCAAAGTAATTCAAGTGTTTCTAAGCACAGTGAATAGTGAAGTGTATTAAATGCTCCTCAAATGAACCCCAAGAACTGGTCTTTAAATCTGGAGATTGTAGACCCTGAAATAAGTATATTTGTAGAGTATTAAGGAAAGATGCTCAATTGAAGTACCATAAAGATGAATGAGAAAAAAAAATAATTAGATAATATTTAAGATAATTATACTTAGGAGTAGGAACCTTATTTATTAGCATTTAAATTACTTTAAGTTAAAATGGTCTTATTTTTTTGCCAGGCACTATGCTAAGTATTTTTCACACACTATTTTTACTCACTAGTTTCCCACAGAAAAAAACATTGGTAAGAATGAAATTTAGACAAAGACACAGCTAGGAAATTGAGGGAGGCTGAAAAAGACCCCCCAAAGAGACACAAGCCCCAATTCTTGGAACCTGGAATGTTTACTGGGGATTTGCAAAGTGATTTTTGCAGATGTGATTAAGTCAGGATCATGAAATGAAGATGTTAATTTGGGCTATGGAGTGGGCCCTAAATGTGATCAAATGTGTCCCAAAAGGGAGGCAAAACACAATATGACACACAAGAGAAAAGATGATATCATTCCCTGAAAAGGAGGTTTGAAGATGCTTGGCTGGTGGCTCTGAGGGAAGAGTGGAAGGCCAAAGGATGCCAAGAACACAAGTCTAGAAGCTGAATCAGACAAGAAAAAATTCTCCAGGAGCCTCCTGAGGGAGCACAGACCTGTAATTGGGACACCTTCAAACTTCTGGCCTCCAGAACTATAGAATAAAAAGCATGTTGTCTGGAGTTGTTGAGTTTATTGTAATTTGTCATGGAAGCCTTTGCAAACTAATCTGGAGGTGGTCATGATTCTACCTGTAATACAAGTTCTTTAATACATCGAATTGTCATAAAACTACAGGAAGGCAAGAGGGGAAAAAATGGAAAGAATGAAAAAGAGAACTGAAGGAAGGAAGAGAAGGGAAGAAAAGGGGAAGGTAAAACAACAGGACGATTAAGGAGAAGAGAGGAAAGGAGAGAATTGAGCCCTCAAATTCCTAAAGTCCATGGCTACTTCACCTCAAGGACTATCATCCCCATTTGAGTCCAAGTGAGCTGGCATGGGCCCATAGATGAACATTAGCTCTGGGGAGGTAGAATTACAATGCAGAATATCCTATAAATCCTGAGATGTCACAGCCAGGGAGAAAGTAAATTGATGTAGTCTTAGATTAGAGGTCAACTGGCTCAGTAACTATTGGAGGCAGCCAAAAGTTAAAGACACAAATATTAAATGGTTACAGAAAAAGTTCAAAAAAGAACAACTTGTTTCATATCATACAACCTAATCAAGTAAGGCCTTAATTTGTTTTTAAGATATATTCTATAAAGGTTTTTTTTTATTATTTTAATGGTATTATCTGCTGTTCTTCATTATGGGCTATAACTTGCTATAGTAAAATTATATTGAGGCTTTTTATTTAAATGCTATAAATAATCTATTTTCAACAAGCACTTTAATAAATGCTTTGCTACTTACATTTAATTTCATGTTTAAATAGTACTCTGGTATATATTAAATAAGAAAATCTCAAAATATACATCTGTAGCCAATATTTAGTAAAGGAAAAGAAAATTTAGCAGGGAAATAAGTGCTTTGTGTGTCTAACACCACTATTTAACAATCTGAAACTCATGGCACAATCTGTCCCTTGGGTTTAAGCATGAATCTGAGACTCATCATAAAGACAGAATCTTAACTCTGAATCCCTGTGCTCTTGTAGGAATCTTTTGTTAGTTAATTACATCATTTTTTCCTAAAAATCATATGCTTTGTTTTGAAACTCTCTAAGATTTGGGAAAGATTAGGGGATACTTAGAGTCCATATGTAGATTCTGAATATTCATAGGATGGTGATTTTCCTAATTTTCTAAAAATATTCTTCATAGTATAGGGGTAAAAGCTATATTTCATGGGAGAATTAAGAATTAGTGAAGACAAAAGGTAAGGTGCATTCTTGGGAAGAAACACATTTAGTTCAGTCTCTCCCATTCAAAAGCAGAAAGGGAAATAGCAACCAAATTGTACAACATACGGAGTACCAGTTTTTCAATAAAAATGCCAGGCAAAGAGGTCTTTTCAAAATCCACACAGACAGAATCATCCTCCACTTCTGAAGATTGTTTTTCCCCTGGCACAAAAGGGCAGACCCATTGCTCTGTTTCTGCTGTCCAAAGGCCCGAGTTAACAGTGACATCTAGTGGATTATGGATATAAGATGAGAAGCAAATGTGGAGGAAGAGACCTTTAAAGATGCTGCTAAATATAAAGTTTCCTGATTTGTGTAGCAACAAAAATTGAATTCTGATGGAACCAGTGAGGTCATTCAGTAGATAATATTATTCTTGATCAATTGTTGAGACAGGGAAAAGTCACTTACATTCGCTGCCAGGGTGAGAGGAGGGCTGTTGTCAAATCCTACTACCTCAGTTTTGGAACTGGAAATATGACAATATTTCTGGGATTTAAAAAAAAATATTATCAAAATGACTACAGGAGCATATGCTTCTAAGATGGGAGAAATGCAGCTAAGTAATCTTCTGAATGCCAACTCTCTTTCTAAAGATGATAAATTTCATATTTTTTTTCCTTTTTTTTTTCTCTACAGACTGGTTTCTACTAACTACAGAAAAGGCCACCTCAGGCCACTCTCCAGCAGTTCAGACTCTGGCACTGATCCCTTTGTGTTAGACAGACCAGCTACACTATTCTGTCCCTCTCTGCCTCAGGTGCCAGCCGCTGCATCCTTTGTCTGGTTGCCAGGTCAGTAATCTCTCTTGGCATCTGCCTTTTCTACCTCTTCCCTCCTCCTCTGCCTCCATCAAGAAATCTAATTCCAAGTTGGCAGGCAGAAGGTCAGAAATCTTTGAAAACCACATCTTCTACCGCCCACTCTCAGGTCTCACCTCTGCACATACTGCAAAATGCCAACTGACATTCTTCCCCTTTCCATAACATCCTGTATCATTGGAACATTGAGAAGGTTGTCACCTGAATCTTGCCCTCACATCTGCTCCCTCCCCCTCCCTCAGCAGCTGGGATGCTTTTAGTAGTAACATCCTGCCTCATCTGTCCCAAAGGCTCAGCACATCTTGACATCCATCCTGGGATGAGCAGCCTCTTCAGAGTTATTGACTCTGGGTCTTGCCTCCATCACCAGCATTCAGAGGCCAGAGCTGGCCCAGAGCATCTGGGGAAGATGAACCAACAGTCCCCTGAAATCTACATAATTACATCTTTGAAAACTGGACAAAGATAAAGCCAAGGACTGCAAGTTTAAGTGACAGAAAAGACAAAGGACAAAAATCATACCCAACACCCAATTTTGTTACTTTTTACATTTTTAAATGACATGTTCAAGACAACTTTGGAGCAACGTTTTTTAAAAAAGGTGTTTTTAAATATCAACATGATTTTTTCCCACTAGGAAAGAAATTTTTAAAACTTTATGCCCTAGTACTTTTATGCCAAGTTTTTTATTTGTTTGTTTGCTTGTTTTAGTTATGAAGGGGGGGACTATGTCTATTTTTATTTTGAAAATACAAACTGCATATAAATAGACTCCACAGAAATAGGGTTTTCATCTCACTTGTTCCCAACCTCTTATAATTGCTATGCTTTCTCCCTCTTCTGCCCCAGAACAGCAAAATCAGAACTATCTGGAAAAGGAGCAATAAGAAAAAGAGAGCAGTAGAAAAACTGAAAAGAGATTAAAAGACAAGTATTAGCTGTAATACAAATATCCACTGAGCAGAAGCTGAAAAAAAATTGACTACAAAACCTTTGAAACCAGAAAAATATCCTCTTGTAGCTTCTCAGAAAAGATGGAATAAGTCACTAGTAAGAAAAAGTAAAGTTACAATAAATCTTTAAAATGCACTTTTGAGATATTATTTCAGTGTTTCTCTGTTCTACATGTTGTGTTAATAATTGACAAATTGTTTAAACTGGAATACTATATGGAGTTCATTTATTTCCCCCTCATTTTTTATACATGGCGAAACAAAACTTCAAGTTTTAACTTGTTGGGTTTGTTAGTTGGTTTGTTTCCAATAGCAAGAATCAGAACTCCTAATTCATTGTTCTAGGTCTGCCTATACATATTTTTATACACAAAAGGTGATTAAATAGATGGGTTTTCTTATCTATTTTATTTATATATTACTTTCCCAGTTCTACAATAAATATAACTGTAATAAAAGAATCAACAAAACCACCTGATCTATCAAGATGAGCCATGGGGTTGGGACAAGAAGTAAAATCAACCCTTTAAAAGTAACCGCAGAAAAAGTGGAGATAGCACAACATCAGACAATGTTTTTTCCCCAGAATGTATAAAAGGAAGAACAAAAGAACACAGACAGATATCCACGAAGAATCAAGACCTGAAAAGAGTAACAATGGTTATAAGTTCAGACTTCAGAGAGTGAAGAATATTAGGACAGAAGGGTTGGATAAAGGGACTGTGTTTGGAACTTGCTTGTTTTATTAGTAACATCCTGCCTCACCATTCCCTATCTGTATAACTGAGAGTACATTTGGATTGGGATTATAGGAAGCCTGTGGGTCATCCCAGGACTAATGCTAAAGAGAAAGAGATAAAGAATAAATGGATTTCTGCAAATGAAGAACAAAGAAAAGTTCTTCCATCTTTCACAAACTGAATAATGGACTGAAAATAGATGCTCATCTATGGCTCCAGCTCACAAAGCCATCTTTCATTATTAATTTAAAATGATAAGTTTTCATTCCTTCACCCTAAAACAAAGAGTTACTTAAAACTAGCTGCAATTTGGTAAAGAAAGAAACTGCCATATTTCAACATACCTAAATTAAAATCCTATACAAAGTGTCCTGGTTATGTGTCCAGGCACTTTACTGTTTCCCCCTTCAGTATGGAGATATTATAAGCACACAATCTCTTATATAACATCCTTATGACTAGATTCAGAATTTTTCTTAGAGAGCAATACTGTGCATCTTCTGAATTTTGTGTAATATCTCCCATTTCTAGGGTAGCACTTAGTAAACAAACACTGTTATTCCTTCAGGAAAGTGTATCAATAATTCACTGAAAGAGATAAAATTTATTAGTAGTTTCATGGCAATTCAAGTTGTTACCAAAGCTACAAAAGAACATTTCAAGTTAGAACTTTCTGGATTTGGGCATTGTAACTATAGGATTGAGGTCTTATAAATATATTCATCATAGAGTGATTGTGAAAAGTAAATGGCATACAGAGGACAGACATGCATAAGAGTATCTAGGATGGATTACCAATGCCCGCCTCAAGGATCCCAGGGTCAAACAAGGAAGGTTTTTGCTGAGCATATGCTCTATAACCAATATTCAGTTGTCATGTAATCTGGGCAACACAAGTGGGAAGGTGCAGAGTTTCTGTTTCCTTCTTCCCCTCAACATTCTCTTCAGGTCCTCAATCCCATAGCTCTGAGAAAAGCTGTGTAAAGGGGAGTAGGGGGTGGAGGTGCATATCAGCAGTATTTTTTTTTTTTAAGAAAACAATCCAGGGGCTGTGGTTGTGGCTCACCAGTAGAGCATTTGCCTCGCATGTGTGAGGCACTGGGTTTGATCCTCAGCACCACATAAAAATAAATAAATAAACAAAGATATTGTGTTCATCTACAACTACAATATATAATAAAAAGAAATAATACACCTACCACCTACCCTCTTTTCCACCACTCCCTCTGGATACTCCCAATGAAGAGGGTAAGTTCTTTGTACATTGCTTTCCGGGTTTTTAAAGCATGCCTGCTTACAATGACTTTGTGAATCATTACATAAGTCAATGAGGAGGAAAGGCTGCTTGCAGTTAGCATCAGGATTTAGGATCCCTGACATCCTAGGAACTTCAGGGGACCCATTCAGGGTCCTGGAAAACATCCTTCAGTTCAAAGCTCATGTTTGCCTTTCCAACCAACCCACTAGTTTCTGTTTCTAATCTGAAGCACAACTCCAACTCTTCCAAGTGACTCATTTGAAAACATCCCACACACATCCCTCTTCAGTCCCCATAGGGATACACCTTCCTGAATTCTATTAATATTGGCTTTACAATAGAAAATTACTTTATAGTTTGGCAGCAACAGCAGCCATTCAGCTACCACAGAGAGCAAGGATTTGTTCTCTCATGGTTCCTGTGCAGCTTAACAGTAGTCATAGATACAGACAGATATTAAATCTGTCATTTCTATACCTAAAATCACTGCATGGAGATGTAGTTTGATATGAATCTAAATTCCAATTTTTGAAAGTCCCAGTGGCACTGACTGAGCCAAAGGTTTGGGGTACTGAACAACTTCAGTGAAGAGGTGACCACCCACATAAACATGACTTAGACATTACATTTCTTAAATATCTTCTTTAAAAGATAATAACTAAGGCCAGTACTGATATTTCAAATATTCCACTAATAATGGACCTCTTATAGCTATTATCACTTTTGTTTAAATTCAGAACTTAGGAATTTTGTGTATGTATGTATGTATATATATTCCTTGTGTTTTTGCACATATGTATCTAAACCCCATGCCTTAGATATATTTAACCATTCAAACATAGTCTATTCCTATGTTGTTGAAAAGAGCAGTGTTTTATTTAAGGTAGCAGAGTTTTCCAAGTTATTATTATGCTTATGATTATTTCAGCAATTTAACCATGTTCTTATTATATCAAGGGCATCATTCTGATCTGATTCCAAACCACACCTGCAGGTCCATTGTACTTTACATGCTATGCATGTGAATTCATTTTCTCACATTATAAAATGTGATACTACTTGGCTATTGGGCCTCAAAACACCAGGTGGTGAACACTTGGAGAATAAGATGCTGTTACCATGGGGACAAGATGCTGGTCCTTCTCAATGCAATCAACACACTTCCTCTTTCAGCAAAACTATTTCCACTGGGGGAAAATTAGCTTAGATACTGAAGACTTTAGTTTTAAATGAATGACCATTTTCTTAAAATTTTTTATTTAATGGTGACAGTAGAGCAAAGCAAAGAGGAAATATTTAGAAAGGTATTATTATAAAGAAATACTTCTTAGTTTTGCTCTCTTTGCTGACCAATGAAGGAAAAAACCAAATATGCCACACTACACTATTCAAGGGTTTGCCCTGTGTGGTAGATTACAGGATAGTCGTGAATTAGTTATCTTCCTTTTTATATATCCATTTGCACTTGATTTTGCAGCTCCTGCCACATAGAGCTGAAGTCTATTTCCCTGATCCTTGAATTTGGGTTGACACTGTACCTTGTCTGTGGACTGGGGCAGAACTGAGAATTTACCAGTCCGTGCTCTGGAGTCAAGGGCTTTGATTTTTCACTCTTTCATTTTGGGGATTCTGTGTAGCTTCAATGTAAACACCTGGGCTATTCTAGAGGGAGATGAAAGACAATGGCTCAGTCACCTCTTTGAGCAGCCTACAGCCAGCCCTAAGAAACAGAACTGCCTAGCTGAGGGCCAGCCAATTGTAGACCAGTGAGTCCAGAAGAACATTGACCCACAGAATCATGTACTAAATAAAATAAAGTGTTTTAAGTCACAACATTTTTATTTGGTTGACAAAAGGCAATTGTCTAGCGTATTTTTCTCTTTTATTTCCATCAGTTTTGAAGGACATTTGCAAATATGCGGGTGGGTTGTTAAAATCAAAACTAGGTTGAAATAATATGGAATAAAACATAAATATGGAATAAAAATAATATGGAATAAAATTCCAAGCAGTCATGCACAAGCTTAAACAAATCCACTTGCTCTCACCCTGAAAAAAAATGTGCAAGAATTAGTTTCACTTTATTTATGGTCCAGATTTTATGCAAGAATCTGTAAACTGGGCGCAGTGGCACATGTCTGTAATCTCAGTGGCTCGGGAGGCTGAGACAGGAGAATCGCAAGTTCAAAGCCAGCCTCAGCAATGGTGAGGCACTAAGCAACTCAGTGAGATCCTGTCTCTAAATAAAATAGGGCTGGGGATGTGGCTCAGTAGTTGAGTTCCCTTGAGTTCAATACCCAGTACAAAAAAAAAAAATCTGTAGAGATAGAAAAAATCAAAGAGCAATCCCTCCCACCAACTATACACTTATTGAATGAAAACACCATTGCTCTCCCTAAGGCAAGATGAGTGTACTGTGGAGAATACACACACACACTCTCTCTCTCTCTCTCTCTCTCTCTCTCTCTCTCTCTCACACACACACACACACACACACACACACACACACATACACACACACAATGAACAAAAATTCTATAACAACTAGGTCCTATTGCCTTACTTCAAATTGATCTGTTTAAATTGTGTCTGTCCTTTTGACTCACTTTCGGTTGATCATATGCCTCTAGAAATTTGACAGTGTCTTCAAGTTTTTCTATTTTATTGGAGTATAAATTTTCAAAATAGTTTCTGCTTGTCTTCTGTATTTCAATAGGGTCTGCCGTGATATTTCCTTTTTCATTGCAAATTTTAGTAATTTGAGTTTTCTCCCTCCTTCTTTACATTAGAGTGGCAAAGGGCTTGTCAATTTTATTTATTTTTTCAAACACCAGCTATTTGTTTTGTCGATTTTTTGAATTGTTTCTTTAGTTTCAATTCCATTGATTTCCACCTTGATTTTAACTATTTCCTGTCTTCTACAACTTTTGGTGTTGGTTTGTTCTTCTTTTTCTGGGGCTTTGAGCTGAAATATGAGGTTGTTTATTTCTTGACTTTCTCTTCTTTTAATGAATGAACTCCATGCAATGAACTTTCCTCTTAGCATTGCCTTCATCGTGTCCCAGAGATTTTGATAAATAGTATCAGAGTTCTCATTTACGTCTATTTTTTAAATCTCCTCCATAATGTGTCCTGTTTTCCAAGCATTATTCAATAATGTATTTTTTAGTTTCCAGGTATTAGAGTACCTTCTCTTTTTAATTTTATCACTGTCTCCCCCCACCTTTTTTTTTAGAGAGAGAGAGAGAGAGAGAGAGAGAGAATTTTTTAATATTTATTTTTTAGTTTTTGGTGGACACAACATCTTTATTTTATTTTTATGTGGTGCTGAGGATCGAACCCAGCACCCCACACATGCCAGGTGAGCACGCTACCACTTGAGCCACATCCCCAGCCCTTATCACTGATTTCTAATTTCATTCCATTATGGTCAGGGCAGTATCTCTATTATTTGTATTTGCTAAGACTTGCTTTGTAGCATAACATATGGTTTATTTTGGAAAAGTATCGAAGTGCTGTTGAGAAGAAAGTGTATTTGCTCATTGATGGATGTGATATTCTAAATATGTCTGTTAAGTCCAAATTATTGATTGTATTATTGATTTCTATAGTCTCTTTGTTTGGTTTTATTTTAGAAGATCTATTGAGTGATGAGAGAGGTGTATTAAAGTCACCCACTATTATTGTGTTGTGGTTCTTTAATTCTATTTGGTTCTTGTATTTGAGAAGGGTTTCTTTGACATACATAGATGCCCCATTGTTTGGGGCATAGATATTTATGATTGTTATATCTTGTTGATGTATGAATCTGTTAAGCAGTATGAAATGTCCTTCTTTATCCCTTTCTGCTATCTTTGGCTTGAAGTCCACTTTATCTGATATGAGGATGAAAACCCCAGCTTTTTATGAGTTCCATGTGAGTGGTACATTTTTTCCTACCCTTTCAGTCTGTGGATGTCTTTTCCTGTGAGGTGAGTCTCTTGAAGGCAACACATTGTTGGGTATTTTTTAAAAATCTAATCTGTCAGTCTATGTCTTTTAATTGATGAGTTTAGTCCATTCACATTCAGAGTTATTATTGAAATATGATTTGTATTCCTGGACATTTTGGTATATTTCTTGTTTTTAACTTAACTTGGTTTCTCCTTTGATAAGCTTTCCTTTAATATAGTTCCTCCCTTTGCTGATTTTCATTGTTGTTTTTCATTTCCTCCTCTTGGAATATTTTGCTGAGGATGCTCTGTATGTGGATTTTTTCACTGTAAATTCATTTTTAACTTTTAATCTTGCAGTTTCCATGAAGATTATCTGTATTTTACCTTGGTGTTGGGCTTCCTTGGTGTCCTGTGATAGATGCTACTTCAAGTATAGGTGGTGGCGCAATAGTGGAGGTAAATGGAGATATCAGTGGAAGTATCTCAAAATGAATGCAAACTCTTTCAGAGATGGGACTGAAATGGTGGCCTTACACTGCCTTTGGGATGCCTCTTGTGAGATGCAGCTGCTTCTAGACCCTATTGGTTGTACCAAGGTGGAGGCTACTGTGTGGGGAAGGCTATGCCAATGGCTTCAATGTTTCAAGAGTAAAGTGGGTTAGGTCTGTGCTCACAGGAGGGAGCAGCAGCAATCCTGGGCCTATGCTGGGCCTGGGCTCTTGTGCAAGTCAGCAGGAGTGGTCCTGGGCCAAAGCCTGAGCACCAGAGTGGGTCTGCAGGTCAGTGGAATAGATCTGGGATAACCCTTGGCCTGGGCTCCTGAGAAAGTCAGAGGGTTCTAAATTTTATTTAAACAATAGTTGAAGGAAACAAAAGAAACTAAAGAGAGTATTGTTTTTTTGTTGTTGTTGTTATTGTTGTTTGTTTTGTTTTTGTTGGTTTGCTTTTAAAGACTAGGATAAATATTACTTGTGATTCCCTTCAGGTACATGCAAGACAAAATTTCTCAATATCATTGCACCTACTCAGGGTCATCTAATCATTACTGGCAAATAAGTGTAAGAAGTGATGCCGTGCATCAGTTCTAGGCTGAGATGATGAGGAGCCCTTTACAATTTCTCATTTCAGTCTTAGCCTGTTGAGACCACCACAAAGGCTTCATCTCCAGATGTTTTTGATAAAGGATTGTAGAGTTTTTATAATTTTCACCTCTGGAAAACTAAGTAGAGCTTATTTCCTACCATTCAACATAAAATATAAGTTTTATAAGGAGTCAGTAGTATTTTAGGATGGAGTGTGTGTGCCTGTGATTGCATGTGTGTTATGTGATTTGCTGCCATAGTAAAATAAGGCCTCTCCTGATTTATACAGACATCACAAGTTACAAAACATATAGTGGGGTGAAAAGAAGGAATACTCGTTGAAGAATGTGTATAGCCATATTGATGATGTGAGAATAAGAGGAATAAAAAATGAGCTGAGAAGCTAGGGCTTCATGCAGCAACTGACGAAAGTAAGGATGCGAGGATTGCATCTTAGAGAAAGACAAATTATTAGGTATAATTGTTGCTTCTTACAATGTGTCTCCTGGGTACTTTGTGGTGGAGAGATGGAAAATGTGGTCAGCAGTGAGAGACAGAGGTGATGCCACAAGGAGCACACAGAGATCTGTAAATGGCTCCTCCTCACCTCCAGTATCCTGTCATTGGCAAGAGAGAGATGTGATTTTAATTGTTTACAATAGTCTTATAGAAGTAGTACTCTTTGGAACATATACTAGAAAATTCAGGTCTAGAAGCAAATTGGATTAAGTTTCTGTATGATTTGATATCTGTAGATCACAGGAACACAGGGTCTATTGAAAATAAGGAAACAAAGGAAAACCTCAAAGAGATAATCTTCTGTTTGAGAAGACAATTTTCCTGGAGGTGCTTTCATAAGGTAGGTCTTTTTCTACTTAAAGTGGGAAGTTCCCTAGGCAAAAGTAAGCTTCCATTTTAGTTATAAAAGGAACAAGTAAAATAAGTGGGACCAGAAGAGTACATGAAACCACTTATCCAATGCTGGGGTCTATTGGGTGAGCTAAAGCAGATGTTAAATGGTAGGTAAGCCCAAAGAAGGTGATCATTGTGTGCTGTCCCACAATGGAAAGACGGGAAATGAAGAGCATACAAGGAAAGAAAAGGAAGTGTACAGTAATGAAGCAGACAAGACTTAACCCCAAACAGAAGGCAGGAATGGGGCAGCAATATTCACCCCAAACAGAGGGCAGGAATGGGCAGCAATATTCAGACACACAGCAGCAGGGCAGCCAGCAGAGAACTTCCTCATGGTCCTCAGTGAATGTGTTCAGAAGAGGAAGGATTTACAAAGGAATAATAGAGTAAGAAAATAGGCAGGAAAGTTGTACACTGTAAAGCTGTGGAAAAGCTGTGAGTCCTCCCAACTTCTGCCCACTACACTTTCCTAAGAATGGCAGGTAGTGAATCCACAGAGGAACACTGGTGGAAACAGGGAGGTAAGATGGCATGGAAAAAGAACACAGGCTTTGGGGACAGGCCAAACTCTCTAATGAAGAATAATTCTCATTTCCAGAAAGCAACACTAAACTGTTGATGTACCCTTGGAAAGCTAGACAATATTTACCAGCTCTCAATATGAGAAATGACTATTGACCTAACTTAAACTCAGTTCACTCACAGGATCAACACTGTTTTCTGCTAAAGTCTAAAAACACTAAAATGAAACTGAGAAATAGAGAATACATAAGTCCCAGTGGACCCTAATAATCATCTGATCATTAGCCTGGAGCCCAAGCCAAAGAGCAGCCCCCAGTCATGCCAGCCTCCTCCCCTCTAGAACGGCAAAATTGGATGTGTGTGTTTAGGAGACTTTAAGTGATTGATGCCCTCCCTTCATAAAATGTAAATAATATATATTAATATTATATATTAAATATATATTTTATATAACATATAAAAAGTGCCTCTGCTGGTACAGGTAAGCTCATCTATTTTATACACATACTACATCCACAGTAAGTTCTCTGTTAAAATAACTCTAAGCTTTAGCTAGCCCCTCTGCCAGAGCATTAGAGAAGTAATATATATGCTCAACATCCTGTAGAATAAGAAAATATTGTGGCTATATTTGGCCAAAATATATACATACATACTGAAGGGGAAAAAAACAGTAGTTAAGTAACCAGATGGGTCCATTCCAGAAAAACCAAAGTCATTAGTCATTAGTCATCCGTGTATTAGCTACACTATGGTTTTGTCTGTATAAATCGCATAAAGTGAATTTATTTCTCACAAGATTCTGTTCTTTGTTTTTTGTTTCTAACCTAGATGGGATTTCCACAGTACAGACATTGAGAATAGCAAGTCCACAAACAGAACCAAATTTTCTGCTTAAGGAATGCTATTAAATATTAAACAAGAAGCATAAGTATCTTAAAGCAAACAACTCTTAGTCTGCTAATTCAATGAATGATATTTACACTATGTTATTAAGGGCTACTTAACTACCAAAAAAATTCCATTTTTACATAGCATTCCATTTCAACCAAGCTCATAAAGTTTACTCACTTGCTGCAAATCAGTTGCTCATAAACTTTAGGGTCAATTTCTGTTTCTGCCTGAGCAATGTCAGAAAGGTAATGAAGGAAAGAAAACCTGAAATTTGAGCAAGAAAGTCAGCTCCTTTCTTTCCTCTTGTACTCATAAATAAATGCATGCATTGAAAAGGAACTTAAGATCTATTTATTTTACAATTATAAACAATAACAAAATCTTTTTAAAAAAAGTTTTTGTCCAGGGAACCTAAATTTTTATCCACTAAAAATACACATTATACTAAACATATAATGTGTATATGATTGGAGATCACTATTTTATGGTCATGTATTTATATTCAACATATCACATGAACAAACCAAGTTTACCCATTTCCCTTTTCTAGAGTAAATTTACATAATTCTCTTAAGTACTGTTTCAGTTAATAAAATAAAGATCTTTCTAGATATCTCCTTGGAATAAAAAGGAGGTATCTAAAATATATTTCATTCTTCTCTCTTCTTTACTTTCCATATCTACTAAATCCCAAACTCTTTGGATACAATAAATCATTTAATTTATCAACTTGATATCATATGACAGGAACTGAGGTAAGCATTAGGAAAATAAAGATAACTGTGAAATGGTTCCTTCTATCAAATAAGTCATAGTATAGTTGAAAAGTAAAGTCAATTATCAACTACAGTGATAGGATCCACAGTAGAAATATATCTTGGGTCTTCCTTCTCTCACTGGGTGAGCAGTCAGAGATAAAATTCTTGAAAAAGGTTTTAAAAAACAAAACAATGAATTAGGGGTCAGTTGGGGCAGGAAAAGGATACAGGGGGCAGCATGGAGAGGTATTTCAAAGAATGTAAAAATGCACACACATGAAGCTTGCATGACTTAATTGGGGAAAAATCAAATTGCAGGACGACTGGAACCAAGCTTATGATGGATTGGCAGGATATAAATTTATATAATAAAGCACAGAATGGATCATGGATTATCAGTGTTTGAAGTTATAAGAAATTCATTAAAATTTCTAAGTACTGATACAATCAGATAGCTTCTCTAGAAAGACTACTTTTGCTGCATTAGGTAGATTAAATTGGATGGATACATGCAGGACTGCTGAAAGAGAGAAATCAGACAGCAGTTATTGAATAAATATAAAAGATAAAATTATCTTATCCAATGGTTTGCATTCTCCCCACCATTAACTTTAGTAGGGATGAAAAAAAATGTAAAATATTCACTTTTAAATCAGAACATCAAACATAAAACTGGATTTTCAATGGCTATTCCACTCAGGACGTTGTATTAATTACCAAAGTAGCCATAGAAACACCTTATGACCAATGATAAAGTATATTGTAATAATTAAATTGTGGACTTTAGGGTTGGGGTTGGGGTTCAGTGGTAGAGCGCTTGCCTAGCATGTGTGAGGCACTGGATTCAATCCTCAGCACCACATAAAAATGAACAATAAAATAAAAGCACTGTGTCCATTTAAAAAAAATGTGGGACTTTAGTATGAAACAATCTTTGTCTGTACTTACTAGTGGTGTGGACTTCAGCACATCACAGAATTTCACCAAACCTCATTTTCTTTATCAAGCAAATTAGATTAATAATGATATCTACCTCTTATAATAATGACAAGAAACAAATGGGCTAATACAATAAATTAAACCTCCTTTTATATCCATGTAGAACTGTTTGCCTCTGTAATAAACCTGTAATGAACGGAAGAGAATAGTACTAGAATAAAAAATCTGTGTCTATTTTTTATAAGTTATTTCACTTCAAATAAGTTACTCCATATTGAGTTTTGATTTTCTCTGATCAATGGAGACAAAAGCTTTTGCACTTTTTATGTAATAAATTTGCTTTTTGACTTCGGATAATAAGTAAAAGTAGTTTGGATATTCTAAAGAGAGGAATACATACAAGATATGATGGTCAGACCTTGGTATACTTTACTTTGGACAGCTCTAGCCACCTAGAGGTAATTCTGCACTACAATATAGAAATTCTTCTTCAAGAACATTAGACTCAGATGTGAGGTCCTGGCCTCCAGTCCCAGCACTACAACTAACTGTGACCCATGGCCAGTAACTTACTAGCTTAGAGCCTCCACTTCCTCATTAGAAATTTAAGGGAGTGTGTTTCAAATCCTCTAAACCACTTTATTGCAACTCAACAATCTGATTTCCTTAGTTAACTAAGATAACTCTAAATGCTCAATAGTCCACATTTTCCTCTAGATCAATAAATTCCCCTGAAATTAAGCAAAGACAGGATTTAATATGGGTCAAGAATCTTTCTGCCCCAGAGTCAATGCAATCTCACATTATTTAATTTTTCACATGCTTTAATCTGTGATGACATTCAAAAATGAACAGATTAAATGCAATTAGCCCACCAGAAATCAGTTATCAGGCTTCCCTCTGCAAGGTAGTTATGCTGCACTTTTTAACCAATAGAAGGCACATATGAAAAGATTCTGGTCAGAATCAGGGAAAAAGTAGATTGTAATAAAACTCTGCGAAGGTACATGAACTTACTATCTACTCTTTTATTATTTTCCAAACATAAAATAGTTATTTGCCATTATTCCCTGTTACTCATATTTCATTTGAGTTCATAGTTGTTTTTTTTGTTTTTTGTTTTTTTTTTTTTTTTTTTTTTTGGTTGTTGTTGTTCATAGGCAGTATAATCTGAAAGTTTAAAAAGGGAAAGGGATAAGGATCAATAATGCTATGAGAAAATTATTCTTCTGGGTGAATCAATAGGACACCAAATCCTCCCATCATGTTCTGAGGTTCAAGGGTCTGAACTTTAAACCCAGTGGAAAACTGCTTAAGATTTTATTGCTGATATTACTGCTTCTTTTGAGTTGTTTATTTGAATGAAAATCATTGTTCCCCAAAGAACAAATGGCAAAAGTATACTTTTAAAGTAGCATTCCTCCATCTTAGCACTGCTGCACTTGGGTTTCAGATAATTCCTTGATGTAGAGGGCAGTCCTGTGATGTACAGGAAGTTTAGCAGCATTCCTGGCTTCTACCCACTAGATGCTAGAAATGCTCAACTACCCCCAGCTGTGATAGTCAAGTGTTTCCAGACACTGAGGAATGTTTCTCAGAATGACAGAATGGCTTTCATTTATTGCGGCAGTCTGGCTGGGCACAATCCGGGAGCCACTTGTCAAAAGAAACGAACTTTATTTTTAGAACACACACACCAAACCACACAGCTCCTCAGGAAAAACCTTCAGACCCCAACTGCCACCACAGGCTTCCCACAAGCCTCTCAACCTCCCCCACTCCTCCTGCTCTTGAGGCTGATTGGCTGGGTCCCCTGGGCAGAGCCAAAAAAAAGTCCCCCAATGAGTAGCTCCGTGGTCTGAAAGGGCGGGGAAACAGCCCAATGTGCATCACAGCAGAGGAGCCAATCAGTTGGCAGCTAGAAGTTTGCTGGGGCGCTGAGAGCCAATCATCAGCTGGCAGCTGGAAGTTTGCTGGGGCCCCTTTCGCCTGTGGCTCTCAACAATTTATGAGCCACGGATTTAAAGAGAACTCAGATGAACTTGCCCAGTCCCCAACTTGTATCATCCCACTGTCATTATCACACTGAGAATATTCTTTATCCATTGTAATATCAAACAGGAAATTACTTGCAAGACATATGTCTCTTGGCAATTGTCCAGACCACCAGAACTATAGCCAAGAGACCTCCTATTCTGTGAGTTTTCATTCATCAAAGATTTGCTAAGGAACTACAAGAGTCTCACTAACACCATCTTCACATCTTTCAGACAGCATCCACCCCTGGGTCAGTATCCCTAGTACCTCTGCACCTGGAAGATGGCAACCAGGAGTGCCTACTAATCATTATTTCCTTGTCTGATATCTCCAATTTGCAGTTTTAAGACATCTGTTACTAGGTTATCCTAGAACAAAGCATGAGAACACTAGAAGTCGCATCAGAGGTAATGCCTCTTCACAGAGATCCTGCACTAACCTGATGGCTAAAAGCACAAGGTTTAGAATCCACTCTTTAGAGACAGTGTGAGTGGCTGATCTGCTTGATAATGGTTTATGCTACTTCATCATCAGATTGTGACAAGGGAAGAACACGCCCTTTCTTCCTGGTTGCTATGGATTTTGCTGACACAAAGGATATCCTCTATCTGGGGTTGTGCAGATTCTAGGAACTCACATCTTTCCTGTGTTAACCTGTTTGAGCATCTGTCAATTTGTTGAGCAAAAGACTGGCTAGAAATTTTAAGAGACTTTATATGTCAAGTAGAAAAGTTTACCTCATTTTTTTTTTTTTTTTTGCTTTATATAAGCACCTAGTTTTAGCAAAAGGATTCCAATAAGATATTTTTTAAAAGATTTTCTAAGATTCTCAGCACCCCTTGCAGGATGTGGAAAGTAGAAGACTTCAGGTATAAAAGCATATACCTGAAGTGGGACTGAGGGAGGAGTGGAGTGATCTCTAAATTCTGTTTTGATGTATAGAATCTAAAGGGCTCTTCTCTCCTCTTCCCTTCCCCCACCCCAAAGTGATCTCCTCTTAGAAATCTCCCTCTATGTCTCTGTTTAACTTTCTTAACTACATTCCATAAATTTTGATAGTTTGCATATTCTTTATCATTCAACTTGAAGTATTTTCTAATTTATTTTTGCCTGTTCTTAAAACCTGTGGTTTATTCTTGGGTTATTTATAAATGTATCTTAATTAATCTATGAATATGATCACTAACATTCCTCCCATCTCAGTACATATATACTATTCCTCATATCAAATTATGGAGATGATCTACCCCTGGAATCTTCATTACCTTATTAACTGACTTTGGCCATCAGAAGGCAAGAGAAATGATACTGTGCCAGTTCCTGGCTGTGTCAATCCAGATCCAGTTGCATCTGGATTCTTGCAGTTTTATTTAAATTCTTGTTACTAGTGCCTCAAATATTTCTCCAGCAGCATCAGGAATTGTAATCTGAACACCAGCAATGCTCCAGCTCCATGAGTTTTAGCTTACCCACCAGTTTTTAAGATATGTGTGGAGCTCCCTTTGTACTCCTGTTCTAAGCCATGAACATCTCTTTCCAGGCTTCTTTCCTTCCCCAACAGTCACTGGGTCATTGCCTTGCAGTCAGTAAATTTGCATACCAGGGGGCATACCAGGGGGCCTTCTCTCAGTTCTCACACCCAGTCCCAGCCTTCATGCTGACTCTGTATTCTAGGAGAGCAATGATTGGAGGGCAGATGAGAGACTGCTCTCTGACTGGGTCTCCTGGGAGGATCATCCAACAAATCAACCCCCACACATTGTTAAATGTTTATTAAACTCCACTATTTTCTTCTCATTCAGTTTATGGTGAGCCAGTATCTAATCTATTGTTCCTCTGAGGATGAGAGTAGCCATAGGTTCTTCTCTGCTAGGAAGGGCTTTTCCCTTCCTAGAACTTAATCCACTGTGGTTCCTTACCTCTTTGCTATTAGAGTTTGTTGGATTATCTCATCTTATAGTGGGGGCGATACTTTTTGCAATTTTCTACCTCAAAACTGGAAACATAAGTCCTTGTGTTTAAGTTCTATACTCTTCCTATTCAACAGATTATCCAGTAATAATGAATTCTGTTCAAACTTCCTTCTCACTTACTAGTTTGAATTGTTAGGAGCCCTCTTGAAATTCCAGATCATAAGCCAACTATCATCAGGGCAATAGATATACATCAGTCTCAGCACTTTACCTACTAACCTCTGGTTATATATACAGGGTTGGGGTGGAAGCTTTAGGGTTGGAGTCTGTTTATGAAATTAGCATGGCTGACCTTTCATTAATACACCAATAGTTCTCTGCAGCACAGACCTTTCCTCTCTTCCTTGATGCTTATCAGCTTCCATTTATATGACTCTAATCCTTTCAAACTTTTCACTGACATAGTGTTTGTACCATTCTCTGACCTCCATTCTATTTGGCCAAGATCCTGATGCTCCCTAAATTTTGCTAGCTACCAAGAATCGTTCACCTACTTGTGTTCATTTCTCTCAGCTACTATTCAGCACCCTTATTGTAAAGAACTAATCTTATGCAAATGTAATACTATACTGATCTGCTTTTAAGCATTACCCATTGATATTTTGTTCCAATATTTTGTAAAAGACATAAATTTTGAACACTATATACTCAACATAGAACATAGCATACATTTTTCATCCAAAAAGTGTTGGATATTGTTTAACTGGAGCTAAATTAATTGAAATTCCTATAAAATTAGAAAGTAAGGTAGGTTATGGCAGATGGATAAAGGAAGATAGGGCAGGTGTGAGTCTTTCCTATCATAATTAGACTGGGCTTCACCTATAAAATGAGTCATCCTAGTGTTTTCCCCCTCTGTATGCCACTCCAAGGTATAGTTCAAAAAATAGACTATTGGTTTAAATCCTATTGTTTAGAATTTGGATATAAAATTTAGGGTGATGTGAGATTACATGGAAGTAATATCACCTATCAAAAATTGAGCTGAACAGGGCATGGCAGCACATGTCTCTAATCCCAACAGCTCTGAAAGCTGAGACAGGAGGATCACAAGTTCAAAGTTAGTCTCAGCAACATAGTAAGGCCCTAAGCAACTCAGAGACCCTGTATCTAAATAAAAGATAAAATAGGGCTGGGGCTGGGGATGGTTCTACAGTTGAGCACCTCTGGGTTCAATACCTGATATCAAAAACCAAAAAGAGCTGAGTTGACATGAGCTACCAGGTGATTGTGTTGTCAATTAAAACAAACCAAAATTAAAATAATAGCAAAACCTTTAATCAGTTACTGTGATAGTATTAACAAGAGGTCAAATAGGAGAAGGGTGGACTCCTTCACTGTTCATGTGTCCCTGTGCAACACTGGGTGAGAATCAGAAGGAGAATCTCAAACAAGCATCTTGTGGTTTCATGGACTCAAGATAACAAGAAGGAAAAGAGGGGGCCACCTAGGAATATGAGAGTACAGAGTACTAGGTCAGGATAGAAAATGTTTTAGTGAATAGAAAATGTCTTTAAAGATTCCCTGTCCCCCAAATAGGGACATTGTAAAAGGTCCTGAGGAGACCTTCTACAAAAGTTTGCCAATAAAGAGTTCTCTGAATAGATGTGTGTTTTAGTCAGGTTTTCATTTGTTTTGTCACTGTGACTAAAATGCCCAAGGACAACTTAGATGAAAAAAAAATTATTAGGGGCTTTTGGTATCAGGCCTCAGTTCATAGCTGGCTGACTCCTTTGCTCTGGGCCTGAGGTGAGAAAGAACATCCTGGGGGGAGGGCCCAAGAGAGGAAAGCTGATAAGCTCAGAGTGGGATCATAAAGCAGAGTGGGGAGAAGCCACAGGGAAAGATGTAACCTTCCATGGCGTATCCCCAGTGACCCACCTCCTTCAGCTATGCCTCATCTGTCTATGGTTACCACCAAGTTAGTCCATTCACACTATGATGGACTGTATACAGTTGCTCTTATTTTACCTCTGAATAGTCCTGCATTAACAGGAGCTTTTGAGGGACACCTCACATCCAAATCATAACATTCTGCCTCTGGCCCCCCAAAACTCATGTCCATCTCACAATGCAAAATGCATTTTGTCCATTTCCAAGATTCACATATTTTTTTTAACAGTTTCAGCATTTCCCAAAAGCCCAAGTTCTAAATGTCCCCCCAAGACTCAGAGCAAACTCTCAGCATAAACCCCTGTAAAAATCAAAAGCAAGTTACATATATCAGCATATGGTGTCACAGAGTAAATGTTCCATTCCAAAATGGCAGAATAGTTGCATAAAGAGAAGGAATGGGAAGTGTCTGTTCAGGTCCTTGGCTCATTTATTGATTGGGTTATTTGTTTTTTTTTGGTGCTTAGCATTTTGAATTCTTTATATACCCTAGAAATTAGTGCTCCATCTGATGTGTGAGGGTTAAAGATTTGCTTCCAAAATGTAGGTTCTCTATTTACCTCACAGATTCTTTCTTTTGCTGAGAAGAAACTTTTTAGTTTAAATCCATCCCATTTATTGATTCTTGGTTTTAATTCTTATGCTATAGGAGTCTTATTAAGGAAGCTGGGGCCTAATCCCACATGTTGCAGATTAGGGCCTACTTTTTCTTCTATTAGACGCAGAGTCTCAGGTTTAATTCCTAGGTCCTTGATCCACTTTGAGTTAAGTTTTGTACATTGAGAGATAGGGGTTTAATTTCATTTTGTTGCATATGGATTTCAGAAGAGGATATGCAATCAATCAACAAATATATTTTAAAAAGTGCATCATCTCCAGCAATTAGAGAAATGCAAATCAAAACTACTCTAAGATATCATCTCACTTCAGTCAGAATGACAGCCATTATGAATTCAAACAACAATAAGTGTTGGCAAGGATGTGGAGTAAAAGGTATACTCATACATTGCTGGTGGGACTGCAAATTGGTACAGCCAATATGGAAAGCAGTATGGAGGTTCCTTAGAAAACTTATACTGGAACCAACATTTGACCCAGCTATCCCTCTCCTCAGTCTATATCCAAAGGACTTAAAAACAGCATATTACAGGGACACAGCCACATCAATGTTTATAGCAGCAAAACTCGCAATAGCTAAACTGTGGAAGCAACCTAGATGCCCTTCAGTAGATGAATGGATTAAAAAAATATGGCATATATACATAATGGAATATTACTCAGCAATAAAACAGAATAAAATAGTGGTATTTACAGGTAAATAAATGGTGTTGGAGAAGATACTGCTAAGTGAAGTTAGCCAATTCCAAAAAACCAAATGCTGAATGTTTTCTCTGATATAAGGAGGCTGATTCACAGTAGGGAAGGGAAGGAGAGCATGGGAGGAATAGATGAACTCTAGATAGGGCAGATGGTTTGGGGGGAAGGAAGGGGGCAGGGAGTTAGCAAGGACGGTGAAATGTGATGGACATCATTTTCCAAAGTACATGTATGAAGACAGGAATTGGTGTGAAAATACTTTATATACAACCAGAGATATGAAAACTTGTGCTGTATATGTGTAATAAGAATTGTAGTGCATTCTGCCATTATTTATTTTTAAAAAGTTAATTAAAATTTTTTTAAAAATAAAGATAAAATTAAAAAAAGAAGAAATGGGGTCAAAAGAATACTGAAACCCAGTCAAACAGGTCCTGTAAGTCTGCACACAGTATCTAGGATACACAGTGGAGAGATGTTCACTCCAAAGGGCTTGGGAAGTCCACTCCTTTGCCCTTGCCAACTGCAGAGCACAGGGACTCTCTTTTACCCTGTCTCTCTCCAAAATCAGAAGATTTTCTCAGCACACAATCCATGTTTACTGGCATCTCTTAATTCCTGGGGTCTTCATCACAGTTTCAATGTCATCTACAAAGCTTCACACATTGCCCTCTCTGAGGCAGCCCACAGGGACTCCTACTCTGCTATACTTTGCCTGGCCTCCCAGGCCTTACTTTGAAATCTCAGTGGAAGCCTCCATGACCCCTTAACCTCAGAATCCTGCATTTCTGCAGAACCAGTATCATGAGAATGATGCCAAGGTCTGCTGCCAGCTACACAAAATACGGGTCCCTAGAATCAAAGCTACAGTGGTCTCTGAGTGCCTGTATGATTCAGCAAGGTAAAACAACATTGTAGGCCCCCCTATGCAAGTAGAGTGCCCCCTTAATCTCTTCTCAAAGGAATTCTGTCTTCTGTGCCCTAGGGCGGATAGTGGATGTGGTCTGACAAATTTCTTTCCTATTGTTTCCTAGAAAACAATTTAATATCTCCTTAAATTCTGTAATCTCTTCAGTAAGCACACCTTCCTTGGCCCCAGCTTTACATGCAATTTTCTGGCCAAATTGAAAGTTTTAAAATCCTTTAGCTTTGTTTTCTGCTAGTGATTCTCAGAGTAAACCTGGCTGAAAGCTGCCAGTAATTTTCATATCTCTTACTAAATGTTGTGCTGCCTTGTACTCTACCAGATTAAGTAGTCCTCAAAGTCTTAAGACATGAACAAAATGTACCCAAATTCTTTGCCAGAATATAACACAAGTGGCCTCTAGACCCATTTCCAATAGTGTCCTCATTTCCTCTGAAACCTCACAAGCACAGTCCACATGACTTTCAGCATCCTAGTCTACTCCTAGTTTCACCAGCATCACCCATTAAGTTCTGCTTATAACATTCTAAAGCTTTTCCATCTTGCATCTCTAAACTTTCCAAAATTCCTCCCCTGAAAACCAGCTCCAAAGGCTTTTGAATCACATGATCAGATTAATATCAGCAACAATCTACCTCTTGGAACCAAATTCTATTTTAGTTAGCTTTTATTTTATGGTGACCAAAACACTTGAGAAGAACAACTTAGTAGGAAAACTTATTTGGGGCTTATGGCTTCAGAGGTCTCAGTCTATAGACAGCTAACTTCATTGCTCTAGGCCCAAGATGAGGCAGAATATCAGGAGGGCAAGGCCCAGCAGAGGAAAACTGGTCAGCTCAAGCTGGAGTCAGAAAGTGTGTGTGTGTGTGTTGCGGGGAGGTGCAGGAAGAACAACCCTTCCAGGGCATACACCCAGTGACCTACCTCCTTTAGCCATGTCTCCCATCACCCAGTTAGTTCATTCCAACTAAGGTAGACTGTTTATACTACAGCTCTCACAATTAAGCCATTTAACCTCTGAACATTTCTACATTAACAGGAGCTTTGGGAGGACACCTTATATCCAAACTGTAAGAGAGTGTCTGGGCTAAGAATGCAGATAGGCATAAAAGCATTGCCATCCTTTTGTCCTGTCCCTCCTTCCATAGACTGGAATGCACTGGTTTATTCACCAAATCTGGTGTGAGATGAGTTCTTTCCTCATAAAGTCTGCCAAGAAAAACCCTTGTAATTTCTCATGGTCAAACCTGAAAAACCACACATAGTTTCTGGCCAAGGGCCAGACTCATCATCTACTACTAAGCAGAGACTAACAGGAGTGAAAACAAGCTGACTTCTTTGGCTGCTCTCTTACATAGTGCAAAGAGGCCTGTTCTCCTGAAAATGAGTTGGGAGACATGTGAAATTCTGAAAAGTTCTTCTCTAGGAAAATCTCTTCTGATTTCCGTCCTGCCTAAAAAAAAAAAAAAAAAAAAAAAAAAAAAAAAAAACTAATCCTGGTAGTCATTGCATGCACAATGAATGGTGAACGGAGAACTTATAAAATTATGTATGAGGTAGTGATGTTTTCCGTATGGAAAACACTGGGGTTTTATGATCACGACAATAAATTAGAATTAAACAAAACTTAAAACATCTTCCTTATACTCATGGTTTCTTAATACTTTTATCCACATATATTAAATAATATGAACTCAAACACACCTTCAGAAGATGTTACTTTGTTTCTAAAGCAAGTCACATTTTACAAACATGCATACAACCAGGGAAAAATCTCTTAAAGAAGGTACTGATTGATGCCAAAGATAATAAAATAAATGAATGGCCTGGAGTCCCCATTAAAGGAAGAATCATACAATGGTTAGTTTCTTTTAGGGACTCAATAATTATTATTTTACCATAACACACACAGGCTTTGGACAGTAGAATATTAGTTTTATTTGAGAGATCAAAATAAAAAGCTATGACATAGTTTATACTATCAGCTTTGAAGTAATTATGGATAACACATGGGATACTTGAGACAATAAACATATTTTAATGAGCTTTGTAATAAAAATACCATGGAAAGATAAAAGTCCAGGGGTCTCTGCCACACTGTGTAACAAAAAACAATAATTGTCAATGATTATTTCCAGAGTCACCATCCTATAAAAGCAGAAAGAAGGGTGACATGCAGAAAGAAGTGTGCAATCCTGATATTTTTCTTGTTAGTATGCTGATATCCAATACCATGTGCCTGGCAGCAAGAAGATCAACTACATAAATATTTAGATAGGAAAAAGAAAGAGAAAAACCACTCCATCTCCTAAGCTGTTCTTTCCTTTGACTCTTTCCAAAAATAAATACTTAGGCTCCACTCCTTATTCAAATAACCTAGTCACCACTTGGACAAGGGGAAAAACACACAAAAAAAGTTAAAACAAAACTTTTTTAAAAGAACATGGGCCTTGAAAATGACCACCAAAGGGCTGGGATTGTGGCCCAGTGGTAGAGCACTTACAGTGCATGCATGGGGCACTGGGTTCAATCCTCAGCAGCACATAAAAAATAAATGAATAATATAAAGATAGTATGTCCATATACAACTAAAAAAATTTAAAAAGAAAGAAAGAAAGAAAAGACAATGACCACACATAAGCCAAATAATTTTGGCTTGCCTAGAAAGATTTTTTAAAAGGATTTAATTTTTTAACCAAAGGACATTTTATTTTTATGACAGTTTCATGGGCATTTTTTTTTCTACAAATATCATCATTAGCCCTGACTTATATCTAAGTTCACTAGAAAACAGTTCTATTTAATTTCACAAACATCTGCAAATGAGTAATGTCTTTGGATCCACAGCAATGATGTCTGCTTTTAGATAACAGCAATACACTTATTGCTAAGGATTCCTACTGAATCAGTGAGCTCTCAATACTTACTGAGTACTATTTCATTAGGTCAATTAAGCTCTTAAACTATGAGTTTTAAGCAGACAAAAGTGCCAAAGCATTAACAATCTTTCTAGAAATAACATTTCCAAGAAATCATTAGTTAACCTATTCCTGGTTGTTATCCCTGAAAAAGAAGCCCTGTAGTAGATGATTCTGTTAAAATTGATATTAAGGGCTGGGGATGTGGCTCAAGCCGTAGCGCGCTCTCCTGGCATGTGTGTGGCCCGGGTTCGATCCTCCGCACCACATGCAACAAAGATGTTGTGTCCGCCGAAAACTAAAAAATAGATATTAAAAAATTTTCTCTCTCTCTCTCTTTAAAAAAAAAACTGATATTAAGGCAAAAATATCCAGAAACAGGCAAAGAATTTCAAGAAAAAAATAACAAGTTGAAATTGGAAGCTATTTGTTTAATAATCAAAGTGAATTCTTTCTTCACCCTTAATATCATTAATAACAATAGGTACTACATGGTCTTAGCAGTTATGTTGCCAGTGTACATATAAGCAATGTACATGAGCTCTTTCATCTAGCTTAAATATTCAGCCTAGAAATCAGAGCAATTGCATGGTTCATTCACAGAAAAGTTCATTGTGTCTCAGTATGTTTACCTTTGAATTTCATCATAATTCTCAGAACTAGAGAACTAGCACAAGACCTATTAGAATTAAGAATTTAATTTTGTCCACTATTTCTCTTCTTATTGTCCCATGTATTCCAGATACATATTTTAAATATCTTTGAGGAAAAAAGTAGTCTCCAATTTCCTAGAATTAGATGATACAATTTAATCAATGTTAATTTTTATTATAAATAAACATTTGGAGTTCATTACATATAATCAAATTGAAAAATTCCATTTTGTCTTATTACAAAACTGACATCTGTAACATATACAATTTTCAAAGGTCTATCTCAATTTAAACTATAAATTTCAGCAGTGCAATATCATTGAGCAAATGGGAATATATATAATTTATTAGAATACAAAGCCAGCAAGTGTTATGGGTAAAGTCCAAAGTACCCCTTCTTTGTTCTAAAACAGAAAAACTCCAAATTAATTGAGAAGCTCAGGTTGATCTCATGAGACTATGAGATAGAATTTGAAAATGGATTTGATTGCAATGCAGTAATCTCTAGTCACTTTATATTTTTTTTATTTTATATTGCAAAATAATGCAGACATCAAAATATTCAAGATGGGGGCTGGGGTTATGACTCAGCAGTAGAGCCTTTGCCTAGCACATGCGAGGCCCTGGGTTTGATCCTCAACACCACATAAAAAATAAATAAAGATATTGTGTCCAACAACAACTATAAGATAAATATTTTTTTAAAAAAATATTCAAGATGGGAATGTAGGATTCAAAGGTTTTATCTGACTCCCTGCACACATACAGTACTCATTAAAATTGTGTTTAGTTCCAAAAAGGGAGTGAGGGCTGAAGGTGTAGCTCAGCTCAGTGACAGAAGGAATATTTAACAGGTGGGAGACCCTGGGTTCAATCCCCAGAACCAAAAAAAAAATTGTTAACTTTTGATTATATTTTCCATGTAACTACATCATAAGATGGAGAGAAAAAAGTTATAATTATTGAGAAACAGGTACTATGAAAGAAAAAAATATATATCTTTACCAAAATATATGCATGAACTCTTTAGGCTGACTCATTAGTTTTCAAGAAACATCTCACTAACATTTTACTGATTCCATTTTTTCAATAAAGGACAAATCTTTGCTTAAAAGTGCACTGCACTGAAATGAATGTGAAATAGAAGGATTTGCCTGGATGACCTCATAGAGAGGTATGGGCAAAAAGGAAATCTATCACAGTAACACAGCCTCCCTTCACTCCTGCTTCCTGAACTCGGAAAACTCTGAAGTTACTAACAACGTTTATTTCAACACATATAATATGTCCTTTCAGTGATCATAAGTTAGACATCCCCTACATGATACAAACCAAATATACACTAAAAGTATATTGATCTTATCCTGGAATATCATTATGTGTCTTAGTCAAAATACCTTGAGGTCCCTATAAAGTAAGAATCAGTAATCAAATGATGACACTCATGTCTTATCTTCTCCATATTTTAACTGAGTAATTATTAGATAGGGAAAATGACTAACCCCAAAAGTAGTGAGACCTGGGAAAAGGGATTGAGAAGAAAAGTCATGGATTGAGAGCACTGATCAATTACCAATACATTCTTTCCTGGCGATAAAACAAATTCTGGAGAAAAGGTGACCATCAAGCCTAGATAGGCAGTCTCTGGGAAGAGGTTGAAGCATTAATCCTTCTGTAAATAAATTCTTTCCAGATACCAACCACTGACCCCAGGCCTTCCATCAGGTCTAGTAAGATAAATCACAGATTTTATACTGAACACTGACAGGCTGAGGAGAAATGGGCACTTATTTGTGAAAATGAAAACTGCATAAACCTTTTGAAGGATAATATGATAGCATCTCTCAAAATACAAAATGTAAAATTTCCTTGACCCAGCAATTAAATCTCTGGGTATCTTAATCTAAAGTGATGTCAGTATATGTAACAAAGAGTCATATGTAAATATGGTCTATGCAGTGTTGCTCCTAATGGTAAGATAATGAAAATATCTTCAATTTCCATCAATAATATTTGTAAATGAAATGTAATACAACCCATAACCTGGATACTGTAGAGCTACAGCACAGTAGGGTAACTAGGACAGATGATGTTTAATTATATATTTCCAAATAGCTCACCTAAAGGATTTTGAATGCTCCCAACACAAAGAAGTGACAAATGCTTGAAGGAATGGATATATCAGTTACCTGATCTGATCATTATACATTACATTCATATATTGAAATATCACACTATACCCCATAAATATACACAATTAATATGTTTTGATTAAATTTTTTAATAGAAAATTCTTTTTGTACCTGTGGTTTTTCAAATGGGACCAAATTTGCCTACCAGGGTATATTTACCAATGAATGTCTGGGAGCATTTGCGATTGATAAAGCAAGCAGAAAGGAAATGTCACAGGTGTCTAATGAACATAGGCCAGGAATGCTGCTAAACATCCTACAATGCATAGGAGAATCCCTCTCCCAACAAAGATTTATCCAGCCCCAAATGTCAACAATACCAAGGTTGAGAAATATGAAAAGATTTCCAAGGCACATCAAATGAAAACAAAATAAAACAAAAAGCCAACAATAATTCACAGAGTACCACTCTACTTTGGGAAAACAAATCAAAATTTAAAAATATAAATATACATTTGTGTATGAATACTGTTTATTTATTTGGAGGAATAGATATTAAAATATTAATTAAGTTTAAATTCTGAGAAAAAGGGAGATTGAATATAAAGTGAAAAAGATAATGATTCTTTAAAGTTCTCTATATCTTTGAAATCTCCTCACTAATGACCTGTTAAGAATTCTTTATTTAATTAAAAGAATAAAATTTAAAAGCCTGTATCCCATTTATTTTAAGAGTAGTGGGTTAAGTTCTCTCTTTCTCTTCTTCTGAGATTTGGAACCTTTGATATAATTATTCCCCTTTCTGGTGTCTTGCAGTCTGAAAATAGGTGATGATATTAGCACTTGCTTTAGGAGTGATTAGGATGTAAAAACATTTTTAATTCCTTAGAATGTAACTGCCATTATGGACTGAAATGTGGCATACTAGAATCCATACAATGCAGTTCTATCTCCTAGTACCTTAGAATAAAACCATATTTGGAGATGAAGTCTTTAAAGAAGTGATTAAGTTAAAATGAGTTCTTAGGTGGGATCCTAATCCAAAATGACATACTTTCTGAGAAGAAGAGAGGCATCAGGAATGAGTGCACACTGAGGAGATGCCATGGGAGGAAACAGGTTAGCCTAGGGCCAATGACAAGGTAAGGAGAGAAGGCTCAGAAGAAAACTGCCACACCTCGACCTTGAACCTCTAGTCTCAGAGCTGTGATGAAATCAATTTCTGTTGTTGGATTTTTTTTAACTGTAGCTCTTGCAAGTTAATATAGTTTCTGTTTAAGAATATAGTATCCATAAAGTTATTAACTCAATATGAAGAGTTAAGCATGGAAGAAAAAAAGCTATTGAACTAGTTTCATTTCTCAAACTGAGCGAATGAAAACAAATCCATACTTTTGGATGACAACTGTCTTACAGTCTTGTTGCTAACACTATGAAGTTACTGACTAAGATTTTTGCAACAGGTCCTCCTTGCATGATCTCTGGGGTTGCTCTTCTCCATACCAACTAACCTGCTAACACAGCCTCTGGCCCTACATCTGAACTCAGGCATCAAAGAATCTGATGTCATAGCACCCAATAAGCCCTGGAGGTCTGGGAATAAGACATGTATTCGACTAAGGATCACAGAGCATTGATCACCTATTTCTTCCCCAGTTCCTTTATATTTCCCATATATGAAATATATTTTTCTCTACAGTGAAAAAGTAAGACGAAAATAAAACTAAGAGGAGAGGTTACAAAGACCTACAGATGAGGGTGAGAATTGACAAGAGCTTAA
This sequence comes from Marmota flaviventris, assembly GCF_047511675.1. Taxonomy (NCBI): domain Eukaryota; kingdom Metazoa; phylum Chordata; class Mammalia; order Rodentia; family Sciuridae; genus Marmota; species Marmota flaviventris. The sequence goes on along the minus strand of NC_092505.1, from coordinate 71,781,401 downwards.
ATTAAAGGGGCACAAAGAGCTATTTGGAACTCTGAAAGGCAACTAGTCAAATCAGCCTTGCCAATCAGGGGCATCTTTGGTGGAAGGCATGTGTAAACAGAGAAAAGGCCCAAGACAGTACCCTCATTCTCTAGGGCCTCTGTGACATTAGGCAATACTGAAGGATCCTCTGCCCCAAAAGGAATGGTTGTGGTTTCTTGCTGAGGACTTCAAATGCCTGACAGAGAGAGTGATCCTGAGATAGAGACCAGAAGGAGTTATAGTCAAGCTAGGGCTGAATGAGACACACAGCCAAAGTTCCAGGACCCAGAGCATGAGAAAAACAGAGAAGGAGAAGGAGAAATCAAGAAAAGCCCAACAGCTCAGAGCCCACTGCCTTTCACACTGAAAGAACAGTGGCTGGCACACCCACAAACAAGGAAGCCAAGGCAGAGTTCCCTGCCTTCACACAAGCAGGACACAGCACACACACTGGTCTGGAGGGCTGGGTGGATGGAATCTTCCTCTGGCCTCCAGGCTTCTAATGTTCACCCAGAAACAGAGCTTATGTTTCCTCCTGCATCTACCTGCCATCCTGGCAAGGCAGAGACAGATGTGGCAGGTGGTGGTAGCACTTGTAAGAAAAGAAGTAGGCTGGACACAAGTTAGAAGTTTGGACAGATTAAATATTTATTTAAAAGAAGCTGATTTAGCAAGAAGAGACTTAATTATCTTTAATTGTCAAGTTCTTACTTCATCATCATGAAAGGGATCACATTGCAAGATAAAATGAGGTGCAGCAAAATTTCAAAGCTTTTATTCCTCAGCCAAGATGTACTATGTATCTCTATACCCCTCCTCATATTTTGAATTATTTTAAAAATAAAGACAGCATAAATTTGGAACATCCTCTAGCAAACTATTAAAAGCTCATTTTATGAAACAATGGATGCCTGCAGCTCCCCAGCAGCAGGTGCACAGAGGAACCTTGTGTGACCCAAACATCTATGCCATGAAAGATGGCTGGTGCCTGTGGTACAGACATGCAAAGCCATTCTCCACACACTCTGAGGGTGGAGGGGCTGTGACAGGGAACAGACAGAAAAGGCAGTCTTGGAAATTCATATGCTAAGCTGAGCTCTCTCAAATGATAACTTCTAAATAATCATTGACAAACAGTAGTTTGTTTTCTAGGCTGCTTTACTGAAAGAAGTGCAGAATGTGTTTCGTTTTTTGTTGTTGTTGTTGTTGTTGTTTGGTTGGGTTTTTTTGGTCTATTTTAGTTTATTTTTGTTTGTTTGTTTGTTTTAAGGGACCCAAGAAAGATTTTTACTCTTCCTAATTAAAATAACCATTTATCTTTAATATACCCTTCAATATTCTAATGGTCCCTGGGCATAATGCATGATTTGCATACTCTTGATTTCAGTTTGAATATACATCATTATTGCTGTAAGTAGATGCAGATGCTCAAGTTAATTTTATTGTTAATGCCTCAAGGCATTTTTAAGGAAAAGTGCATGATGCTTTTAAAAATCTAATCAATAATATTGAAACTGAATTTATTTTGTGTTATACCTTCAACTCAGGAAAGACAAAGTGCTCTTGAGTTTAGATCTTACTTTTTTTTAATCACCAATTGAATAAGTATTTGACTACTAAAATGGGCAAAACATGCTCTAGAATGTTATTTATGTGTTATCAATCCCTCATTAGTTGAATAAAGAATTACATCTTGACTAAAATGGATAAGAAGCTTATAAAATATCTCATTAATCTACAAATAATGATAACTTCTAGGCATACATTATGTTGAGCTCATGTCAACAGAAATAAAAATTTCACTTGAATCATTCTATAAAAATGTCTATTATCCACTAGACCCTCAAGTCACAGACTCCTGACTGCAACTGTTGGCAGAAATTCCCTCAATTCAGTTAATTATGTGTAATATCAATGGAGAAAGGGGATTAAATAAATATTTTATAAAGATAAAAAAGAGAATGATTAAATACACACTATAGAGTATAGAAAAATAACTGAATGTAGTTTAATATTCAATTTATTCTCTTGCAATCTAAATGAGCCTAGCCACCTTGGGCTTCCCTTCACCACCTAAAATTGTCTTAAAGTTAGGTCATTTCTCACTACACACACATGCATACACTCACTCGCTCATTTTTCTAAACCTAAATTTAAAAAAAAAACAAATCACAGATTTTCCAAATAATAATGATACTTATTTGGGAATAGCAGAGCATGGCAATGCCAATATGGAGCCATAGCAAGCTATGGGCATATTCAAAGACGTTAAGGCCCCAGGGAGTTTTTACAGACAAAATTGAGGAAAATTACATCATATTTTGAAACAATACTCCTTGGCCACAGTGATTAATTACAAGAGTGATGTCAGTTGTATGCTGCCTACACAATGGCTTGGCAGATGCCATTGCAGAACAACTTCTTTTATGAAGTTGTTGTGGCCTTTGTGCAAGGTAGTTCATGAAATGTTTTGTGACTCTGTAGTTACCTATCAGGCACTGATGCATAAGAACCTTTACTCCATAATATCCTGGTTTCGTTTACTTTTTCTTATTTTTTTTTCTTTTTCTTTTTGAACATTTATCTTAGAACACTTTAACATTTACAGAAAGAGTATAATGATAGCAAACTGTTCTTATACACCCTTAACCCACTTTCTCCAGTGTTAACATCTTTTTTAAGTATTATTTTTTATTTATATATGACAGCAGAATGCATTACAATTCTTATTACACATATAGAGCATATTTTTTCATATCTCTGGTTGTATACAAAGTTTATTCGAACGAATTTGTGTCTTTATACATGTACTTTGGATAATAATGTCTACCATATTTCTCCATCATTTCAAACCCCATAACCCCTCCCTTCCCCTCCCAATTCTCTGGTTTTCTAGAGTTTGTCTAATCTTGCAATGTTCCCCCTCTCCACCTCACTATGAATCAGCCTTCTTATAATAGGGAAAACATTCAGCATTTGGTTTCTTGGGATTGGCTAACCTCACTTAGCATTTTCTTCTCTAACTCCATCCATTTACCTGCAAATGCCCTAATTCTCTTTTATTGCTGAGTAATATTCCATTGTGTATATATGCCACATTTTTAAAATCCATTCATCTATTAAAGGGCATCTAGGTTGGTTCCACAGTTTAGCTATTGTGAATTGTACTGCTATAAACATTGATGTGGCTGTGTCCCTGTAGTATGCTATTTTTAAGTCCTTTGGGTATAGACTGAGGAGAGCGATAGCTGGGTCAAATGGTGGATCCATTCCCAATTTTCCAAGAAATCTCCATACTGCTTTCTATATTGGCTGAACCCATTTACAGTCCCACCAGCAGTGTATAACTTTTCCCCACATTCTCTCCAACAATTATTGTTCTTTGTATTCATAATAGCTGCCATTCTGACTGAAGTGAGATGAAATCTTAGAGTAGTTTTGATTTGCATTTCTCTAATTGCTAGTGATGATGAACATTTTTTCAAATATTTGTTGATTGATTGTATGTCCTCTTCTGAGAAGTGTCTGTTCAGGTCCTTTGCCCATTTACTGATTGGGTTATTTGTGGTTTTTTGGTGTTTAGTTTTTGAATTCTTTATATATCCTAGAAAGTAGTGCTCTGTCTTATGTATGTATGTATATATGTATGTAAAGATTTGCTCCCAAGATGCAGGCTTTCTATTCAACTAACAGATTGTTTCTTTTGCTGAGAAGAAACTTTTTAGTTTGAGTCCATCCCATTTACTGAATCTTGATTTTAATTCTTGAACCAAAGGTGTCTTATTAAGAAAGCTGGGGCCTAATCCTACATGACAGAGATTAGGGCCTACTTTTTCTTCTATTAGACACAGGGTCTCTGATTATATTCCTAGGTCCTTGAAACTTCAGACCTATATTTCTAGTGAACTTAGATGTAAAAATTCTCAATAAAATTCTGGGAAATTGAATACAAAAACATATCCAAAAAATTGTGTACCACAATCAAGTGGGATTCATCCAAGGGATGCAAGTTTGGTTCAACATATGGAAATCAAAAAATGTAATTCATCACATCAATTGACTTAAAGATAAGAATCATATGATCATCTCAATAGATGCAGGAAAAAGCATTTGACAAAATACAGCACCCTTCTCATATTCAAAACCCTAAATAATGAGGGATAATAGGAACATATCTCAACATCATGAAGGCTATCTATGCTAAGCCCCAGGCAAACATTATTCTAAACAGAGAAAAATTGAAAGCATTCCCTCTGAAAACTGGAACAAGACAGGGATGCCCACTTTCACCAGTTTTACTTTTTTATATATATTTTGTGGGGCATCAGGGATTGAACACAGGGGCGCTAAACCACTGAGACACATCTGCCGTGCTTTTATATATTTTATTTAGAGACAGGGTCTTGCTGAGTTTTGTAGAGCCTCACTGAGTTGCTCAGGGCCTCACTAAGTTGATAAGGCTGGCTTTGAACTTGCAATCTTTCTGCCTTAGCTTCTTGAGCCTCTGCGATTAACTACATTCATTTTTATTACCTGATGGACAATTTCCCATGACATTAAAAGTTGAACTTCAGCAATCATAAGTAATAAAAATGTTGAATTTAATCATTCACTTATTTGTAATATTTATGCTAGTTCAAAGTTATTCAACTACAAATAATTCTGTAATAAACATTGTTGTACATAATAAATTCCTAGGAAATGTATTACTGGGTAAAAGTAATAGTTTCTACAGGCTTTGATTCCTATTTTGCTTTTTTTTCAATTGAGGTTAATAAATTTATACCAGTACCAATTTTTTTCATTAGTTGCTCATAACAATACAATGATCTTGACATATCATACATTTGAATCAAATGGGGTATAATTTCTCATTTTTCCAAGTGTATAGGTTGTAGAATAACATTGGTTATACAGACACGTATATACATACAGCAATACTAGTGTCTATTTTATTCTGCTGCCCTTCCTATCCCCCCTTCCCCACCCCTCCCCTCCCATCACCTCTCTCTACCCAATCTAATGTGACACATTTCTTTTTTTCCCTCACATAATCATACATGTATTTTGTATAACGATGAGGATCTTCTTCCATCTTCCATGCAATTCCCCTTCTCCCTCCCATTCCCTCCCATCTCTCTTCCCTATTTAGTGGTAATCTTCTTCTCATGCTCTTCCTCCCTACCCCATTTTGAGTCACCCCCCTTATATCAGAGAAGACATTCAGCATTTGTTTTTTAGGGATTGGCTAACTTCACTTAGCATAATCTGCTCTAATGCCATCCATTTCCCTGCAAATGCCATGATCTTGTTATTTTTTAGTGTTGAGTAATATTCCATTGTGTATATATGCCACATATTTTTTATTCATTCATCCATTGAAGGGCATCTAGGTTGGTTCCACAGTCTAGCCATTGTGAATTGTGCTGCTATAAACATTGATGTGTCTGTGTCCCTGTAGTATGCTCTTTTTAGGTCTTTGGGTATAGTTTAAGTCTTTGGATATATATTCCCGAGAAGGGGAATATCTGGGTCAAATGGTGGTTCCATTCCCAGCTTTCCAAAGAATCTCCATACTGCTTTCCAAATTGGCTGCATCAATTTGCAGTCCCACCAGCAATGTATGAGTGTACCTTTTTCCCTGCATCCTCGCCAGCACTTGTTGTTTGACTTCATACTGGCTGCCATTCTTACTGGAGTGAGATGCTATCTTAGAGTAGTTTTAATTTGCATTTCTCTGATTGCTCATCACCAGTTTTACTTAACATAGTTCTTGAAACAATGGCCAGAGCAATTAGATGAAAGAAATTAAAGGGATATACATAGGAAAAGAAAAACTCAAATTGGCAGTATTTGCTGATGATATTATTCTATATCTAGAAGACCCTAAAAGTTTCACCAGAAAACTTCTAGAACTAGTAAATGAATTCAGCAAAGTAGAAGGATATAAAATCAACACCCTAAATTTCTGAATATTAGTGACAAATCCTCAGAAAGGGAAACAAGGAAAACTACCCCATTTATAATAGCCTCAAAAAATTACAGAATCCTAAAAAAGTAATCAAAGAAGACCTTGGAAGATGGAAAGATCTACCTTGCTCTTGGATAGGCAGAATTAATATTATCAAAATGACCATACTACCAAAAGAACTATACAGATTTATTGCAATTTTGATCAAAATTCCAGTGACATTCCTCATAGAAATAGAAAAAGCAGTCATTAAATTCATCTGGAAAAATAAGAGACCCAGATTTGCTAAAGCATCCTTAGCAGGAAGAGTGAAGCAGGTGGCATCACTATACCAGACCTTCAACTATACTATAGAGAAATAGTAGCAAAAACAGCATGGTATTGGCACCAAAACAGACTGGTAGACCAATGTTACAGAATAGAGGACACAGAGACTAACCCACAAAATTACAATTATCTTACATTAGACAAAGTTGCAAAAAAAAAAAAAAAAAAAAAAACATGCACTGGAGAAAAGATAGCCTCTTCAACAAATGGTGCTGGGAAAACTGAAAATGCATATGCAACAAAATGAAAACAAACCCCTATCTCTCATCAAGCACAAAATTCAACTCATTTACTTTTTCTTGTCAGGGTTAACACAAGTGACTCCATTTTGATTCTGACGATTTTCACATTTCTTTGACACTTCTAAATATAATGTCACTTTAATGAAAGGCCTATGTGGAAACAAAAATGAGATTTCCAATATATCCTGCCCACGAAAACATCAGAAATGCTCTTTTTTAAACTGCTTTTAAAATTTTTTAACCCCAAACTTCTTGTCTCACTTCAGTTGCTAAAACCCTCTGTTCCTGTATAGTCTCCTCTCCTAGAACAAACTTTTCATCTCTCAATCCATTTTCTCTAAGTGGAATAATTCAACCCATCCTTAAGCTCACCAAGTTGAATCTCTCTAGGCCATCCATTTCAGCAAAATAAAGGTTCTCCCTGGGGAACCACCCTTATTAGAAATCAAGAGGAGCTTCTGAATAGCAACAATTGCTACTGATACAGAAATTTAAGCTAAACTCATACTCACACAGTTAGTCTCTCATTCACTTATATAATCTTACAGTCTGGTCCTGGGATTAGCACACAGCTCCTAAAGAGCATAAGAATCAAGGAAACCAAGAAAATAATCACTATTCTAGTGTTGCCCCACATTTGGTTAGTCACCTAATTCTTTTTCATGTGCCAACTCTGTCTGCATTTGATACTGATTATATCAGCCACAAATATCTATTGAGATTATCACTATTTTATATCACTTGTTGTCAACACATTCACAAATAACTTTGGTTTCTTTATTACAAATACTAAAATCCATAATTTCAATATTGTCTACCCAGTTGCATTTCTATAGCAGGTGTTTTCTTCAAGAACACCCTGGAAAATCCTGGCTGCAAACATTTATTACCACAGAAAATTTTTTCCCAGCTCTGAGTAATCTTCACTGTGAGCCTATTTTTTTTTCTTTTCTGCTGTATTACATCCCTTATCCACTATAAGTTATTTCAGTGGAAAGATTTTTATCCCACTTGTACTTTGGTAGGATTTTCAGGTTGCAGTTACTCAGAAAAAAAAAAGTCCTCTCATTGATGGTTAAAATCTCTAAATTATTCTATTTATGGGCATTAAACAATTCAGAGAAGTAATCACCTTGCAGTTTTCAGTTTAGCTATTTCTCCTATTATTTTCTAAGATCCTAAGGCAATGGAAATAATTGATATTCTTTAGTCTTCTTCTAGCAGTCCAAGTGAATCACCCCAAATATACAGCACTGCCTCCATTTGGTGCAAAACAAAGGAATGTATACTGTGCAGGAAAATGTTGATGTTTATTATCCCAAAATCACTAATAAAACTTGTAGGCTAATTATTATCCAGTTATTGCTGAACGACAATGGTTATTCTCAAATCTTGAATGTTTTGGGATTTTTCCAGAGGAACTAAGAGTTTTAAAATATATATATATATATATATATATATTTTTAGCTATGAACCCCTAAGCCCTAAGAACCATATTATTTTGGTGTGTGTGTGTGTGTGTGTGTGTGTGTGTGTGTGTGTGTTTGAGGTTTTCTTTATGACAGGGATTGGGAACCCAGGGGTGCTTAACCACCGAGCCACATCCACAGTCTGTTTTACTTTTCATTTTGAGTCAGGGTCTCACTAAGTTGCTTAGTGCCTTGCTAAATTCCTGAAGTTAGCTTTGAATTTGTGATATTCCTGCCTTAGGCTCCTGAGCCACTAGGATTGCAATCATGTACCACCACTCTGGGCCCCAGAAACCATGTTATTAAGAACCTCTTAAAGCTATAGGACCTACACCTAGGCTACGGATCAGAGGGGCAGTTGCATTTTCAGTATTTTAAGACCTGCTCTAGAGAGAGTTCACTAAGCCAGTTGTGTTTCTAAATATCCCTACATTTCCACAACTCATAGCTTTTCTTCACTGCCAAGTCTGCAAATCATTCACTATTTAGAATATTTTATAAAGTACTTGAAGTTTAATATGACTCTCAGAATCTGTCCTGTTCTGCTCATGCTGCTAAAACAAAATGCCCAGGCCTGGGTAACATGTGAAAGAGAAGAAATTTGCTGTTCACTGTTCTGGAGATTGGAAATCCAAGATCAAAGTGCTGGCAGAGTCAATGTCCAGTAAAGGCTGCTCTCTGCTTCCAAGGTGACACCTTGTCTCTACGTCCTCATATTGCAGAAAGACAAAAAAAAGACAATCACTATTTCCTCACATGGAGAAGAGATGGAAATGCCAGACAGCTCACAGAAGCCTCTTCTACAAGGACATTAATCCCACTCGGCCTAATTACCTCCTTAAGGCCCCACATGGTACTACCATCACCTTGGAATTAAAATTCCAACATAAAAATTCCAGAGGGACACATAAATTCAAACCACATCAGAATCAAATTAGTTTTCTTCACATGCTTGTTTTTGAAATGCGTTTGAACTCTTTCACTTACAAACATGGCTCAAATGGAGATATTTTAATGGAGGTAGAAGAATCTCAATAGTTACTGATTCTGTAAATTATCAAGCCATGTCATTCTAATTCTCCCTCCCTGGCCTAGAATGAAATCCTGAAGTATTAAGAGATTGTTCTGTTTACATAGATACAAATATGTGCTCAGGCAGAACACAGTAGCATAAAATGTGCAACTTACAGTGGAGCTGGAGGCTGATTCCCAGCATGAAAAGAGTTCTCTGTTCCAAATCCTCTCTCTTAATGTCAATGTTGGTTTTGACTCTAGAAAGGTCATTAAAGTGTACAGTACCAGCTAGTATGAGTAGGCAGACAAGTCAGAACAGGAGTAAATATTCTACTCCTCTCTCTATAGTAGCTCTTTTCCTCGGACACCATGAATATAAAAATATTCTAAAACTTTTGTCTCTTATCCCAGGAGACTAGCACACTTAGCTCAAAGAGAAATAAAGATTATTTCATGCAGCTTTTCATACACTCAAGTTTCTACATAAACTCAAGTTCCTACATAAACTCAAGTTTCAAGTGTGGGACTTGATGAAATTAAGAAGTGAGCTAGGGATGTAGCTAAGTTATTTTAGTTCATAGTACATGATGATTTTTACACAAATTGATCACAGATTCATTAATTAAACCGGAAGTCAAGCTAGATAATTTCAGGCTTATAGGACACATTGCTTCAGTCTGTCTTCAGGTCATTTCTACATAGAGGAGGAGCAATCACAGCGAACAATCCAAGGCAGAAATGAAGAGCAAAAACATGTTTCTCATTAATAGAAAAAAATCCCTTTTCTCAGTTATTAATATCACATAAAAAATAGTTTCTCTCTATTTTATTAATGCTTTCTGCTTAATTATAAAAGAATCAGCAGCATATGTAATTTAGGAAAGTACATAAGAAATATTTTTAAAGGTGGAGAAATAACCAATGATCCCACTAGTGAAATAACCAAGAGTAGTGAAGCCAGACAAAGTGAATCGGAAATTCTGACTCTGTCATGCAGTGGATATGTGACTTCAGAGAAATTACAGTGTTTACTGTGTTTTATTTTTTTCATATGCAAAATGAAGTCACCAACCAATGTTTAGGTGTCATCCTTAAGTGAAGAATCAAACTCTGGTTCTTCTGTGAGTTAAAACCAGTTATCCAGCATTTGGATGCCCTGATACCATGGTGAATGTGATGATCCTCAGGAGAAATGAATGTCCTAATACAAGCTTGTTTTTGCTGGCACTTACAAGAATTCCTAAATTAATAAGTGAAGGCTGCAACAAAAAGCAACACCACTCTTTAACCCTTCAATTACCAGGTACACTGGTATTTGAAGGAGGAAGGTAATAAATATAGAAGAATGGCAAAAGCAGATCCTATCCAACTTCCTCAAGACTCCTAGAGCACAAGAAGTAAAATCAAAAAACAATAAATAGGATGGCATCAAATTTAAAAAGTTTCTTCACAGTAAAAGAAACAAGAGCATGAGGAGAGAGCCTACAGAATGGGAGAAAATCTTTGCCACATGCTCCTCAGACAGAGCATTAATATCCAGGATATACAAAGAACTCAAAACAAAAAAATAATCAATAAATGGGCAAAGGAACTAAACAGACACTTCTCAATAGAACAAATATGAATGGTCAACAAATACATGAAAAAAATATTCACCATCACTAGCAATCAGAGAAATGCAAGTTAAACTCACTCTAGTCAGAATAGCAATTATCAAGAATACAAGTAACAATAAATATTGGCAAGGATATAGGGAAAAGTGTATACTCATACATTGTTAGTGAGACTACAAGTTGGTGCGACAATGCTGGAAAGCAGCCTGGAGATTCCTCAAAAACCTAGGAATGGAACCACCATTTGACCCAGATATTCCAGATATCTTTTTGGTATATACCCAAAAGACTTAAAATCAGCATAGTACAGTGACACAGCCAATGTTTATAGCAGCTCAATACACAATAGCTAAGTCAGGGAGCCAACCTAGCTGCCTTTCAAAAGATGAATGGATAAAGAAAATATGGTATGCATACACAATGGAATATTACTTTGCCATCAAGAAGAATGACTTTATGACATTTGCTGGTAAATGGATGGAACTGAAGACTATTATGCTAAGTGAACTCAGCCAATGTCAGAAAAACAATGGTCAAATGTTTTCTCTGATATGTGGAAGCTAACCCACAATAAGAGGGGATGGGGAAGAATAGAAGTTCAGATGATTAGACAAAGGGAAGTGAAGGGAAGGGAGGGGAATAAGAAAAGGAAAGATAGTTAATGGATCTAACATAACTTTTCTATATACATATAATCTCACCATTGTGTACTTCCACAGGAAATTAATTTAAAAAGAATAACTATAGTTAAATGGCAAAAAGACCAGTAGAGTAGTGGAAAGGGGTGTGAAGAAGAGGTACTTGGGACTGAATTGAAACAAGACATATTTGATGCTTTTATAATTATGTCAAAATGGATTCTACTGTCATGTATAAATAAAAAGAATGAAAGAATGAATGAATAAATAGACAGATAGATAGATAGATAAATCGGATCCTATAAAACTTGGGTTTCAAATGTGTTGGGTCTTGTAGTTCTGTTTCAGGAGAGGATGTCCTTCTTCTTGGGGTTCCTCTTAGAGAAACTACCACAATTTATTCTCAAGCTCTATCAAAGAGGCATCTTCATTTCACCAGGACAAATAGTCAATTTTGGAGCAGATTAACATGTTAAAGGACAAATACTCTACTCAGGACCATAGAGGGAAATAATACTTGTTAGATATTTAAAAAATATATATATATATATATATATATATATATATATATATATATATATATATATTCACACACCACACACACACACACACACACACATATATATTTGTCCACTTTCCACTTAAAGACAGTCTAAACAACAGCAGCTATTGTATTACCTCCAAAGAAACACACTGTTAACATGAATAGCATTTATTGAATTTCCATATTTTAAAATTGTTTAACTATTTTCAATTTTAAAATGACCTGAAACTATTCAGCCACAGAATTAGTCCTTAACCGTGTTGATTTATGTGTTACCTAGAACAGCCTCACTGTGCTACTATGAGGAGTAAATATAATATGGAGTATAATGAAAATGGTAAAAACTCAATCAGTACATGGAGGAACTATTAGCACTTTGACATATTGTCTTATGCTCACTGATTTACTTTTCCAAACAAAATTTTTATTGTATATACAGTTGGACTTCTATGGGGTTGTTGTTATTGTATTTTGTTTTGTCTTAGATTAGCAAAAATGTGTGATGCTTTTAATGCATTTTCAAAAACACTTTTAAAATCTACCTAGTAGTCCATAAATTGAAAGGTAACAGTTTTCTAACAGTATTTTTATTCTTGGAGACATTAGTAGTTTCAATTCTTTCTTTTTTCTTTCTTTCTTTCTTTTCTTTTTTTTTTTTTTTTTTTTATATAAGGCGCACTCATACATTGCTGGTGGGACTGCAAATTGGTGCAACCAATCTGGAAAGCAATATGGAGATACCTTGAAAAATCTGGAATGGAACTACCATTTGACTCAGCTATCCCACTCCTTGTTTTATACACAAAGGACTTAAAAATAGCATATTACAGTGACACAGCCACATAAATGTTTATAGCAGCACAATTCACAATAGCTAAATTGTGGAACTAACCTAGATGCTCTTTAGTAGATGAATGGGTAAAGAATCTGTGGTATACATACACAATGGAATATTGCGCAGCATTAAAAGAGGATAAAATCATGGCATTTGCAGGTAAATGGATGGAGTCGGAGAATATCATGCTAAATGAAGTAAGCCAATCCCAAAAAACCAAAGGTCAAATGTTTTCTCTGATATGTGGATGCTGATCCATAATGGGGGTTGGGGTAAGCATGGGAGAAATTTTGAATTCTTTGTATTCTTTCAATAATGTCTAAGTCTGTAAGGTAAGTCTGTAAGGGCAAAGGGAATGGAGGGAAGGGAGAGGCCATGGGGGTAGGAAAGATGGTGGAATGAGATGGACATCATTACTCTAAGTATATGTATGAAGACATGAATGGTGTGACTCTATTTTGTGTACAACCAAAAAAGGGAAAAATTGTGCTCTATACTTGCACGATGAATTGAAATGCATTCTGCTGTCATTTGTAACAAATTAGAATAAATAAATAAATAAATAAATAAAACAAAATAAAATACACTGCAGTGGACATTTATTTAAAGAAATCTCAAAAATAAAAAAAAATCTCTGCCTGAAAATGTATTGTTTTTCTCTCATTATTTTCTTTTAATTTCTACTTTAATATATTTAACTTGAAGGATTTTCTGAAAAACCATACAACGCCAAAGAAAAATGAAACTTAAAAGCATGTGACATAATCTTTGGAAGTCTATGAAAAGCATTTCTATTAACTCAATAAATTTTCAACTAAAAATTAATTACATTTTTGTGGAATAAGCAATATACTCAATTTAATAAGATTTTTCATTCAAGAAAGATGATGTCTTAATATTCATTAATCTAAAATAGAATATACTTCATGCAGCAAAACACCAAAACTAGTATTTTTCCAAAACATCAAAGAAAACAAGAGGTTTTGTCAATTTATTTGGGGGAAAGTTCAGATGAACACACCCTTCCTCATAAGAATAAATACTTTCTTAAGCCATTAATGAAATTGTGCTAGTTGACAACAGATTAAAAATCAAGTTTATAAAATTTATAGCCACAGCCCATATCAGCAAGGAGATTACAGAATCCATCCATAATTATGCTTTTATTTACCCATAGATCCTCTGATTGATCCAACAAGATATAACAGAAATTCATGAATTTATCCCACATCTCACATCTCAGGAATAACCCCAGTTTAAGAAACAAGGAAGACTAACTTGTAGGAATTCTTTATGAGAAAATGTTTCAAGCGCTGTCTAACTCTAAATTATGTATTCTTTCAATAATGTCTAAGTCCGTAAGGTAACTATGAAAACAATCATGAACAACTTAACCAAAGAGAGTAACAACTTGCATCCTATGTAACCTAAAAAATGCTAATTTAATTTAAATGTTTGTGAAGAGCTTTTAGAAAGAGGTGTATTAAGAAGAAAGAAAAATTAAAACAGGGAAAAGGAAAGATAATAATGCTCATATACCTGGTTGTCAATCTATGCTAAAATATAATTATAATAATGGACTGTTGTAAATGTAAGAAAACACTAAATATAATATAAATATAATAAAAGACAATGAGCTGTGCAAAAAAACAGCTCATTGTCTTTCAGCATCTGTGAAGACAGAAGAACTAACCTCTGAAGTTCTAGACTTAGAAATAACCACTTTATAAAATTTTCTATTCAATTCCATTGCATTAAACAATGTGTATAAATAATCCAGATTGAGTTCAATCATATATCAGGACAGGATATCAAAAACAGGAATAGATCACTCAAATATACATATAACCATACATTGTTATTTTCCATAAAATATATATTGAGAACCTACTATGCATGCTTAACAATACATTGACATCATGGTTACAGGGAGCTTAAAATACACTGTTTCACTATTTGTATAATAATAAATTGGAGCATTGTTTGTAACGATTTATTTAATCCGATTCATTTTAAATTCTTTCAAAAATAGCAACTCTGGAGGTTGAAGCAGGAAGAATACAAGTTCAAGGCCAGCCTTGGCAACTAAAGGAGTGCTAAGGATTAACACAATTCTGGAGGGCCCCTAGTGTTCAACCCCCAGTACAACACACACACAAAAAATATGACTTTAAATATGCATTCTTTGGTGACTTACTAAAAAATCAACTTGGATAATTGCCTTGATGACTGAAATTATGTTTTGGAAGATCCAATCTCAGCACCTTTGTCCACTAGATAAAACTTCCAATTATTTCAATAAATTTGAAGGAGATAAATATAAAAGAAAACAAAAGGGGATTCTTGGTTCAATTTTTAATATTTTTATCTAAAGTAATCTGTAATTTGTGAGGGCAATGGCTAAATTTATTCAGGGATTACAGGGATTTTACCCTTTTGTGAAATTCAGGATTTTCTAAAACCTGGTTTATAGTCAAGCTTCACCAGAGTATAGTAAAATAGATGATAACAGAAGACAACAAAAGTGTGGACCCTACTCAGGAAGGCTTTACTCTATCATGACATATAAATTGCAGAAGATTAGCAGAGAAGCAAAAGTTTGGGGATGTATCCAAGTCTCATTCAGCCTTAAAGGATGTGCAATATTTGCAGGGGTTAAAAACAAACAAACAAACAACAACAACAACAAAAAAAAAACAACTGAGAAATCTTTCGAGGCATGATGAACCATGCAAGTTCAGGGAAGCCAAGGGGCTCAATCTGACTTCATGGAGGTATGAGGGGCAGATGTCAGCATGCTATGCTCCATGAGACAGGGACAGGTATCACCCAGAGAGGAGGCAGAAAGGGCAGAAGGCAGCACATGAGGGTGCATAGGACACCTGAACATGTATGTGTGGGAGTGGATCCAGGGACAGGTAAACTGAAAACTGAAGGTCCTATTTCACAGACTGGCATGTGAATAATGAGACCTGAATTGTATTTTAAAGTACAATACTCAAGATCATATTTTCTTTCAATATTTTCACAAATATTTCTTAAGCTACCTAGATTTTCATTAAGTATCTACTTGGAAAAGTTTATAATTGAATAAAGAGGTCCAGTATCTGATCTGCAGAGAGCCTGTCCACTATCTTATCCTGATATGTCTAGGAATTCTTACTGGTTTTTAAAACCCATAGTTCACACCTCTCATCTCAGGAGACAGAATTTTGTTGTGTCACATTAAGCTGGAAGGTACTGCAAACCCTATCAAAACTTGTTGCTCTGGTCTGAGAAGCTGCCCACTGTCACAACTGCCAAACTTGAGGCTTCAGTTTGCAGCTGAAACCCAGATTTTCCAAAGGTAACTCTTCGGCACTCTGTCCTTCACCCCTTCAGTAAACCTACAACATACCCTGAGGAGTCTGGCCCTTCACCTCTATCTCAGGGTTACCCCAAAATAGGGTATGGAAGTTACACTGGAATTCTTAGGTCACTCAAAAAACCACTTCCCCAGGATTCAATTGGGTAACTACCTAAATGAGTTGGGGCAGATTTTCCCCTCAATTCATAAATTTCAACTGACCACTAAATGAGACACAGGGCAGCCCTATTCCTCAACTGTTACTTTTAACAACATTGTGACTTTAGACTTGCTGATGTCCCTGACACCCCTTTCCCACAATCACCCATGTCTGCTCCAGCAGTATCAGTAACATTTCTTCTCAGAGATAAGAGGTAAGATAAGAGATAAGACCTGATCCCTCCTCTCCATTTCTTTATAATTATCAAAGGGACCTCAGTTCCTCCTGAAAATTTACCTATACTTTTCCAAGTACTCTGTAGTTCTCAACAGTTTCATTTAAAAAAATAAATAAATTCCACTTCACCAAAAGACTGTCATGGATTAGGAAGAGATAAGATTTTTATGGATAACCAGAAAGTGAGAGAAAAGCAGTACAGAGGCTATTGACATCTTCAGTTGTTGTTTTACATCCATTCTATCATGTTAACTATGTGTAAGGCCACTTAATATAACATCCTGGTGCATTGTTTGCTTTTTTGATGTCCAGTAGAACAGTAGAATTTAAAGCTAAAGCAACTAATTTATGGGTATAAAAGGAATCTACAGTGAGTGAAGCAAAAGCCTATTGAATAAAAACATTTATTATAGGCTCATAACTGGCATTTACCTGTTAAATGCTCCCAAATGGTGTTTATATAAATCTAACATTATTTTTTAAAAATAACTTTATTTATCAGGATTAATATGTAGATACTTTTAGTTATGATAAAGCAGTATAAAATATTAAGTACTATTTACTAATCTTCTTCAGGCAGTGACAAATGAAGAAATTTGATACAAATATGTTTTATAAAATAGAACAAACATAAAAGACACAATTCAAGGAGGAAAATTGACAAATCTTACTGTTTTAAATGAAACCAAAATACTTTGTATTCAAAATCCAAAATAAAAATACAAAGAGAAATTTAATTATCATGGACTCAAATATTCAATATAGGTTAAATCTAATAGTCTACAGATCACCAAAGACTTAATCAATTTTATGACATTCAAACAAAATACAAAATAAAAAAGTTATGTAGTATTGAGAAAAGAGTGGGAACATTTAAGCTTCTTTAGTCCCCTCTGTACAAACTGATCAAAATTGTAGAAAAAAGAGTCTCAATTGCTTCCAGTTTCTGACAATACATTAGGCCACTTAATATAACATCCTGGTGTATTGTTTACTTTTTTGATAGCCAAACAAGATAGACTGATTGATTGAGTCACTCACAGGTATTCATTCCTTCAACAAATATTTATTGAAGGATTTTCATTTCAGACACTAGGCTAGAAAATTCTCTCATATCACTTAATTGAAATTCAACAAGTATTCTCATGTTATAATGAGGATTAAATGAGTTAATATTTGTATATGTTTAAAATAGTCCATGGCACATAATAGGTGCTATATAAATGTTTGTTAAATAAATTATATTAAGAGTTAGTTGTAATATGATCTTCATGAAAGATTTTGTTTTTTTCCAATTTTTTTTTTCTTTTAAAGGTTTCTATTAGCATAAGAGATGGTGGTACAGTCCTGAAATAGCAGCCAGGGAGATGAGCACAGGATCAAGTCACCTGATGGTAAGAGTCTATGAAAAAATAAAAATGTCTTCACCCACCATAATAGGTTTTATATCACCTATAAACATTTATTTCTCATGAACTCAAGATATAATATACTCCAGGTCTAGTCTAAGTATTTTACAAAAAATAACTCACTTAATTCTCATACTAACCCTATGATACTCTCATTCCTGCACAATAAAGATGAGGAAACTGAGGCACTGAGGGCTACTTGCCAGGGTCATTCAGCTAATAAGTACCAGGGGCTACAACCACACCTAAGCAGCCCAGCTCTGAGGTCCAAGTTCTTAAACACTAGGTTAAAATGTTGCCATATAAAGGGACCAACCTTTTGAGATCCTCAAAGCCTCTGTTTCCCTTAGTCATACCTATGCTGGGTATGGTGGCACATGACTGTTATCCCCCAGCAGCTCAGGAGGATGAGGTAGGAGGATTGCAAGTTCATAACCAGCCTCAGCAAAAGTGAGGTGCTAAGCAACTCAGTGAGACCCTGTCTCCAAATAAAATACAAAATAGTATTGGGCTCAGTAGTGGAGTGCTCCTGAGTTCAATCCCCAGTATTCCCCCCCACACACACACAAAAATTTATCTTTGCATCAATTTACTTGTCATTAACCACAATAATGAGAAAAAAAAAAAAAAGATTTTACCTTACAAAACAAGACAGTTGAAAGACATTTTGAAATCTCCCTAAACCATACACAAAGTCAAAAAGGAGAATGGAAGACAAATCAGAGTTCAGGACTTAAATGAGTCTTAATTTTTTCCATGATCATTAATCACTTTTGGAATTCATACATTTTTGCAAAAAGAGTTGAAATCCAACACACATTAACAAAGCACAGAGACTCTCCTTACTGAGACAGAGGATGTTTTGGCTTCTTTACCCTAACCATTACCCTTTCCCTAAATTAATCCACTGTAAATAAAGACAGGTAGCAAACTTCAGATCACAAAAGGGTAGTAGCAACCAACAAACAGGAAATACTTTTCCATACTAGATAAGTTCCAATAATTGAGGTGCAACCATTTTGAAAGTCATCTATGATATAGAAACCCTGCTTTAGGAAATATGACAAAAAAGGCAGTCCTCTGACAGGCCAAGAAAGGAGAACATTAAATGTTGTACACTGCATGCCCTTTCCTGAAAACCAAATACCTCAACAACTTATCAAGAACAATTAAATCTGGATAACTGCCAATAATTTCTCTATCTTATTGAGAAAGATCAAGAAAGATCCATCCCTGTGCTCCTACCTTCCAAGGTCAAAGCAGTTCCTGTTTCAATTCTTCCCATAGTTCACCTCCATCCAATGAGTGAAGGAAAGGAAAGAAAGAGTACAGAGGCTTCCTGACATGTTTATAAACATAGATCTGCCAATGGCTGCTTCCCCAGAAGTTGAGCATATTTGGAGTCACTTAAGCTGGTGTGTTAAATCACGGGTTAACAATGATTCGGTAAACAGATACTTCAATCTGTTTTCTGCCCAAAATGCTCATGGCAGACACAATCTTCACTGGCTTGATGCTGGAGCCTCCCAGGAATACTCAAACTGTTCTATCAATCATGATGATTTGGTACCCCCCTCTGGCCTTCCTGCAGCAACTTAATTTAGTTTCACAAAGAAATTGAAAAGGGTTATGGAACAAAAGTCCAAGCCAGAATCACAAAAATCTGCCTGCAAGAGAAACCCAATTTTGTTTGCACTCTTGATAATTATTCCAATTCTCCGAGGTAAAGGAAAATTTGTCAGAGCTGACTGTAGCATGCAGCCTGACACTGAAATCATAGAACCAATGTACTTAAGTACTCAATGTACTTAAGGTGATATAATTTTTGCTTTATATATTTTTAAACATCCCCCAAGGAGAGAGAACTCTTATCAAGTCTTCACAGTGAAGACAACTAGGCTACCTAAGATCTGCTCCAAGGAGTAAGGTGATTTACTCAGGAGAAATCATTCGGTGAAACTCAGACAGAATATCAAGGAACTGAAATCTGTATCAAGAACTTGGGTTAAACAATATTAATCATTTAGATCACAAAACTCCATTACTTCAACTTATTCGCTCATCTTTTCCCAAGTCTCATAGCAGTTTTAACTAAAGAGATCCAAGCTATAACCAGTTCCAGAATGCTTCCAGAATCCCTGAGTGAGTTTCTTCTCCATACTCAGGGCCTCTTTCACAGTGATGGCTCATCTAATGTGACCATGTCCCTTCTGTTGGGTTAATATTATCTGAGCTCTGTTGGGCACAACACATACAAGGGCTTCCATTTTATGCCATTAAGAGCTGGGCAAGGGAATAGGACACCTCTTGTTCACAGTTACTGAAAAAGACAGAGCAAGTGCCAGATATGGGCCCTGTGGTACCTCTGCAGCAGTGCTAAGTACATTGGATCCTAATCTGGCAAAATAACAAGCTGTGAAGAGCCAAGGAGGCTCATTGTGGCTCACAGGAAGTAACTGTGGAGGAAGACATTGTGCAGCATTTTAGGTATTCATCCTAACTCTTAAAGCTACAAGTACAAATAAATAAGAATAAATAGAATTAGTGCAGATATTCTTAAGAATAATAACAACTATAAAATCATTTTGACTTGATTCTATGTTTTGTTTTCCTGCTGTATGATGCTTATATCAAATCAAACATTCATTGTATTTAGTTGGGAAAAAATGACACCTAAAAGATATATGACCTGCTTACCTCACTGCCCTCACTCTACCAAAATTAATAAATTACTTAGAATTATAATATACTAATTCTTCCTTTCTTGCCCTTCCTTCAGAATTCTGAAACTCAGGGATCTCTTAGATTGAAACATACAATGAATTATTTCTATGTAATAAAAAATAAAACTGAAAAAGCATTGGTCGAAAAAAGATCAGATCAAAGGGTATATTTATAACAACTTTGCTCAAAACCTCTGAAGCAATTCCATTTTTAACCCAAAAATATTGTCAAGGGTGGGTGGAGGGAGGCCCAAAGAAGAAAGTAATAAAATTAACATCAGTGAGGGCTTGATTTCATACTAAATATTATAGAAACCAATTATTTTGCCTTCAACAGAAGACCAGAGAAGCAGGTGGCTAAATTTGCACTATGTACTAAACATTATGAATACCATAGTTACAAGGTCAAAGGGGGCTCCACTGAAAACAGTTTTATTTTCCCTCAACATCATGTGTTAGGCAATAACTACTAAAATTATCCAAGTAAATGACAACTTGATAAATGGTAATTTCCAATGTACACAGAGGTGACAATTACTCACAAAATAATATTTTCTTTGGTAGATGAGATTAACTGAATCAGAAATCTACCGACACTGAAATCATAGAACCAAATTCTCTATCACAGCACTTATCACATTGTGTTAGAGTTTTTTGTTAAATACATTACTTATTTTTATAGATGGTGTAATATGTGCCTCTTTCTTCCCAATGCCTGTCACAGAGTTTGACATGTAATGGGGTCTCAAATAATGTATTCTTGAATTAAACTGAATAGTCCTTTTAAGACCATTTCACTCATTGATTTAATAGGGGGAATAGTTGCCCCAAATATAAGTTCTGATCTTTCATAGCTGTGTGTGTGTGTGTGTGTGTGTGTGTGTGTGTGTGTGTGTGTGAATGAGGTCTGATATTGTAAATCTAGTGTTATTTTAGATCAAAAATTTTAGTGCATTGGGCTGGGGATGTGGCTCAAGCGGTAGCGCCCTCGCCTGGCATGCATGTGGCCCGGGTTCGATCCTCAGCACCACATACAAACAAAGATGTTGTGTCCGCCGAAAACTAAAAATTAAATATTAAAATTATCTCTCTCTTTAAAAAAAATTTAGTGCAATCTTAGAAAAAGGGGGATAATTAGAATAAATTAGTCATTTAATTTTAAAAAAGAAAGAAGGAATTCTGGTCCAAGTGGACAGCTATAACTTTACAATTGGTGATACTATTTTAGCCCTCCCAAAGAGGAACAAATAACTTGCTTAGTTTTTGTAAAATAAAAAGGTAAAGATATAAAACAATTTAAACTGAGAATACCCATATAAAGAAGAAAAATAACTTGAACCCAAATCCTAGGTTTTAACAAAGATTTCAAAATAGTTTTCCCATATTTCTAAGAATCCGGTGGAAGATATGAGACGAGAATATCAGAACCCAATTTCCTCCAAAATATGCCTGTGAACATTAACACAGAAACATCATTTACTTGAGCCATGACAGAAAGTTGGCTCATTTAATCAGAGGAGTTGTTTATCTGGTCTTCACACCTTGACCATCTAGTCCAGCACTGCAGGATGGACAAGGCTCTAATGGACAGGTTGAAAAGAATGATTTAGGCCTATCTAGTTCAGTGATCCTCTTATGATCCTTTTAGTATGTACATACTAAATGGGATAATAATGAATTGATGGCTCCTAGTAACTAATCTCCTCCCCTCTGTCATACCCACCAAGTAACATACCTCAGCTTGCCTTATCTGAAAAGAAGAAATGCATAGCCTTGAATCACTAGTACTCTGGCAGCAGCCCCAGCCAAGGCCTCTTGGTAAAGGCCCATCCCATTCAATAAGCACATCTTTCCCAATGACCAATAGCAACTCTTTGCAGAGACCAGGAATTTCCAGGAGTATTCTTCTAGCTGAGATATATGCCAGTGGGAGTGCACATATTCTTAGGAATACTGACTTGATTCTATGTTTTTTTTTTTCCTGCTGTATGGTGCTTCTATCAAATCAAATATTCATTGTCTTTCATAGGGAAAAAAAAGACATCTAAAATATATATGACCTGCTTATCTCACTGCCCTCACTCTACCAAAATTAATAATAAGAAAAGAAACTTTCAAATCATTAAAATTCTTCATGAAAGCACAGTCTCTCCCTAATCTCCACTTCACACACTTTATTGACTGAAAACAACTATGGACTTGTAAGTTTCCAATCTTACATCCTCAGGAGATCCAATGAGTCTAACTGGGGTATGGAAACTTCCCTCTCTCTTTAGACATTTTATGCAGTTTTCAGGATGCAACAAATCTCACTTGGGAGCTGCACACCATCACCCACATATTAACTTGTCACCTTGAGTAATAAAGTTCACAAACCCCATTTCATTTTTTTCTTCACCATGTTGCCGGATAATATAAAAAGGTGTCACATCTCTTTGATTTGTGGTGTGTGTGTTTGTGAAATAGCCTCTCTACAAACAACCTGATGAAGTCAAGGAAGCTGAATGACTTATTTTTAATACTCTGGTCTATTTCCCAGTAAATTTTCATGGGCATAAACATAAAAGTATTAAATGAGGTAAAATCTTGGTAATTGCACAAATAGGAAAAAACCAAAGCATAATTGTTCTGAGTGGGATAGAAATTTCTAGACCCCCTCTATGTTTAAAAGTAACAACCCCAAATTACATAGATAGGTATGACATTTCCTATGAGGTATGACCTTTGAGTTATGAACATATCAAAAATGCCACATTGCTCATATATAATTTAAAAAAAAATGGCTATCTGCTCTTCCAGAGCTGTCTTTAGACACTTTTGTGATATGCAAATTATATTTACAACTAATCCGTTTTTCTGTTTTCTAATGTTGTTCATTTTGACAGTTCACTAAGTTATTCTTTTTTCATCCTTATGTAGGAAAAAAAGAATTGCAATTGATCACAGACGCCATTTGGATTTTAGTAATAATGGAGATGTTTTTTTGTGTGTGAATAGTGAGATCATCAGCTATTCTCACGGTTATTCCCCAACTTAACTCTATGAAATAATTTTTAATAGGTAAGAGTAACATAGACACTAAAAGATATGAAAAATATCTCTGAATAGGCATCTTCTTAAATAAAGTAATTATAAATAATTATAAATATTATTTTGGGTCTATAATTTAAAGTATTCACAGACCTCTGAACTTCACCAAACATGAATGACTTCAGGTTAATAATCTCTGGGCTAGGATTAGGATTGCACCTATTTTTAAACTGTTTTTAGGGTGGCAGTCTGGAGAACAGGCTGAGATACAGCAAGGAGGCTGCAGGGAAAGAGCAGAAGGGGTTTGCTATTTTCATTAGAACAACTGAATGGCCAGGGTAGTTTGACAAAGGCCAAGACAATAGAACTTTCAAAAATAGGCAAGAAAATCAACAAAATCTGGAGATGGAAAGAGTTTGTTTGTTTGTTTGTTTGCTTGGTTCATCAATGTACACAGAAAAGGAAAAGAAAAGAAAAATACATTATTTGTTAGTAATGTCTGATACTAAAAAAAGATTGAGTAAAAACTGGCACTTCAAAAATTTTAAGACTTTTTATTTTATAACTTTGTTTCATATGAAAATAATTTTTTGCAAACTGGTAAAAAGATTCCTTGTGCATGTTTTTAGGGATGAGGTATAGAGTAGTCCCCCTCATCTGCAGGGGACATGTTTTAAGACTGCCAGTGGACACCTGAAACCACAGACTGTACTAAACCCTTTATAAAAGCTCAATCATACTCTGACAATCAACCTGATAATAGAGACAACTATTAAGTGACTAACAGGTGGGTAACATATACAGCATAGATGCACTGAACAAAAGGGCAATTCATGCCATGTCTAAGACAGAGTGGGACAGCACAATATTTTGTCACACTATTCAAAACAGTACAATTTAAAACTTAGAAATTGTTTATTTCTTTAATTTCCCACTTAATATTTTCAGACTGCTATTGATTACAGGTAACTAAAACTGTGAAAATCAAAACCCTCAGATAAGTAGGGATATTGGGTTTACAATGCAGCATTTTCTAGAACTTCTAAAGAGAGCTAGTTTCCAGTTAGTCCACAGGCTGTGTTCTATAGAAGCCATACTTATGCAGCCAACAACACACTTCATTGCATTGATATCTAGAAAATGATTGAAACTGTCTCTGCTCTAGAATAAGTAAGAAGCAGAGTATAAAAGGGATCAAAACTAATAAATATTACAAAGAAAATTAACAAAAGTTTAATAAATTTTTGAATCCAAAATGAATTTATTTGAAACAGTAGATTAAAAACATATAACTATTTTTCTCTGACCTGAAATTCCTTCCAAATAAAAATGTAGGAATTAAAAATAAAAGGCAGAAGCCACAAAGAAAAACAAATAGGATAGAAGACCACAGAAGTTAAGAGATTTCATATATAGAAAAGAGATGTAGGATTAAGAACAAACAATATATGAAAGGTATGAGCTGAGTGTTCTACAAAAGAGAACACCACACACACACACACACACACACACACACACAAAAGTGTCAGTTGGCCTCTGTAACTTAGATTTGAAACATCAGGATAACATGGGGTATGAGTAAAATGTATGATTGAAATAAGAGTTTTAATAGAAATCTTTCATGTGAAGAGGTAAGATCCGTAGAACTTTTCCAACCAGCCCTCACATCTTGGTAATTATCCTTCCTCAACCCCACACCACCATTCCTTTACCCCTAAGAGATAAGAGATATGAGGGCTGCAGAGTTAAACCACCAGGCCTAAATAGAGGATGCAAAAGTGAGAACATGGAGCTCACAACAGGAATGTGAAGTCTCACAGTAAACAGTAGTCCCCTGCCTTCTTCCTCCTCTCTGCTTACAGATAGGAGATTAAACCCCATCCTAGGGCAGTATATTAGAAGGTTCCATCCTAAGAGAAAATAAGCAATTAATCTCAAAGAAATGTCACCCAAACTTTGAAGTTTCCTGATGAAGAAGTTGAAGTTTTATCAGATTCATTTTCAATTCTTTTGTGCTGTTATCACAAAATCTTCCTACTGGGCAATAGATAAGGAAGAAATTGATTTCCTCACAGTTCTAGAAACTGAAGAAATCTAAGTGTAAGAAAATGGCAGGTTTCATTGTCTGGTGAGGACTGCTCTCTGCTTCCAAGATGGTGCCTTGGGGCCACACCCTCCAGAGGGGAGGAGGCTGTGTCCTTATGTGGAAGGAGAAGGCAAGAGAGTCAAATGCTGTGCGAAAATTCTTACATAAGAGGTTTAATTATATTCATGAAAAAAGAGCCCTCATGGCCTTCCACAACTCCTTTCTTTTAAAATCAACACATTAGCAATGCCTGACCCTTGGAGAAGACACATTCAAAGCAAAGTCATCAGCAGATATACTGCTCTGATCCACAGTTTTCCACCAACATCCTCTTTCCTCACTCTTAAATATAAAGAGACCCAAGCATCACAACTGTTTGGAAGAATCCTATCCTCTAACAGAATAAATAAACATAAAAAAATTGGAATTCAGAGAAACTACGTACCATGTAGTATATAAGAGATCATTTTAAAAACCTATTATTCATATTCTCCAAGAAATGAGATAACACCATTAACAAAGAATGGAATTCTATTAAAAAGAAACAATGGTACATGAGAAGCTCTTAAAAATTAAAACTGTGATAGATACAAATTAAAGCAACAAAAGGAAAGGGAGAGATTCTGTTTTGTGTTTCAAATATTATGCTTTCATTGGTTGTATATGGCAACTAACAAGTTAAATACCCCACTTATTTTTGTTTCTATAAACCAAACATTTTGTACATTAAGTGAAGAAATTTCTCTATCATTAGATTATATATTTATAATTTTCCTCTATAGTTCTCAGTGTCAAAAGAAATCCTTGAAATATATCATTTAGTTAATTCTACATGCTTGACTTATCACCTGGATTGAAAACTTCTAGAGAGGAGAAGCCAAACACCTTTCCTTTATACCTAGATTTCACACCACCTGGTATATTTGAGGGCTTCATTAAGTGTTCTAAGAAATGTTTTTTGAAATATTCTTAAGTATTCCAAACCCCTCTAAATCTTCAAGGAGACAGGCAAGAAGCAGGAGATATTCAAAGGAATGTTAAGCATAATATAGAGGATCTATTGAAGAATAAAAATAATCATCATTGTTTAGTTAATAGCAGTAAACTAAATAAGGAAAACTACAAAAATGATGGAAACATTTGGAAATACCTACTCAGAAAAATATGTATGATTCTTACTGAATATAGCACAAGATAGACATCCTGGGTATACCACCCAATACCCGAAATATTTACAATTATTAGTGGTTAATTTTGTGCTAAACACTGTGCTGGATGTGCTTCAAATAAGAGATGTGGAGATTAACAACATAAAATATCTCTTCTCAAAGAGTGCAAAGTTCACTAGTAGGACCAGAGTAAAGTAGGATATAGCAATCCCTTCCCTCAAAGAACATACAAGTACATATGTTTTGACCTGGATTAAAAAAAAAAAGGATTGGAAAATCATTTCTAGGAGAACTCAATTTAAGCAGATTCTTGAAGAATAGCTCAAGAAGACTGAAGGAAAAAAGATACTCTGAGATGAGATGAGAACTCTTCCTGATGTACCCAGGATTACTGGGTTGCCTAATGGGGTGACCAATCCCACTTTCAGAGCTAAAAGCAGGAGAGCTCCAGGCACACTGAGTTAGATCTCAGTAACAGGAATAGCGTGATTGAAAAGTAAAATAAGGCACAGATATTTGGAGCCACAAATGAAAATACAGGACACTACTAATTCTAAGGGGCTTTATATGGCATAAAAATGTTTGAAGTATAATACTAAATCAATGGAGAGACACTGATGGGTTTTGCTCAAAGCAGTGAAATAATCTGATTTGTCTACAGAAAGATTATTCTGACTGTCTTGTAAAAGATAAATTAAAAAGCTAAGACAAGGGGAAAGAACTAGTTGAGGAGCTATAATATTAATTCTTAGGGTGAAAAATTAATATGGCAGCTTTAAAAAATATAGAGAGAGAAATTCAAGAAATATTTAGGCACCCAAAACAATAGGATTTAAACACTTTTATGTGAAAGAACCTATAACTACTCCCATGTTTCTGATTTAATAGCTCATCATATGGAGGTTTTATTCATCAAGAATAGAAATATAACAGAAACACCAGATTTCAAGTGGAGGCATCTGGTAAGGGGAAGGTCATACAAGGAATCCCATGGAATGTCCCAATCTAAATAGCAGATGGTGAATATTTTTAATATGGTTCTTATGCCTATGATTGAGCTTTAAAGATATGTAAGTCAAACTGGTTGCCAAGTAAGAAGATAATATTAACCAATATCTAAATTATACGAAGAGAAAGAGGAGACCAAAATTTAAAAAAAAAAAAAAAAAAAGGTTCCTGTGGACAAATAGACCTCCAAAGTAGACTGATATGCAGGAACAAAGATAGAGAGGTTTAAGGAAGGAAGTGATTAGTCAGGGTCCTTCAGGGAAACAGAGTAGGAGATTAAACAGATGATAGATGAGAAAGGGGGTACAGAGAGAGAGAGAGAGAGAAAGAGGAAGTGGGGAAAAGGGAAGGAAGGAATCATTTGAGGAATTGGTTCATGTGATTACAAAGACTGAGAAATGCCATAATCTGCAACCTAAAGAACTGAGAAGGCCAGTGCTGTAGTTCTACTTGGAGTTGGAGGGCCTAAGAATCAAGAGTACCTACAGAGTACCCAGTTCAAGGGCAGGGGAAACCAATATCCCAGGTCCACCAGCCAGAGTAAATTCTCCCCTTTTTCAAACCCTTGGTGTATTTTCTGATGCATACTCACATTGAGAAGGGCAATCTGCTTATTTTAGTCTAACAAATTGAATGCTAATCTCACCAGAAAACAAACTTACAGGAAAAGTCAGAAATACTGTTTAGCCAAATATATGAGCACCGAGGGACCAAGCTGACACATAAAATTACACATCACAGTTAATTTCTCTAACCTCAGAGAAATAAAAAAATACATGACTGAAATATACCCAAAGATCTTAGTAATTTGGAGTTAATGAGGAAAAAAAAAACCTTTTCTAGAGCAGGCATGGTATGGAAATGGTGACCAAAGATTTGTGACAGTAAGAATGTCAGAAAGCAGGGAAATACATTATATGTTCTCTTTCAAGAAACTTACCTAAAATAATATAATATTTGGATAGTAAAAATGCTCAAAAAAGTGACACTCTTTTGGAAATGAAGAGTCATCTAGAATCTGCCAACTAGCTCAGCATTTTTAGGCATCTTCTAAAACTCTCTAGAGTACCTTTAGCTGTCCAACTCTGAAACCAATAAAATGTGTTCAGTGAGAGACCCAAAACACAAAGCTATCAAGTTTGCATCATATAAGTACATGTTATAAATCAAGGTTATAGTTAGTTGAGGCTTCAACTTTATTAAGAAAAACTAGTATTGCCTATACTATACCCAAGGTGGTAAGAACTGGTTTCTATTGTGTAACACTGTCCATGTACATATTTAGAGGTAAAAATGAATTTTCCAATGATTTATTCAGCTTTTCTTAAAAACTTTACAGCACAACAAATTCTTTGGAGTCCTACTCAAAAATAAAATTATAATCTATAGAAATTGAAGTAATTGTTCTTAATTTCTACAGATGAAAGAGCTCCAAGTATTAAACGGTTTCCTATTGATGTTTTTGATGTTCTTTTGTTTTGTTTTCCCCAACCTGAATCACCAGACTATGCTTTTGACAAAAAGTTTCCATATCTACCCTTAATGTCAGACAATACAGATCTAAATAGGTTAGTGTATGTTGCAGTAACAAACAACTCCAAAGTTTCAATGATTTACAAAGAAAGGTGTACTTCTTACTCATGTTACCTGCCCATAATATAGGTCAGCTGGAGGTTCTATTTATCTACACACACACACACACACACACACACACACACATATGAATGTAGGTATATAATGAGAAATATAGTCTAGTTGAGGACTATCTTTTAGTATTGTTTCTTGTGTCACCACATTAACATTATCACTTTATGTCCCTATTAAATCTAAACCAAAAACCAAGGCAGAGATTTAAATATTACCCTAGATAATGACACATTTTTACATGTAAAAATAACAAATATACCTAAAAAGAAAGCATATCTTTTTAAAGTATGTAACAGAAAAATAAAATTATTTTCCACAAGAAAAATTGGATACTATCCTGTTCAGGAGATGTAATTCTCCATTTCACCAGCAAATGAGTGAACTTTTTTGATAAAACAATAATCAAGGTTTAGTTTTCACTTGGGAAAAGAGAAAGAAAAGAGAAGGTATCCATGGACTTCTGCTATGAGTCTTCTCCCCAAAAAGTTCCCTGGAGCTATGATTGGCTCCTCTCCAGATTATGTCATGAAGTGGTAGAAGAAACGCAATATTTTGACTTTAACCTGATAGTAAATATGCTTTTAATTTTTTTTTATAAGACCATTTCTTCTCAAAGCCAAGCAAGGTTTTCTTTTTTTCCTGCAATCAAGCATTTCTTCAATAAATTCAAAATTTAAGCAGCCTACAAATTAATTATAAGATAAAATTTTAATGGCACTTTTGGAAATTTTATTTGTAGGCTCATATGAATTTTTTTGTATGTAACATTATTTTTCCAATTAACTCCTTCCATTCTCTCTTGTTCACTCATTTTTATTCTCAGCCCCTTCACAGTAATTTTTGAGATAGTGACATCCATCAATAATATTCCATGATAACATTGGTTTTCTCTTTATAAATTTATTCAGAGTATGAAATAGCTGACTTCTTAAAGCAAAAACTAACCTTTTACAACAAAGCTTCCATTCTATTTTTTTCTCTCTAAAATAAGACACTTCTCTGAGCATCTCAAGGAAATAGATTTCTAGGGTTAGTTTCCTCTGTTCTTTGGAATCTGTAAATTCAATGAGTTCTCTATGAGCTGCCCTTCTGGTACTGAATTCTTATGGTAGTTGTATTCTTGTGGATACAAGAATAGTCCCAATTTGTATAAAACCTCAAGCTAACATTGAACAAATAATTTGGCCAGGCAGTTTTTCTAAAGGTTGTACTAATTTCAAATTAAAGCAAATGGGCAAAGTTAACCTCGAACCCCAACATTTAAAAGTTAAACAGCTTTGTTTCCCTGGTGAATGGATCCTCAATGTGTAGTGCTAATGAAACCTAACTCCAGGGATCCTCACTTGTTCAAGGCCCAGAAGGAGTCCCTAGGAAGGACTGAGAAGAACTGAGAACACAGCTCCACAAGAAACTGTGTTCATAATATTTAATTATTCTTAAGGAGGGGCCCCAAATTTATAAGCCTCAAGCTCCACAAAAATCTTGATCTACCCTCATATATACTATTAAAAATAGACACAGCTTCCTCTTGGTAATCACAACAGAGAACAAAAGAAGTGACGAAAGAAAGAGAGCTGGACTTTTCTTTAATTTGAAGGACCACTACCTAAAAGAAGCAAAAATTGTGGTCATAAGAATACCTGAAAGTAAGGTGATCGAATAAACAAACCTACTTGCTAAAAGATGATACTTTACAGAACTAGTTGCCATGGAAACTGCTACAACATAAATTATAATAAATACACATAAATTGAATTTATTTATATCACTTCTAATATGACTATTTGGCAACCCCCACCCTTCCTCATTCCCCAACACCCTTCAAGGTTGGTTTTAAGGATTACAAGTTCCTATAATAGCAACCCACTGAAGGCCAAGGTCCAGGGGCTTCCAATAAAATCAACACAAGCAAAAGCAGCAGGAGTAGCCTTAGTGAAATTGCTATGTCAGAAATTCCACAAGTGAATGTCTCTTCAGGACGATAATCTCTTCAAACTGTAGTTCATAGCATTGGGGTTCAGAGTCTCCCTTTGGGATTTCAATGAACACTATGGATTCTCCATCTAAAAAAATGCATAATCATATTTTTTTAAATTTTCTTTCAAAAATGTTTTTGTTTGTTCTAATTAGTTATACATGACAGTAGAATGCATTTTGACACATCATACATAAATGGAGTATAACTTCTCATTCTTCTAGTTGTACATGATATAGAGTTGTACATAAACCAATTATGTAATCATATATGCACATAGGGTAATAATGTCTAACTCATTCTACTATCTTTCCTACCTCCATACCCCCTCTTCTCCCTTCACTTCCCTCTGTCTAAATAACATTTTTGCATATGATTTTGGAGGGCACTTGGGCCCACTATCAAATCTACCCTTGGCCAACAAATTTGGCTAATCTTCAATTATCAACTATATTTTTTGATATACATTGCATAGTATACCTTGGTTCCACTTGAATGTTACCTATTAGCCACATTCTTCTTTTGGTCATTTATTGTATATGAAAGGAATACTTTCCCTCTAAATCATCTTTATATAACTCACTGTGCACAATTCTGACACAAGTATGATGGAAATTCTCAATTTAATTTCTTTTTTTCCTTATCTAATAATCTCCCTTTTATTTTTATTTATTTATATTTATTTTATTGTTTTTAAATACACAACAGTGGAACGTATTACAGTTCTTATTATACATATAGAGCACAATTTTTCATATCTTTGTATAAAGTATGTTCATGCCAATTCACGTCTTTATACATATACTTTTTTTTGCATTATAATTCTATTACACATATATACCACAAATTTTCATCTCTGTTTGTATATATTGGGTGTTGACACCCAATTCGTGTCTTCATACACGTACTTTGGATAATGATATCCATCACATTCCACCATCCTTGCTAATCCCCTGCCTCCTCCCTTTCTTTCCATCCCCTCTTCCCTATCTAGCATTCATCTAATCATTCCATATTCCCCCTCCCTACCCCATTATGAGTCAGCCTCTTTATATCAGAGAAAACATTCAGCATTTGTTTTTTGGAGAATTGGCTAACTTCACTTAGCATTATCTTCTCCAATGCCATCCATTTATCTGCAAATGCCATGATTTTATTTTCTTTTATCACCTGAATAATATAATATAGAGGAATTTCAAAAGCCCTTTTTTTCTTTTTTATATATTTTTTCTTTATATTTCTTCTTTTTTCCCTTCTTTCTTTCCCTTTTTTTGCTTTCGTCTTCCTTCACTCTCCAAATTGTACTATTTTAACATCCTGTATTTTTCTAAAAACATATGTGTGTTTGTTTTATGTACTCTACTGTCTTCCCACGTAATTGTCTAACCCAAATTACCTCCTATCTATTCTCCTGTGACTATCCCTCTTCACTAGATTTCTCCTTTACATTTCCTAAGATACATTAACTCTATACCCTCAAATCTTCTCCCCTCAACATATCATCCCATGCCTGACCCCCAGTTCATTGTCCCCCACCAAAAACTGTAAATATTTTTATGAAACTACTGATTATATTTTAAATAATAATTGAATCCAACATTTCTGGACATTGAGACTAAACTGTAAATGTCTTAATAACAACAATTTGTTCATAGGTGATGTATTGTTGATTTTGGGATCTGTTAACATTGTCCTTCCCCACAAAGGATTGATCTTGGAACCCTACAAGAACACTACAAATCTATAGGGTAAAAACAATAACACACCAGATCCCTTTTATTTTTTAACAATAACAGATTGGTTCTGTAACCTAAAATAAAGAGAACAGAGAGGTCTAGAACATATTAGGATGCACACTACTCAGACATGGGAGGGTAGGAAGCTTGCAAAGATCAGCCTGCTTGCCAAACCTCTTTGATGTATATGTCCACTGAAATTTATGAATACTGGAGTTGCTAATCATATGCACAAATACCTTTGCAGCAGCATATGGAGTAGAATTTGACCTAACTAACAACAGGGTACCACAGCCAAGCCAAGTTGATATATGAAGTTAACTATCATGGGCCACATTGCTGGAGTTCAGAGTCCCCTGGCAAGAGCTAGAATCACAGAGAAAACACAGCCAGTGCCAGATGCCAAAGCAGAGAGAAATGGAAAACAACCCAGTAGCCTCCTGTTCCTGCTCTCCAGCAGTTCCAGTGCCTAACACATTGCCCTCACCTAACTGGAGCTAGTTGGTAAGACTTCTGGGAAAATATCCTTTTCAAAGCCAGCCCCCTTGATACAAGAGAGCAATGAAAAATGAAGGACTGGCACAGCAACTAGAGGAGTTATAGGTCCCAGAGGTGTTAGATTTCTGAAACCAGGTCCAGTTTTACCGGGAAAGATCTGAGTATGTGAACTGGAAACATCCAAAGAGCAAACTACAGCAACTTCACTTATGTTTTTCTCAAAAGACTGGAGTTATCTACTCTCAAAAAAACCCCCTGAGGCTTGGGGTGGAAACACTGTGTGGTGCCTAGAAATACTGGTGCTCATGAAACAACTTCACTCTGGTTACATGTAGGCTTGGGTTGGGGTCCTTCTCATCCAAATAAGCCTTATGGGGGCAGCTGAATGAAGTATTCCCCAAAACCTACCATTCCCAGTAGCCATCAGAAAGCTGGGGTTTCAGAGGATATGCAAGAAAAAAAATGAACAATGCTTTGAGTTTGGGGAGGGGGGTTAGGGGTTTTGTTTTATCAATATCAAGACACTCCCTTGGGACTTTCTACTTATTCTATTATCTTCCCAATCATTCTAGAAGGACTAAGAAGACTAAGGCATATTCATTCATTCTCTTGATTCCATATTTATGAATCTATGTCCTACAGTTTATCTTGATGAAATAAAATTTCTTTCATTATTAAAATGTGCTTTCCAAGAGAGAGAGATTTAATTATGCCATGAACTATACAGTCTCATTTATCTTTAGGTAAATAAATGCTAATAGGAAACTAAAGTCTCATGGGATAGAATTCCTTCTCCTTCAAACACTTCAGAAACTATAGAAAAGATGCAGAAGACACTTATAGTTTATATGCAACTCTATCCAATGTAGAATTCTATTCTATGGTATTTTGAAAAGTGACTATCTTTCCCATGATGCATAGTTTGCAAATTCAACATTTTTTTTTAAATTTTAAGATTCAAAACAACATTTGAGAACCAACTGTGCACCAAGCAATCTTTTATGTGCCAGTGGACAGTGGTACATGTGAAATATACATCTCCTTCTCATAAAAACTTTATCCTAATGAGGAGAAAAGAGAAGAAAAAGGCAAAGAAAAGAAAGTCATCTCCAATCAAGATAAATTCTCTGATAAAAAGCTTTTAGAGCAAGTGATATGGAGACCAGAAAATAAGAATAAGAAACATCATGGGAAGAAGATACCAGGCAAACATGATAACCCTGAGGTAGTAATGAGCTGGCATATTAAAGAGAAGGGACGCCAGAAAGCCACAGATCAGGTCTCCACTGGACTGTCAGAAATATGTAGGTGCATTTTTGAGTATCATGTGATAGAATGAGGGTGTTGCTGGTATTTCATGAACAGGAGCCAGGGACACTAAATATCTAATTCTATTTTAAACACTCTGCTTCCAGAAAGAATTTTCTTGACCAAAATACCAGCACCTCTTCGAACAACCCTAACAGAAAACAGTGAATGAAGGAGAAACTGACAGAGTGGAGGTCAGAGAGCTAGACAGGGAACACATTAGATAGGGTTCTGTGTCTACAGTAAGAATTTAGATTGTTATTAGGAGACAGAAACCTTTGAAGCAGAAAAAAGATTTTATGGGTTGGAAGCATAATGCCTTCACAGAGTTTTCTGTTCCCCTTTGGAGTCCTGATTCTTAGAGCATACCTTTTATATTTGGTATAAGCCTCACTCTGTAATTTCCACTTAAACCTCTTAATACTGCAAAAGGATGCTGCAAAAAAAATGTCTGTTCCTTCTTGTTTTAATCTTCATCTTCATATGCCATTCTCTGGAACCTGTTCTATGTTCATTAGAGGGAATTCCACAACGTAATAAAATTCACTTGTCCATATCCTGTACAAATGAGATAAGTTTTTCCTATCTCCTTGGTCATTGTCCCTAGTTCTCAGTCAGTAGCCACTAGGACTTAACCCACATGTTTGCTACAGATGATCACATCTACCTGAACTGAACCTCTGCAACTGATAACTGTTAGAAATCCCAGTTCTCCTAAGAATGGTCCCTACTTGGTTTTTGCCCCACACTTTCAGCATTCAAATCCTGCCCCTGCATCCTGGGTCCACAGAAGATGTTCTATTACTTCCAAACAGACTTTCTTAATACCCACCATATGGCAACCTGGCTGCATAGCCACACATAGTCTTGCTGCCAGACATGTCTGTATTCATGCTGTGCTCATCTGCTGAGACACCCAGAAGGGAATCAGGCCTTTGGAGCAAGACCAGTGGTTTGAGAGTCAAACATAGATGTGAATTCTGATACAGTAGTTTATTAACAATGGAAATGTTTTTCATCTGAGCCTTGGTTTCCTAAAATAATGATGATGGTGATGATAATAAGGGCAATTGCCTCAAAGCTCTGTAATACATAAATGAACATGATATAGGAATTCAAATGTAGCTACTGTTATCAACTTTAGAATAATTTTTGGACTTCTGTAATAAAGGTCAGATGGTTACAACTATTTACCAGGCATATTGGATTCTGAGACCTAACCACCCTATTTTTCCTAAATCTCTGCTCCATGATATTGAGTGTGCCCATTTAGGGATTCTGATCCCCTGACATCAAAAGTATAAGCTTTAGACTAGGATTATGAATCAGTCTAGCTACTGAGCTAATCAAGTATCAAAAGACTATTTAGCAGGAAAGAATGTGTGTATACAGATAGAGGTAGATGATCAGAGAGATGCTAAAATAGAAAAGTAATGGGAAAGGAAAAGCTAAATGGGAGATTGAGACAAGAGGAAACAGTAGGAATATGGAAGGAAAACAAAGCAGCTCTTATCTCCAACTGTACTGGCAGTTCTGAGCTTGGTCTGCATTAGAGATATTTTTGTTTAAGTCCTTACTTTGCTTTGTCTGTAGAGGCCTCTTCTGGTAAATTCCTAAGGGAATTGTATAACTCACACTTCCATCCCTCTCTCACCTGTGGTTTTAACTGATATGGAGGAATGAAATTGTTCAGTAAAATTAGGTTCCTCCCACATACCTTAGCTACTTTTTTTATAGAGATATACTTTTGCAAGTAATTTATGTTGCTTTCAATTACTATGAGCTTTTATTTGGGAACCAAGAAGGAAAGAATTGGAGACAAGATTGCTTGGGAGTGTTCTAATGTAGTTTGTTGGAAAAGGTGGCCAGAAGAACTGCTGACTCTATAGCTGTGCCACAGCTGTGCTTAGCTGGCTTGATTAACAGAAACTTAACAGCCTGCACAAGTCATAACCCAGGTACACCAAGTAAACAGCTGTCTCTTTTACTTAGGGAAAGAGATGTACACATATTTGGAAAAAAAAGAAGAAGAAGAAAAGAAAAATTATAAGAGCCAGAATGCAAAGGGATAATTTACTTCCATTCCATTTTATTTGTTATAAGTGGTTTATTAAGACAAACTAAGTGAATTAATGATGTCTCTTTAGAAGGTATTCTGTCATGTTGCTGACCAGTATTCTCATACTTTAAAGTGCATACAGGTTATTGGGAGATGTGATTAAAGTGTACATTCTGTTGCAGTTGGTTTGAGTGAGCTTAAGATTCTGCATAACAAGCTCAGGCCAATTGTTCTGGGCCAGGAGAGAACTCTGAGTAGCAAGACTATCAATTACACAGCACTTTAGAATACAAGCATTGCAAAAACACTGTTAAGCTGTCAAATGCTAGAAATGGTCTATTAGTAGGAAACAAAAGTAAAGTACATATTGATGAGATTTAAAAGGAAATTGAATGACTATTAAGTCATTATATTAATGAATGAAAATCATTCTTGTCACCTCTTAGATTTCTGCTCATATACCATGGGTTTAAAAGTTACAATTATATCAGAAATAAGTGTTTGAATATTTCAATTTCTGAGAAATTTAACTACTTTTTATTAATTACTTTAACCAATAAGAAACCAGAAGATTCTTTAAATTATTGAATTCAGCAATTTATTTGCAAATATTAAGGAAGGCTTTTCCTCTACTTCTGCAAAGTATTTAATTCAAAGGCATAATAAGTCAGTAGAAATTAAGGCAAATAGTGGGAAGACATTGCACAGAGAAAATTAGGATGCTGAGGGAGAGTTCAAAGATGATTCTTTATGTGTGCCACAGCTAACAGAAAAGAAACACTTGGGAATATGAAGCTGATGTGTTTTCAGTTCTCCCAGCCAACCCCAACCCACTGCAGCAATTCCACCATTGTTGCTCTGGAAAAGAATGTGAAAAACACCATGAGGAAGGAAGAACATGAAAGCCTAAAACTTCAGGGAGTCTGTGAAAGGAAGAAAGGGGTAGAAGCAAACACTGTCCTGTTCTCCCTTCATCTAAGACAGGAGGCATGGTAAAGAGTTTAAGGGTCAAGCCAAAGTCAGCATGTTTTAGCCCCATTTCTGTATGGAGTGGTGAGATGATGATTTAAAAGCTATCCTCAGACCAGCATAGGAGTGGCCATTCTAGAATTGAAGTGGTGCACTGCTTTTAGTTAGAGATAGAAGGCCCAAGCATTTATGGACATCTCTTCCTAAGAAGCTTGGACAGTAAGTAGGTATTTCCATATTCACTAATACAGTGTCACAGAAGGTAGATGATAGTTCTGTCTGGCAAAAGAAGTGTCTGCTGTAGAGGTCAAATGGCCCAGAGACTAGAAGAAATAGGAAAGACCAGAGTTAGGAATCAAATCTTACAAGCTGATTTCAGGGAGGCCCATGGGGCTGTCAAAGGTAAGGTTATGTTTAGTCTTCAGGAAACTGCTCAGGGATAACTGAATATGAGCAAAGATATTTCCATTTGACCTGGGCAGACAGATGGGAAATTACTGCCTAGTGTAGAGGGGGCAGTATACAGACCTTCCCATGGCTCCTTGGGCTCCACCATCCTTCCCCAGCCAAACCACTTATACCTTCACAGCCTCCAATATTATATGGAAAATATGAGGAAGTAAAAATCTGAATGACCAGAACTTTGTCTAAAAGAACTGATTTACCTCTGGAGCACATATAAATTATCAGATTAAAATGACTAAATGCAGGTGCTTCCTCCCATGCACACTAATTAGAAATTAGACCTAAAAAAATCCTTTACAGAAAATAAAGGTGTATGTTTTACATTCATATTTTCTGGTCTGAAATACAAATCTTCAATCCATTTTGAGTTAATTTGTTTATATGGTAAGATATAAAGGTCCAATTTCACCCTTTTCTCTGTGAATATGCAGTTTTTCCTTGATCATTTATTGAAGAAATTATCCTTTCTCTGGTGTGTGCTTTTGGTACCTTTGTAGATCAGTTGGCTTTAAATGCAACAATTTATTTCTGTGCACTCTATACTATTGGTCCATGTCTTTTCACAAGTATCACATTGTCTTCATTACTATAGATTTGTAGTATATTTTGAAGTTGGGTAATAAAATACTTTCAGCTTTGTTCATTTTGCTCAAGATTGTTTTAATCAGTTTTTGCATTGTTGTGGCAAAAATAACAAGAAAAACAAATTAGAAGAGAAAATGTTTATTTTGGCTCAGGGTGTCAGAGGAACCCTCAAATGTCCATTCACTCCATAGCTCCAGGCCTGAGGGAGGTGGAATATCATGAGATACAAGGGTCTGGCACAGAATATCAGCTTGAGATATGGCAACCAAGAAGCAGAGAGCTTTACTCTCTAGGGACAAAATATAAAGCCCAAAGGTACACTCACAATGACCTATCTCCTGTAGACACACCCTATCTGCATAAGTCACCACTAATGAATCCTTCAGTGAATTAATTAACTGAGTAGATAAAGGCATTTTACCCCTGAAAACTCTTGAATTGTCTCACACATGAACTTTTGCAGGACACCTTATATCTAAATAATGACAGGTCTTTGTGGTTTCATATGAATATTAGAATTTTGTTTTCTATTTCTTTGAAGAATATCAGTGGTATTTTGACTGGGATTGCTTTGAATCCATACATCTTTGTGGGATAGAAAACATAGTAGGAAATCTTCATGACACAGGTTTAGGCAAGAATTTCTTAGATAAAATGTCAAAAGCACAAACAACCATAGCAAAAATAGACAAATAAGGTTTGGATAGGCTTGGTTTAGTTTGGTAAGGTGTGGTGAGATTTGCTACTGGGGACTGAACCTAGGGGTGCTTTACCACTGAGCTACATCACCAGATTTTAATTCTTTTTTTTTTTAATTTTTTTTAAGAGAGAGAGAGAGAGAGAGAGAGAGAGAGAGAGAGAGAGAGAGAATTTTTTTAATATTTAGTTTTTAGTTTTCGGCGGACACAACATCTTTGTTTGTATGTGGTGCTGAGGATCCAACCCGGGCCCGCTCGCCTGGCATGTGTGCGGAGTGCACTACCGCTTGAGCCACATCCCCAGCCCCAGATTTTAATTCTTGAGACAAGTCCTTCCTAATTTGGCCAGACTGTCCTCAAGTTTGTGATCCTCCTTTCTCAGCCTCTGAATAGTTGGGATTATAGGTAAGTGCTACCATGCACAGCTTAACAAATTGAAGTGTATCAAATATAAAAGATTTTGCACAGTAAAGGAAACAATAGAGTGAAGTGACAAGCTTCAGAAAAGGAGAAAATATTTGCAGATCATGCATTGGATAAAAGGCTAGTATCTGCAATGCACACACACACACACACACAACAACAACAACAACAACAAAAACCCTCAAACAACTCAATACAAAAGAAAAATCCCTAATAAGAAATGGACAAACAACTTATAAACACTCTCCAAAAACACACACACAAATGGCCAACAGATACTTGAAAACAAAAATGTCCAATTCCAATCATGAAAGAAATGCAAACTAAAAACATAATGAGATATCACCTCATTCAAGTTAGATTAGCTATTGTCAAAAAGATGAAAGATAACATGTATTTGGTGAGAATGTGAGATATCACTATTAGTGCCTACAGCCATACTGAAAACAGTAAAGAGGTTACTGAAAAATCTAAAACTAGAATTCCCATATGATCCACCAATCCCACTACAGTACATAAATGATTGAATGTGATGATGATTATTATCCAATTACATGAGGATTGGTGAGTAGACTATGTATACAACCAGAGAAATGAAAAATTGAGCTCTCTATATATGTAATAAGAGTTGTAATGCATTCTGTTGTTATATATATAAATTAAAAAAAAAAAAAACAGTAAGCTGAAGAAATGTCTGCCCTCCCATGCTTAGTGCAGCTTTAGCCACAGTATCCAAGACAAGAAGTAGACTTCATTTTCCATTAGCAGATGAGTGTATTTTAAAATGTGGTCT
Organism: Marmota flaviventris; assembly: GCF_047511675.1. Classification (NCBI taxonomy): domain Eukaryota; kingdom Metazoa; phylum Chordata; class Mammalia; order Rodentia; family Sciuridae; genus Marmota; species Marmota flaviventris. The sequence goes on along the minus strand of NC_092505.1, from coordinate 71,740,403 downwards.
ATATACACAATGAAAATATTATTCAGTCATTTTAAAAGATACAAATCTTGTTATTTGTGACAACAGAGATGAATTTTGAAGACATGGGGTTAAGTGAAATCAGCCAGACATAGAAAGAAACTATATAATCTTGCTCATATGTGGAATCTAAAAAAGGTGAACTCACAGATGTAGAGAGTAAAATAGTGTTTATCAGAGGCTGTGAGAAAGGAGGTGAAAGGGAAAAGAAAAGACACTGGGCAATGAGTACAAAGCTATAATTAGATAATAATAATAAGTTTTGGTGTTACATTCCACAGTAGAGTGACTATAGGTGATAGTAATGTGTTATGTATTTCAAAATAATTAGAAGTATGGACTTTTAGTGTTCTCACCACAAAGAGTTATGTGATGGGGAGCTAATGGAGATACTAATTACTAAGATTTGATCATCATACAACATATACGTGCATTGAAATGTTACACTCTATGCCCAAAACACCTATAATTGTTTTCATCAATGAAAAAGATAACTTAATAAAGCTGTAAGTCCTTTGTACAATTCATTGTAGTGTGAGTTTTATTTGCAACTCTGATTCACCAGTAGCAAACCTTCATGGTTCAGTCAGTAAGCAATCTCATTATGACCAGAAACACCAAATTTAGCTTCTTCTTTCTGTCTTGGTTTCTCACCCAGCTCTGCCCAACTATGAGCCAAGCTCCAGTTGGCTTCTGCTACTAATTGTTAGAGCTCTAATCACCTAAAGCTTCACACCTGGAGTGGCTTCCAGAAGCCTGTGGTCATGCAGTCTGAGGCCACTATGGAGGGATTTTTCCTGGTTGTGAAAATCTCTGTAACTAAATTTCCTGAGTGTCATGTCACATGACTAATCCAGGGTCACTCCACGTGAATCTGGACATTAAATAAAGACACAGAAAAAGAAAGTACCTTGTCTTTGGGTTCAGTGACCACTCCTCAGTCACAGCTCCCACAAGGGGAGAAAGGCAACCAAGAAAGAGAGCTAGGAGCATATGCTGAACCCTTTTATTGGGGAGAAGCCATTCAAATGAGGCAAGGGGTCAGGTTTCAGGGGATTGAGTCTAGCTGTGATGTTTTGCTGTCAGCAGGTTGACTCACATCTAGGAAGGCCACACCCATCTCATGTGTGTGTGGGAATCATAGGCAGAGCTAGGGAAAAGACACTTACATTGCCAGCCGAAACAGAGGGGCAACTGGATCAGTACACTGAATAAAAATGGTCACCCTCATGTATTTGTGTGGGCATCATTCAATCCACTGAGGGCCACAATAGAACAAAGAAGCAGAGGAAGAATATTTCTCCTTTAGCTTGTTTTTGAGCTGAGACATCAATCTTCTGCGCTAAAATATCAATGCTCCTGGTTCTTGCTCCTTCAGAGTCAGACCAAAATTACTCCCCCAGCTCTTCCAGGTCTCCAAATTGAATATGATAGATTATAGGACTTATTGGCTTCCATAATTGTATGAGTCAGTTCCTATAAATCATCACTTCTTATAAATATCTACCAATATATCCATTTGGTAAAATTCGGCCACCACATCCCCTACACAAAATCACTCACCTAGCTATTATTGTTGACACTGTATAGTTAACATAAAATTTGGTAAAATGAATATTTAGAGCTTCTTAACCACTGTTTCCCCCACACACACTGTCACTGCACATCCTGACCAGTCTAATCACCTTACTCTGGTCCTTCCTTCATAATGTCCTTCTCATTCTGCCTACCAACCAAACATATCCAGTAGAAGTGAAACTTACAAAATAGCTCTAGGATGCTCATCACATTGACTAATGTAGATAGCCTTTAGCCTTTACTTCATCCAAAACAAGAATTTGCAAATTCAAAAAAAAAAAAAAAAAAGGTTTTTACATCATTGTCACCACCCCATGTAAATAAAAGATGTTTGTAGGAAATTGTCAGAACAGGCATCCCAAAGGGAGTGTGAGGTCCACTCTTGAAGCCCTTCTCTGTAAAGCCCTGCTCTGCTCCTATTATTGCCCTACTGTATACAAATGGGCCATTTTAGAAAATGAGCAGAATAAATATGCTCTAGAAACTGCAGTACAAGCTGTACCCAATTTGTAGGCGGCTTGCGCTCCCTGAGTTGATTTGCAAATTAGCTATTTTGAAACTGTGAATGCATTATCCAAAGAAGCAGTGTTATAAATGATGACCAGCTTCACAAGTGTCATCCATAAAGCTGTGGTGAAATCACAACATAATTAAAATGACACTGCCTTTAATAATGGACTGTTATTTGTGTGGGAAATGCCCTTCACAGGATATAAGAAAAAAATTATGTGGCACAAGGTTTATGTGTCTATCTCACTTTTAGTTGTTTTCATCTCTCTTTCACACATTTGCTGTCATCACTCATTTTCAATATGGAATCAGAGTCTGCACCTGGCTCTTCTTCCCTCTTTTCTTCAGAACTAGGACACAACCTCAATGTAGACGTGCTGACCTCTGACATCTAGTGGATAGTAAATAAAAAACAGAGGATCTAAGAATTTTTCTTCATTCCTGAGCCACAGGGAGAAACTCCTCTGGCACAGCATTGTATGTTTGCAAATTGAGAATACCATTATATACAAAAAAGTAAATGCCAAAGGAAAGTCATTATTACCTATGTATAAGCCTAATGAAGAATGGTGGAGTTCAAAACACTAACCTCCACTTTGGTGTATTGCCCAACAATTCTATCTTTTATACATATGCAAAAATATCCTCCTAAAATTGTATTTTTACAAGACCTCATAAAGCAAAATAACCATATTTGTAACCTACTGCAGCATTTTTCAAGACATAATTCCTTGACCAGGACAAAGGAATAAAACCAGAGACCTTAGTCTAATAGAAGAAAAAATAAACCCTAATCTCCCTCATGTGGGATTAGGCCCCGACTTCCTTAATAAGACCCCTTTAGCGTAAGAATTAAAATCAATTCAACAAATGGGATGGATTCAAACTAAAAAGTTTCTTCTCAGCAAAAGAAACAATCTGTGAGGCGAATAGAGAGCGTACATCTTGGGAGCAAATTTTTATCCCTCACACATCATATACAGCACTAATCTCTAGGGTATATAAAGAACACCAAAAATAAATAAATAAATAACCCAATCAATAAATGGGCCAGAGACCTGAACAGACACTTCTCAGATGATGATATACAATCAATCAACAAATATATAAAACAATTTTCATCATTGCTAGCAATTAGAGAAATGCAAATCAAACCACTCTCACTCCAGTCAGAATGGCAGCTATTATTAAGACAAACAACAATAAGTGTTCGCAAGGATGTAGGAAAAGAGGTACATTCATACACTTCTGGTGGGACTGCAAATTGGTGTAGCCAATATGGAAAGCAGTATGGAGATTTCTTTAAAAATTGGGAATGAACCCACTATTTGACCCAGATATCCCTCTCCTCAGTCTGTGCCCTAAGGACTTAAAAATAGCATACTACAGGGACACAGCCACATCAATGTTTATGGCAGCACAATTCACATAGCTAAACTCTGGAATCAACCTAGATGCTCTTCAATAGATGAATGGATAAAAAATGTGGCATATATACATAATAGAATATTACTCAGCAATAAAACAGAATAAAATCATGGCATTTGCAGGTAAATGGATGGAGTTTAGATAATATAATGCTAAGTGAAGTTAGCCAATCCCAAATAACCAAATACAAAATGTTTTCTTTGATATAAGGAGGCTGATTTATAGTGGAATAGGGAGAGAGAGCATGGGAGTAATAGATGAACTCTAGATAGGGCAGAAAGGTTGGAGGGGAAGGGAGAAGGCATGGGGTTAGAAAATGATGTTGGAACATGATGATCATTATTATCCCAAGTACATGTATGAAGACACAAATTGGTGTGAATGTACTTTGTATACAACCAGAGATATAAAAAATTGTGCTCTATATGTTTAATAAGAATTGTAAATGCATTCTGCTGTCATATATAAATAAAAATAATTTAAAAAAATAAAGAATGAAACAGCCAGAAACTGTTGGGAGCCACTCTGAAAATGCATGCCCTTTAGTCCTGAGCAAGAGATATTGAACAATTACTGTGTCCAGCAATAATGGGGGCTTTACCTCTGCTTGGATAATGAGGTATGGCTCCAGGAGTGGTGTCACCTGGTGGGTTTGAGTTAGACTCACCTTTTCCTTTGTAATCCTACCCCTTTGACCTTTTGGGGATAGAATGTTCCACAGGACCTCCCCTCATGTGTCCCCTATATAAGAATAAAGAATTCCAGTGGCTCCCTCTCTTTCCACAAACCCCTAAGGTCAGAGAGCCCGAATTTTGAAAAGGTACTTCTGTGTGTTTGGGTGCTTTCTTCACCATTTGCTTAAGTTATTGGAATAGTCAGATTTTGTGAACCCAGAATTAGTTTGCCAGCTAGGATAGATTGTGATAAATGGAGGCCCTATGGGATGTTTTAAGGTAGTTGATAAAATGTATATGGTTAATGTGTAGCCCTCTGTCATGAGTACAATTTTTATGACATATTGTAAAACTAATATGGAGGTTTTTGTGTTTTGAAATGTTTTAGATAAAAATTTTTGTGCTGGAAATTAATTTGTAGAAAATGAAGGGAGAGAGGAGAGATTGTTTTATTTGTGAGACATTAAAATTCCAGATGTTATCTGCTTCTAAAAAAGTAAAGTATTTTTAAATTTTTTATTTGATTCTTACTTTCTAGAATTATTTAGACAATTTGAATTAGGCAAATAAATTTGCTGAACCTCTCACTGCATCATTACCAAAAAGTAAAATGAGTGAGCTATAACTCAGCTGCTCTCACACAGATACAAGGCTCTAACTTGCCACTGGCAATACTTTTAACCTTTAGGTAACCTGGCCTGAGTGCCAAAAGCATGCCCGCCAGCATCTTCCACTGGAACCCGCTTTTGAGTTGGGAGACTTTTGGGGCACGTACGTGCTGCAAAGGGAGAGTGCATGGATGGAGGAACATCTTCAGCACTGCAAGTGGGACCACCGGCACACTTAAGGATGTGGGGTTCTAGTGGGAAATCCCCCAGAGCACCCACATGGTGTTGCCCCAGAAAGATTCCAAGCCAGAACAGATAAGGCAAGATCCTGACATCTGGGGAAGTTTGGGGAGCAACACACAATGGCAGCACTGCTGAAAAGACCCCAGCATGGCCCCAGGATAACAGGCAAAATGCTTACATGCAATATGGTTGCAGAGGGACCCTGAGTGGGGAAAAGCAGATAAATCAGATGGAATGTGACCAATTGGAAAGCTTTGGGAACAACTGACTTCCCAGGGTTCAGCCATATGTGTGCTTTCTCCCAGGGTGCAGGACACAGATGCAGGGCGAGCCCAAGTGGCAACAGAGGCATCAGCCATGCACACCAGCTCCTCTGCTCCCACCTTATGCCAACTGGCCCATAAGCCTGGGAAACACAGGGCCCATGACCCCAGGGGACATGGACACAAGTAGCTATGCACAAGTCCCACTCCAGTGGGACACAGGTACAGACATAGCCAAATGCCAAGCTGGGCCAGGCTGCGTGTGGGTGGTAGTGGTGGTGGCAGTGACAGGGGATGGCACCACATCTCGCTAAGAGCCACATGTCCCCTGGGCAAAGGTCCTAGCCCAGTGGGATGGGCAAGTGACACAGGTACAGGTGGCAAACAAAAGCAGGGGACTATCACCGCAGGAACCAGGTGCAGCTGAGGGATAGCCAAAGAAGCAGACAGCAAAATGTGGCCTTGGTTACATTCAGTGCAAATGAGACACCCTAGTTTTATCATGACAACCATATGCTTTCCCTGCCCCCTCCTACAAGTGCATCATGGGATGGCAACAGCAGCAGTGACCACAGACACACTGCTGCTGGGCACATCGGGGTTTCAGTCAGAACTACTGGTAATAGAATGCAAAACACACAGGACCTCGGGCAAAACTTTGGACAATGGAGAACCCAGAAGAGCTCTCTAGCCCCATGTCCAGAACAAAATGGCACATTAGTTCCACTTCCCACATTTTTCTGAACTTCCCATTGGTCCTTTCATTGTCACTCAAACAGGGCTTTTGGTCCCACCTCTAAGCCACTAACCTATACTTACTGCTTCACACAGGTCTAGTACCAAAGCTCTCTGTGTACAGAGCCTACATTTTACTTAAGAATGCCCGTCTGTAAATACTAACAAAAGATATCTTTTACAGGCAAAATCTAATTTCACAGGCTTCTATGTTGCTAACCTAATCCAAATGTGTTCTCAAAGCTAAATAATCTGATTTTTATCCCTCCATAGGTTCACTTAGAAATTCCGTAGGGCTGTATTATTAAGAAAAATTGCAGAGATAATGTTCATTTATGAGTGATGCATATGCTTGCTTGCTTTTATTTTTGAAGATTATAAGAGTACATTTTGATCATCGCGAGATTAAAAGAAGGCCAGTAATCTGAGAATTTTCTCACAACCTCTCATGAAAATCAGATATCCTTATGTAAATCCAGATTATAGACAGATATGCACACAGAAATTTTGTGATGTTACATGGAGATAAGAATGCAACCCTAGTTAAAAGTAAGTTAAAATGGATCCAGATATTTTAAGAAGCATATGGTTTTATATAATTGCAAGCTATGATTTTATTCTTAATGCATATTTTTCCAAGTATTTAACTAACCTATACTCTTTTCATAAGATAATTAAAATGTGTCTATCTATTTAATTAATATGTATCTAGTTACTTCCAATCCTTTTCCTTCAACAGAAAACATGTAATTTGTATTTCTTATACATGCATTTATCTGATGCTCTGCCTTATATAGTTACAGATATTTAAGAGAAATACATTTTACTATAAAAATTTTTTTCAAGAGATATTACAACTGTTGGGGAAAGTATAACGGCAGCCGCACCCAAGAAAAAAAACCCCAACATGGCACCTAAGGACCTTCTCTTCCTACTTTCCCCTTTTTTTCCACTGGCGCGGAAAAGTTCCCGCAGGTGTGAACTCTCCCGTGGGCGCCAATTTCAAATGTCGCTGGTGGGGAACCTTAGCCCCAATAAGAACTAATTCCTGGGCTCCGGAACTGATATCTGGAAGAACTTGCCAATAAACGGGTGGCCCACCATTTATCTAAGCCCTGCCATCTCTCCTTAGATCTATATAAGCACACAGCCTTTTGCAATAAAATTGGAATTTTCCCCGGCGAATTGTCTTGCGTGGAGGATTCTTTCAACAACCATCAAGAAATCTCTACTTCTCAAATTATTGTACAAACATTTATAAGATGATAAACAAATATGATTCTGTCAATGCAAATGTCAAGGGCTTTAACTATATTTTCAATGAGATATTTCTTCTTATCAAGGTACAATAATTTGTTTAGATTCTAAGATTTATAGAAATTGTTCCAAAGTATAATCAAGAAAAAAAAAAAAAAAGGAGAAGATGCTTCTAGAGAAAGAAAACACACATTGGAGGTCCCAAGAAGAAGAAAGAAATCATCTTTGAGTAAAATAAAAGGTACTTATATTTGACATTTTAATGATACAGGGGTTTTCATAAATAGGAAATCATTACCATTATCTAGACAGAAGACAGAGAAAGTTAAAACAATTGAAAAACAGATTTTTGTATAATTGTACTGACTGTAAAAATTTGAACTGATTAATTCTAGTATATTTCAGGCTTTTTCCCCTGATTTTATTATGCTGATGTAAGCTAAGATTTTTGTCCACATTCTGACATGACATAGCTGATTAAAATGTTAAACGTATACCTAATAATTCTTGCTATTTGAACAAGGACCAATTTTTAGTGAATCCAATTCATACATCCCTAATCAAACAATAAATGTTTTAAAATGCTGACTTAAATTCCAATTTTGACAGTTCTCCTTGGAGGCTAAAATTGATTGATTCAAAGACATCAGTAATTATAATGATTGCATATTATAATAAATATAATGATTCTTGCATACTACTTTTTTTTAAAGAGAGAGTGGGGGGGGGGAGATAGAGAGAGAGAGAATTTTTTTAATATTTATTTTTTAGTTATCGGCGGACACAACATCTTTGTTGGTATGTGGTGCTGAGGATCGAACCCGGCCGCACGCATGCCAGGTGAGCGCGCTACTGCTTGAGCCACATCCCCAGCCCTTGCATACTACTTCTGATTGTTGGATGATTGAGGGATTTGGGAGAACATTTTATTAGAACTGGTGTTCTCTATATTAAAATCATATGTTAGTTTTGAGCAATAAAGTTTACAAACTTTGTTGAAAATTCATTTGTATTATATAAATTCTCTAACTAGACCTATAATCTATGAAACATAGTAAGACTTGTACACTATTCCCTATACTGGGAAGTAACTGTAATCATATTTAAAAAAAAAAAAAAACAATTAAGAGACACGTATTTAAAGGATAATATTCTGAGACACAGAAATATTTTAAGAACTTTTCTCAGGAAGAGATTGATGATTCTTTTTAAATTGTTCATTTACATGTAACATCAAAATGGATCAGCTAGTTTACATATTGGAAAATTACAATTATTTTAATAAAAAATGTCTCAATTTTATATCTAGTCTCATTTACTATTAACAGAGAAGGCTATAAAAAATTGTGGAAATAAAGATCATAGGGACCTCTCAAACATAATTTAGACCAAAACAAATTCAGAGAGATTTTTTTAAATGTCCAAATAAATGCATTGTTGTGTTTCAAAATTTATGCCAGATGTCTAACCTTATCTATAGAGATATTACTATTACTATTGCTATTACTTAGCTAAACTTTAAAATAGAGGACCATCTTAAAAAGAGTTTTAAAGGAGATTTATCTTAACTATGTCCAAATAACACAGAATAGGAACAAACCTAATATTCTGTCTGGAACACAAATCCCCAAAACAGATATCCAACAAGTTAACAAAATGCCTAAAAAATAATTTTAGTAAGCCTTTTCAAAAATCCTACTGTTTTCATACAGAGACTCATAAAGATAGTATAGCATCCTGGATTTATAGGGGGCCACATTTTTTAAAAATGAGTTTATCATCAAGTTAGCCCTAGACATTCCAAGGGATTTACAAAGGTTAACATAGTCCTAACCAAGTTTGGACATTACACCATAGTTAAATGGAGACCAAACAAAGAAAAAGGAAAGGCAAACATACAGACAGAAAGAGATTCAAATGCTAATTTTACACCAAGATAAAACAGGCTTCCTGGTTAAAAATTTTACTCCTCTTCTAAGTTTTAAATAAATTTTGAAAGCTAAACATTTTTAAACATTAAAACAGGGTCTTACTTTGAGCACCTGTCAACAGTTTGGCACTGAGGAAAGTAACCTTAAAAATAATTGCCCCTAAAATATTAGAGAGACAGCCATAAAAATAATCATCTCAACAGCTGATAAATTATTTTAATAAAAAATTTAACATGATAGACCTTTTCTCAACTTTAATAATATGAGATGATGCCCTCCATACAATGATATTTTTAAAATTGGTAAAGCCATTATTTATACATAATTATTAGAGCTAATTTTACCACATTAAATAAAGTTATTAAGGATGCTCATACAACTGTTTCTTTATACACAAAGATTGTTTTGACATAAATTCCCTAAAAATGTATTGCTACCTCAATGTCATATAAAATTCTAAATTAGATCACTGTCTTAAACAATACTGGTGACTTGTTTCTCCCCATTAATATTTGAGATACTAACTCCTCATTCTTAGGTCAAAATTTGGTTTTATTACAATAATGTTAGATTTCCATAGATTGATAAATAAAATACTATTCATTTTTTTATTGGTAAAATACAAAATGTCTTCCCTAGGCTTAATTAACATGTATACTTCCTATTTTGGATAGATATTTATATAATTCTCAATCCTCTAAGAAAGATCATAGCTCCTAAGTTAAAAACTCTGTCACTAGCCTCATCCCAAATTAAGATAATTAAGTGAATCTAGAGCTAATTTCAAAGTACAAAATTTTCACATACAACTTATCATAGTTTTCATTTTTAATAATTATATTTATGTCAAAATCAAGTTATACTATTAATAAAGACTAAGTTTATATTTACCATAGTCCCTTTAAATGACCTTCACCAAATTTCATGATCAACAAAAGATGGTAAATCTTTTCTTATTATTTAAATACTTGTACTACTGTCTATAACTTAAACTAATGATATTATGACTCATGCCAGCTTTTCATTCAGTGTAATAAATTAAAAAGGAAAAAAAAGAATCTCATAATGCACACACTAGATCTTACAAAATAATTTTAAAATTTTTTCCTAAATTATAATATTGAGAATCTTACTGTTACTGAACATGATTCAGTAAATTAAGTAGATTTCAAAGGAGTTTAAACCAGTCATTGTAAAAATGACTGAAAAACCTGGCACAGGAAGGTAAATTCCAGCTGCAGAGTTTACAGCCATGCAGTTTCACAATCTTATCAGGTAAGTAAAAATTATGAAGAGACTCCTGTGGACCTACCTCTCAGGTCCACTCTTTATGTGCTTTGTAGTGTGGACTGAAAAGTCCACCCATGCAATTAGATTAATTGTACTGACTGTAAGGGTAAGTTATACTTATATGTTGATCCTATGGTAAACAGACTGTCTGGGAGTATCTTTTGGGAAAAAGACAGCATATGAGAAATCTAAAACAGCCAATTATTCTAGTCTTTAGAAATTAAGATTTATCTGGGCAATTGTCAAAATAGAAAGATTGTTGAAATAGAACTTTCCTATACAGGCCATATATTTACATGAAATATCCACCAATGCATTACTGCCCTAATCATTCTACAATAGAAATTGGCATGTTTCCTAAGTGGATGGATTGTGCAAATGTCTTGCCAGTATGACACAAGGTGTCTAGAAATGGTGGATATATTTTAGGCTGATCCCTTAGAATTACATGAGGATGCCACAGCTCCTAGAAACTTTAACCCTCGTGGCATCCAAGATGATATTTGATGCTTGACTTGAATTTTTACATTATTGACAGACCTAAAAGATTCCTTAAATGTGAGAATTCAGAGAAAGTATGATTAAATATCCTGTAACCTATAAAAGATACAACTTGCTTAATTTTATCACTAGTTAATTTTATCACTAGTTATAGTGAAAAGGACATTGATCCTTCATCAATGTTCCATTGTTCCATTGCAAGCTAGCATGCTAAAATTAAGGTTCAGGCTTTGAAACAGGTGCATGCCATTAACCAGACATAGGCAAGCTCTTGATCCCATGATCCTTGAAATGACTACTTTAAATATTTTTCACTGTTTCTACAATTACAGCCTTTATGGCTATGTTTTCAAACTTACAACATATGAATTTTCTAATAATTTGACTTAAATTACCTCCAAGATCCTTCACAGTCACATAAGTGCTGATGGAAGGATCAGAACTAAAATGCTCTAGAAGCCACTATAATGAATAATGCAAATGAGCCCTCTGGTCTATGGTTTGAGGAAAGGCTTAAATGCCATGCCAATTAAATGTCTGTGTTACTATGGCCAAACATAATGCTTCCCAGTAAAATTGAGAAAAGATTAAGAATTGTCTGATGAGTGTTTGACAGTAATAATAATAACCTGGAGGTTTCAAAGTTAATTAAATGACTTTAATCCTAGAAGATATGTTAAAAAAAAAACATTCTATATTATATATTATTGGAATAATATGTTTTCTTCTAATTTTTTTTTGTGTCTCAATAGTAGGTCATGATGAGCTCAGACCAAGAATCTGTTGACTAAAAGATATAATTCACCAATTGCTTTTTTATATTAAGAAAGGGGAAGGGAAAAGAAACCAAAAAACAATCACCCATGTCATGAATAGTTGTGCATAGTCAATTTATTAATGTTATTCTTATATGTACCATAACACCACAGAGCTTGTCCAAGGGGCCAAGAAATAGATATAGTTGATAGTTAGACAGCGTGTACATAAATTTAAGAGATGAGAGAATTTTAGATGCCATATTCACTAGACTAGATTTTATTTTGAAAGCAATATGGTATTTGAGAAAGAAAAACAGGTATAATTTGCCTCAGGTTATAAAATTATGAACATACAATATATACATTGGTTTAAAATGAAAACAGATGGAGTCAAACAAATAAGTTAGGATGTTATGAAATTAGGACAGACAAAAACTATTAAGAACTCAAACCACTGTGAAACAGAAGAGAGTTGCATGAAAATCAGTTCAATTCACTAATATCTGATTGCCTGCAATATACAAGGATATATGGTCACTTTGTAGAAAACAAAAATTGTAGACTATCTTTAATTAAAATCTGTTTTGCAGAGATAAAACACTGTTATAAAATTATAATAAGTGGTAAAGTAATTATAATAAAAGAAGTATGAAATGTTATAGAAGTTTAAATGATTGCAAATTCACATTTACATGGAAGAATCAGAATTCTTTTATGAATTATTAGTTTATCCATGAGCCTCCAAGGAGGAAAAAATATTAGCAAAAGTGATGTAGTAAGAGTAGTCTAAGAATAGGAAACAAAATAGACTTGTAAGAAAAAGGTAGTGAGTTTATTCTGAGTTAATAGTTTGATGTAGTTGGAAAGAGTGGGAGATCAACTTGAAGATATAAATATTGATAAATGCTTAAATGTTAGAGGAATAAAGGTTGATAATTAAGGAAATGAATTAGTAAATTCACTACTCAAATTTGAATATGAAAAAATGAAGTAGGAACACTGAAGAAATTTGGGCTTGCCAGATACCCAAGAAAGCTGATATATACTTACCTCTAATACTTTAAGATCCCCAGCTTCACATGTTCTTTAGATGGGGCAAGAAATTGTACAAACTTTCTGGGAAGAAATATAAATTTAATTTAATCTATTAATTAGACTTGGAAAAATTTATGCTAAAGAAATAAATGTACAAGGATCTGTGCATAAAAATGAAGATTATGCAAATCATTAAACACTCCCATTAAAAGGCAGAGTTTGGAAAAGTGGAACAAAAACATGATCTAACTATATGCTGCCTTGAAAATAAAAAATAGGTTGAAAATGAAAAGTACAGAAAAATATATACCATGAAAATAGTAATCAAAATGGACCTGATATGCCTGTGTTAATATCAGATAAAATTGACTTTAAGGCAAAATAAGTTACCGGGATAGGGAAGGAAATTTACAATGATAAAATCAAGAAAACATAACATTTATAAATATATACTTACCTAATAACTGAGCCAAAGAATTAGTTTAATGATAGTAGTTAGAGATTTTAAGACCCCATTTTCAGTAGTAGATATGACAAATTGGAAGAAGATCAACATAAAAATATATTTGATTAACACTATAAACCAACTTCACCTAAGAGGTAGCTACCAAAACTTCCATACAGCAACAGTAGAATACACATTCTTCTCAAATGTAAATGAAATATTCTCCAGGACACATCACAAAACAAGTCTCAACACTTAAAGATTTGGTAAGCTGGGCTGTGGTTGTGGCTCAGTAGTACTTGTTTGCTCACACATGTGAGCTACAGGGTTTGCTCCTCAGCATCACATAAAATAAATAAATGAATGAATAAAGTTTAAAAAAGATTTGGTTAAGTCATAAAATAAGTATCAATACACTTGAAATGACTGAAATTGTAAAATTATATTCTTCAATAACAATGAAGTAAAATTTAAAACCAATCAGAAGGAGGAAAATAAGGAATCAAAAATATGCAAAAACGAACAAACACTCTTAAATAACAAACAGATGAAAATTGAAACCTCAAGGGAAATGAGAAAATACTTTGAGATAAATGAAGATATAACAAACCAAAATGTACAGGACATAACAAAAACAAGGCTTAGAAGAAAATTTATAGCTATAAACATCTACTTTTTCTAAAAGAGAAATCAGTAATCTAATTCTCAGCCTTAACAAACTACAAAAAGTGAACAAACCAACCCAAGAAGTCATAAATAAATAAATAATAAAATTTAGAGCATAAATTAATAATGTAGAGAACAAGAAATATATAAAAAATTAATTGCATTAATTTTTGTGCATTAAAGGATGCTATAAAGTTAGTGAAAGAACAGCCCACAGAATGCAAGATAATATCTGCAAATGAAATATTTGATCACAATTGAGTATCAAAAATAAAAATTTTAAAGCTCAATAATAAAAAGATAAATAACCCAATCTAAAAATGTACAAATGAGCTGGGAGCAGTTGCTCATGCCTATAAACCCAGCAACTCAGGAGGCTGAGGCAGGAAGATTGCAAGTTCAAAGCCAGCTTCAGCAATTTAGCAAGGACCTAAGCAACTCAAAGAGACCATGTCTCAAAATTAAAAAAAAGTAAAAAGGGCTCATATGAGGATGTAGCTCGGTGGTTAAGCACCCATGGGTTCAATCTCCATTATTAGAAAACAGGAAAAAAATGTACAAATGGCTTGGGAAAAAAAAACTTTTCTTGAAAGATACTCATATGGCCAATAAGTCTATAAGAAGATTCTCAACATCTTTAGTCATTAGCTGAATGTAAAACAATACTTCTATGAAGTAGATACCACTTCACATTCATAAAGATGACTGTGATAACATTAACAATAATGTTATGTAGCAAGGTGTAGAGAGAAATCAGAACTCTCATACACCGCTGATGGGAGTGTAAAATAAATAATGTAGTAATTTTGTAAAACTACTTGACAGTTCCTCAAACAGTTAAACATAGAAACAGAGCTACCATATGACTAGTAATTTTCCTCTCAGGTACATGAGCAACAGAATTGAAGTGGCTCATGCAAAAACTTGCAGCAAGATAAAGCGGAAACCATTCAAATACCCATGAACTGATGAACAGATAATCAAAAGATGATATATCCATGCAACAGAATATTATTCCACTTCAATAAAGAATGAAATACTGCCACAACATGGGTGAGTCTTGAAACATCCTGCTAAGTGAGAGAAGTCAAACATGAAACACCATATTTTTTATGATTCTTTTGAATTATATATCCAGAAAACAATTCATAGAAAGTAAACAGTGGTTTCTAGGGGCTCTAGGGGAATGATTCACTTTTCTTTTGGTGTTGATAAAAATTTTCTGGAATCTGATAATGGTAATGGTTGCACAACCTTATGGATATGCATAAAAATAGTAAACTGTACACTTAAAAGGGTGAATTTCATGGCATATGAATTACATCGGGAAGAAAGGAAATAAATCAATGATGGTGAGACCCAAAATGGCCAGGCCAAATAAAGTCCAATTGTAATTATATCAATCTTAAATTCTGACACCCCAATATATAAACCATCATCTTTTCAATTTGTTTTGAGGTACAAGGACTTCAATTAACTTACTCAAGTTTACATAGTTAAACTATTTGGTTGTGGAGCTTGGATGCATTCAGATTACAAAGCCATGGACTTAACTGTGGCATCTCCTGTTCCTCTGGTTTGAGTGTTAAAATAGTTCCTCATGTCACACAACTTCATTGTAGTCCAGAGAAATGGAAGGAGATAGAAAAAAATATTAAAAACAGTGAATGTATGTTTGTTTATAAGAAAAGTAAGTGTGAGAACTACCTTGGGACATAAGAATTATCTAAAAATAAGTGTGATCAACAAAGTAAGTTTCATCTGAGTAAGTCAGTGTTTTAGTCAGCTTTTTCACCACCGTGACTAAAGGATCTGAACAGAACAATTACAGAGGAGGAAAAGTTTTTTTGAGGACTCACAGTTTCAGAGGTCTTAGTCCATAGAAGGCCAGCTCCATTGCTCGAGGTTTAGGTGAGGCTCAACATCATAGGAAAAGAGGGTGGCAGAGGGATGTAGCTCACATCATGGTGATCAGGAAGCAGGGAGCAACACTCCTCTCGCCAGATACAAATATATACCCCAAATCATGACCCAATTCCCATTTCCTCCACTCACACCCTACCACTTCAGTTACCCCTCAGTTACATCTCTTTCAGGGGATTAAATCACTGATTGGGTTAAGACTCTTACAACCCAATAATTTATCCTCTGAACCTTCTTACATTGTCTCACATGTTAACTTTTGGGGGATACATCACATCCAAACCATAATAGTCAGTCATTTTTAGGTAATACTTCTATCTTACATGACCATGCATTCCTAGGAGTGAATAGTTAGAACAAAACACTGAGTATAGTACTCAGAAATTAAAATGTTCACCTTTTATATGTGCCAAAAGTAACTTCATAATTCTACTAAAAACTTCATTCTATTCACAAAAATTCTGAAAATTCTGATTTATGATAGTGTCATACAGCTAGCCAGATCAGCCCAAAGGCTAATTTCTGGGTTCAAATTTCATATGACTAGTTGGCATACCTTAATTGTACTCATCTATCCCTGACAGCTATTTCAAAATTATGTCCTTGATTACAAAGGATAAAAAGATAAAACCTACATATGGATAAAAACCACTGACACACACACAAAAAGCAATTCAAAGGGATCTCAGACTGATAGCATAACAGATCATTTTTATCATTATATATGATAGATAGTAAATAATACAATGAATTATGTACATGCACTAGTATTTCTTTCATATTTCAGGAAAAAATTAACCATTTTTCTTATGACTAATTTTCCCCATTTAAAAAAACTAATGAGAATTGTGTGTACCAAAAGAAAGAAGTTTTAGAGTAAAAAATCAAAGGAAAAAATCATAGGAAATATGAGAGAGAACAAAACCTGTATTCAGAACAAATGAAGCTCTATGGATGGATAGATCCTTTGGGGAAGAAAAGGGTGCAATGTTAACAAACAACAGAGATTAGAGCTCCTTTCAAATCCTGTTTTTCTACCATTTTATCAATGAAATTATAAGAGTATTAAAATCACTGTAAAAATTATTAGAAGGAAAAATAGTATAAAATATATATAATAACAATATATCAAAATTATGTAAATAATGCAAGTTGCCACATTCACATACCTCAGAACATCAGATACAAAATTCATGTAGACTTTAAAGATCTAAATTGATGAAATAACTTAAATATAAATAAACTTATTAAATGGGTAAAAAATATATACCAGAAACTATGATTTGACATTAATGTGGAGAACAACTCAACAGTGGCTTGTTAATTTACTGGGAAAAACTAGAAGGAAAGAATAATCACCGGAAAAAAAAATTAAAATATAATCTTCCCAAATGCATGGTTTCCATTTTTACTAGAGAGTGAATTAAAATAATAATAAAATCCTTTTTTAATATTTTCAAGACATTTTGACAGTCATAACACAAACAACTGAGGACAAAAACCTTACATAGTATGCAGTCAGGGAGGCAATTCATGTCATAGGGCAGTTCCTAAAATTAAGAGATAAAGTTCATAGTGGAAAACATGTCACAAATTTGTTTCTTTGCTCCTTTACAATGTGTATTAAGTACACATACAACCCTTGGAAATAATGCAAGAGGCAACTAAAGGAAAACACAAGAAGTGTAGAAATTGGAATACAAACTTATTAGGGACCCCAGGATTATAAGAATAGAGCAGTAGACTTTTTCAAGACCTCTAACTGAACACAATATACTTACCCACTTCTGGTATTTCCTGACATCAAGCCTAACAACAGAAGGAAACCCAAAAAGCCTCACTTTTTTTCCCCTAAATCAAATGGGAATACTGTTCAAACCCAGAAGGTCCAGCATTACTAAAGACTAATCAGAAAGTCCACTGACAAAAAGGCCAAGAAACTACTCTCCTCTTACGTGGGCCTGCGAGTTTCTTCCCCACTGAAGGTTACATAGAGCACGAAAAAACGGGAATCCAGCACATCAAATAGGCCAGCTCAAGCAACCTCTTGGTCCACAGGCAGAACCAAAGCAGGCAAAACAAGTGCTTGTCATCTTCTTAGACCATACCCTCCCTTCTTCCAGCCAGAAGCACCAGCAGCCTACACTTGGGAGACATCAGCAGGAACCCATGGGAGCTCAAGAAGCACTAAACACCTAACAAATGAAAATAGCAGCACATAATTCTTAAAATTAAGCTTCCACTATAATCAAATTAGCAAAATGAGGCCAGGGCCTGCAAACTAAGAAGGTTTTGTCAAAGTGAATAAAAAAATATGATCCAATTCTATGCTGTTCACACGAAACTCATAGAAAATTCAATAACGGTAAGTTGACAATAAAAGAATAAAAAAATTGTTTTTTAAAAATGTAGAGGGATATATTCATAGCTTATAAACTACATTTTTTAAAGAAATTAATAAGAAATTACTAGGACAAAGAATTTGTTATAGTTTGGATCTGAAATACCTCCCGAGGCTCATATATTGAAGGCTTGGTTCCCAGTTCAGCAATGATTAGAAGTGGAGCCTTTGGGAAGGTGACTGGATCATGAGGGCTCTAACCTCATGAGTGGATTAGTCAACTGAAGAATTCATAAATCTATGACATTACTGGGAGGTTGTGAAAACTATAGGAAGTTAGGCATATTTGGAAGAAGTAAGTCACTGGAAGTGTGCCCTGAATGAGCATTTTTGTCCCCAACCTTTTATTTCTCTCTTTCCCTCTTTCTCTCTCTCTCTACCCATCTCTGCACTCCTCTTGGCTGCCTTCCTCTATAATGTTCTGCCTCACCTCAGATCCAAAACAATGGAGCCAGCCAACCACGGACTGAAACCTCTGAAACCATTGTGATACTAAAGCAAAAGTGACTCCATTTTGTTTTGTAACTGCATTTTGTAAAACAACCATGCCAAGTAGAAGAGTCATGACAAGGTCAATATGTTCTTTCCCTTTTTGCTATAGAAACCTTTAAGAACATGAAACTACCTAATGGGGCATTGTTTCTGTAACTAGGGTAACAGGGCTATGTTTCTGCAATTGGAGTGACAGGGCTAATTGTGATTGATTAAGCTTCCTGCCACTTGACTGCACTCTCCTGCTTCTGTAACTTGGCTTGCTTGCATTGGCTAGACCCCCAAACATCCCTTTTGCAGTTTTCAGACTTATAAGAAGCACCCTTACAATTTTTCAGGGCTGATCAGGGGAACAGCTTTATGTTCTGGTCAGTCACCACCAGTGTGCTTCAATAAAGGCTTGATTCAATTATACATGAGGGATCTGGAAGTGAATTTATGAAACCCTGGGATGATGCTTTAACTATAACACCATGAGACAAAATAAATCTTTCTTCCTTTAAGTTGATTTCATCAAGTATATTCTCACAGCCATGTAGAGCTGACTAATACAGAAGTATAATATATAATGACGAAGAGATCAATCCATCAAGAGAAAATAATATTCAAATGTGTATACACTAAACAAGAAAATAACTTCAAGCAAAATTAATAGATATAAAAGAAGAAGTAGATAAATCATAGTTGAGGATTTCAATATCTAATATTTATCAACTGAAAAAAAACACTAGACAAAGATCAGCAATGATATATATTCACATCTAAACAATACAATCAAAAGGATACCTCTGCCTATTAACAGAGAATATACTGTTTTATTCAAGTGCCCATTGATCATTCACCAATCTAAATCACAACACAAACCTTAATTTTTTTTAAATTAAAATTTATGTTTTTTCTCTATAGACTCAAACTAGAAATTCATAATAGAAAATCTTTAAACATATAGGAATTAAATAATATATGGCTAAGTACTTCATGGACAAAATAGTCTCAAAGGAAGTTTTACAAACAAAGAAATGAATGAAAATAAAGATATATGAAGTTTTATAAACAAAGAAATGAATGAAAATAAAGATATATCAAAATATGTTAAAAACAAAGTATGATTGATCATCAGAGAAGAGGAAAACTCTCAAATTAATAATATAAGTTGCTATCTCCAGAAACTAGAAATGAAATAAAAATACACCCAAAGTAACCAAAATAAAAGTAGTAAAGATAAGAACAGAAACTATTTCTTAACTATTTAAGAAAGTGAAATTTAGTAATGTATATAAAGAATTAAATACCACAACCACATGGGATTTATTCCAGATATAAAAGGCTGTTCCAATATTTGAAAATTAATCAATGTAATCCATCAAACTGACATCTAAAGAAGAAAAAATTCACAATCATATCAACTGATGTAGACAGTATTTGACAAAACTATATATTCATCATTATTTTAAAAAAGAAACCAACTCTGAGGTTAGTAATAGAGGGCAACTAAATTTGATAAAGGGAATCTACCATATAACCTATAACTAACAATGTACTTAATGATAAAACATTGAATGTTTCCTCCTAAAACAGAACAAGGAAAGAAAGCCTTTTCTCACTACTTCACTCAACTGCAATAGAAAAAGAAAAAAGAAGGAAAGAAAAGACATATGGCTTGAAATGTAAGAAATACGATTCCCTATTTGCAGATGACATTATTGTTTGCATAGGAAATCCCAAGAAATCCACAAAAATAAATACTCCTAGAACCATTAGTAAGTTCAGTAAAGTTGCAAGATATAAGATCAACACATAAAAGTCAATAGCATTTCTATATACAACACTGAATATGACAAATGGAAAATAAAGATAGCAAATGCTGGTAATTCCAGTGACTGAGGAGGCTGAGACAGGAGAACTACAAGTTCAAGGCCAGCCTCAGCAACTTAGCAAGGTCCTAAATAGCTTAGTGAGATCTTGTCTCAAAATGAAAAAGGGTTTGGGAACTTACCTCAGTGGTTAAGCACCCCTAGGTTTAATTCCTGGTACAAGAAGGAGAGGAGAAGGGAAAGGAGGGAAGGGGAAACAGTACATTTAAAATCATTCCAAAGAAACTGAAATACTCAGGTATAATCCTATCAAAACCTGCACAGGATCTGTATATTTAAAAAGTCCTAAGTAAATACTGATGAAAGAAACCCAATAAGATCTATATAGAAGAATAAATGTACTGTTCCTAGATTGAAAGATTGCACATAGTAAAGATGCCATTATCCCTTAATTGATTAATATCTGTCTTAGTCCATTTGTGTTGTTCTGACAAAATACAATTGAATAGGTGGCTTATACATGACAGAAATTTGTTTCTCACAGTTCTAAAAGCAAAAAAAGTCCAAAACCAATGTGCTGACAGGTTTGATGTTCACAAGGGCCCACTTTATAGTTAATAGAAGACCTAATTCTTGCTGTATTCTCATATGATAGAAGGGTTAAGGGATGTCTCTGGGGTCTCTATTATAAAGGTATTAATCCCACTATTGAAAGTCCCACCTTCGTGACCTAATTGCTTACCTAAGGCTCTACTTAATACCATCATATTAGAGACTAAGTTATGAATTTGGAGAAAATGCAAACATTGTCCATGGCATTCTGCCCCTGGCTCCCCAAAATTCACATCCTTCTCCTTGCAAAATACATTCATTCCACTCCAATGGCACAAAAATCTTATCTTGTTCCAGCATCAACTTTAAAATCTAAGCTCAAAATCTCATTAAATATCATCTAAATTATATATGGATAAGACTCAAGGTACACTTCATCCTGAGGCAAATCACTCGCCATCTGTGAATCTGTTAAACCAACAAGTTAAGTGCTTCTAAAGAACAATAATGGGACAGGACCAGCATAGAAAAGATACTCCCATTTCAAAAGGGAGAAACAGATAAGAAGGGAGGGGTAACAGGTTTCAAGTCCAAAACCTAATGGAATAAAATCCATTAGATCTTAAAGTTCAAGAAAAATCCTCTTTGGATATATGTTCTAGCCTCCTTGAAGAGAGTTCTGTCCTCTAAAACCACTTGGAAGGTGTTCCTTCCTCCAGAGCTTTGCCAGGCAGGAATCTCCCATGTCTCCAAGCAATTTACCCCAATGAGTGACCTTGCCCTCCAGCATCTCTGTCCCTTGGCCCTTAAATCACAGCAGCTCTCTGCCTAGGCCCTACTGATCCTTGGGGCTGGGGCCCTGTATCTGTGACTCTGCAGAGAGGCCCTGTCTTGTAAAGATACGATAGGAATGCATGCCCAATTGGCAGTGAGCCAAGGCTGTGATGTTAGGCAGTGCCAGGCAGGGTGTACTGAGATCCTGCAGATAGCACTGGTCCCTGTACTCTGGGTCTGTAATAGGAGTAGAAGTTCTGATGCTTTCTATGTCAGCTTCAGGGTCATTCTCCCATTTTTTTGGACAATAGGTACTGGCTTCTGTTTAGATGAATGACTAATCTTATCAAGTAGTCTGTGGTCATGTCCTTTGGGTTCTCTTCCAAACAGACTTCTCAGTAATTTACAATGTGGATAGGCTAAGAATTTTCCAAAGCTATACATGTTATTTATTAAAAGTGCTGAAATAATAGAAATTTCATATTCTATTAATCCCTAGGGAAATTGCCAAAGAAGTTTTAACTTACCATAAAATAAAACTATAATCATTAAAGCTGCCTCTTAACTGAAAAGTTGACTTCAAAAACTGCGATCACCCCTCCCCCACCAGGTTCATTAAGTCGGCACACAAATTAGGGTATTCTTGCTACAGAACCCAGAGAATAGAAAGTATTTATGATCCTGCCACAGTGCCCATCTTACAGAAATTCTATGCTTAGCGACAGAATCTGAAACTTTAAAAGTTGCTTCTAATAATGATTCTGTGATTCTGCCCAACAGAAATCAGAAACCCTGGTAAAGCCACAAAGTTAACCTTAAAATTAAAAAGTAAGAGGACAGAGCATAGGGTTAGGAATAAAATCTTAGATAAAGTGAGTTATCTTTTAAAGTAGAATATCAATGAATTTCTAAGTATTATACTTTGACTCAGAATCATACATTTGAGTTATATATAGCTACTGGGTCCAAAAAAGATTGATTCAAGTGTTAGCCTCTTGAACAGTGACCAGATACAAAAAGAACAATAAATACCAGACATTTAAGTCACTAGTAGATAATCTATTAGTAAATAAACACATAGACTTTCATAATCTTGTAATAAAAGCAGCTACACAGGCATAAGTCACCGTAAACACATAGACTTTCATAATCTTGTAATAAAAGTAGCAAAGTAGCTACACATGCATAAGTCACCATTGTGCCTGAACTTTAGAGCCCACATCTCACTGGAGTATCTAAAGGGGATATTTATTATCTATCCAGAGGGGCTGATAGATTTTGTGAATGTATTAGTCATATTTCAAAACCAAGGCCTTCAAAATCATATCCTAAAAATTTACTATAAGTCCATTAATGAGAATTTTCCTACTTTAAAAGTTGTTATATTAGTAGCTCTTAATATTTATTTCATGAGTATATGTATTATTAGATATTGTTGCTAATAAAGATGGGTTTAATGCTTTCAATGAATATTTTCAAATTTAGTAAGGTAATCAGTTTGTCCAAATTTAAGCAGAATAGCTCCATAAATTAGGTATTTGGCATGAAAACTGATTTAAAATGCATTCTTTTCTCAAGTGATTGAATCACTGTATATTTGTAGCATATTATACAAGTAAATGAATTTAATTCTTCTATCAAAATTATGTATGATTCAAAATCATTTGGCTTTAACACATAGAAACTGACAAATACAATTACATTAGATATGCCATCATCCAGAACATCTGAAGAATGTTATTTATCCAATCTTACCAATTTATGTTTCTCCTACTACCATAGCTGAGTACAAATACTCAGCCATGACCATCATATTAGTACCATCAGGCTATCCCAAGTGCCATTTCTGGAAATCAATAGAATTCTTCTGGGTCCATGCTATTTCACTTGAACACAATTGTCAAAATCAATCTGTGTCTAACTTAATTTGTTATTTGATTTATACCTACAATGCTTGTATATTAGACATCAGATTAAGAAGCATCAGTTTATTCTCAGGAAAAAATGGACCTTTCAAATAAATAGCATTATTACTTTTCACAGAAATCACCACACAGGCTTTCCAAAATACGTAAATTATTCAGAAGTAATAAAGGCAAGCACTCTCTTGTGAAAAGCAGTTCCAATAAAGTTATTGCTTATGACAATTTTGTGACATTTAAAAATTCCTCAATTTACTACTATATACAGTTATAAATTTATTCTAAAATACTTCATTTTTGTATGTAGGGTTCAATTTATATAAAGATAGACATTATTCATTAAATGTCATGCTAGTTTAGCTTTCAAATTGCCTCTAATATAACTAAAATTAAATGTTTTTTTGAAATCAAATATATAACTAATTTTGCCTATCAAGACTATCTATGTGCGTTGTCATTATAAACTACAATATCATAACCTAAATTTCCTTCACCTAAAGATCTTTATGTGTTTTGCCCTAGCATAGGAAACCAATTTCTGTCCTGAAAAACTGGAAGCCCTGTTTCAGGAATCCATGGAATAAAAAAATAAAATCTGAAAGACCTCAGATCAGGGGTTTCTTATTGACTCTAAAGGACCATTTTACTTTTCAAAATGAATATGAATATATTTATATTATATAATTTTTTTTTAGTTGTTGATGAACCTTTATTTTATGTATTTATATGTGGTGCTAAGAATGAAACCCGGTGCCTCACACATGCTAGGCAAGCGCTCTTCCACTGAGCTACAATCCCAGCCCCACAGTTGATTTTATTTGCTTCTATAACCCAAAAAATTATCACAAGAATTAACTAAATGTTCAAAATTACAAAGTAAGTGGCATTCTACATTGGGCTAGAGTTATAAACAAAGTACAGCTACATCTTTTATTAAACACATTTTGAAGTCTTTAAATTTTGTCAGGAGGTCCCTGCCCCCATTATAATATTCATAGCCGCAGATAAAGGATGGAGTCAAGCAACCTGCTACCTAGCACCTGGCGATGTCTGCTATACATTCATACCATACAGAATTTGTGATGTTTAGTCCATTCCTTGTTTAACAAGCCCCCTCCTATGACTTGTTCCTTCCCTAACCCAGACCCAGGAGGCTTTCATCATACCCAATTCCTGCCATTATCCTCAGTACCACTGTTCCTTTCCCAAGAGCTACACTACATATTTATTAATACAACCATCTATTGCTCTTAGAATAAATCAAACCATTCTGTCTCCAAATTCAGGATCATCAAACCACTGCTATGCAACTCTGGTTTAATTCTCCACAGCAGCTATTCCCAATGTCTCTTCAAGTCCCCTTCTCACTATAATCTGTTTTGTACTCAACAGAAAACTTAATTTCGCATGTGAAGTCAATAAAGCTAATAAACATGGACCCTCTCAGCTTTCTGGCTCATCTCAGCCTTTCTGTACCAATAACAGCCATAAACCTGCTCTTCCTATTATTCAAGGTAAATTGCATTGCACGTGCTCTTTAGATGGCCCCTTCCAATCTCTTCAATTCTCTACTGGACAAGCTATTCTTATCCTGTAGGTTTCCCCCTTTTCTCCTGCTTCTTCATTCACATAGTCAAGTAGCAAGAACCCTGTTTCAATTTTTTTCTAGCTACCACCCCATTTCCCCATCTCTTGACAACTGTGTTCATTGAAAACCCAGTTACATTCAGTCACCATTTGCTACACCCAAAAAGTCCAATTATTTTCGAGTCACTGATTGCCCCTACCTCCACTGAAGGTGTTTTGACAAGAGTGAAAAATGATTAATGATTAATTAAATGTGGATTCCTTTCATAGTGCATCTTATTTGTCCACTCTGTGAATGTTAATATTGTAGAAGACAGCTTGGAACAGCAACTGGAACACTTCCTTGCACATGCAAAACTCTACCTTGATTTATTTCCCCTTCTTACTCATTCACAATTTCTTCTCCACCTCTCCTCTGAAATGCTCTTATTTTTTTGAGTGCTTAAAAGTCAGTAGAACCCAACAGTTATATTCCCTGGATTTCTTCTCCCTCTTGAGGAACATCATTAACTTTCACACCTTCATTTACCATATATTTGACCCCCATGTTTATTCTTTCATTTATTCACCAAATATTTTTGAGCATCTTCTAGATACTAGGTTTTCTTCTGTGTGCTGCTCACATGCTGTCACCTGGTTCTTTCAAAGACATCTCAAATTCCATATCTCAAAAATAATATTTTACCTAAATCTGGTTACTCTTAGATTCATTTCCTTGGATAATGATGTCACCCATTGAATGTGGCCAAAACCAGAATCACCCTGGTTCCTTCTTTCTCAAACCAAACAATCAGTGTAACTCAATTTAGTCCCTTTTATATTATTACCAATCATTTATTCTCTAGTACATTATTATTACTTATATTATTCCTGATACTTTCTCTCTCTACTTTCACAAACTTCTGATCCATGTACCTCAATATTATTTATCATAAACATCAATTTAATGTGGTGCTTACTGATCACATTGTTTATTAAGACCTTAGTAAAATATCTAAACACTTTAGTAAATTATAGAAGGTGTTTCATTGATAGTCTTTGGAACAATAGCTACACTTCATCAGATATTACTGCATACCAGATATTTTATTAATGCATGAAGAATAGATCTTATTGCTTAATGTCAATAAATCTATGGGAAGGGGGTGAAAATGTTATATCCATATTTAAGACGATGAAATGGAGAATCAAAGAAATTAATTGCTTAACATCATATAGTTACTAAGTGACAGAGATGGAGTTTGTCCAAATCTACTGCATCACAGACCCATAGTCTTAACTATGCTGCTCTCTCATCTCCTTTTCTGCTCCAGATCCACCACTTGCTAGTACTCTCCACTCTAGCCATGCCAAGTCTTCTAGAAGATACCAACATGCATGTCCAAGCTTCTTTCAAAATATCCTTTCTTGCTTGTACCCTTTCAGAAAATGCTGACTCATCTCAAACACTCAGCAAGGTATGGATTATAAATCTACTTTTAAAGCAATACCCAAGAAAAACTTTCTAAAATGCCACATGCAGGCATAGGTGTTGGTGTCATTTCATAGCCTCATAAGGCATGTGATATTAAGGGACAGCTCTCATTTGGCACAAATTGGAAAAAGATATTTTAAATGAACTTCACTAATCTATATCACATCTTATAAACCAGATAATAATTTTGGCTAATGGTTTTGGCAGAATATAACAAGACAGGTAAATAGCCTTTACACATGAACATTTATACATTGATATGCTTTTAAAAGTTTGAACTGATCATGGAGTCAGTATATTCAAGTGAAGGAATACTAGCTTTGGAATTAGACTCACCTGATTTTGAAACTATTTCTATCAATTATTAAATATATATCCAGGATATGATACTTAGTCCTCTGAGCTGTCTCTATTTTTAAAATAGGAGTAAAATAACTAAATCATAAGGCCTTTGCCAGGATTAAATGAAAAATGTTTTCAAAGATCCACACATGACTCCTGGGAGAGATACTTTATCCTGACAAATTTGGACCCCATATTTAGAGACTAGAAACAGCAAGAAAGTGAAGGATTCACTTGAATTCACAAGGTAGATTCCTTAGGAAAAATTACTAGAATTAAATGTAAGACTAATCTCTTCCTAATCATCAGTTTATACTGTGGTCCTTACAAAGGAAAGATCTCCTGCTTAATAGGAAATTGAAGTTAACCCAGATACAATTTTAGCAAGAAGCAACTGAGGGGACTAGAAAAACACGGGTGAGTGACCCTAAGTGTTCCTCTGCACAGCGACCTACAGTGACATGGTTCAAACAGTTAACAGAGCTGTCCTCCATAAAATTACAGCTAGTACTTAAGAGAAGGGGGACAGTCTCCCCAGCTTTACCTCTGAACTGGAAGCAATTCAGGTGGTAACAACTGGGAGGACTTCTGGCAGAAGTGGTGGAATCTTCCAGAGCTTGGAAACACCAAATTGAAATTGGTATGACTGTGCAGGAGCTGCAAGCCCCACAGGATTAGAATGCTGGCAAGCCAAGCAGAAAACAGTTCCAGGAGCAGTGCAGAGTAGCAAGCAGAGCCTGTAAGCCTGACCATTCCTCCACATGTTTAAAACATATGTTTAGCCCAGCAGGGGTTATGGTGATAGCTGAAAAGCCCCTTCAGAACGTGTCAGAAATGACACTTGTAAAAGCCCTCCATGCTTTAACATGCCAATAAGGGCATTTTCCTCTCATGTTAGCATGAATCGTGCCTAAGGGAAGACAACAGATAGGCTCAGAGGGTGATGGAGTGGTGCTCAAGAGGCCAGGATACTTCCCCTGGGCCAAGCTTCCTGCCCAACTCCCCTGGCAGGTGGGCTCTTGTCTGATCAACATGGAAGCTGAGGACTACACTACCCCATTTCCCTCAAGTCATCTAGTAACTGCCAAGCCATCACTGAAGTATCTCAGCTTTCCAGTCAAAACACCACAGCATTTGTCTCATACAGTATATCTCAATAAAGGGCATTTGGAATGGTAATTTGGTATTTCTAAGTTGTATGATCCAAAAAAACCAATTCTTATTATTGAGAAAATATCAAGAATGTTCCAGTAGTGACTGCATTGAGAGTATACTATTTATTACACTTGTCACTTACAGAAGGATCACATATTCTTATCTGAAAATATTTGACAAAATAAGAATACACCACAGTTCTAGCTCTAGAAGTACAATATTTTTTTAATCTTATGTTTTTTAAAAAATCATAAATTTGGCCAAAGAAAATGAATTTTAGAAAACTTAAAAAAGTAATCATCCCTTCCAAACAATCTTAAATAAAGTGGAGGACTCATAAAAATTCAGAGTTACAAATATCAGTACCATATTTCTAAATAAAAGATTCAGTGTCACATTTCAATAAATTAGAACAGAATAATTCTGCAAAGACAGATTTAAGAATCTCAAAATCTATCATGCTAGTTTCCTAATGAAAGGTTTCTGTTTAGAGTATTTTATAAGTAACAGTAAATTCATAGTCATTATACACACTACCAGCAACCCAAGCCTCCTGCCTCTTGTTGACCATAATGCCATTGTTCCCTACATTATTATATGGTTTTTACCCAAAAACAGTCTTTAACATCAAAGGGAGAAAGTCTCTAAAGTCAAACGGAGAGCAATTTATTTCTAACACCTTATCAAGAGATTTTGAAAAACTAGGAGAAAGTTCCCTGTGGAGACACAGACATGAGAATAAGTCAACAAGTTTTCTATAAGTGTATATGATATTTCGTTTGAGTATAATAGTCATTTCAGCATGAATATATATTTTGAAACATCCTGTCATACTCCATATATATATATATATATATATATATATATATATATATATATATATATATATTTTTTTTTTTTTTAAGTTTTCTATAGCCCATGGTTCTATCAATAAGACCACAAGAATAAAAGGTGACCAACTTCATGATTCACTTTTAAATAAGCCTAAAAATTTGAGGATACATGTCTCTCAAGAGTAAGGATACTTAGGCTATCAGCACAAAACAGGGCAGTAAGAGCAAGAAGCTTGTAATGTGCCGAAGATTCTAAGTGGGTTGAAACATGTCAAGATTCAAGAACATTTGCTGTACATCAAGCATTATTATGGATTTTAATCTCTTCATCTGGTCACAAATGGGTGTTATTTTCTGGGGAACCAATCCCTTCCACTTATTCACTTTTATCTATTATTGCTATCATAATAATAATATTATTACTTTTACTATTATTACTGGATGGATATCATACACTTTAGATAAAATCCATCATCTGAAGCCCAAATATAACTGAATACTGAGTCCAATGACCAGAAGAACCTGCTCCAACCACACAACAGCATTGTGGAGCTGGGTGGGGGTGTCAGGATGGCTATGTGAGAGAAACAGCTGGGTGGTTATAGAAAAGAGCCTTAGAAGTCTGCATAGAAATAAAAGTGGTCAAGAAATTCCCGTTTTCTAATAATCTCCAAAATAAAACACTGGAAGTTGCTTTTTCCTTTTTAAGAATCCAAGAGTATCTAAGAAAAATATCACATTTCATCATATTACAGTATTGGTTGCTAACAGAAATATTTTCTAATGAGTGACTATATAACACTGTCAGTTATCAGATAAGCTCTCTCTACAGAGCTACAAAATTTGTTTTTCTGATAATTCACAAATATTTCAATTATATAGGAAAGAGGGTTTTTCCTTTTGTTTAGTTGTTGTTTTGTTTTTTTGTTTTGTTTTGTTTTCTCTTGGGTTTATTACTCCCTTGTAAAGAAAATACAACACTGTCTTGTAGGGATGGTAGAAATAGCAGTCACTAGAAATTCTGCCAACAAGTGTTCACAAACATAACACCCTCCATGGATACATACTGCATAGTTATCAAAGAACTCTCATCTAAACAATCTCTTGCAATCTTCACAACAACCCAATAGGAGGGAGAGGTCTATTTTCCCAACAAATGAAGAGTGTGAATCCCAAATAGATGATTTCTCTAACTTATGATGCAATTGCTTCATCTACCCCAACATGCTCCCAAGATGGACACTGGGCTTTACTTCCAGTCAGCAGTGTTAATAAGTCTTGGCTTGTGTAGCATACTCAACTTTAACCTAGAGTTCCAAAGCCATAAGGTCATCAAGTGGTATTTAAACTTGGCCTTTCTTCCAACTCATTGTCAGTTATGTTGCTCATCTGCTCTAGTAGACAACACGAGAAACCAAAATAACAATAACAATGATGATAATACAAAGTTTCCCCTTATCTACTAGAAATATGTTCAAAACTCCAATAGATGCCTGAAACCTTAGAGAGTACCAAATCCTATAAGTAAGTACTGAGTTACCACAACAGTCAATCTGATAACTGAGGGTGTCTAGTGGGCAGGTACTATGTGCAATATGGATATGTTGAATAAAGGGATGATTTGCATCTTAGGCAGATGGAAGTAAGATGGTATAAGATTTTATTTATGCTACTCAGAATGATTTGCCATTTAAAACTTATGCATTGTTTATTTCTAGAATTTTTATTTAATACTTGCAAACTGCAACCAACAATAGGTAACCAACACTGCAAAAAGTTAAACCAGAGATAAGGAGAGACTATTGTAACAGAAACTATGAAACATTTTGATAGACCCATATAATTATATAATATTTTTATCCTTACAATAACTCTACAAGTTACTGATCTTCTTATTTTATTTATTTTTAATTTTTTTAGTTGTATATGGACCTTTATTTTATTTAATTATTGTTATGTGGTGCTGAGGATCGAACCCAGTTCTTCATACATGCTAGGTAAGTGCTCTACCATTGAGCCACAACCCCAACCCCTTTGTCTTCTTATTTTACACATGATAAAACAGACTCAGTGAGGCTAAGAACTTTCAGTGTCACAGGACAGGTAGATAATACCAGCTTGGAAAGTTAACTCCAGCTATAGTCAAATTCAACCCAATTTTCATGATACCTTGTTATTTTAAATCTCTAAAATCCCACTTTCAATGTGATACTTATAAATGGTTGTTACACATTGAGAGTGTGTTGATAATTTTTTAAAGAATAAAAAAGAGATGTGCTTTCTCCTGCCCACATTGGACATCCCAGCTTTCCTATTTGATAGTCACTCCTAATCTTCTTTCCAGTAGAAACCACTCACTCCCACTTCTCTTAATTCAGTTGATTGGAGGAGTCAGCCTTACATATCCTCACTACTGCTTCCAAACAAGTGCCCTCCATTCTCAGCATCTTCTTTTGAGGTGTACTTGCTCATTTATGCACTTTTCTACATCTTGATCACCACTATCTCCAGGACACATTTCCAGGTTCAATGAAAGACCCTTAGTAACTAAGATAAAACCTACAGCCCTCCATCTGCAATCCCACTATCTTTGAACTTTTCAGTGGGAAACAACTGCAACTGTGATCCACTCCAGTCACCTGGAAGCCTATCATCTCTGAGAACTCTCCCACCCTAAAGGTTTTGATCTTTGTATGTCCCTTCTCTGCTTCCATTCCCAATCTCTCTTCGTGAACCTAATCATTTTCTTTCCACTCTTTCTTCAATAATCTGTAGGCTTATAAACAATTGCCTGTTTTTCTCATTTCTTTGCTCTTTCTTTCTCACCTCTCTTCCCTCCACTGAAAACATGCTCAATGTTCCATGACCTACAAAGTCTTTCCTACAAGCCTACTTCAATTCAAACTACTCCTTTATGTCTCAATTGACTACTAGTTCATGTACTTGAAACTTATACAGGAATAAAATTATGACATGAATACATCTTTACTCTAGCAATTCATTATCCAAATCCAAAATAGTTGCTTCTAAATGCCTTCAAGTTTGGCTGGTAACTCTATAAATTCACTAGATTCTGTCTCCCCAAGTATTATGGAGAAGCTGCCTTCAGCATTCCTGAGGACCAACCCTTAATCTATGCTCACTCCATATATGAGGCAATATCTTCAAGTTTATAACATGAGAAAGCCAGGCCTTCTGCCATTTTGTGGAACATTTCTTCAAATCATATCTTTATCGTTTCTGATAAAAGCATGTATGTGCTCCCCCTTAGTTATAAATCACCTTAAAGATATATATATATATATATATATATATATATATATATATATATATATATATATATAACTTATGCAATACAAATATGTGAATAATTACTTTTTTAATAAAATAAGCTTATTCATATTTGACCAAGAATTCTTCTCAAAAGCAGAAAACTTAAGTTTGATTTTCATCCATTTTTTTTATGTGTGTGTGTGGTGCTAGGGATTGAACCCACAGGCTTGTGCATGCAAGGCAAGCACTCTACCAATTTTAATTCATCATTGATGAGAAAGAAAAATATTTTGAAAATTCTTAAGTTTTAGGGTAAAATATGGAGTTCCATTTTCTGACTTCAATTAATTAAATAAAAAAAGATTTTCATATGAGACACAAAATTAAAAGATGCTATTTGCATATTTTTCTTGCATTTATTTATATTTTATTTGTATTACAGGCAATCATCTAGCCAATAATGCTACGAATAAGAAATGCTTTGATATACCAGCTCCACCATGATAATTTTAAATCCCAAAGAAGATTTAATTTTAATCAAGAAAAACTCTTCCTTTGGCTGAGGCTGTAGCTCAGTGGCAGAACACTTGCTTAGCATGTGTGATGCACTGGGTCTGATCCTTAGCACTACATGAAAATAAATAAACTAAAACCATTCTGTCCATCTACAATTACAAAAATAAAAATAAAAATAAGCTCTTCCTTGGTTCATTGACTACCAAATGAAACCATCCACTCTAGGTGAACATTTAAGAACAGAGAATAATCAGCTAGGAGTTTGGTCTGTTAGTTCTGAGATTGGTTCCATTTTCCTCCTTTCTCTGATTCTCCTCCAGGGGGCAGTATAGTTCCAAGTATGGGCTGTGGACTCTGATTGCCCTGGCTGGAGTCCCTGCCCTGCAAGTTTCCATTACATAAACTAGGACAATTTGTTTAACCTGACAGGTCTTAGTTCTTCATACATAAACTAAAGAAAGGAATAGAAGTGACTTTGCAGGATTGTTACAAGAATTAAATGACAGAATGGACAGTATATAGCATGTGTCCATCAATACTTATTGATATTATTATTTTATTTATAAGCATTACACTAGCTCTCCCTGTGATATCTCATTAAATATAATTTATTGAACTTATATATTTTATGCACCTGATTACTGTTAGGTACTGTAGGTGATAATGCTAAAAACTCAACATAGTCCCTATTCTCCACAAACTTACAGTCAGCAGGGGTAAAACAGACATGCAAATTATGAATAGAACAACACAATGAAACCAAAGTACAAAGTACTGCAAAGTACAAGGAATGGGGATGTTATTACCTCCTACAGGATTAAAGAAAAGGAGAAGAGGCATCTTGTCACTGTTGGGGGATAAATAGGTGGAATAAAATTGAGTTGGAAATAAAAATAAAAATGCCCACCTTCTAATATCCTTACACACACACACATTGAGCACCGCTTGTAGCTATTCAAACAAAAGGCATATGGCCTGGGTTCAGCTAATTAGATATTCTTCTATGAGCCTTTGATTCTGGAGAAAGATCAAGTTGTTGAAAGAATAAGAATATTCTTGGCTCCGCTAGCTAAGGCCAGGGCCAGTGGTGAGCTGGTGAGTGGAGGGGAGCAGCAGTGACAAGGACAGCAGGGATAGTGACTAATTCGAAGCAGGCTACTGCAGTGGGCAGTCTCAGCGGTGTTTGCAGCTGTTTCCCCTCCCTTGTTCCCCAGTCTCTTTCTGAATCTGATCTCTAATTCCTCTTTGATTTCTAAAAAACCCAATATCCTTCCAAAAATTATTTTTCTGCATATCTGAGAGGTTTTCTTTGCAACTAAGAGTTTCAACTGGTACTTGTTCATCAAATAAAACTTCCCAGTTTCATAGAAACTGTGTCTGTATCAATCGACCTCTAATTGCCACTTTCTTTCATGTAAAGTAAGATACTATCATTTTTGTTGACTTTTTCAGTATAAACAGATTTCTTGATTGTGATGCTTGATCTTTGCAAAGTTTCTATCAAGGAATATATTGTTTAATTTTCATTTAGCAAAATAATAGATTGTTCCTACTTGCCACACACATATGCTAAACCTTCAGAATTTATTACTTCCAAACAATACTCTTTTACTCTTCACTCTTGAGAAGCAAGAAAAATCTGAAAATCTGTACTGGAAAGAACATGCAAGGAAATGGAGAAATAGAATCATTTACTTTTTTTGTTGTTGTTTTTTTGGTACAAGTCAACATTCCTGCCTATCTTTGTTTTCTTCCTAATATTAGGTTGATCAAATTGACATCTCTGTCAAATATCAATAACAATCAGGTGCTAAAAGTAGGAGTTTTGGATACACACACATGATAGCCTGTGGATCACTGTTATTGCTGTTATTGTCAGAGGATGGAAAGGTGAAAAAATCTGAGTTGACAATACCTATCCTCCAGGAACAGGAGTCTCCCTAGGAAAAATAGGTAGGGAAACCGCACTTTGAAAATAATTTGGAAATATAGTAAAGAGAAAGATATGGTACCCTGAACTACTGGGGGGTGGGGAATGATTAAGTTGTATTCACTACTTAGGCTGTATATTACACAGGAAGCAAATGCTATTAACATTTAATAAAACCCTTTCACATCTGTACCTGCAAACTCCCTCCACCTACCCCTCCCGGCTCTATCATCTGTCTCCAGATTTTATTTTGTATCCACTTTAGCTATTAGGTCAGAGTTAAGCCTACAGGAATGTGTCTCTCTATATAGGCAGAAACCTGACTCCCTCTGGGGGGAAAAAAAAAAAAAAGCAGATCTTGGGGAAACTGTGTTGCTATCACATGGACTGAGTGAGCTTTTGGAGTCACTGGTTGGTTGTTGTTATTATCATCATCATTAATGTTATTTCACTATTCTTTCTATCCTAATAACTTTACAGTATTCTCCAGGCAAAATCAGAAAGAGACAAAAGAAAAAGATGTTCATCACATAAAAATCCATAGTAACAGAATTTTCTGTTCAAGAGTTTCATAGAGAATTGGAACCCTCAAATCACACCATTGAGATGTTTCAGTTTCTAAAACGCTGAAATCTTTTCCACAGACATCTGATGCATTTACTCAAAAAACAGTTCTAGTACTGTTTGTTACACCAATTTATCCATATGGAATCCCTGGGCCATAAACCAGAGCCCTTAGTTTGTGAGAGGATTTGCCGCCTTACCAGAGTGCATGATTCTTCCCCAGGCTTTCCTCATCTGTTGTGAAAACAGGGTGTTGTTGTTCTTTCTTATGCTTGATTCATCTTAATATAGCACTTCAGAATTTCTCTCTCTCTTGTTGTGTACTCTTGTCATCACCAACCCTATTATTTTGCATTAATGTCTCTGGTAACAGTACCTTATCCACAGACAGCTCCAATTGATTTTGTTCTTAGATTTAGTTCAGGTGGGTCTTGTCAAAAGCTCAATTGAGGCCAGGATTGTGGCTCAGTGGTAGAGTGCTTGCCTAGCATGCAAGAGGCACTGGGTTTGATCCCTGGCACCAGATAAAAATAAACAAGTAAAATATTGTGTCCATCTACAATTAAAAATAAATATATTTTTTTAAAAAGCACAATTGATTCATTTTCTGCTAATTTCTCAGTATATGTCCACAATAATCTTTAAGATATTTAGAAACTGCTTCATTTCCTGGAAAGTTTTTGCTGCTCCAAAGAAAACGTTTGAGAGCATCACTTTGGATCTGGCTGCTTTGGCCCTGATCCTATTTTTTTTTTTTAATTTGGATTCTAGGAGAAAATGTTACAAAAGTTGATATTTAAATAAACTCAGCTAAATTGCTTATTTCATAACATTGCACTTCCTCAGCAAAACTATAAACTCTTAGAGAACAAGAAATATGCCTACCATGCTTTTGCCTGTTCATTCATCTAAACATCATGGTTATAACTCCTCTTGACATCTCCCACAGCTCCATGCACACAGGGGGTGTGCAGCATTCTGGTTAACACATATTGAACTAGGGAATTCAACTCTCAAAGACAGTGGCTTTGGTGGCCAATATTTTTGTCTATATGAACAAATGAAAATGAGGATGTTAAAATGGCTTGGCTTGTGAGTTACAAACTGAGGTGAGTCTCCTAGCTGAGAAATGTTTACATGTAGAACTGTTGAGGGGGGATATATTATTCTAGATCTTAGCATAATGATGCTCTGACACGGCATATATGCTGTTATCACTCATTAGTCATCATTTTTTTTGTATACACATAAGAATTTTGACCTAAAATATTTGTTTTAAATCTAAGATTACCTTCTTAGAGTAACCTATACATTAGTACTCAGGAAGGTATTACCTGCAAATTGTAAATTTTTTGTCCTGTTTTGTTTTTAAAATACAAATAAATTATTAGACTTAATGGATATTGGACAAGTTAAACCAGTTTTTACCTCTTTATAACTTTAAGAACTATGGTGGATCCTAACTTTGAGTAGTAACACTTAGTAGATGCCTTGTGTCTCTTGGGATTATTAATAGGGAATACATATATTCGTAAAGGTGTGAGTGTGTGTGTATGTTAAAGATTTTATTAATACATTCCTGTAATCAGTATCCTCATTTGTATCCCAGTCTGATCTAAATCCCTTGGATTTAAGAACAGAAAGCTCCTTGTTTAGAGAAATAAGACAACCACCTGTTGATCTCTTACTATATGTGAGTGTGCTCTGGTCTCTCAACAACCCCACCAGGGAGCTATTATTACTCATAATTTATAAATGAAAAAACTGGATTGCAGAGAAGTTATTTTCTCCAGTTTTCATGGCTAGTATCTCAAAAGAGCAATAGATGCCTGACTGCAAAGCCAGTGCTCTCCACAACACCAAACTTATGGAGGAGAAAAGTAAGGCTCACAATCAAGTACTGCTTGCATAAAACTCTGACTCTACAGAGCACTAATAAGTAATTATTTATGAGATATTTTCTTGGAAGAATAGAACCCATTTTTCCACAAATGAAATATTAGTGTATTTGTCACAAGCTAGTACACAAAGCCTGTTTTCACCCAAAGTGTACTTAAATAACTCACCCTTTAGGATTTGTTTATAAAGAGGAAAACAACAGCATTGTTAACATACATTCAGTATTTCAATCTAAGTGTCTCACGTGGTCCTATCATAAACACTGCCAAATATTATTTCTCAATACATAACCAAAGAATATTAGTATCAGAAGGAACCATATAAGTAGGATAACCAACCCTCCTGGACCTTTGGGGACTCTCAGAAAAAGTCCCTGAACTCAAAAGTTTTTAAGTAGAGTTTCCTGGAACCTGGGACTTTCAGTGCTGAAACTGGGAAAATATCAGGCAAACTGGGACAATTCAAACACTCTACAAGTCATCTGTTTTAATTAACCCTTCATTTCACAGGTAAGGGAGACAAGGTGCATAAAAGGCACACAAAGATCATGAAATTTTTGACTTGTGCCACTTCTACACTTTTTCTCTGAGCCTTTATACAGATTCATTCAGCATCTGAATATACTGTGATTTCTCAAATTTAATCACTAGTTTATAAATCTATGTTCCCTTTGTATTTTCAGTACCTAGTCCCCTCAGGGAATGCACCTTGATAAATGCTTGTTGACAGCCATAGAAGGACAAGATTGTATTGCTTGGAGGATTGAGGTCTTTATTCAAGTCATATTAGACCAGAGGGAAAATCACATATTAAAAACAGAAAGCTGGGAACTGCACCAAGCAATATCTTTCCCAGTTTTCCCCTCATTTCCTATATTCTATGGAAAGAATATGTATTACAATACATGAAAAATAAAAGACATTTTAAAAATAATAATTATCCATGCTTTGTGCTCCTCTAATTAACCAGAGGAATGTTGATTCAATGCAAAGCTCATGCCATTGGGTATGATCACATGCCTTGTGCCAGGGATTCTGCCAAAGGAACAACACCAAAGCAGAGTGTTCTCCTTCCTCATTGCCCTCACCTGTTGTCCTCCATAATTATTGAGGGAAGCCCTCAGTGAAATTCATGAGGACCATTTTCATCCTGGCAGCAAGTGAGGAGATAGGTCTGGCATTGGGAATTTCCCATGGCTCTCCCACTGAGACAGACCACCCAATGCACATCATAATGACCTTCCCCTCTGCTCTTCTAGAAAGGTCCTATGCAGCAACACTGGAGATGGGCTTAACCCCTTAGGAACTGAGCATTCTATCTGCCCCCACCTTTAACCTATTTTGGTGAAGAACTTTCCTTAGAATCTCTTTGATGTTTTCCAATATAAATAAAGTCAACACGGGCTCATTTCTTGATGAGAAGCTGACCTATATGGTCAGATTGCCTGTCCTGCCCTCACTTTTGAAACTACTTTTTGTGTTCTGTGGTTATTTTGCCATTCTATTTCCTAGCTTTTATTTCTTAGCCAGCCCATACCACTGAAGGAGAACCCCACTCCATTGCATGAAAGCAAGACATGGGCAATAAATTATTTGTGGAGAAAAAAGAGGACAATAAACATATACCAATTTTGTTTTCTTGCTTTACCAATAAGCAATTCTCACTTTCTGCTCATATTAAGACCTGAACTAGCAATAGAACACACTTGGAAATTGATGTAGTGTTGGGGGGGGGATATTTTTTATCCAGCTGTGCCAAATCTTTACATTTGCCAAAATGCTCATGGTTTGACTTTGGGCTGCTGAAGTACATACTTCTTCTTAAAACAATGAGAACCATGTGCCACACTTCATTTAAAAATTACTCAGTAAACACTCTAGTTCCCAAATAGCTTCCTGACACCAAGTAACTTTCTTTGATTAGGAGAAATGGTGTATTATATTCACTATAAACTTTCAAGTGGGAATCACTGCCAAGAAATTCCAACAGAGATGAAAAATACCATAATTTTGAAGTTAACCCACAACTACTTCTTTATTCTACAATACACTGAAATTCAAAATTCAGTTCATTGCTATTTAATTTTGCAAGTGTTTCTACACCCATTTAAAAAATCTTCTTTCACTTCTATCCCCTCCTTGAAACTTACAGGATGTCATCGTCCTATAACTTGAAAGTATATCCTGTAATATTTTATTAAAGTACAAAAGTAAATGTCCAGGGATCCATAGGCTTCTACCTGTTACTCAGTGCTGTACAATCACAAACATGGTGTCATGTGGGGAGCTACCCCACTCCCAACTTTCCCTCATTCTGACATTTTAAAGCAGTGAGATAGACTAGAAGCGGGGGGGCGGGGGCATTATCAAAGGACAGTATGAACCAAATATCTGAGAGGCAGGAAGAGTGATTCTGTTTATAAAAAAAAAAAAAAAAAAAAAACTGTCATAAGAGGTTTACGCCTATTTTCTCTACCTAGATCTGATATATTTTAGTTTCTAGGGGTACTTTCTTATCCTATACTGGCTACTTTTCCTAAAGTAGTCAAGAATAACAAACCCCCAAATCATGGTGCTTCTTGCAATAATACAATTAGCTCAAAACTAAATGTAACCCTCATAGCAACATTCAATCTTGTGGGTAGAAAACACAGTGGTGCCCATATTAGAATCTCTTGGAGAGACTGGCCATGATCACCTTTACCCCCCAGATACTCTGTACACTCATCCTCACCTCCACTGAGAACCACTATTCTGGTAGTTACCACCTTGCACAAGTTGCAATATCAGTGTGGTCAGGATCCTGCATATCAACCTGCCACTCAGGTAACATATACCAAAATCTAAAATAAGCACAGATTTTGATCCAGCAGGTCTAATTGTTTTGCCCTGTGTATTATTGCAGAGGGGAAAGTGAAGGGTTACTAGGACTGTAAAGATTGCCTGGTATGGTTATCACTGCTTGTCTCCAAAGCAAATTTCAAAAGGCCAGGAAATAAACATTGAGAATCATAAGAAAAGAATAAAGATACTTTGGGCTATTGGAACAAATCTTTTACCTTAACGTCACTTTAAAAAGTTAAGTGAAAGAAACAGACACAAAAGGCATGTAATATAATTCTGTTTACATATGTGAGTGTCCAGAAAAAGTAAATTTGTAGGAAAGAAAAAAAAAGTAGATGTGCAGTTGCCTAGGGCTGGGAGTAAAAATAGAGATTGATGGCAAATGAGCATGAGGGATCTTCTACAATAAATAGATATGGGGGATGGAAATGTTCTAAAATTGACTGTGCTAATGGTTGTATAAGTCTACAAATTTACTAAGAATCATAGAATTGTACACTTAAAATGGGTTATTTATAATATGAAAATTATATTTCAATAAAACTCGACAATTCATGATTTTAGACATATTGCTTAATTTCTAAGCAGAAATATATCCAAATTATAAAAAGTATGTTGCATGTACTGATACTTTCTTTTAATTTAAAAAAGTATTGATATTTTAATAACAAAAGAAATGAATTTAATCTTGAAAATGCATAGAAAATGACTAAGTGGATAAAAGAATGCTCTTAGTGGGTGAGATGGGAGTTTCCTTGAAGGGAAATATTTACTTCTTGCACTATGAATTTTTTGTGCCATTAGAAGTTTTTATACACAAACATTCCCTTTATTTAAAAATACATCAATTAGTCTGAAGTTTTCTTTCTCTGATGTGTCTTTGCCTGGTTTTGGAAACAAGGTAATATTGGCTTCATAGAATGAACTTGGAAGTGCTCCCTCTTTTTCTATTTTATAAACTAATTTGAAAAGTATTGGTATTAGTTCTTCTCTAAAGGTCTTGTAGAATTCGGCTGTGTATCCATCTGATGCTGGGCTTTTCTTGATCTTCTATTTCATCACTTGAAATTGATGTTTAAATTGTGTATATCATCCTGATTCAATTTGGGCAAATCATATGACACTAGAAATTTGTCCATGCCTTCAATATTTTCTATTTTATTGGAGTACAAGTTTTCAAAATAATTTCTAATTATCTTCTGCACTTCTGTAGTATCTGTTGTGATATTTATTTTTTCATCAC
The DNA here is from genome assembly GCF_047511675.1 of Marmota flaviventris. Lineage (NCBI taxonomy): Eukaryota > Metazoa > Chordata > Mammalia > Rodentia > Sciuridae > Marmota > Marmota flaviventris. The sequence goes on along the minus strand of NC_092505.1, from coordinate 71,698,926 downwards.
ATATGTTAGTATGTTAGCATGACTAAGGGTTTGTCAAATTGTCTACAGACCAAATCTACTCAAGCTTGCAATACACAGGATCTCTTCCTTGAATATAGATATCAGCTTCTTATATTCAAACCTGTTTTGTTAAAAGCCACCACAAACAAAATTACATCATGCAAGTTAAGTTGCAGAACAACTAGATTATAATTTTCATTTATATTGCCATTTTATCTCCTTGAGAACATAATCTGTTCAACTTTACTGGATTTATGCATTGTCCGACTTTATAACAGGAACACATTTGAAAAATAACTCTTAAAATGGATAATGGTCACAGATTCAGTTACTTCTTAAAAAAAAAAAATATATATATATATATATATATATATATATATATATATATATATATATATATATATATGATGAAACTTTATTTTTTTAAATCTATTTTTATGTGGTGCTGAGAATGGAACCCAGTGCCTCACACGTGCTAGGCAAGTGCTCTATACCACTGAGCCACAGCCCTAGCCTCTCAGTTAATTCTTTTTTTAAAAAATACCTTTGTTTATTTATTTTTATGTGGTGCCAAGGATAGAACCCAGTGCCTCACATGTGTGAGGCAAGCGCTCTACCGCTGAGCCACAACCCCAGTTCTCCCTCAGTTAACTCTTTTAATAAGCATTTGCTGAGTGTTATAGTTTGGATCTTAAATGGTTCCCTAAAGGCTCATGTACAAAAGGTTTGGTCCAGCCTATGACATTATAGGAGAGTGATAGAATCTTTAGGAGTTGGGGCCTAGTGGAGAAAATTAGGTCATTGGGGGCATGCCCTTGAAAACACTATTGAGACCCAGCCCCTTCCTCTCTTTTTGCTTTCTGATTTTCATGAAAAAATTTCCATTCAACTTTGCCAATCACATGCTCCCTGCTATGATGTACTGCCTAGCCACAGGCCCAAAAGAAATGAAGCCAGCTGACTGAAACTCCAGAAACCATGCATCAAAGCAAAACTTTCCTCCTTTAAGTTTTTTTTTTCTCAGCATTTAGTCACAGTAATGGAAAACTGATTAATATACTTAGAATATGTGTAGAATATTATTCTAGGTACCAGATTCAAGCAAAGATGTTGTAGGGAATACAAACAGGTAAATAAAATCATGTTGTAAGGTCTATGGTAGAAAAAAGTATCTCAGAAGTGCATATAATCAGACAGGAGAGGTCATAAAAACATTCCTTATTTTGAAAAAACAATATGCAATAAGTAGTTGAAAAATCATGCTGTGCTCATCCCTAGTGGCAAAATTTTAAAACAGAAGTTTTCACTCAATGGCAATATTTTCCTAATTTTGATTCCCACAGACAGTTCCCAGGGGACATATTATGAACAGCAAAACCCCTATTGACTCCCAGTAGTATAATCTGATCAAGGTAATAAATATATACATCAAAATGATACATTGGCAGCAGAAAACCTGACATACATACTTAGAACTTTTACTTACTAGTTGTTTGATTTTGGACAAATTAGTATACAAAGTCCTCAAGTCCAACCACCGGTAGAATTCATAATAATAGCATACTTCACAGGTTTGCTATAAAGATATAATAAAATAATGAAAATAAAGCATTTAGCTCTAGCCAAAGGGCTCAAAAAAGTGTGAGCTCTTACAAAAACATTATTAACATGATTAATCTCTTAGTAAGTGCATGAATATTCAAAAGAACAAGCTATCATTTCCAAACATGGTTGTTAAAAAAGATATTTAGCAGAGACACAGATTTTGGAACCAAAACTTGACGGCAGCATGAAAGGGTTTATGCATGGTGGAGTAAACAACATTGAGAAAAGTGAAAAATATGATTTATTCAGAGGATAATGAGAACACAATTTTCACTCAAGGCAGAGTTTAAACAAAGTAAGAGAAGGAGGGTCTGGAGGGTGAGCTGTTACTAGATTGTGAAAGACTTTGATGACAGGCAAAAATGTTTGGCTTCTTCCTCTAGATGATGGGGAGCCACTGAAACTTTTTGTTCAATAACCAAAGTGACCAAAGCAGTGTTTATAAAAAAAATTGGAAAGAATTTAGGTGAACCAGTTGGAATGTGATTTCTATAATTTGGCTGCACAGCAATAAGGAATACCTTGTCAGCCTAATAGAGTATGAGACAGGGAGAACTTTGAAGGATTAATAAACAAGTAATATTCTGAATCTAGGTATCGGTTATGATCCTAATCTAAAAAAAAAAATGTTCTGAGACCACATTTTCTTGAAGAGTACTTAAATCTGAATTCAAGTTATGAAATTCCACACAGTCATACATTCTTCCAGGTATTTTAACAACTGAAAAGGGTACTTTGCTTCTGAGTATTAAATAGTTGATGTTAATAATAACTTAGGTATTTCTATATCAAAGTTTATGGCATAATTATTCATAATAACCAAAAGATTCAAACAACTCAAATGCCCATCAACAGATGAAAGGTTAAACTATACATAGAGATAGATATATAGATAGATATATAGATACACACATATAATGGAATATTATTCATCCTTAAAAGGGAATGGAACTGTGACATATGCTACAATCTGGATGAATTTGGAAGCATCAAGCTAAGTCAGATAAGCCAGACATAAAAAGGCAAATTTTTCATGATTACATGTATATGAAGTCCCCAGAGGAGTGAAATTCATAAAGACTGAAGTAGAATATTGGTTACTAGGAGTAGGAGACATGGAGATATAGAGAGTTATTAATTAATGGGTACAAAGTTTCAGATAAAAAAATGCTCCAGAGTTGGGTGGTAGTAATGGTTACACAACAATATGAGTGTACTTCATGCTACTAAACTGTACACTTAAGACTGGTTAAAATTGTAAATTCTATGTTACATATATTTTACCACCATCCCAGAAACAAAAGTGTGGGGTTGGGAATGTAGCTCCATGGTTGAGTGTTTGCCTACCATGTGCAAAGCCCTGGGTCCAATCCCCGGTAAAACACACACACACACACACACACACACTACACTACACACACACACACACACACACACACACGGCTGTGATATCCTGAGAAACATGTTAATCAAAACAACAGAAAGGTTAGGTCTTGATAATCTATTTAGCCTAGTGCCTCTACCAAATGAGATGCCCTGGGTCAGAGGTCATCACTTTGCTTGTACAAAGGCAGAAATAAACAGAAAAAGCACCTACAGTCATCTACAGCAAAATGATAATGGTAGCACAATGCCTCACGCATGTCTGATTTGCATCTGCCCTGGTGTGACAATAAAGGAAAAAGAGAAAGTCACTTTTTCAGTCAAAGCAACCCGTCACCTTGGCTTTTCCACTGAATGACAAAGAAAATAAAAAGCATTGCCAGTCTTTGACCTAAGTCCAGAGCCACAACAGATGCTCCACAGATATACTTACTGATATGTGAAGGACTAGGATTACAAAATATGCTTCTATCAATTAAAATTTCCTTGAGTGGATGCTCTATTCAGCAGTATGTTAGTTGGAATGTGAATACAGAAAAAAAAAAAAAAATCCAATCCTTATCTTTTAAGATCAGATAATCTACTTAAGAGGACAGACTCATAATGATAGAATAATGACAATATAAGACAAAATATAAGAAGGTGCTAAATTGTATAATGCAGATTATAAGTACTCTAGGAGGTCATAAAATTGTCTACCATCCTGTAGAAATGAATAATGGGTCAGGAAATCTTCACTAACCAATCACTTGTAGGAGCAAGCATAGATGCTATAAAGCAGACTGACGTCTTTTTAAAATAGCCATTATGATTTTAAGTGTAATATACCTCTACCAAATAGTCTGCTTCTTAACTTCTCTTCTGGATTTGCTTTTTTCTCATCCCTGTTACAAATAACTAGAAAATGTCTCAAAGAGAAATAAATAAATGTGCTAACACCATTTGAAAGAACTTATAAATTACTATAAAACAGAGGTAATCAATAAAAATTAGGAATTCAGCCTTCATAAAAATAAATTTTTCCCTCAAAAATTGGTTTGTTCAGACAAAGCTAAGAAAAAAATAGCTATACTGACTCCCCTCTTTCCCATATAAGGCTAATAATATCCAATGAAAATTTTATTCATTTAATATCAGATTCAATCTATCTGCTTTAAAATGGGAATTCCACCTCACTCTGGATGGCACAGATCAAAACACACATATATTTTTGTTTCTATAAAAACAAAAACTTTGAGTATTCATATCTTTTTGCTCTGATCAACTTCAAACATTAAAAGGTGTACAACTCTGTAGCTTAGCAATGAACTGAAGAAGGAAAGCATTAAATTCTGTTTCCTAGACTGCCACTCATTATAATCCCTCTCCTTGCTTTCTTCATCCTCTTACCCTAACTAGTTAACAAACATATTCAGCTCTATAAAAATTCAGTAAATAGGTCCAGGGTTGTAGCTTAGTGGTAGACTGCTTGCCTAGCATGTGTGAGGAATTTGGTTCGATACCCGGCACCACAAAAAAATAATTAAAATAAACAAACAAATAAAATAAAAGTATTGTGTACATCTACAACTAAAAAAATGATTTTTAAAAATTCAGTAAATAGAGAGCAGCTTGATGTTTCTCTACACAATGCAGGCAAGACTGGAGGTGTTTTAGATAATCTGTTGTGGCACAACAAACTACCCCAATTACCTCATGGTTTGAAATGACCCTTTTGATTCACTTATGATTCTGTGAAATCAGGAGTTGAAGAAGAGCTGAGTTTGACAGTTTGCCTCTGATGTACTTGGTGCTAATTGTTACCTGAGATCAGAAAATTCATATTCATGATAGCTGCTTGTATTCCATGGTGCTTTGTGACCATCCTCCAGGCGGTGCCAAGACCAGGCTGAGGCAAGAGAGATGTCTTGGGTGCAAAATTTAAGGACCCATTCACTTGACAGTGCCTCCTCAAAATTTGTACCTTGAGTACTTCTCTTGGCTCACCCTAGTCTTGGCCCTGCCTTCCAGACCTCTCCACCTGGCTCTGTAGCTCAGAATACCCAGTATGGTGGTCTTAGGAAAAGAAAAGGGCAGAGAAGATTTACAGATGTACCTTAGTTCATTTTCTGCTGCTGTAACAAAATGCTATAGACTAAGTAATGTATAAAGAAAAGTTATTTATTTCTAATACTTACAGGGTATGGGAAGTGTAAGAACATTTAGTGAGAGCCTTCAGGCTGCATCATGAACAATCCACTCTTAGGATTTCCTAACTGATCCACTCCATGAAGACTATATTAATCCACTCACTGAAGGCCATCCCCTCATGACCCAGTCACCTCTCACTAGGCCTCATTTCCCAACAATGCTTCTTGGGGATCAAGTCCCAACACATGAATTAAGTGGACATATTCAAACCATAGCATCATAGAACTGGCAAGTTTTCATTTTCACCATATTCTATTGGTCAAAGCAGTTACTAGGTATTGCCAGATTCATAGATAGAGAAAAGGAAAACATCTACCGATGATAGTATGAAAGATTCCACTGTAGAACAAGTTGTAAGAGACACATTGTTGTAGCCATCATTGGAAAATACATTTTTCCATGTCTTCCTTTATAAATTTGCCTTCACTTTATTCCTGAAACAATTTAATACTCTCCTCATTAACATGCCAGCATGAAAACCTCATTCTCAGTTTGTTCTTCAACAATATGGAGCCACAAGACCCTCTTGTAATAACTATCAAGTACCCATGCTTAATGTTTCCAATGGTACCCCTTTCTTTTAAATAAAGCTCACACTCATGATTGATGCCATTCTACCTGTTGTAAGATCAAGTGTGTCTCCTAAAATTATATGTTCTCATCCTGGCCCCTTGCTACTATTTAAATATGTTTTCTCCAAAATTCAAGTGTCACTAATATGACAGTATTAAGAGGTGGAACTAAGATGCAATTAGACCATGAGAAATCTTCCCTTTTGAATGACATTAGATGCCCTGATAAAAGGGCTTGAAGGACTAAGTTTATCCTTTCTTTGCCCTTCTTCCTCTGTCCTGTGTAGGCACAAGATTACTCCTCTCTGTGAGATGTCATCTTGGAAGGAGATAATTAGACACCAAAACTGCTGGTGCTTTGATCTCAGGTTTCCTAGCCTCCAGAGTGGTGAGAAATAAATTCTCATTCCTTAAAAATTACCTAGCATCTGGCCTTTTATTTATCAGCATAAATAGACTGACATCAATGTTACCTTCCTGTAAATATGGTCTTTGTAGATGTAATAAAGTTAAAGTGAGGTCATACTGGAGTAGGTCAGGACCTAATCCAAGAGTGATATCTTCATAAATAAAAGGGGAGAGATGTAGACACAGAGATACACAGGAAAGAAGGCCTTTGAAAACACAGGCAGAGTTGGAGTGATATGTATGCTTGGCAAAAATTCCCAGAGATGGCCACCAGCCAACAAAGCCAGCAAGAGACAAGGAAGGATTCCTCCCTCCAGCCTTTAGAGGGTACACTGTCCTGGGTTGGACTTCCAGCGTCCTGACTACAAGAGAACAAAGTTCGATGGTTCTAAGCCACAAAGTTTTGAGGTAATTAGTTACAGCAGCCCTAAGAAATTAATAATATGATGTCACGAGCCAACCATGGGTTGCATGTGGGTCACCATGCATGGAAGTCTACTGGATAGAAGCATCTGGTGTCTGGGAATAACCAGCGGGCATTTTCTCTGGTCAACTTCCCAGGGATAGTGTGAATTTCTATCCTGCTCTGCTGTGTCCCACAAAGCACCTGAGATGGGTGTGACCTGCCAAGATGCCCATCAACATGATGACTAGAAGACATCATGAAGCTAGACTCAGCCATTGAAACTTTATCCCTGTCTTTGATGTACCCCCTTAAATAAACCACTGGAGCCATCTTTCCTTTGTCTAGTTCCAGCATCCATGTGGACTAGATCTATCAGAGACTCTGCTTTTTGTACATATATTTCTGACTATTTGTGTTTTGTTATTAACTAGTTATTTGAGACTTTAGTTTTCAGGTGGCTTATACCCTTCTTGGTAGGAAGAAAAACTCCCCAATCAGATACTGGATATCATCCCCATGATGATATAACATTTATCCAATTCTATCTATCTCCCCCACTACTAACAAACATTTTCCCTTTACCCAGAAATCTTTTCCCTGTCTTCATCTTCTAATTAATCACTATACCTATCTTTGTTCTTTCATTCTGCTATAAGACACAAAGCAAAGCAAAGCTATAAATTGTGGCTGGGTTATAACTGGCATCTTCTAGTATTCTACTAGGCAGAGCTTCTTGTCCCAAATGTTGATTCAGGATTTCATGTATTTGTTAAGAAAAAAAAGTAAAAAATCAGGTAACAGATATTAAGGATTTTAGTAAGTGTTTAGTGTCACATCCTTTGTTAACCAAAAGGGGAAAATGTAGTGAGTCAGTTACTTTAGAAATATATCATGAAAGAAAACTATAGAAGCACCTCCTTGGCTACCCATAACTTAGCTGTCAGACACTGTATGAATTACAGTCACTTTAATGAACTGAACCAAAAATGTCTTCTAAATGATAACTAAAACCTAGAGCTCTAGCAAGGATACACTATCATATAGTGTATCATATGCTGAGGAACAGCATATGATAGACTATATGATAAACTCTTCAAGGAGATAGAGAGTTAATCTATCCTTTTCCCCCCCAAAAAAAATTGTATATGGCAACCTGTGCAAAATAAATAAAATATTTTTAAATAACAGTAGGGATAATACATCTTGTAATACATATTTGTCAGAGGGTTATGAATATAATAATGCCACAGTATCTAGGATGCAGGAAGCAATGACCCTGTAATGATCATTCTAAACCAGAAGCCCTGGATACCAATTTAGGAACCAAACATATAGAGATAAACAGATAACCTGGCAGGCAATCAGGGCAGTGAGCAAGAGGGTGAAGTGGCCTGAGGAACAGGAGAGGAATACAGTGATATTTAATTTGCAAAACAGAAATTTTTCCCCATGATGTTCCACTCCCCTAACCAGAAGGCAAACTAATGGGACCACACAATCTCAGATTTTGAACCTCAAAAACTGTAAACTAAAGAAAAATTTTCTCTTTTTAAGATAGTTGCCTCAGATATTTTATTGCAGTTACACAAAACTTACTAATAAAAGAAGCCAAAGGAATTTTTATCCAAGTTCAGTCCACAACTAACCCATATCAAGCCTTTGTGCAAATTTAAAGAAACAAGTTATTCCTTCTTCAAGATATTTTGCTCCCTTTGCTATATTAAATATATAATAATATGCTTATTTTATTAGAATAAAAAATTTTACTGCCCATAAAATTGTCTCAATAAATATTCAAATTTGTAATACTTGAAATAAATAGTATGTACTTTAGATGGTTTTCTTTTTGCAGTGCACAGTATACTCAACTGTAGATGACATCCTACAATAAGTGTGAAGCTAGATATTTTGCTATAGTAACATTACTTCAGGAATTTCACATAAATTATATTAACTTCTGGCAACATATAAATACTATTGCCTTTCAGCACTGTTTTATACTCAATGCACAATTAAAAAGTGTTTATGTGGATGTAATCCCACTGAATACATAGAAAGCAACTAATGCTGGTTGGTATGAAGAATTTCTCAAAGAACCCATTGTCACTATCTCCCCAACACAAACTGATTCTCCAAAGCTTTATTTTACCTGTGAAGCAAATTGAAAAATATTCTCAGGATTAGTATAAAATAGTTATTAAACCAAACAATCTAACCAGAAGATCAAATTATTACAAATATGATTTGAATCATATTTCATTATCATAGGTACTTCAGATCAATATTCAGTCTAATTCTTGATGAAAGATACAGGGGTTCTAAAATCAAGGTTTTGCCTTATTCTAGAGCACATCCTACAGTATGAAATGGCATTAGCACCTAACAAAATAAAGATGCCTCAGAAAGAGCAACACCTATACCTATGCATGTGTTGTTCTGTTTAACCAGTCCATCTTTTTGAGGTCTTAGTGAGTTGCAGGTTTTGTATTAGACTCTGAGGACACAGTGAAGATCAAATCCTGACCCTGCTCTGCTCTCATTCCAGCAAAATGAACATTTAAAAAAAATTGTACACTAGAGGTTTATACAAATTGTGAAAGGCCCATTTGATGGAGACCCAATCTGTTGTGCACACAGGATTTCTTGGAATTAAGGTAAATAGAATTCACAATGATATAAATAAGCTTTGAAATTAACTGAAAAAACAATCGCTACCATCATACGTGACTCACAGTAAATATGTAACAGACATGAAATGAATAAATAAATGAACTTTCCAGCCTACAAATTAGACTTGGACTATAAGCAAAAAGCCACATCAATTATAAAATAAGTTTAATATATACAAAATATTTTAAATATCAGAAGCCTAAGGGAATTTGAATTGATGGAAGATGCCATTTCAATATAAACCTCCCACAGATCAGATTAAGACAAGCAAATTATTTGTTACATATATTAGAGCTATTTCGTGATATTTTTAAGCATCATGGAAGCACATTTGGTTTTTCTGTTGTTACTTGGTTTTGGTTTATCAGTTGCATGGACTATTCTTTTGTACACTTCAACTACCTATCTGCCTGGCTTTGCACAGGTGATAAGTTGTGAGGCAGTCTAATGATGCCATTGTTTTTCAGTCATTCAGACATAGAAGAAGTGAGCTTGAACTAGAAATGGAGGTGAAGGTAGAGAAATGCTCATTCTTTGCTCTATATGTGCAGGGGAGCTACACTTAACAAATTTCAGTTTTTAAGGTATATAATTTGATACAAATGTTTATTTCTTCAACAGTTTTAACCCCTTTACCTTGTAATAAGCACAGCTCCTAAAAGACATTTTACTAAAATAGAACCAAAATATTGAACACCTTATCCACCTTTGCTTTCAACTCTGTTTTGGACTTTTTTATTATTCACCTCACATTCTATTATAAACATCTTGAAGATAAGGATGCAGTTGGTGCTGATTCTATTCAGCACCTGACCTAGCCCCCTACACAATGAATCCTTGACAACATGCCTCCTGGTAATCATATTAGACAGTAAGCCACCTCACATACAAAACTCAAACATTGTCACTTTTTAAAAATATACTTTAGGCCATGTCTTATTTTCAAGAGAATCACAAAATATGAGAACTAAAACAGGCTTTAAAACCATTTATAGCTATTGTTAACATGTTTCTTCAATCCTGTGAGCTTCTAGTATCCAAACTCCCACCACTACCACTTAACAGAAACTAATCCCAAGCTTTCTATATGAATCTCTGGAGCTTTAGAAGGGACAAGAATAGTCGTACTCTATAGTATATCCCATAGTACACTTACAGAGGAGGCTTACTTCTCAGTGACTCAATGAAATTTTGGCATCATTTATTGTTACAGTTTTGTTAGAGATTGGCATTGGTATTTTGTTTGATATCAGTATATAATTTAACTAAGTCAATTAAATAAGAGCGACAATTAAAAAGGCAAAAACAAATCCTAATAAGCTATCAATTTTATGCAAAGAGACAGTGGTAAATTCATTCTTCATTCTAAAAGAATAACTAAATTCAAGTTTTTAAGGCCTCATAATCATCTGTTCTCTGAAACTGAAGAAAAGCATGTGAGTTTCCACCCTATTTTCAATAGGCATATGTACATAAATCTGATAAGAAATGTAACAGAAATTTTAAAAATCAACAAATATTGACAACATAAGAAAACCACTAGACAGCAACTTCCTTGGGTAATTAAAGGGCAGAATTTCGTGTTCTTATAGATATTTTATTAATAAAAATGCCCTCAAGAATATGCAAAAAAATCCAAATTCTTTTTTTTCTGTATTGAAATTAAATATGCAGGTGATTTGCTTACAAAACTTTAATTCATGCCTTTAAAATAGGGACTTCAGATGTTTTAGAAGTGATACTTTTAGAGGTATGTCTGTCAAAAACTAAACCTTTCAGCAGCTTTCAGGCTGCATTTCTAGGTTTAAAATAGCAGGAATGCATTTAATTTTTAAATAGTAAAAGGTGCTTCTCTAATTGTGTTCATCACAGATAAGGAGTCTGAGCACAAAGCAAATGCTGAAGCAGGACCCCAGCTTCTAAATTGCATTTACCAATCCTCTGTACCTTATTCCTTAATCCCACTGAAAACCGGGGCATGCAAGAACTAGTGAGCACTCCATGGGTAACAGAGTTCTGAAACTAGAGGCACTTAACATGTAACTCCCCATGCTGATATATACACACTTGCACACAGTAGACTTCCATCTAGGACATGGCCTCTGATCTCTTTAAACACTGAAGAATGGACCAGGAAATCAGCTCCCCAGACACAAAATCTCTAACCTACATCATAATTGTTCTGAGAAATTTCCATTCATTTTCTCCTCTTTTTACACATTTTGCCCTCCATTTTCTCTGTCTACTCCCTGATCTGTCTTTGTCAGAGGTACTCTTGAGTCCAAATCTAACTCACATGGTCTCTGCTAACCTCACAAATGTAAAAAGGAAACTAGATTCATTAGACAAAAACTGAATCATATTCCTTTTTACCCTATAAGGGAGTAGGAAAAGCTGCTTTGGAATTTATTTGATATTCAGTGTTTTAGAAAGCAATTCCTTTTTATTCTGTTTAAACTACTTCTCCAACTTTCTCTGAAAGCATACTAACACTGTGATAAAATGTGCAGTTAGGAATGTCTCAATTTCTGTACTCAGTGCTTCCAAGTGAACAGCAGGGGACAATAGCACACCAAGAATTGCAGAACCCCCCTGGCTCTGAGAAAACTGTGGAATTTCTGAACCTGGTCTGCCTGCACTTGCTAGCGAGATGATCTCAGCTCTCAGAAGAAGTTTTTTGCTTTGTGTCCTATTTTACAATGCATTGTTAAGTTTTCTATAGGAGTTGTGACAGTATTTCACTGGGACAGCCTGCTTAAGAAAAAGAAAGGTGAAGGGAAAAAAAGGAAAATGAAAGACAAAATGCTCCCAAATGAAACAGAAGACAACGACGATGAAGTAATCCTGCATATAGATAATAAAGTTTGTTCCTTCTCTCTTCCCATCCTGGACACAGTTTTTCTGAATTACAGATTAAATACATCTTTATTCCTCCCTCACTCACACACATATTCATTTCATTCTGTTTCCTGTAAAAACTTGCCTTTCTTAAAAAAAAACCCAAAAAGTTAAAAAAAGGGGAAAGCTTTTTAGCTGAATATATGACTTTTCCAAACAATTAAAAAAAAAACTTCATTTTTCTGACCTTTAATCAAGCTACTGAACATAATGTTTTTATGTAATCTGAACATTTGTTAGTCAAGATACATTTCATTGATTCTTGTGTTGCAACAGAAATTTTCCCTGTAAACACATAACTTCAGATAAATAGCCAAAAGCTATAATGGTGTTCTGTATCTGCTGTGTTTGAAGGGAGAATACAAAGTAGAAATTAAAATATCAAAAATTTGAAAAATATGTTAACAGATCAGTACAATGGTATGGGTTTAGAAAGGTGTTTAGTAATTCAACTTTCAAAGCCAGAAAATATGAAACTACTTTGCTGCATTCTTTGAGTGCATCCCAGAATACAAGGCCAGAAGTTGGCCTTCCCTCCCACTACCCTAAGAGAGATAGTCACACCAGACAGATCCCTTGCTGTTTTTGACAATATACCAGGTGTTCTTGTGTCCTGGGGCTTTTCCCCAAATTGTTCTCTCCTCAAGAACAATCTGACTTCATTTATCCAAAAAAGAATCATTCCTTCATCCACTTCAAGTATGTGTAAAAGTCACTTTTTCAGTGAGACCTCCCCTGGTCACCTATTTAAAATGGAATATTCTCCTTAACTTTTCCTATCCTTTCCTTTCTTCTTAAGAGCACTTATCACCACGTTATACCATATGTTACACATTAATATAATTTTTGAGATAACAGACCAAATATAATAGTCAATGGAAGGCTTAACCCCATTACTTAAAGGAAAAAAAAAAAACTGGGTTAATCCTCAAAAAAAATTAACTGCTATATGTAAAATATAAAGACATACCTAGAGCAAAACAATTAAGAAATGATATGAACAAAGAAAGGATAGAGAAAGGGATAAAGAGAAAAAGCAAATTTAAAAAAGGAAAAACAGAGATTTTTGAAATCCAAGAAACAAGAATGGAGACTAAAATCCATTATCAACACACACGCACAAACCTTATAATGCTACAATTCACAATGCAAACAAAATATTTATGAAAAAGTATTCAGAAAGTAACAGCACTTTCCTCAGCAAAAATTACAAGATATTCAAAGAAAAACTGGAATACACAACTAACAGACTTAATCCATGACAAAAATTATTAAAAGTGGCTCCATAATTTACATATTACAACTTCAATAAATTACATAAAAATAAAAATAAAATTCTCTATAAATAGTATGATAGGGCTAGGGGTATGGCTTATAGATAGAATGCTTGCACAGGGAACTAAGTTCAATCCCCAGCAAAACACACACACATGCGCACGCGCGCACACACACATACACACACACACACAAACCATTATGACAAAACCAGCAATCCATAACAATCAAACATGAAAAAGACTTCTCACCTTGAAATTTTATAATTTTCTGTTAAACGGAGCTTGGAGCTTGAATCAAATGAAAATATAAACTGATATTGAGAACATCTAGAAAAAAATTAAAATGTAGCATCAGAGTCTACAAAATATAGCTAAAGATATTTAGAACAAAAGTCAAAAATGTGTTTGTAGTAATAAAAATTAGAGGATTAAATACATGAATTAGATATTCCACTTGATTTTCTCCCCCAACCCACTTTGGATTTAATTTCCTTTTAATGAAGCAAACCTAGATTTGAAAACAACATGAAACAAACCTACTTTGATTAAATTATGCTTAGAATTTATACTAGTAGTTGTAATATTATGGGAAAAAGTAAATAATCATGTTAGAATAATTGGGAACTGTGCTTTTCCGCATAAGAGAAAAGGTACAACACAAAATCAAATAAGTTAAAAATCCTATACCACTCTATTAAAACTTAAATAGTATAACAAATTCTTGCTTTTTCTTTTAAAGACTACATAGTTTGTAGATCTTGTATTGAAAAGGCTGAGAAGTAATCATTTAGCCATGAACATCCTTAAGTGCACACAGTGTAGTCTCCAATTATCATTGTCATGAAGGCAATGAAGGCTTCTTGAGAAATAGTTGATTCTAGGTCTGAAGCAATAAACATGTTGTAAATGTACATACTACACAGGTAAAAGACATGTTGCAAGGACACCATCAGGACACTTGAAGGTATATCAAATATACAAAGAACCAAAGATGGCTAAAGATGAGCAAGTTAAACTTCAAAGCAAGTAATCACTGCAATTATATAAAAGTTATTACAATACGCAAATAGATTCAACAGAGAACTCCTAGAATCCATAGGAGATTAAACATAGCAGCAAGATATAAAATTACATGTAAAAATCAATATGCTCATTTTTTAGGCAATGAACAATTACAGAGAAAAATAAAAGAGATGATCCCATTTACACTAATACCACAAAAGAGAAATATCTTAGCAATAAATATAACAATGTGAAAAATTATAGGAGAAAAACTTTCCAGTTTTCCTGAAAGACACAAAATTGGGACTTGAGTAAAAAGAAAAGGAAATACTGTACTTCAATAGGAAAATGCAATATCATAAATTGATGCCAATGTTAAACTATTTTTATATAGCTAGATTCCATAAACAGAAAAAGATAAGCAAAAATAGAAAACACCCACAAACACACATGCACACACAAAAAGCAGCAATGAGGCAGGACCAGCCTCACCAGATACTGAAATCTATTATATTCTTCATAATCAAAACAGCTTAAATTTAACAAATGTGTAAAATAAACAGTGGAAAGAACAAAAAATATGTAGACCAAAGAACAATAAAAAATGTGTGTGTATATATATATATATATATATATATATATATATATATATATAAATTTCCTTCTTAAATCACTGAGGAGGTACTTTAAAAAAATTTAAGGCAGTCATTTAAAATAGTCCTGGGAAAACAGATAAAATTGTTGTGTACATACATGTAAAGTGAAGGATATTCTGGAAGACTAGGCATACCGGCTTAGACTTTTTAAAAATGTCAATTAAGAAAGAAAAGGGTGGGGAGAGGGAGAGGGAGGGGAGAGGGGAAGAGGGAGAGACAAGGAGGGAAGGAGGGAGAGACTGGGGAACTGCTCTAAATCAAGAAAACTAAAGAGATTTCACAACTAAATGTAATATGTGTCACGGTTTACTTAATCCCAGGCTTCTCTTTTACCAACAATAAACAAAGACATTTTGGAGACAATTGAGGAAGTCAAAATATACCAACTCTATCCTGATTTCAGTAATGTAGCAATGTCACATTCCCTAATGATGATCCTTGTACCGTGAATCTGATGTTATATGGCTTATGTCGATATTGGCGATTTTGCTCCCCTCGCCACCACCACACAGGTACGTGGCAACGTGTGGGGACGTTTTGGATTGTCAGTATTGGGGAAGGAGGGGATGCTGGTGGTATTTAGTAGGTATAGCCTAGACATTGCTTATTTACTACACAACATGCCCCCTCCACACGCTCCAAAAACCTTCTTGCCCCAAACGCCAACAGCCCGGTGGTCGAGAAACCCTGAGGTAGGAAACCCCTTACTCTCAGGGTATACACACTGAGCTATTAGGCTGAATCACACGTAATTGTCTTTCGTATAGCTCAAACATGGGCAGGATTTAAGGGTAAAGGATTACAATGCTCACAACTCTCCAAATCCCGCAAAGGGCCTTCCGCCCTCGAGCGCCCAGGGAGCGGCGCGCTCTTCCCATTCGTGGGCAGGGAAACCACCAACCTGCGCGGGGGCGGAGCCTATGCGGGGTGGGACGAGGCGGAGCCTGCGTCGGGCGGGGCGGGGGCGTAGCCCGCGCGGGGAGGGGCGCGTTGTCTCTGTGAAAGCATTGGGCGGCCACCCCCACTGGCCTGGGGCTTCATCCCAAGTTACCTACAGTTCCGCACTCCCTTCGGAACCTGCTAGTGATTACGACCGAAAGCGGAAAAGAAATCCCGGTGGAGGCTCCGTTGGCTTCTCCAGGAATGATAAAGATGCCTTCCCGGTGGGAAGATCGGAACCCTCCCTTGCAATCTGTTGAAGGCCATGGTGAGCATCCTTATCCTTTTGGACAGACCAGGAAGGACCCGGCCATCCCCACTTCCAGGCTGGACTCCTCAGAGGTGCAGTTTGACACTCTCTGAAGCGGATTCTAAGTTCCGAGTCGGCCGAGCCTGGGCAGTACTACACCGCGCGGTACAAGTGCAGCCTGGCACACTCGTTCCACACCCGGCTCCTCGCCAGCAAGCCCATTCCCAGGTAAGAATTTTAAGTACTTTAAGAAATTTTTCTAAATAGACTCTCTAATTAAGGGATTGACACACTTATTCTGTAAGGAGCCAAATAGCAAATATTTTAGGATTTGGAGACCAGAAGCTGCCTCTGTCACAGATTCGTCTTTGTCAGTTTTAGCAAGCTTGTAAAATGAGAGGGGAAAAAAAGAAAAAAAAAAAAAAACACTCAGCAGACAGTGATTAGAGGCTAGTCATGCACTGCCTGGCTCAGAGGCTGAGAACTCAGTGAGTTCCCCACCACTGCTGGTCTGACTTGCTCGCCTTAACGACCTGGGTTCTGTGAGGATTATGCGCCCCCCGCCCCCCACGTTGTGCTTGGGCATCACCCCTAGGCTTAGTTCACCATCTCTTAAATCCTACACTTGTGCTCTGCCTTTTCTCCTGGAGGCAGATGGTGAGTTCCTGGTATTCATCAAGGCCACCAGGAACCCCTGCTCCACCACCCGCCCCCTGCAGTGTGCATGAACTACACACACACAAACACACACTGGCAGCCAGATCATTCTTTGCTCTGAAGTGACAGTTACTTCTCATCTAAGAGCAAAAACCAAAGCCCCTACATTTCGAATAAACTTGTTTAGTGGAAAACGAATTCAAGAAATCTCAAACTACTTATTTTAATAGCTTTTTTACCCTAGTAAAAAATTTAATATATGTCCACTATGGTAATTTAGAAAATAATGAAAAGAATATAGACAAAAATTCTCCACAAACCTAATCCATATAAAATAACTTAAAATATTTATGTATTCTTTTAGTCCTTTTTTTCATCACAGACTGATAGGAAACTTACAGAACAGCTAGACTTTTTTTTAATCTTAAACTTTTGTTTAAGTACAACATAGAAAAATGTGCACAAATTGTAAATATAGTTCAGTAAGCTTTAAAACTAATACAAACATACCCTGGCAATCACAATCTAGATCAAGAAATAAACTGTTAGAAGCATCCTTTGTGCCCTTGTCCAGTCACAGAGTTCTCCCCAAATATACGCATTACCTTATCCTTAGATATATGGGTAAGTTTTGTTATGTTCTTGAATTTTACATGAAATTATTTATTCAATAAGTATTCTATAGTGTTTGGTTTCTTTCACTCCATGTTATATTTGAGTTTGTGCATGTTTAATGTAACAGCTCTTTTTAAATTTTTTAATTGTTTATATGCTAATATGGTATTTAGTTGTATGAATATGCAGAATTTATCCTCTATATATCTGTTGTTTTCTTAATGACTTTATTATAATAGAATTCACATGCCATACAATTAATACATTTGAAGTATAGAATTCAGTATGGTTTTTTTAGTATATTCACAGATGAATGTAACCATTACCCACACTCAAATTTTAGAAAATGTTTATCACCTGAAATGAGCACTAGGGCATATTAAAGTCACATAGAATGTGGGAAAATATCTCATTACATGGAACTGTCCTTAGCATAACTGTCAATTTAGCATAAATGCTGTCTACTAAAGACCAGTAGTACCATCCCAATCTAATGTCAAAATGTCTTCACAGTTTTTCAGAACATCCCCACAGTGAACAATATGGGCCTGCCTGCATTGAGAATCTTTGTCACATGATCTGCCACTGTTTCCTATGCTTATGTCTCAAACCATACAGATCTCTCTCCAACTCAGGGATTTGGGGATTGCTTTTACTTCTTATAGAATGTTCCTCCCCTAAATATTCTGTACTGACTCTTTTCCTCAGGTCTTTGTTCAAATGTCATTATCTCTGTTAGACCTATATATTCAATAAGCAAGCAAAAAGCTTGCACATTCTCTCCCATATACATTATTTTGCTGGTGCTGCCAGAGCTAATGGACTGATTGACTTAAACAACAAAGTTGTATTTTCTCAGTTGTGGAGACTGAAGTCCATGATCAAGGTGTTGGTAGGTTTGGTTTCTCCTGAGGCTTCTTGCCTTGACTTGTAGTTGGCCACCTGTAGTTATATCCTCCTGTGGTTTTTCTTCTGTGTTTATAGCAAATTTCCTCTTGTAAGGACACTAGTTAGATTAGGTTAGAGCCCCACCTTAAGCCCCCATTCTAACTTAATTACCACCTTAAAATCCTTATGTGCAAATATACTTACATTATAAGAAACATGAATTTTGTGGAAAGAATATGATTCAGTCATACTATCATCCATAGTTTATTTTTACCTATACCCCTTATTTTAAGTGCAATGTTTTAATTATTTAATTTGTTTATTGTCTCACCTTCTGTTCTACTAAAATATACTTTCCATAAGGGAGGGATTTTAATCAATTTTCTTCTCTGTAGTGTCTCCAATGAGTAAGAAATTGTAATTTTACTCAAAGCTAACATATGGACAACCTTAAATTTACTCCTAATAACTCTGTATCTCTCAGGGCATTTTTTAGACCTATTAGAAGTCCAGTAAGGCATGCTTTTTTAAGTTATGTTTGAGTTTCTTAGCAAAGAGGATTAGAATCGTAAAAGATCCAGCTTTATACCAAGGAGTATAAGAAATGTAATAGGTTTGTTTCCAAAGCAACAAAAAGGTTTACCTGATAAGTTGACTGAGGGTTCTTCCATAATACATATGAGTATTCAAGTTGCTGAGGACCCTTTCACACAGAAAAATGCTTAGAGCCATCATCAAAGAAATCCGCCTATGATAAGCTAGTTTTTAACCACCTTTTTTTTTTTTCTTTACGTGGTCAGGCTCAAGAAGTATGATGAGCTTTCAAAAAGAAAAAGAGATGGAAATCACCAACTATGCTGCCTACTGAATGAATATTTCTTTGTAGCATGCGCAGAGTCAAGGAAAATTATATTCCTGCATTGTATAATCTACCAACAGTCTACTTTCCTACTGTTTCAATCTAGGATATTCTTTAAAAATCAGAGCCTGAGACATAGGTAAAGACATTCTGTTTGGAATTTGATCCCAGGGAGAAGGAGTGAAAGAGAAATAAAGAGGGAGAAATGGAAAAGATCAAAGCAAAACAAGGTAGTGTTTTCAAGTGGTACACTACTGTTAATGGTTACATAATACATAACCTTCTGAAGAATCTTTGTTTCAGAGCTATATTCCTGAGGGATGAAAGGGAGAAATATTTTTATGTCAGCAGCCATCTCCTTTGTGTTGACAGCTGCAGTGAGTCCCCGTCACAAGGTGCCTCTCTGGTATAGGACATCACACCTTGCTGCAACAGAGAAGCTTTGGGACAGGAGGCTTGATTCTTCGTGCATGCTTGACATATGGCACTGTCAGCATGAAGCAGGGTAAAACTTCCTAGACTATTCACCAGAGCTGCAGCTGGAATCAGGTTAAAAGACTTGAGAGTACAGAAGAGGCATTTTATAAGCCTGCATAACACACGGTTAGACCTGTCTAAATTGGTTTCCTCCCTTTTTACTATAATCATAATATCCAGAACAAGTTGATAGAAGGGTTAAATAGGAAGGTTATATGTTTATACCAGTTTTAACCTCAAGTTTAACCTCAAGTTTATAAGAAAGAGAAAGTGACAGTGGAACTTGGAAAACTGAAAATGATTCTACTTGAAAAATTTTGACCATTGGAAAGAGATATTAGATACTGTCTAAACTTCTGTCATATCAGAAATAGTCATGAATTGTTTCGAGAAAAATGAAGAATAAAATTAACCATTTAATGTATCTCCATGAGCTTTATAAATCAATGTTATTAACTTTTCACAGGATACTACTTTCTACAGTCATACAACACTAGTATTACAAAGCTTACAACTAATGAAAAGAAACAGGCAGAAACATAAGAAGAAAAATAATTGGGATCACATATAGGGTTGTCATTAATGTTGGTTGGATTCTGGGGAACTGCATGATTTCGCTTGGCTTTCTTCTGTGAGTATTATCTACTTTTATTTCGTTTGGAATTTTCATTAATAGAGTGTAGTATTTGAGTTATTCAACTCAATATGTGTCGAGCTCCTGTTTATTAGCACTTTAAACATGCGAATAAGACGTAGAGCATTACATCCCAAAACATTAGAATTTCTGTTTTGTTTTTTTTTTTTAAGGTATGCTTTAGAATATTTATTTACCAACACTGACCATAGGCTGGATCACAAGTCTCAACAAACTTCAAAAGATTGAATCATACTTAGTATGAATTAAACCAGAAGTTTATTACATAAAGATAACAAAAAAAAATTCCAGATGTTTGTAAGTTAGGAGCATAAGCCTAGTTACCAATGGGTCAAACAGTAAATCACAACAGAATTTAGAAAATATTTCAAAATGAGTTCTAATGAAAAAACACCATCAAAACCAAATTCTATGAAAGCAAATGCTTACAGCTCTAAATTCACACATAAGAAATTGTATAAAAATCTTGACTATTGCTGTTTCAAAAAGCCAGAGCAGTGGGGGGTAAGTGAAGGGAGAGAAGTAGACAAACATTGGACACCTGGTAGCAAAGGACTGATAATTCAGAGAACAACACAAGGCAAAACCTACAGTGGCTTTGATTTTCTGCAGATGAGCACTCTGGAGCAATTCAGGAGAAGGAACATAAGCAGAGCATTCTTGCTGAGTTGAGAAAAAGATGAGTTGAAACTGGAATGGTTTGAATTTTCAGGGTAGGGATTAAGTGAAGCAGAAGGTATGCAGAGAAAAAACTGCACAAAACATACGTAGAGATCCTCTTGTGCCCATTGCTGAACATTAAGCCTAACCATACTCAAAGTTAACATTAGACTTGGAAACATTTAATTTCCATCTAGTTATAGTGGAGAGTCCTCCCTGAGAACTCCAGGGATTTGCCAAAGATCCCTAAAAGGTTACACATAATATAGATAGGGCTAACTGTTTTGAATAAAAACTGCCCCCTCCCCCCAAGAGCAAGTTGAATATTATAAAACCAATCTTCAAGTAACCACCTGCCTGAACAAAATCCAAATTTGTTAGTTGTAGTCCTGCAAGAAGCACATATAAAGATAGAATTTAATTTCTAAAAGATTTGTTTGGGGAAATTCCTCTGAGGGTTGAAATGGAGAAGAATCCAGAAGAGGTAGAATCTTCAGACCACATAACTTGTCTGACCTCTGTGAAGGTGCAAGGTTTAACTTTATGTGTGTCAACATTATTGGGTCACAGTATTAGTATGCCAAGATATCTGGTTAAACATTATTTCTGGGGTGTCCATGAGGGCGTTTCTGGAAAAGAATGGTATTTGAACACATTGAGTAAACAGACTAATCCCAGGTATGGGCAGGTATCATCCTATCTGCTGAGGGCCCGAATAAAACAAAAAGATGAAGGAAACATTTTTTCTTTGCCTGACTATTAGGGTGGGACTCCATCTTCTGCTCTTGGGCTGGGACTGACAGCCTCAGTGCTCCTGGCTCTCAGGTCTTTAGAGGGCAGATCATGGCACTTAGCCTCCAAGATTACAAGAGCCAGTTCTTTATGATAAATATCTATATTAGTGGGTGAATGATTGGATAGATACGGACAGATCCTATTGTTTGTTTTTCTGGAGAACCCTGGCTACTATAGAAGGAAAAGGGAGGAAGGATCATTAAATAGTGGGACATTATGCTGCAGCACAATTACAGTTTCAGGTCAGCTAATGAAAAACACTGAAGCCAAAGTTTCTCATTGGAGAACTATTTTAGGGATAAGCCTGCATTAATATACCTGCTTTCTTAGTCATTGTTCTGATGTAGCCTTGGCAAGAAAATATCAGTGGGTTCAGAGAGCAGTAGGTGGGACACTCTTTCATATAAGCTCCCCTTAGCAAGAGATCTGACTGGTAAATTTTCATGACTCAGTTTATTCCTTATTCTGTACATCTTCATTTGGGCCTGGCTGCCACTAAGATGACTAGACACCAATGTCAACTTGAACCCTAGGCCAAATAATCCTAGGAATGTTTGGATATTCTCTTTTGCCAGTGTTAACATAGTCACTCTAGTAAATGACCATGAATTCATATGGGGAAGAACTTGAGGATTCATCACTATACCCCTCCTACACACACACACACACCATTTCTAACCAGGTCTTTTCCTTTTCCTTGTAGGAAACTAGTACCTCTTCCATTTGTGGATTCTTTATCTGAAAATTCCCTCAGGTTTTGGAACTGAACAAGGAATCATGATATTTCATTGGGATAGTATCCTCAAACTCTTCCTTTTCCATATTCACCTTATTTGGTTATAGATATTTGGTTATAAATATTAAGCAACATCCTTGTTACTTGCTTGTGTGTTCTGCCTGTAGGGGTGATACCTTCAATTAATCATCTCACAAACATGCTGTGAGTCAAGCCCACTTAACTACCCCTCCAATTTCATTAGTTGTTAGATGAATTATGGCCTCTTTGCTTGTGGTATTAAGTTCCAGTCTTTGGGGACCTCTATTACTTCAGTGTCCATTACCCCTGAATGATATTAATAAGCCAAGCTCTGACTGCCTCATCATCAGCCCTATCTAAAAAGAAGAGCCATCCACTTATCTTAATTATACTGGACCTTCACACAGGTACATTGTTGGTGGTCTTAGTGAATTGTGTCTTCTGGGACCCCACCTTGGAACAAAATCTTGTGTGTTTTCTAGCCTCATATTATCCATTTCAGGATGACTATTTCTCTCAGCCTCTTTATTCCTTATCCTGCCCTTTACCAGATCAGTGTGGACATTTCAGTGTTGACCATCTCTGCTTTTAGGCTGCATTAGTGGATTTGCCCTATCCCCTGGGGTTCTTTCTAGGATGCTATCTTAATCCATTGGTGTGGCTACAACAAATTATCTGAGACTAGGTAATTGATAAAGAACAGAAATTGATTTCTCCCATTTCAGGAGGTTAGAAATTCAAGGTCAAAGTACCAGTGTTCAGAGGTGCAAACTCTGTGTCCTCACATGACAGAAGGGTTAGAAGGGCAAAGGGGACATAGCTAGTTCTCTATAGCCCTTTGAATGGTTATGGTCCCATTCATGAGGGTTCCAACCTCATGGCTTAATCAACTCCTAAGCACACCACTTCTTAATACTATCACATTGGCAGTAGAGTTTTGACAGTGAATTTTGAGGGTCATTCAAGGCTACCACAGATTTGAAAATACTATGTCCTGATAAAGTTCCTCTAAATAAACAAATGCTTGGTTTCCTAGTCTTGTTCTGGCCCCTTAGTTAAAGGAATGTTAAAATTCATTTCTCCACCAACTTCATGCTGATTTTAACTATAATTATCTTCCTAGCAGCTAGGAAAGAATAAAGGCAACTTAGGAGCACACGCCTACCTATTGCCTTGCTGAGAATGGGCCTTTCTGGCATCTTCCATGAGAGGAGGAGCATAACATTCCAAAAAGTGCTGCCCAGACACATGACTTCATTGGTAAGCTCTTCCCACATTTAAGCAGGAAAAAAATATCAAGCTTAATGATTTTTAAACCTAATAAGAAAACATAAAACACTTCTCAGCTTATTATAGAAGACAAGCATAACTTTGATACCCAAATCTGACAGACACATTGCAAAAAAGAAAATTGTAAATTGAACCAATGTGCAAGGATTGGCAAATGAGACTCAAAAGCTCACAAGAATAATGGATTTTATTCATTATAAGGTTACACTCATCTTAAGATTATGTAAGTCATGCAGCACACTCAAAGCAGACAGAGGTCTTGAATAGTGTCCTGGACTCCAAGATGGTTCCCTCTTGAATTGGATAAACTTTTTAGCCAAAATGTAGTGATATGAGCCTCATGACCATTCTTAATATACAGCATGTTAGGTTAGGATGTTTATCTTTCTCATATCCAGGTGTTAATGTAACTTATACAATATTTTCTTGAGAACCATGTTTTGTAAGTTTATAGAGTTTGGTTTTCTTTTTCACAATCAGTCATATATCAGGGATATCCTGTGAAAATGATTTATAGATAAAATTTTACCTCCTAGTAATTAATATTACATTATTTGAATGAAATATATTATCAATATGTGTACAAGAAGATTCACCTACATTGCCTACTTTTTTTCTTTCCTGAAACATCTCCCAAGATGTCTCTCAGAGAGAAATTAATCAGAGGCTAGCTGATTAACTCTTTTTCTACTCAGAAGCCAATAAAGATCACAAATCTTGATGCTCAGATATTAAACAAAATATTATCAAATGAAATATGCAATAAAGAGACTAATACATCATGAATCTGGTTCAACATTTGAAAATTAATTCACATATAACAGAATAAATAAGAAAAAAAATATAATAACATCAGTAGATGCAGAGAAAGCCAATAAGTCAACAATCATTAACAATACAAATTATCAGCAAACTAGAAACGGAAAGGAAGCTTTCTAACCTGATTAGGTTAATAATCTATTAAAAATCTACAGATAGCCAGGCACAGAGGCACATGCCTATAATCAGAGCAACATAGTAGGCTGTCAGGAGAATCACAAGTTTGAAGCTAACCTGGACAATTGAGCAAGACTGTGTCTCAAAATACAAGTGCCTGGGGGTATGGCTCAGTGGTAAAAGCACCTATGGGTGCATTCCCAATACCACAAAAATAAAGGTAAAATAAGTAATCTTCCCCCCAACCTCACATTGAGATTTAAGATGAATATGTTCACTTTTAGCAACTCTGTTCTGCATTTCACTTTATTTCCTAGCCAGGCAAAGAAGAAGTGGGATAAGAGAAAAAGCAGGAATTAATATTGGGAAAGAAATAATGAAATGTATCACTGACTACATGATTGTGAATGTAGAAACTCCAAAATATTCTCCAAACCATAAGAATGATTGTATAAATTTAGCAAGGTCAAAATATCATGTTATTGCACATCCTTACATTGGATCAACTGAACAAATTCAAATATTTAATATTTGCAATAGTATCAAAAGCCACAAATACCTAAGAGTAAACATTGTAAGATTTACGGGTTTTCTTCTTTTTTTATCTTTTATTGATTTAATGTTTTTTAAATGCATGACAGCAGTGGAATGTATTACAATTCTTATTACACATATAGAGCACAGTTTTTTGTATCTCTGTATATGTTTGTGTCAATTTATGCCTTTTTACATGTATTTTGGGTTTTTTTGCAATACAATTCTTAATAAAAATATACCACAATTTTTCTTATCTATGTATATAAAGTATGTTGACACCCAATTCAAGTCTTCATATATGTACTTTGTATAATGATGTCCATCACATTCCAACAAACCCAGAAAACATTAGTGAGACATTAAAGAAGATTAAAATAAATAGAAGTACAAACAATGGATGGAAGACTTAATAGTTCAAGATCAATGTCTTAAATTTACTTCTGTATTTGTAGACAGAGTGAATGTAATCCAAATCAAAATCCCAGGTGACTTTTTTAAAAGGAAATCTATAACTCAATATAAAATGCATATGGAAATAGAACCTACAATTGCCAAGCCAGTCTTGTATAAGAACAATAGGGCTTACTAACACCAGATATCAAGACCCATCACAAAGCTTCAGAAATTGAGACCATCTGGTCTTGGTACAATGGTATGATAATAGACTACTGGAATAAAAGATAGTAATAAAACTGGGAATTTTTTAAATCTAGAGTCAAAGAATGCTTTGTTCCTTTCTTCAGTACCTATCCCCTGCCCAAGCTCACTTCCCTACTCAAACTAAATTATAAGCAGAATGTTTTGGGAAAAAGAAACCACAAAAGAGCCACCAAAAGAAATATGCAAAAGAAAAGTTAGTTATTGGCTTTTTAGTTTCAAGGACCAAAATCACAGCATTCAAAATCAGAGTTGGATGAATATTTGTCTAGCAAATTTTCTCCAGGCCATACTCCTCCAAACTCACTCAGAGGAGGAAAAAAAAAAAATCTCAGCACTAAGTGAGAAAAATGTAAATTCCAGTTGGAAAGAATACAGGAAACTTGATTACTGTTGAAAGTTCCTGACAAGGAGTTCAATATTGAAAAATAGAATGTAAAAGAAACCCCAGAGAAAATGTGCATTATCTAAGAATGGAGAGACTCATGCCCTTGCTCCTGTCTGATTAGTGAAAGTGGCTTTGACACTGTGGCAGTGGATACTGAGGTTAAAACACCTGCATTGACTGCCCTGGGACATGGATCCTATACTGCCTCTTAGTCACCATGGGGTAGGGAGAGGGAGGTCAAGAAAATTATTTTCTTGGTATAGTTAAGAACATAAAGAAATTATCGTAACAGCTGACAGACCCAAGAGACTCTGGGCAAAGATGCAGTGTGAACCCTTTGTAGGGGTCCTGGAATGCATCACATGCCGGCACAGAGGGAGATATGATTGAATTCCAGAAAGGACCCTGTTCATATCAGTTGATGCCAAACATTGATAGATGCCAACCAAGAATCAGATGCCGTGACATCGCCTTGTTCCCTGAATCTTAGGTGCAACTCTGAGTAGAAGAGGAGAACTACGTTCTGAATGTTTATATGCCCACCCCCACTAAATTCATATGTTGAAATTCTGAGCCCCAAAGTGACAGTATTAGAAGGTGAGCCCTTTCAGAGATTTGTACAGTTGCCTGAGGTGGTTTCTTTTATAACTACACAAATTCACCACTTCTACAATGGGAGAACACAGTTGTTCTTGAACATTAAGTGAGCTTACAGACACAGAATCTGCTAGCATTTTGATCCAAATTTTCCAGGCTCCAAAAGTATGAGAAATAAATTTCTGTTATTTATAATCTATCCAGTATACAGATTTTGTTATAATATTTTCAAGAAACTAAGAGAAAGAGAAAATATCGTATTAATTTATTTTAAAGTGTAATGACTACATTTATCTGGAAACTATCTAAGATTAAGGATCAGGGAGTACATGTGTGTTTCCCACTAGATAGAATGAGAACTTAAGAAATAAATTCAATTATGGAAAAATAAAGCCAGTTTTCCTACACCTGAGTATTTGACTTACAAGTCAACTTATGGCAACACCAAAGTTTCAGGCAGGAACGATAGACCACTGTTGAAGGGCAGGTGAGCCAGGAGCAAACCATATATATGCAGTTCTTTTTACACAGCCTTTAAGGTACTATACAATTGTGGAGATATTTATCAAATTACGGAAAATTAGAAAGTTTCTTCACTGCCAAATTCTCAGTTATTCACATGTGAATGTTTTGTGCACCTTTTCCAAAGACATGTTGTAATCTGTCCCATGTGGTAGTGTTATAAAGAGTGGCACTTCAAAGAGGTATTTGCTCCCCATTTGCTAGGTGAACTGTTAGCAAGCAAGGTACAGATGTCAAGCCTTTTCCAGAATTGCCTCAGTTGCAGAGAATCACTTTATCTAAGATCACACTCCTTTTGAGGGGGGTCCATATCCAGTGATTGATCTCTGCAAGAATAATAAAGTTGTCTTCTTGCTCAGTGTTTTCCTCTGAAGGCCATTCTAACTCCAGAGCTTCCTGTGATGTGTGGCATTGTTACTGGACCTGCATTACAACCTAGATTCTCACTCCACCAAATCCTGCCTCTTCTCTTGTCTACAAGTTTTACCCAAAGGGCACTTTTTTCACTTTCATTACTGCAGATTGAGCTCAGGACCTTGTGCATGTTAGACAAGTATTCTGCCACTGAACTATACCACTAGCCCTAAAAGGCATTTTTAATAAACATCCTGCAGTTAAACTATATGTATCTCAGAGTTCTGTCTGAGAGCCCCAATTTCCTGATGCTGTTTGCCCACAAAAGCTTTTTCTCATTGACTACTCAACAAGCATAGCATTTAAGAAACATATTCTGGCTGCAACAAAGTGCAGATACGAGAACTGGGCTAAGTCTTTATGTGGAGAATGGACTCATAAATTCCTTTGAAATTTGAAACTAACCCAATTTTGAGATGTGACTCTTCAGTGCTCATGGTACCTTACCTATTGAGGTAGATTGAGAAGAATTAAATATGATCTGTGCAAATTCTTTTTCTGAAAAAATGTTTAAATCTCTTAAGTGATCAGTGGTTGTTGAATGAAAGGCATTATTTTCTGTCTAACAAAATATTTTGCATTTCACTGCTGCCTTTGAAAATGTAGTAGAAAAAGAAAAGGGAAAATATGATGAAAGCCTTTGAAAATTTGTTTCCAAGAAATAAAAACTGTGCAGTAGGAATCCCACAAAACTAAAAAAAAAAATTAAAAATCCTCAAAACTGAGAGATCTATCCAAAAAAGTCCCGTGGATTGTAATATACGTAGCTTACAAAAATATTTGTACTTGACAAGCCAATAGCAACTAATCATTTCAAGATGTGACTCTTATTACAACAACAACCAAAAAAAACCTGTATTGAATATTTTTACAAGTCTTTCAAATAATCATATTTGTATTTTGATGTTGCATTAAAACAAGGAGCTGGCTTGAAAGACTTAACACCAAATGATCAGAGACAATGAGCTACCAGACTGCCTGATCAGCACAGAGCAATTTTCAAATGAGATGAGCTGCAGGAAGTCTCTACAAATTTGGCTTGGGGAAGAGTTGGCTTCAGCTCACTTGTTCACTTGAATAAGCTACTGTCTATGGCTCACAAGGGTCCCGTTCTTAATGAGGTGATACATAGCAGCAACACACTGTGAATCCAAATAGCAGATGGCAATGCTGTGGAGTAGGCTGGCAGTTTGATGTCTAGCCACCAACTGGCAGCAATCATTATTGAACTGATTCATGTGCCCAGGGAAAATCTTTATAAAAGTCTCAGCAAATGTCAGCAGCAAGAAGCAAATGATCTGTTATTCCTATCTACTCCAGATACTACTTATATTTTTAAAAATATGATTCCCCAGGGATATCTACATGAAGAAATGGCATGATATGTGAACTGGAGGTCCCATTCCTTTACAATATACTCATATATCTTGAAACACTATAGCTGTGACTTCTTTATACAGTGAATAGCTTTTACTTTAAGGAAATAACCACAGCATTTACCCTATGGACTTGTGACAAATATTCAGTGAGAAGCAAGCACTCCCAGATTCTTTAAACAAAGTTTCTGTGCAAATGTTCTCATGGATATAATAAAGCAGTGATGTAAATTGTTCATGGTCCATCCACCTGAGGCAGGTAGCTAGTCCCTGGGTGAAAAGCTTTTATAATCACACTTGGTTAGAAAATCAGATTAACAGAACCACTAGCTTTAGAAAACTGTTCTCATGTAGGAACCTTTCCACAGGTAAAGAAATCTTGGAGGTATTCATTTTAAAAGTTCCATCTTTGCAAATCAAAACTGCTAAGTAAATAGGATTTTTTTTCTTTTCAAATGTTGAAAAGATTTGTTATTTGTAATCAAGAAATTAATTTCAATGTCTCTATATATTAATTAAGAAGCTTGGGATGGGATTGTGGTTCAGCAGTAGAGCAGTCGCCTAGCATGGGCGGGACCAGGGTTCAATTCTCAGCACCACATAAAAATAAAGGCATTGTGTTGTGTCTATCTACAAAAAAAAAAAAAAAAAAAAGATTCATATTCTCATTCTCTCTCTCTCTCTCTCTCTCTCTCTCTCTCTCTCTCTCAAAAAAGAAGCTTTAAGGTAAAATGTCTTCCTAAAATACAGATACTAGGCTTGCATGATGTGCTTAACAAGGAGAAAATACCATACACAAACATCAAGTGTTCTATATATTTAAATCATAGAATTTATTATATATTCTTTAAAAGGTAATTTTTAAATGGAAGCATAAATTAAACCTTTTTCAAAGAAGTCTTAAAACCAATATGGATGGATTCTCTTTGGCTTTAGCAATTTGACACACCAGTCCAGGCTGAAGTATCATTTAAAATATCTAGAGACAGTGCTTGTATACTTGCTTCAAATATGAGGATTATTCTCTTCCAAAGTTAGCCATCCTAGTAATAAAAGCTCAAAAACAAGCTAAAACATCATCATTCAAATCTCTCAGTAGTCTCCCCAACAAGAAATTGGATGCTAGAACCCATCATGTACTTTAATATTTGAGACCAAGAAAACAAATCAATGAGAGATCTAATTGTTGCTTGTCTCCTGGTTACTTTACAAGAAATAAGTTAAACCAATGTCAGAAGATAAGATACCCACATCTTGTTTTGCATGGGAAATTAAGTGTCATGGGCTAAAAGGAAGTCTGAAAATGATTGCACATGAATTCTTTAAAAGGCTGGAAGGTCTCAAAATATTGAACAATCTATGAGAACACCAATAAATCTGTTTCGTGAAATACTAGATATTAGGAAAATAGGCAGGATGGTAAACAATTGTCCTGCACATTAGGCTGTACTCAGTGGTAAGTATAAAAGAAAACCAGGCATGGGCAGACTAGTTTAAAGGATGTGCTTCCAGGTATTCTGATGCAATGATCAAGAATTGAACTAAGTAGGTACAGTGATACCAGTACTGCAGATGCTCAATTTGAGTCAGTCATCCACACAACCAGGAAGTGAGTGTTATTTTTAACAACAGAATTCTAGTGATCATGAGCTAGGGATGCTGGAAGTTCATTCTTAAAATTTTTATTTGAACCAAGTATTTGTTTTCTCTTCTCCCACCCTTCACAAAAAGTCGCCAGTTATGTCCATATTGCCAAAACCAAAGTCTCATTCTTAGATCATCATTTGCTCTAGAATTAATTGATCACCTCCACCATTGTAGAATACTTCCTCAGACAGGTTTCTAGGGCAGCAATACACATTCCTGGACTCCTCCTCGGATACTAGAAGTTCACAGTCTCCTGCATAGTTCCTCATCAAAATCCTAAACCTTCTGACATCTGAATACTCAAGTTCTGCTCTGTATGCTTTGATATCTGAGTAAACTTAGACAATATGTTATCCACAATGCATGTGTCCAATAACTGCACAATGTTTTTACACAGTGGACATTCAAATATTTCTTGAAGGAATAAATTAATGTGATCCACTCAGATTGAACACGTAAGAGTAAGTGTAAGGTTGATCAAATAGTTCCTAACCTTACTTGGTCTTCTGCTCTAACAACATAGTCTTGTGGTTAATATTATCAGTCTGTCTTTCTTAAATCTTTATTTTTAGCTAAAATAAAATCAATCATAAAAATACAAAAATTATCATACCAAAAACATAAGTAATTTCCATTCACTAATTATTAGTACTGGAAAATAGTAAAGAAAGAGCTGAAATGGAAAAAATAGAAATTCTTCTTACTCAAGACATAGTTTAGGTGCAGGAGAGGGACAAGAAAAAGCTAGAACATTCCTTGTTTACCTAACTGTATTAACTTGGAAAATGAAAGGAAAGAGAGGCAATGTTCTTTTGTTCTCATATTATAGATAATGAACACCTACTACACAGATACAGAATTAGAAGTGCATTGATTTTGCTATCCTGTATTTTCTCTTAAAAAGAAAATCATGATAATTTTGTGAAATAAAACTGGTGATTCTGAAATTCATTTCTTTTGTACCTATGTAATTTACCTTTCATTGACCCCAGAGACATTACAGTTAGTATATTCAAGGAATGACTGGAGAAGGAACAATCTGAGAGATTCAGTTAATAATGAAGTAGCGAGGAAAGCAATCTTGGAAAATATTCTTGTCTTTCAGCTGTCATCGGGTAGCACAGTTAGGAATACCCTTAACTTTCACCTTTGAATTCTAGGTTTTAATATTTAGTTATTATAGAAAATGCTGGTCAAGATGAACTTTAATTTTGAGACTTAACCTAAAAATTTTACTAAAGTCACCTTCTTCCACCAATAGCAAAAAAGTAGTCATATCTTTACTAGAGAGGATAACACTTGCCACTGCAGATACCCAGATTTCTGGGTCATGTTTGGGTCCACTGTTGCTGTCAAAAATATTCCTAGTCAAAAACAGTGCAGAGTGCTAGCCTGTGCTAGCCTAGAGCTTTAGAATAAGATCGATATTTAAAGGCCTTTCAAAGGTCCCACATCTTTTTTAAGAATTTTTTTTGTTGTAGATGGACACAATACTTTTATTTATGTTTACTTTTATGTGGTGCTGACAATCAAACCTAGTTTCTCATGTGTGCTGGGCAAGTACTGTACCCCTGAGCCACAACCCCAGCCCAGGTCCCAACTCTTAACAGTGTTAAAGTGGAAATAAATTTCAACATAAGATTAGAGGGAACAGATATTTAAACCATAGCACACATCTGAGGTCTTGTTCAATTTATTAATCAATAGAACCAAGGAACATTTACTAAGCACCTCTTATGTTCTAAATCTCATGAGGCCAGAATCTAGGGAAGATTAAAACATAAATATCATATGATGCCCTTTTTTAGCTTATATGGGTGTAAAAAATCCTTTCAAGAAGAAAGTAAGCATTATAAAAGAGACATAAATAATATAGGATTTCAGATAAGATGGTTCTTCTGTGTGAAAGAACCTGAGTAAGTATCATGGAGTGGGAAGCATTTGATCTGAGCCTTAAGTTAGCATAGAATTTAGACATGCAGAGACTGAGGAGAAAATAGTCAAGTAGATGGATGACACATAAATGATTCCTTCATTTGTTCATTTCAAAACCTTTCCATTGCTTTAACTCTTGCAGATCAGCCTTCCTGGCAATGTGAACAATAAGCATGACAACTAAAGGGGAGTGTGAGTGGATCATAACATAACAATATCCAAGGAACACATGAAAGCTTGCAGAATTAGTAAACAGCATAAAGGGCAGCAAAACAAATGTTTCCTAAAAAAAAAAAAAAAAAAACATGGAATGCACCTCATTACCTGTGAGATACAGAGTTTCTTTCTATGAGATCTCTAAGGTTCAAAAACATACCATGAGAGATATAAACACCAGATTCATCATATTTACATTCCCCCACAGCCTCATCATTTCCACCCACCCTGACTTGGCTCTATTATTCATTCAATTAATAAAATCAGGAACCTGGGAAGCGCACTTAATTCAACTATTCCCTTAATCTCTCATACCTAATTAATAAAACATTTCTGGGTAGATTCTACTAGCAAAATTCCTCTTGCAATTATCTAATATCACCTACTGTTTTTGGTTTTTGTGTTTTATCCGCTCCCCTCTGGTAGGGGATACATGCAAACTCCACCTCATGGCACAAAGGCCCATTAGTCACAGGTGCAGTACAGCCTTCTCTAGTATACCTCTGACCCCGTGCTACCCCCATGTTTGCTGTTCTCTCTGCTTGGAATGCTTCAACTGTGGATGAACTCTAACAAGAAGGTTTAGGGGTCATGTCCTTGAGGAAGCCTGCAGTACTCCTGCTGCTACATACTTTCTTCCTTTTTTTTTTTTGTTTTTTTGTACTGGGGATTGAACCCAGGAGCACCACTCAGTCACATTCTCAGGCTTTATTGTATTTTATTTTGAGACAGGGTCTTACTAAGTTGCTTAGGGCCTCAATAAATTGCTAAGGCTGGTTTTCAACTTGTAATCCTCCTGCCTCAGCCTCCTGAGTCACTAGGATTATGGGTATGCACTACTGCACCCAGCTACATGTACTTTCTTAAAGCATTATTTCTTATCCTAAATAGTTTCTACAACTTACTGGTCTCTACCACTAGGCTTAATAAAGTTTTTGGATTAAGAGATATTTCCTCATCTATCACAGAGTGTGAATCAATCCATCTACAACACACACAGTTTATTGTCAACATTAACATAATTTTACTATTTAACTGTCTCATTAGCTAATTAGAAATATCATGACTTTACCATTCAGGTAGCTCGTGCCCAGTAAAATTACATTGCAAATGATAATACTGTCCATCCTAGGAACTTCAGTGGAAACTATTACCCAACAGTTTATATCCTAAGACTGTAAACAACAAGTGGCATATATATATACACAATGGAATATTACTTGGCTATAAAAGAGAATAAAATTATGGCATTTGCAGGTAAATGGATGGAGTTAGAGAATATCATGTTAAACAAAGTAAGTCAATCCCAAGAAACCAAAGACTGAGTGTTTTCTCTGGTAAGTGGATGCCAATCCATTATGTTGGGGATACATGGTATGAGTGGAGGAACTCAGGATGGGCCAAAGGGGAGAGCAAGGAAGGGACATGGGTGTAAGAAAGATGGTGGAATGAGACAGATATCATTATCCTACATACATATATTGATTGTACAAATGGTGTGACCCTACTTTGTGAACAACTAGAGAAGTGAAAATTGTGTTCCATTTGTGTACAATGACGAACAGCATTTGCTGCCATGTGTAACTGATAAGAATAAATAAATAAACAATATTTTCAAGACCAAAAAAGAACGATAAATGTAGAATAAATAAATGTTTAGATATAATACAATGATGATAATAGTGTTGTGATAGCAAATGAAAGAGATTTATTACTAATTAAAATATACAAATCAATCTGGGTACATTGTACTCTTTCTTTACAGTGTCTGACACTTCTTTCCGCCTACTAAATGTAAAGGGAATAATTTACGTAGATAACAAGTTGAAGGAAATCATCACATTTTCTGAGCTCTATAAAGAAATATTTTTGAAGTAATCATTGATCAAAATAAGCCCTCAGATGTTCAATTCCCATGCTTGAGTTTATGTAACTACTAATGGCATAAGAATTAATAGTGAATTTTGGCATACTGAAATGTTTTAGAACAAGAAATAATCACATATGCACTAATTTGTTTAAAATGTTAATCTTGTTAAAAGGCAAATCATACTTTATTCTTTAAATTGGAATGAGAGTTAAATAGGGCTGAGGAGAAGGAAGTTGGTTTTATAGACAGAAGGACTACAGAAAGCAGAAACAAGGAACAAAAAGTAGATTGATTATTTCACAGTCATTATCCTCATAAGGTTTGGGCTAGCAGACACAGCATTAGAAAAATAATTGATTTGTTCACTTTGGGTCACTTTTTTTCCTAAAAAACAAAAAAGCAGAGGAAATTTCATTATAACATTTGGAACTGGCCTATTTGGGAAATTTGGCTATTATCTCTATCTCCTGATTTCTCAAGTCACATAACAATTTAGCCTCAGTTTGGGAACATGGATCTTTGGTTTTGGTGACTTTGCTTTGATTTTCAGTCTGGTCTGTTGGGGCTTCTGTGCAGGAGCTCAGTCTGAAGCAACGGCCTCCTATGACTTTTGTTTAACAGTATTTATCAGGCTTTCATTCTCCATCTACTTTTCTCCTTTTCCTCAATTCATTTTACCTAATCTCTCATACTTTTCCTGTCTCCATGAATTTTTCTCTCTGCCTTGTAGAAATCACAAATTGCCAGGTGGAACTACCACCTGTTGGTTTCAGCTCCTTCCTCGGGTTGTTCTCTGTACCTTCCAGCTTTTGCTGACACTGACAGTGCTCTGAAAACACTACTTACCTGTGATTCTTCTCTCATACTCCACCATCATCCCATGAAATATGGCTGACTCCAGGCCTGGGGGGAAATGCACAAAACATAGGTCTGGACTGTCCTGTCACATATCTAACCAACAAGGAACCAAGGGCAGGCAGGGTCATTAACTCAGAAACTGACATAAAGTAGCTCCCAGTGATCAACAATAAAAGAATTTCAATAATATGTATAAAGGATT
Source organism: Marmota flaviventris (assembly GCF_047511675.1). Taxonomy (NCBI): domain Eukaryota; kingdom Metazoa; phylum Chordata; class Mammalia; order Rodentia; family Sciuridae; genus Marmota; species Marmota flaviventris. Next base: position 71,662,862 of record NC_092505.1, on the reverse strand, counting down.
AAAGTACAACAAATATATTTAAACCCATTAGTTCATAATTATATTAAAAATAACAACTGGTCAACATTAGAGGAGGCTATGGAATCACTTTATTATTTTAAAAACATGATTTCAAAAATAATCATGCATTTACATGAACTCTACCACCAGAGCACCAAACATTAGATGTCAGGAAATTTCTGTTTATGAAAATGTTGTAAGCAATCTCCATTCTTGGCCTTGCATGATAAAGTAACTGGCATTGAACTAATACTTCTGCCAAAAACAACTATAAAACCTGGGTAACATATATAAATCAACTGGTTGAAGGCATTGGCAAGAAACCAGTACAGACAGGGCTTTCTCAGTCCCTGAGAGAAGGGAAGCACATATGGTGAGCTCTACATTCATGTGATGGCTTTTTCTGAGGTTATTTTCCAAATCATGATGAAGGAGAATACAGTTCAAAGTAGAAGTGACAGTCTTATTGGACCAAGGAAAAAAAGGTCTGAGTTGAGTGCTACCAAAGTGGTTTGGAATTGAGCCTCAACATCTCAGACAGGAAAGGAATTGAAAGAAGGATACAAAAGCTACATTCAAATTTCTTTCACCTCATATTAATGTATCATGGTGTTAAGATATAACACTAGCATAAATAGTGACAGGTGGATAAATGGAATTAAACAGTTGAGGGCTTTTATATTAGACTGTAACTGGTAGTTACTAATTTAAGATAGATTGCAATGGGATATGGATGTATAGGTTATAATTAAATAGAAAGTACTAAAATAATGATTTTAAAAATCATTATTTTAAAAGAACTAAAAAGCCAATAGTGAGAATATTGAGTAATAATCAATACCTGATTAAAATAATAGAAGAATATAAAAATTAAGGATCAAGAACAGATAGGAGACATGGAAAACAAACAGTATGTTAACAGACTTAAACCCAACTATAAGAAGTTATGTGAAAGATAAATGGGGCTAAAGACTTCAATTAAAAGACAAATAAAAAAGCACTAAGATCCAACTATATGCTCTTTATAGGAAATGCATTTTAAACACAAAAACACAGGAAAAAAGTGAAAGGAATTAGAAAGTAGATACCATGTAAAAGTTAAAACAAAAATTTAAAAGTTAGTGTTAGCTTGAAAACCAAGCAAAGTAGACTTTAAGATAAGCATAACTAGAAAGTGATGGATATTCCAAAGTCATAAAAGAGCGCCGTGTTAATCTTGTTAAAAGGCAAATCATACTTTATTCCTTAAATTGGAATGAGAGTTCAATAGGGCTGATAAAACATTGCTAACTCAAAATCACCTAATATATAAAGGCAAAGGAAACATGTCCACAATCATAGTTTAACATGTTACAATAGACACAAACAGCAGACAAAAAAAATAAAAATGAAAGAATACAGAAAATTTAAACAACACTATAAACCACCTTAACCTAACTGTTAATATGGATAACATAACAGCCAACAACCACAGAGCACACTTTTTTTTGTTTTCAAACACATGTTAGACATTTGCAAAAATAGACAAAAGCAAATCTTAACAAGTTCCAAAAGTTGAAATCATAGAGGATATTTTATGACCAGAATGGGATTAAATTAAAGATCAGTAGCATAAAGATAATTAGAAAAATTCTTTAATGTTTGGGAATCAAGCAATATACTTCTAAGTAGCATATGATTAAAGTAAATACAAGTTCTTACAAATTGCATTAATAAGTTAATTTTCTTTTGAATTTCTTACTTCCCAGAACAGCTCCATTTCTTCAATCTAAAATAGACTTTTTTTCCAACTACATTTCCAGCAACTACTAGACTTATATTTGTAAAGAACTGTGAAATAGGGGCTGAGGTTGTGGCTCCAGTGGTAGGGCGTTTGCCTTGCATGTCTGAGGCTTCAAGTTCAATTCTCAGTACCACATATAAATAAACAAATAAAACAAAGGTATTATGTCCATCTATAACTAAAAATATTTTTTAAAAAATAACTGAAATATCTAAGACTTTTCTCTATTTGCTGCCCAAAACTTTAGCCTGTCACAGCTTTAAGCATGCTAGATGAGAACACAACACTTCCAAATCAGAGCAAAAAAAAAAAAAAAAAGAAATGAAAGTTTGATTTCTCATACTACTGCAATCAACATTAACTTCTAGTTGGCATTTATTCCTCTGCCTCCCAACCCAAGGATGACATGGAACATCTCAGGTAATCATAGCTCACTAGGGTGACCACTTCCTCCATTTGCCAGGACTAAAGCATTTCAGGAATTCAGCATTTTCTAAGCTATAATCATGCCAGCCTCAAGCATACTAAAACACGCTGGTTAGCTGTGCACACAGCGTCTAGATGGTAGGTAAGAAACTCCAAATTTGGGAAACACCAGACTTTTAAAGGAGTCTGCTATCAAACCCTCTGTCCTGGGAAGAGACATTGTCTTTATTGCCCTGGACAGCAAACAAATCTGCTCTTTACCTTGGATGGAGAGCCTACCTTTATCTTTCAAGGCAGTTTATCATGTAAACATACTTGAAAAGATATTCCAAAACCAAAGTTTTCAATTTGCTTACAAGATGGGCAGAAATCTGTGGAGAATTGCATCCCTGTTAACAATGTCTTTATAAAATTATGGTGCAAAAAATAAAATTACAGTGTAATTATAGTACATCCCTTTACTAATCTGAATCCTGGTTTTGAAGATGAAAATTCCATGTTCTTTCATACTTGGACCAAGTTCTCTTGTTAAAAACCCAGTATAAAATATTTGCTCACTAATTTTTAGTGAGATGTTTGTGATAAAGCCTGCTAATTGTACTGAAAGAGATAACCCGTTTTAGTCAGCTTTTCACCAATGTGACTATATGACCCAACCATAACAACTGTAGAGAAGGGAAACTTTTTTGTGGGGCTCACCATTTCAGAGGTCTCAATCCATAGACAGCAGTCTCCATTCCTTGTGGCTCAAGTTAATGCAGAATAACATGGTAAAAGAATATGGTGGAGAGAAGCAGCTCACATGACAATGAAGAAGCAAAGTGAGTGAGATCTTTACCTGACAAATCAAATATATATACCCCAAAGTCATGCCCTCAATGCCCCACCTTCTCTAGCCACACTTCACCTGCCTTCAGTCACCACTCAATTAATCCTATCAAGGTGATTAATTCACTGACTGGGTTAAGGCTGTTATGACCCAATCATTTTTCCCCTAAATTTTCTTGCATTGTTTCACACATGAGCTTTTGGGGGACACCTCACCTCCAAAATACAACATAACATACATCTCAAGAATAAGTTGCTATTTTATCTCAGTACTGAAGACTTACTAATCAAGAGGTATTTGTTTCTACTGTCTTGGTCATTCAAGAATATACTGACTAATTTCTTCTCTTGCATTTACCCAAAAAGTTAGTACCCTGAATTTAGGAGTGGGGGGGAAAGAGAATCAGAAACAAGACAAAAATGAATTATGTTCTTGGTGGATGAAGTAGATACTAGATACTAAATGGGATCTTACAGAAATGTGGGCAATTTCCCTGAATTTCAATAGCCTGTAGATTCTTTGGTTCATATTAACCGTAATAATCCAAATATCATTGTTTCCCCCACTCCACCCAAGAGCATTTATAGGAGTACTGGAAGATGTTCATATATCAATACATTTAATTAATACATGTAACTTCACATCTTATGCAACTACAAAAATAGAAAGTTATACTCTCTCTCTCTCTCTCTCTCTCTCTCTCTCTCTCTATATATATATATATATATATATATATATATATATATATATATGTCAAAGTACATTCTACTATAATATATAACTAAAAAGAATAAAAATGAAAAAATATAGAAAAATAAATACGATTTTTGAACAAAAAAATAAATAATTTTTTAAAAGAACATATTTATACTTTTCTGGAGATGGGAGGAAATCTACAATAAGTAACTTCTCAAAATTCCAAATGCCTGGCTTACCTTATTGCTACATCTGTTAGACAAGATTGAAAAGTCTAGTTCTGTTCTAGTTGCAATTAAAGTGTTAATTAATTGCAAAAAAATATTTATTTAATGTTTGCAAAGCCTGTGCAAATAGACAAAACTAACTGCCACCCTAATATTAAATTGGTATAAATATGATATCATCCACTGGTCCTACATCACTGAGACTGGATTCCTGTCTTTCCTAAAGTCTTTCAACCCTGTGTTGGTCAGTTTTCCATCACTGTAACAAATATCTGAGATGAATCAACTTAAAGGGAAGAGAGGTATGTTTGGGCTCACAGTTTCAGAAGTTTCAGTCCATGACCTGTTGCTTCCATAGCTTTCGGGCTGTGGCATGACAACACATCCTGACAGAAGCTTATGTCGAGGAAAACTGTTTGCCACATGGTTGCTGTAAAACAAAAGTCAGAGAGCAAAGGACCAGAGTCCCCATAGTCCCTTCACAGGTACATGCCCAGTGACCTAACTTCTACCCTATAGGCTCCACCTCCTAAGGGTTTCACCACTTTCCAATAATACCACAGACTGGTCACCAAGCCTTTAGCATATGGGCCTTTGAGGGACATTTAAAATCCAAACCACAGAAATCCTTTAGTATTTCATCTTTCTGAGCTTCAAAGAATTTCACAAATTTTCATAAGTAGATTTCTTTTGGTAGGTCTTACAGTGCTGTAGAACCAAAATATACTGTCTGCGGTTTATCTCAGATTTTCTTTAGGGATTTTTTCCATACTTCTTAATTTTAGAACAGAATGAGATGGGAAGGTCTAACAGATAGTTTGTGCACAATAATAATGAGAAACACTGAGAGAGAGAATCAAAATAGTTTCTATGCACTTGTATTAATCAAGATATGTTAGATGTGGTTTTACAAAATAAAGATTAATTTCTTATTCACACAGAATCTGTTACAGGCCCAGGATGATCTCATACTACTTGAAGTGAGGTGGTCCACCATCCTTTGGATATAGCACTGATCCTCCTTGATCACAAAACAAGGAAGAGAATGCTGAAAATATCCCTTAGCAATTAATTCTCTGCTGTCGCCTTTAAGAGACAAAGACCACTTCTGCTAACAGGCTTTGGTAGGCATTGGTCATATGAACCAGATTAAATCAAGGAGAGATGTGTTTTTCCTTCTACCCATCCAGAAAAAGAAATAAAAGTGATATGGGTGAGCATTTGCACTCCCACACTATCCCCCTCTGTTTCCCAAACCCCCTTTATTTGGTCATGGCCAAACTTTACATAATTATATAAATATGTCAGGATATTGGAGAGGTGAAAGTAGAGGTACTGTCAGGATAGGGAAATAGGTTGGTTAAATTTGTCCAAGGTACTTACACATGTATCTACTCCCTATTCAATCTCCCTGCCCCCCATGCCCAAGTGCCTCATACTGTGACCCTGTAAAGCAAACTACTAAATATGCCTTATACAACTTCAAGATTAATAGCATTCATATATAAGAAATAGATTTAATATTTGCATTTTAATATGTAATATGTAATCCTAAACTCTTTCATGAATAATTACAAGTATCATTATTACTTCTATTACTACTTGCATTATTATGGATGCTATTAATATTAGTATTAATTAATATTTATTGACAGCCTACTGAGCGAAGTAAGTTAACTGGTTTCTAAGTTAATTATCCTCATTTACAGTAAATAAACTCAACAACAAGGAGATTTTATAGTGAGTTAAATAATGAATTCAGATCTGGCTCCAAAGTCCATGCATTTACCCCTTACGAGTAATACAGAAAATGAGAGAGAATCAATTCTTGTGCCATCATATGTAACACCTAAGATTCAAGTAGTACAGTAGCTGTTCCAACTTTGAGAAGTATTTTGCATAGAACTTTGCTGTGAGGATTAATGGTTAATAGAGTCAGCATGTAACACTACCTTCCTAAGTAAGAGCAAAATGGGTCTTGAGTATTGATTAAATTTAGATTTAGATCTGTTTTTTAAATTTCAAAGCAACTTATTGGAAAGATATAACTTACAAATATGGCATCTTTGGGCTGGGGTTATAGCTCAATGGTAGAGTGCTTGCCTTGAATACTTGATACACTAGGTTCAATCCTGAGCACCACATAAAAATAAATAAAGTAAAGATATTGTGTCCATATTTTTAAAAAATATTTGAAAAATACAGCATCATCACCATACATTGCTATGGACATCAAGTCACTTCACTAATTCAAGAACTAAAAATAAATAATTCCTAAAAGCTCAAAATACTCAAAGCACTCCCTTTATACAAATCGGTTATTAATATGTACTTTTAATTAGAGAGAGAGAGCGAGAGAGAGAGAATGAGAATGGAGGAGGAAAAGTATATATGTGTGTGAGAGACAGATCCTTTTTTTTTTTTTTTTCATATGACCTTTTCATTAGTAATCTTTCTTTTTTTTTTTTTAATTTTTTATTGTGGGTTGTTCAAAACATTACAAATTTCTTGACATATCATATTCCACACTTTGATTCAAGTGGGTTATGAACTCCCACCTTCACCCCATACACAGATTGCAGAATCACATCAGTTACACATCCATTGATTTACAAATTGCCATACTAGTGTCTGTTGTGCTCCACTGCCTTTCCCATCCTCCCCCCTCCCCCGTCCCCACCTCTCCCCTCCCCTCCCCTCCTCTCTCTCTACCTCCTCCACTGTATAACCCTGAGGGTCTCCTTCCATTACCATGCAATTTCCCTTCTCTCTCCCTTTCCCTCCCACCTCTCATCCCTGTTAAATGTTAATCTTCTTCTCCTGTTCTTCGTCCCTACACTGTTCTTAGTTACTCTCCTTATATCAAAGAAGACATTTGGCATTTGTTTTTTAGGGATTGGCTAGCTTCACTTAGCATAATCTGCTCTAATGCCATCCATTTCCCTGTAAATTCTATGATTTTGTCATTTTTTAATGCAGAGTAATACTCCATTGTGTATAAATGCCACATTTTTTTTATCCATTCGTCTATTGAAGGGCATCTAGGTTGGTTCCACAGTCTTGCTATTGTGAACTGTGCTGCTATGAACATCGATGTAGCAGTGTCCCTGTAGCATGCTCTTTTTAGGTCTTTAGGGAATAGACCAAGAAGGGGAATAGCTGGGTCAAATGGTGGCTCCATTCCCAGCTTTCCAAGAAATCTCCATACTGCTTTCCAAATTGGCTGCACCAATCTGCAGTCCCACCAGCAATGTACAAGTGTACCCTTTTCCCCACATCCTCGCCAGCACTTGTTGTTGTTTGACTTCCTAATGGCTGCCAATCTTACTGGAGTGAGATGGTATCTTAGGGTGGTTTTGATTTGCATTTCTCTGACAGCTAGAGATGTTGAGCATTTTTTCATGTACTTGTTGATTGACTGTATGTCCTCCTCTGAGAAGTGTCTGTTCAGGTCCTTGGCCCATTTGTTGATTGGGTTGTTTGTTTTCTTATTGTCTAATTTTTTGAGTTCTTTGTATACTCTGGATATTAGGGCTCTATCTGAAGTGTGAGGAGTAAAGATTTGTTCCCAGGGTGTAGGCTCCCTATTTACCTCTCTTATTGTTTCTTTTGCTGAGAAAAAACTTTTTAGTTTGAGTAAGTCCCATTTGTTGATTCTAGTTATTAACTTTTGTGCTATGGGTGTCCTATTGAGGAATTTGGAGCCCGACCCCACAGTATGTAGATCGTAGCCAACTTTTTCTTCTATCAGACGCCGTGTCTCTGATTTGATATCAAGCTCCTTGATCCATTTTGAATTCACTTTTGTGCATGGCGAGAGAAAGGGATTCAGTTTCATTTTGTTGCATATGGATTTCCAGTTTTCCCAGCACCATTTGTTGAAGATGCTATCCTTCCTCCATTGCATGCTTTTAGCCCCTTTATCAAATATAAGATAGTTGTAGTTTTGTGGATTGGTTTCTGTGTCCTCTATTCTGTACCATTGGTCCACCCGCCTGTTTTGGTACCAGTACCATGCTGTTTTTGTTACTATTGCTCTGTAGTATAGTTTGAAGTCTGGTATCGCTATACCGCCTGATTCACACTTCCTGCTTAGCATTGTTTTTGCTATTCTGGGTCTTTTATTTTTCCATATGAATTTCATGATTGCTTTCTCTATTTCTACAAGAAATGCCGTTGGGATTTTGATTGGCATTGCATTAAACCTATAGAGAACTTTTGGTAATATCGCCATTTTGATGATGTTAGTTCTGCCTATCCATGAACAGGGTATATTTTTCCATCTTCTAAGATCTTCTTCTATTTCTCTCTTTAGGGTTCTGTAGTTTTCATTGTATAAGTCTTTCACCTCTTTTGTTAGGTTGATTCCCAAGTATTTTATTTTTTTTGAAGATATTTTGAATGGAGTGGTTGTCCTCATTTCCAATTCAGAGGATTTGTCGCTGATATACAGGAATGCCTTTGATTTATGCATGTTGATTTTATATCCTGCCACTTTGCTGAATTCATTTATTAGCTCTAATAGTTTCTTTGTAGAGCCTTTTGGGTCTGCTAGGTATAGAATCATATCATCTGCAAATAGTGATAATTTAAGTTCTTCTTTTCCTATTTTTATGCCTTTAATTTCTTTCGTCTGTCTAATTGCTCTGGCCAGTGTTTCGAGAACTATGTTGAACAGAAGTGGAGAGAGAGGGCATCCCTGTCTAGTTCCAGATTTTAGAGGGAATGCCTTCAGTTTTTCTCCATTCAGAATGATGCTAGCCTGAGGCTTAGCATAGATTGCTTTTACAATATTGAGGTATGTTCCTGTTATCCCTAGTTTTTCTAGAGTTTTGAACATAAAGGGATGCTGTACTTTGTCAAATGCTTTTTCCGCATCTATCGAGATGATCATATGGTTCTTATTTTTAAGTCTATTGATGTGGTGAATAACATTTATTGATTTCCGTATATTGAACCAGCCTTGCATCCCAGGGATGAATCCTACTTGATCATGGTGTACAATTTTTTTGATATGTTTTTGTATCCGATTCGCCAGAATTTTATTGAGGATTTTTGCATCTAGGTTCATTAGAGATATTGGTCTGTAGTTTTCTTTCTTTGAAGTGTCTTTGTCTGGTTTAGGTATCAGGGTGATGTTGGCCTCATAGAATGAATTTGGAAGTTCTCCCTCCTTTTCTATTTCCTGAAGTAGCTTGAAAAGTATTGGTATTAGTTCTTCTTTAAAGGTTTTGTAAAATTCTGCTGTATACCCATCTGGACCTGGGCTTTTCTTAGTTGGTAGTCTTTTTATGGTTTCTTCTATTTCCTCAATTGATATTGGTCTGTTTAGGTTTTCTATATCCTCCTGACTCAATCTGGGCAGATCATATGACTTAAGAAATTTATCTATGCCTTCACTATCTTCTAATTTGTTGGAGTATAAGGATTCAAAATAGTTTTTGATTATCTTCTGTATTTCTGAAGTGTCTGTTGTGATATTGCCTTTTTCATCCCGTATGCTAGTAATTTGAGTTCTCTCTCTTCTTCTCTTCGCTAGCATCGCTAAGGGTCTGTCGATTTTGTTTATTTTTTCAAAGAACCAACTTTTAGTTTTGTCAATTTTTTCAATTGTTTCTTTTGTTTCGATTTCATTAATTTCAGCTCTGATTTTAATTATTTCTTGCCTTCTACTTCTTTTGCTGTTGTTTTGCTCTTCTTTTTCAAGGATTTTGAGATGAAGTATGAGATCATTTATTTGTTGGTTTTTTCTTTTTTTAAGGAATGAACTCCAAGCAATGAATTTTCCTCTTAGAACTGCTTTCAATGTGTCCCATAGATTCCGATATGTTGTGTCTGTGTTTTCATTAATCTCTAAGAATTTTTTAATTTCCTCCTTGATGTCTTCTATAACCCATTGATCATTCAGTAACCTATTGTTCATTCTCCAAGTGATGTATGCTTTTTCCTTCCTTCTTTTATCGTTGATTTTCAGTTTCATTCCATTATGATCAGATAAGATGCATGGTATTATCTCTACTCCTTTATATTGTCTAAGAGTTGCCCTGTGACATAATATATGATCTATTTTTGAGAAGGATCCATGTGCTGCTGAGAAAAAAGTGTAACTGCTTGATGTTGGGTGGTATATTCTATATATGTCCATTAGGTCTAGGTTATTAATAGTGTTATTGAGTTCTATAGTTTCCTTATTCAACTTTTGTTTGGAAGATCTGTCCAGTGGCGAGAGAGGTGTGTTGAAGTCTCCCATGATTATGGTATGGTGGTCTATTAGACTCTTGAACTTGGGAAGAGTTTGTTTGACGAACATAGCTGCACCATTGTTTGGGGCATAAATATTTATGATTGTTATGTCTTGTTGGTGTATGGTTCCCTTAAGCAGTATGTAGTGTCCCTCTTTATCTCTTTTGATTAACTTTGGCTTGAAGTCTATTTTATTTGATATGAGTATGGACACTCCTGCTTGTTTCCGAAGTCCATATGAGTGATATGATTTTTCCCAACCTTTCACCTTCAGCCTATGTAAGTCTTTTCCTATCAAATGCGTCTCCTGTAGGCAGCATATTGTTGGGTCTTGTTTTGTGATCCATTCTACTAGCCTGTGTCTCTTAATTGGTGAGTTTAAGCCATTAACATTTAGGGTTATTATTGAGATATGGGTTGTTCTTCCAGCCATATTTGTTTATTTCTGTTACTAAACATGGTTTGTTTTCCTCTTTGATTATTCCCCCCCCCTTTACTGTCCTACCTCCCACTGTTGGTTTTCATTGTTATTTTCCATTTCCTCTTCCTGTAATGCTTTGGCGAGGATGTTTTGAAGAGATGGTTTTCTAGCTGCGAATTCTTTAAACTTTTGTTTATCGTGGAAGGTTTTAATTTCATCCTCCATCCTGAAGCTTAATTTCGCTGGATACACAATTCTTGGTTGGAACCCATTTTCTTTCAGTGTTTGAAATATGTTATTCCAGGATCTTCTAGCTTTCAGAGTCTGTGTTGAAAGATCAGCTGTTATCCTGATTGGCTTACCCCTAAATGTAATCTGCTTCCTTTCTCTTGTAGCTTTTAAAATTCTCTCCTTATTCTGTATGTTGGGCATCTTCATTATAATGTGTCTAGGTGTGGATCTCTTATGATTTTGCACATTCGGCATCCTGTAGGCTTCTAGGATTTGGGATTCTGTCTCATTCTTCAAGTCTGGGAAGTTTTCTTGTATTATTTCATTGAATAGACTTCTCATTCCTTTGGTTTGGAGCTCTGTACCTTCCTGTATCCCAATGACTCTTAAGTTTGGTCTCTTAATGTTATCCCATATTTCTTGGATGTTCTGCTCATGGTTTCTTAACAGTCTTGCTGAGCTGTCTATGTTCTTTTCCAGTTGAAATACTTTGTCTTCATTGTCTGATGTTCTATCTTCTAAGTGTTCTACTCTGCTGGTAGTATTCTCCATTGAGTTTTTAAGTTGGTTTATTGCTTCCTGCATTTCTAGGATTTCTGTTTGTTTGTTTTTTATAACCTCTATCTCCCTGTATAGTTGATCCTTTGCTTCCTGGATTTGTTTGCGTAATTCGTTGTCAAAGTGATCTTTCATTGTCTGATTTTGCTGTTTAATGTCTTCCTTGATACTCCAGATCATCTGAAGCATGTATATCCTGAATTCTTTATCTGACATTCCATCTGCTGCAGCTGTTACCTCTTCTAAAGTTGCGTTGACCTGCATTGCTTGTGGTCCTTTCTTTCCTTGTCTTTTCATACTGCTTGCGTATCTTTCCTGCAGGTGCGGGCGGCGGCTCTGCTCTCTCCTTATTCCAATTGGGGTGTCGTGGCTACCACGCCGGCAGGTCACTGGGCCTGTTCTGGGAGCTGGCGGCGGCTCTGTTCTGCCCCTACTCCAATTGGGGTGACGAGTGTACCACGCCGGCAGGCCACCGGGCCTGATCCGCCGGTCGGTTGCAGGTTTGCCTACCCTGCAGGCGCGGGCGGCGGCTCTACCCTGCCCCTACTGCAAATGGGGTGACGTGTCTGTCGTACCGGCAGGCCACTGGGCCTGTCCCGCTGGTCGGTCGCAGATCTGCCCACCTTTCGGGCACGGGTGGAGGCTCTGCTCTGCCCCTACTCCAATTGGGGTGTCGTGACTACCCCGCCTGCAGGACGCTGGGCCTGTTCCTGGCACGGGCGGCGACTCTGCTCTGCCACTACTCCAATTAGGGTGGTGTTTGTACCACGCCGGCAGGCTCCTGGGCCTGATCCGCCGGTCTGTTGTAGGTCTGCCTACCTTGGAGGCGCGGGCGGCGGATCTGCCCTGCCCCTCCTACCACGCCTGCGGACCCCTGGGCCTGATCTGCAGGTTGATCACTGGTCTGCTCACCCTGCGGGCACGGGTGGCGGTTCCGCTCCGCCCCCACTCCAATTGGGGTCACGTGACCACCACACCGGCAGGGCCTGGTCCGGGCGTGGGAGAAGGATCTGCTCTGCCCCTACTCCAGTTGGGGTGACGTGTGTACCACACTGGCAGGCCACTGGGCCTGACCCACCAGGCTGTCACAGGTCTGTTTACCTTGCAAGCGCGAACCGCGGCTCTGCCCTGCCCCTCCTACCACGCCCATGTACCACTGGGTCGCGGGTCTGCCCACCTTGCGGTTGCGGGTGGCGGCTCCGCTCCGCCCCCTCTCCAATTGGGGTAACGCGGTCACCACGCTGGCGAGCCACTGGGCCTGCTCCGGGCGCTGGCGGCGGCCCGGCTCCTTCCCTCTGGCTCGACGACAAATTGAGGAGACTCGGGTGACTGTGCCTCACCCCCCCTACCAGGAGACCAACTGCTTATGTCACCACTGGTATTGATGAAGTTCCCTCCTCCGCCGCTTTCTGCAGACATCAGATCTCTGCCATGTTGGTATCCTATGCGAATGGCAGCATTTCGTTCCCCTTGCCGGGCAACCAAAGCACCGGGTGAGTCCTGACCGGCCCTCAGCAGGACCCGGACCGAGAAGCAGTTTCCGCGGGCTCCTAGCCCCGGGCCAGGGAAGTTCCGGGAGCCAGAACTCGGCCACTCCGTGCTCGGTGTAAGCTCCTATAAATGTAAGCTCCAAGAAGCAGTCCCCGCGGGCTCAGTTCCGGGAGCCGTAATTCGGCTGCTTAGTGCTTGTTGTATGCTCTGGTAGGCGCAGGGTCCAAGAAGCAGCCTCCGCAGGCTCAGCAGCCCTGGGCCAGGGCGGTTCCGGGAGCCGGAACTCGGCCGCCCCGCGCTGGGTATTCACTCCGATAAGATCAGGTTCTAAGAAGCACCCAGGCGCTGAGCCCTAGCAATCTGTCTGCAAGCCGCAGGCGAATTGCAGCCTGAAATTACCTGTTCTATGGCTGAATGAGCTGCGGTCAGTCGAAAACATCGGTGGTGACGTCAGTTTACCAACATGGTGGCTGCTGGCCTCCTCTGTGGTCTGACCGGTGTGGAGAACCGAGATGGACCGCTTCCTTCCCCTGTCTCGAACCCAGAATTCAGCCCTGAGTACGGTGCTTGCGCGGCTGGCAGAAACTGCAGCGCTGTAACCCTGCGTCTCTATCCCAGCGCACGCTGCAGATTCTAGCCTCGGGCCGATTTGCTGAATAAGCAGTGCGACAAACCTCTCGCGTTTGAGTCCCTGTAGCTGATCCTCGTGCGATGGAAATCCTTCCTCCAGGTTCCGGAGCACCCCACTATTGCTGGAAATTCCTAACAAGATATCCTTTAGCCGTCCTGACTTGTCATACTCCCACACAGTGAAGCACCATACGGGGGCAATGCACTCCCCTCGCCGCCATCTTTTCGAGAGACAGATCCTTTAAAATCATGTCCTACCCATGAGGTAAATGGAATAGCGCTTATGACTTAAAAGACAATCTCATGTACCAGAAAATTAAAGAATCTAGTTTGTTCACTGCTACTCTCTAGAATCCAGCACATCAATGCTTGTTGTTTATTATTATACTAGATTTTTCATAAATCTGTTATAAAATCCAAAGGAATTATAGTCTATCTACCACTAAGTCAGGTTTGATGTAAGGCATAACCTCCTTTATACTTCCACTAATCTTTCACTTCTGCAAGTTATTTGGTCAAAGAATAAATATATAAATTTCAATAAATTCTTATGAAATATACTTATAAAAATACACTGAAGTTTATAAGAATGTGTGTATATAAATCCAGCTTTTTTCCAAACATATTTGAAATAATTTATAAAACTTATGCACTGCAGTGGGATAGAAATAGATAGAAGAATATGTGAAGAAGAAAAACATAATAAATAGATGATGACAATCAAGATAAGCTTACCCAATATTCACTGGAACTTCTTCCAGTGCAAGTCATGAATTTAGATGTGGCATCCTTAATAATCAAAGCCAAGTGAAAATGCACTCATTGTATAATTCTCTGAGATTAAATGTGGTTTATCAAAAAAGTATGGTTGATATTGCACAAAATACAGACACTTTGGAGGTCATGCACGTATTTAAAATGTGTTGTCAATTTGCTAAATATTTATTATTATTATATTTATTGTTATTATTATTGTTATTACCAGTTGTAAGAGGGAATGTTTTCCAGGACATAGAAGAAAATCCATCAGTCTTTCATTTCTTTAGAATTACATCTTACTTCCAAAATTGTCATGAACCATAGTTCCTAATTACTTCATTTCTATGGGTCCACATGTGATTGTACATATATAGCAGACTCAGATGACAACAACTATTGCATAGTCTTTTATATAGCTTATAGGGTGCAAATAATCTGTCCTTACCCACCATAAATATATTATTAAGTTTTTCCTATTTGTCTATATATGTTTTCTTTCTATTCTACTTTAAATAAGATAAAATATATCTTAGCAATGAAATAAAAAACAGAATAATTGCTTTGTATTTTTACCCTGGACATAAGCAAAATTTGTTTGGTGTCAATAAATACTTGTGTTAATGAATCTAGCTGTAATCAGGAAATTTCTCAGCTCTCTAATCATATGACACATGTACATGTGCCCTTGCAACACATTCCCACCTATCCTTTCTTAAAATAGAGAAAGTTAATAATCTGGAGATGTGAAATGTATTAAATGTCTTTATTATTCATTTCTTCTGTCTTTTTGGTAAATGATAATCTGAGAGTCTGTAGTCTACATGACTGGGGCAGATGGCAGAACACAATTTACTGATACTATTCTCTCAGGCTATTAAGCTCTGCCTACCTTTTGAGTACATTGAATTGTAATACCATGTTCCCACCATTTCAAGAAATTGGTAGTGTCACAGCCCAACAGCTTGGGAAAATAACATTATTTTTGAAGGGAAGTAAAAAGGAGAATTGGCATCAAAGAGATTATCCAAGACCTTATACTGGAAATGATATATATGTGTCCCCATGACTCAACATTTTGTCAATGTGAGAAAAGCAGCAAAAAGAATATCATTGAGATTTATTTAACTATTTAGTTCTCCTTTAAAGATCCCTGTTATTTTAGTTACCAACCATAATAAAATTTAGTTGTTCTCATAAATGAATGACTTCCCCTGGTAAGTTTCCCCTGCCTTGTTTACAATGAAAATCCACATGGAGAGAATTTAGAAATTAAAAAAGCATGAAAATAAATAAATAAATAAATAAATAAATAAATAAAAATAAAAAGCATGAAAGGAGAAGTCTGGGCCTTTCATTAAAGAATATTTAATCAAAACCACAAAGGAGTGCATTAAACAGTTTATGAATACAGACAAGTGGAAAATGCTGGAGAGTGGTCTTTACTCTTAGTGCCCTTTCAGAGGGAGAAATTCATGAGCAAAATCTTTGTAACCTGCTGACTCTACCTGCTGTGACTAGGAGGGAGAGAGTAAAGCAGTCTCCAAATAATTATCAATTGTCCCAGCACCTGGAGCTCCAGTGGCTTAACCAGATTTTAAATGCAAACCATAAACCTCAGTACTGATCCTGAAAGGGGTTTCAATATCTTGGAACAGTGTGATTCTTCAAAGGAAGTCCTCTTCTGAGGACTTGTGCCTTGCTACATCTTCCTCTGTATCCCTTACCTGCCTCAATATGAAGAGACTCGTCTGAACTCAGGGTCATATCAAGCATGCACTAACCCTAAGGTACTGACAGACCCTGCTTGGTTCCCGTCTGAACATAGGCTTCATGAATCATAAACCTGGACATCAAGATTTAGGTGGCTCAAACCTCATGTGAGACTATGAGGATTGATCACTACTCCACATTTTGGAACTTTATGTGAGTTTATTCTTAATAAGTTTGTTTTCATCAATTTTCAGTTTCATTTGTTATGATATTTCCTATTTTCCAAATATTGTCTCAAGTAAGTCTAAGAAGAGTCTATAGAATATTTTAAAACAGTGCTACCTACAAAAGTGGTATATGTTTTCAAAGTAGGTCTTATCCACAGACTATTATAGAGAATGCTGAAGTGGGCAGAATATTCCATGCTTATATAAATAATTATATAAAAATGGATTCTACTGTCATGTAACTAAAAGGAACAAATAAAAAATGAAATAAAATAAAATCACACAAAAATGGATGAACATGAAACACTTCATAAATTCCCTCAATGATATGGTATCTCTCATTCTTCATGATTGCATATGAAGACTTTCTAAAGTTAGTTCTCTTGCAGAAAAGACTCCTGATTATCCTCAAGGGAAAACTGACCAATAATTACCTTGTTTTATAAAGGCTTAAAGTCTTTGGTCTGAATCCAGCCATGATGGATCTTAAGCATTCAGCATAGAAAACATTTCCCAAAAGATGTACATAATCCTGTTGGGGAGTGAGAAGAGGGATAGGAAACCTATTTTACAGAACTTTTAAAATTAAAACACTGTATTCTGAGACAATTGTAGATTCACATGAGGTTGTTTAAAAAAGTAAAAAGAATTCAGAGGGACCCGATATATCCCTCATCCAGTTTCCCAATTTGGAGGGACTTTAAACCCTGGTGTAGTTCGTACAATAGAAGCCATCAATGGAGTTGTAAGGAACCAATCCAGGCTCCAGAAGACCTCTTCATTTCTACAGTACCAGTTATGAACATAGATTGTGTTCATTAAAATGTAACTATACTTCCAGATGCACCACCATTAATAAGTAGTTTGTCCCCAGTGCATTTTACTGAAGAAGAAAAGAAAAAGAAACTCACCAGAATAGCAGAGTCAAAACAGCAGTCCCTAGGAACTTGACATTTCTAAGATTTGAATCAAATGATTTGGGGGGCTTTGGTGATATCAGTTAAAATGACATGGCTATAAATGTTTCATTACCCTGCTGCTGGGAGGACTCCCTATGAAAAAGATTTTATGATTGAAGATCATCAGGCAGGGAATTTATTAGAGGAACCCTTGGTATTAAAACTTGTATATTGAAGGAACGGATGGAGGGAAGGAAAAGTGGCACTGTTGGACAATGAAAGAAACTGAGCTGCATACAGTTTCAGCAGAGGCCTCAGCCAATACCAAAACACCCTCACAGTTGCTTTACATTGTGATGAGGATGACAGACCTTTACACTCTTGCACTGACCAGTTATTGAGTGTAAACTACTCACTGGAAGGGGATGTGATCTTGATCTGGGCAACTCTTCCCAACCAAAGGAATTTACAGAAAGAGGAAAGAGTTTCTCATTTACAGAAAGACGTGAGTTTTTCAGTCGGTTGCACTTTTAGAAGCTGTAAGAATAAAAACCTCCATTCCAAAGAAGGATCCAGACAACATATAACAGTATCCACCCTAGCATATCCCTTGCACTACTCAGATATGTTACCTCCTGTATGTTCTTACTTGGAGCCACCCAGGTTTATAGTTACGATGGATTTTTACTGTGTCAGACCTACCGAAGATTAATGGTATAAATAAAGCTGATGCCACTGTTGCTGATTTTAGGGCTATATTTAATGTAATTAATATTTGTTATCTCTGTCCTCTTTTCTGTAGATTCCCCTCAATGTTGGCAAGTACCTGTGCTGATCATGGGTCTGTGGTCACCATGTTTCTACAAGATTGTGGATGTTGTCCACACATGGCTAAAATACTTCAAGGGATTCCAAGAAGTTTTCAGGTGATCCTCCAGGAAATCAAACATATAATTTTTTATCCTAATTCAATGAGAACAGCTTATTTACCAATGATTACCAAAGTTAGTCATCTGCCAGGACAATGAATCTTCTTGCATGCTCAGTCCTTAGTTCAAAGTGTCCAACAAAGTGTCCAGGGAATAGCCAAAGCTTATATGCAATAGGACTCCTGCTGTGTCCTTTGGTAGAAATGCCCTGCTTCCCTACTTTGAGTATTTTGAATCTGCTAAAACCTAGAACTGTGTAGACAGAAAGAACACATTTCCCAGAATCACAAATTGGTTTGACAATAAAAATGTATAAGAAATAAACATAAATTGGAGATATTAAATAGGACCAACAATGATTTATCCCCTTGATTCATATTCTACCTATTGGGGACATGACACCTCTAAAGGATATTGACTCATCAAAGATTGAAAAACTGTAACCCTTAGGGCAAATCTATCCTGTGGCCAGTTACATAAATTATCCTTTGTTGGAACACAGCCATGATCACTCACCTACATATTATTGAAGGCTACTTTCACACCATAATTGCAAAGTTGAGTAGTTGTAACAGAAATCATATGACCTGCAATCCTAAAATATTTTCTGGTTCACTACAGAAAAAAAAAAAGTTTGTCAATTCTTGATCCATGTGTATACTGCATCCTGAAGGATGAGGTCTCATCTCTGTAAAGAATGATCTTGCCTCAATTTACCTTTGCCAGCTCAGCTCATTTCTCTATCAGGATGGCAGCTTCTGGGTGGTGTATTGTGTAATGCAGCCAGTGGATTCCATGGTCACATGCTTGCTCTACATCTATTGGACTGTAAAATATGTGTCTTAATCTGACATATTAAGTAAAATACTCTTCTGGCAGATTACTCAGCAATTCCTTGATTGGTAGTGCTGGTTGACATCCTATAGTAAGGGAAGGCAAATTCCTAGTCAGAAAATATTCTTATTCTTGAAAAAATGAATTATTGCCATTGTAGGATAAAAGAGATTTAATGTAGCCAACTTGCCACAAATCATATGGTTGGTTTCCTTGAGGGATGGTGCTGTATTAGGTTGCTGACTGATTGAAGGTTTAGCAGTGGCAGTAGCTCAATCAGCCTTGATGAGTATGAGCCCAAGCACTTGGGTCTATGCATTGGCCCTCTCCTTTCTTCAATGGCTATTACCTATATGTCTTTTCTGCAAGTACTGGAGTGGCCAATGACACAGGCTGTCTGACATCTGTTAACTAAGTCGTTGTGTCTACTTGGTTGTTTAATGCCTTCTCCATAGTGATATACTCTGGTATTATCAGTATATGACACATTTTGTTTCCACTCCCCTAGATCTATATACATACCTCCAGCAAGAACTCAGTCACCTATGCAACCAAGCCACTTACTACTGCTCATAAATGTCCATATATGCTAAGATTTGGCCACTTCTCTTTCCTTATAAAGTGGATGAACACACTTAGAGTGAGTTTGGATTCACCATTGCCTTTTTGAAGGCTCCTTCTTTCTCAAATGCAACAGTAACATATACAAGGTTATTTTTTTGCCAGACAAATATATTGAACCAAAATTTTTATGAACTAAGCTCAGTTATTTTCCTTCTCCAGATCTCCATGTAGCCATAATTGAAAACAGTATGAGAGGCTCCAGTGCAAACATGAATGACATGGCAGATGGAGCTGCGGCGGAGTAAATGGTAAAGGGGGAGCAGCAGAGGGGATCTCGATCATCTGTATAAGATTTAGCTTCACTTGTGCCCTCTGCCATTACTCAAGTCTGATGCCAGATGTTAGACCCCCATATTACAATGGATTCCCGATACACCTCCTCATCTTAATCACACATCTAGCTATGGGGGAAGCTGTGCCCACGTGGGTTTTTGATAACCCATAGTGAGATCTGCCATCTCTACTAGTTTTCAAGTCGCCAAACAGGAAAACCTTTTTAAAAAGCATACAGTTCTCTGTAGATCTTTGCTTCATTGTGTTTCTCCTACTGAGACTAACCACATACTCCATTGGCATTCCCCCTCCAAAGACACCTCGAACACAGCCACAGGCCCATGAGGCAGAACTGCCTGAGCTGCAGCTTGGCCTTGCTGCCAATCTCTACTGCTCCAAGCGCATTCATTGTTGGCCACTTTTTATGTCACTCTTTCCCAGGAGCAGGACAGTTTGTGTGTCTTCTGTAACCACCTCAAAGGTTATTATGAAGATTGAATTGCTTAAATATGAAAAAGTCTTTTTCTTTGAGCTGTAAATCAGTGTATGGACATAATATATAATTTAATGATCTATGTTAACTCAAAATTAGCATCGTAACTTATTAGTATATATCTTTCTGACTTTAAAGTGGCATGTGAAGTTTTACTCTTCATTATAATTGTGAGTTATAATAGTGCTAGATAGCCATGTATGCTTCACCCAACACATCCTCTCCGTGGCTCAGAGTCTATAGCTTAGGAGTTACTCATTAAATACTTGCTGATGAATTAATGAATTCTGTACTCATCAAAATCAATAATATTAATAATAAATCCACACCTATAATTAAGTTTTCTCCCTGTAGAATTTACATGAGCTATTGTGACAATATACTAATTATTGTATTGACTCAAAGAGAGACTTAGTATTATAGAGACATAACATTTGGGGGCTGGAAACATAAACATAAGGGCTCAGATATGAACAGTAACATGTTTGAAGTTAGGTCCAATTATTTAGCACAACTGTGCCAGAATTCAAACCTCTTAAGACAACATTCCTTCCATTGCACTATTCCTGTGTCACAACTCCATTATCCTGTTTCTCTACAAAAAATAAAACATATTCCAGCACAACACAACATCTTAAAGAAATTTTTCAACAGAAGATCAATTTAAGGTTTTCTAATCTAAGTTTCACATCTGGGATATGATGCAAGGAAGACTCTCAACATGGATTTTGGCATAAAGGAGGTAAGAAAAAATGTTTTAAAAATTGACAATACTTTCCTGTGGTACTAATTGAATTTCATGTTATTTCTAACTTTAGATGCCATTCTGACTTTTAAATCAGTATCCAGAAAAACACAGAATCTTATTAATTCATTCGTCTTTCTTCTTTCCAGTTTCATTTTTTGAATTTTTTAGGTCAAAAATATGTATTAAATTATTTCATATGAAGTATCATATTTTTCAGTTTCCTAATAATGATTAACAAAAACACATATATCTAATGTCTGATTTGAACTTAACAGAAAAAAAATCATCACAATCATTTTTATATTTTACCAAGAAAAGTTTTCAAAATACCTCAAGATTAAAAAAAAAATCAAAATTTGATTTTAAATATGTGATTTCTAAAAATTATAATCTTGGTGTTTATTTAGACACACCAATAAGATATAGTCAGAAAAATATTTATCATAGATAAAAACAGTAATATGAAGTCAAAACTCCTTAATAAAATATCAAAGACAGGAAAATGAATACAAAAATACTTGAAATGTATAACTTTGAGGTTGTCAAAATGACACAAAATTTATAATCAAGGTTTTTTATGACTTTTGAAATTCAAAAAAGGCAAGATATTAGGCTGTTGAGAGTCTTCCTTGCATCATATATCAGACATGAAACTTAGATTAGTAAGCCTTAAATTGATCTTTTTTTGAAAATTTCTTTAAGATGTTGTGCTGTGCTGGAAAATGTTTTATTTTTGTAGAGAAGCAGCATAATGGAATTGTGACACAGGAATAATGCAATGGAAGGAATGCTGTCTTAAGAGGTTTGAAGAGCTCCATTGTTAGAATGCTTGCCTCACATGCACAAGTCTCTGGGTTCCATTCCCAGCACCACCAAAAATAAAAAATAAAAAAGGCAAGATATTGACAATGATCAAAAAGATGATTTGCTGAAGTTCCTTTATCAAAAGGAGAAGTGAAAAAAATGGAGTTAACAAGGACCTGAAAATAATAATAAGGCAGGAGAACTTTTAGAGATGACCTCAAAACATATATTTTTGTCATGCAAAATGATAAACAATGTTATATTCGGGGATGGAAAAATAAATGCTATCAATATAATTCTTCGAATGATCACATTACAGATCTGCATCAAAATGTATCTCAGCTTATGTTAAAGAATTTTAGAAATCATTAAATTAATATAACTAAGTACAAGTCTTAAGAAGCAATTGGTTCTTTTCTATATTCACACTGGAGACTGTCTCCTGAGTTCTTTCTTTTCGATTCATGGCAGCCCCCTCTTTTCTGTATAATACAGATATTGACTTAAGGTGATATATTCAGCGTTGAAAGTATAGGCATGAATACTGAAGAGGGTCATACAGAAGCATGATTAAAACGGAGACATTTTGCTGCTACATGGTAACCGTCAGAAGAACAAGCAAATGTTTTGGTCAAAGTATCTTTTAATTTGTACTCATAGAAATGTGACATTCTTACTTTTAATAAATTTCCTTTGTAATGTGGAGAGACCTCTTCTTTTACTCAGCAAAACTGAAAAAACATAGTTTGTGATGTTGATTTTTTTTCTCAGTCATTCTGAGAGGAAAAATGACAGTTTTCATAGCTACTTAAAAAAAAATCACCATCCTTTATGTCTCCACAACTACTAACTAAATGCCAATGAAAACTGACAGTGGGACAACAAAGCCACACAATTACACAGGAAGATATACTTTCAAATGTCAGTCTAAACTTATGAAATTGTATAGTTTTACAGTCCTCTTATGAAAATGTCAAAAAGTGCCAACCATAATCTTTCCTCTGAATGGTGAATACAGTAAATTCACATTCTTAATGCATTCATCATTCATTCTGACAACAATGGATAAAAGTTTTCGAGTCTAATTCTTGCCTTTTCATTTTTTGAGAAAAAGATGTTTATTTCATTTTTATCCAGCTACTCTTACACCCAGAAAAAGGGAAAAAGTAGTAAATTAAATTGTTAGTATCCAGAAACAATTACAAAAACAATTACAAAAACAATTCTCATAATGAATTATTAAAATAATACGGAAGAAATTGCCATCTACCCCCAAGCTCAGGCTCCCTAACTCCTATCCTCAAGAGTCAGTTGAATAGACTGATTAAAATAGAAATTTTTAATTAATCATTTTGGCTGATTCTTTCTGACATAGTCTATGAACTAATATATAGATATTCTTGAATGTTTTTATACATAAACATATATATTAATGTATATATTACTTAGCCTATATGTGTATTACTTTTAAATATATTAAATAAAAAATAAGTCCAGTTCTGTGATGCTTTCTTAATTTAAAATTTATATGTTATTTTATTAATATAGACAATTTTACCTTATTCTTCTAAATATTTACATAATACTCTAATGTATGTAATTATCACAGTTTATTTCCAAGTATCTCTTGGAACACTTACCATTGTGAAGTTATAAATAATATTTCATATTTGGTTAGTATCTTTGATCATACTTTTCATGCCTCTGTAAATGTATGTGTGGATAAATTCTTGCTGAGAAATTTCTGTGTCTAAGGATTTACTTTTTTATAATTTAACTTTAAGTTAGCTAAACATGTATTTTTAATAAAGTCTATATATATATTATGTTTAAGAGTTTAAAGTTAATCAACAATGGATCACAAGATAAATGATAATTTTATAAAAAAACAAGACAAAGCCTAAAAAGAGAAAATACTTTGGGAAAAAATAGTTTGATGGGCTATAGTTTAGTTGAATTTTCAAGGAGTATGACCTAATGACAATAGCAATCACTTGTTTGTAAAATTTTAAATAAAAATAAAATTGGAATTTGAACTTGGAAAACATTAATGGATGTAATTATTTCTTAAATTTGCAGCATTATAAAGGCAACCCCAAACTACTTTATAGCAAATGAGATAAGCTATATGTCATCAGTGCAGACAGCAATTAACCATACATTTGAAGGATTTATGTTGAAAGCCACTAAATTTGCACAATTCCCTGAAAATGTTAGCTTTGTAAAAAAAAAATGGAATCTATACTTTCTAATTTCTATTTTTGTTGGTATGGAACAAATATTTGATTTCACAAAACATGCTATGTTTTCCTTCATTCTTTTCTATTGCAGAGAATTGGGACAGGCTGAAGACATTTGAAAATCTGTCCCCATCAAAATTAGTTATTTTTCTGTTTATTTTAAAAAATTAAAGAATAATTCTTTCAAATGGCACCAGATCTAGAATAAACAACACTAATCTAGCCATTTTATCAGAACCTTTTATAACCAGGGTTCATATTTATTAGCTCTTTAATTTATATTAAGCAATTTAAGAAATGGGAGTCTCTAAAATTGGGAAATTTTGGACCTCAGGTATAAACAAGAAGTGCAGCTTGTTGAAATCTTCTGAAAAAAAAATGAATGAAAAATACTTAATGCATAATCTTCTGGAAGTTATTTTGAAGATTGTATCATTTTAAAGAGTGTTCTAAAATATATTCCTAGAGACATTTTATCAAATGTCTTTGACAATGTAGGTTTCATTTCAAAATACTC
Organism: Marmota flaviventris; assembly: GCF_047511675.1. NCBI lineage: Eukaryota > Metazoa > Chordata > Mammalia > Rodentia > Sciuridae > Marmota > Marmota flaviventris. The sequence goes on along the minus strand of NC_092505.1, from coordinate 71,638,270 downwards.
TTCTAATAAGCAAGTATTAAAGGGAGTATATGTTGTTTTATATGTATTTATTATCACAGGCACTTAATGAAGAAAAAAACCTTTTAGATCTCTCTCTCTCTCTCTCTCCCTCTCTCTCTCTCTCTCTCTCTCTCTCTATCTCTCTCTCTCTCTGTCTTCCCCCCTTCTCTCTCTTCCCCTCACCTCCCTCCCTTTGTCTCTCTCAAACACACACACACAGAGCAAGCTTGTAACATAACAACTACATTTATCCTAAAGATCATGATCAGTTACAACTAACAGAATCTGCCTGGTTCCAAATTAGGTTGCAGCAAAAATACATAAACCATCATTCATAAAAAAATTACTATCTCTTTAATAACCCAAAAAACATCTTTTCCAGAACTTCCATTAACAATGCCTGAATGATTTACTGTCCTTGCTTTTTATTCTGACACATATCTGCACTGCTTTCAAGAATTCACTCATCACCAAAATTAAATTTAATATACACACTAAAATGGATCATTGTATATTAGGAACCATACATTGATTGAAAGTTGGGTCTGATTCTCTGCCAGGTTCTATAGTGTAAACAGAAATATGATCCTTCATCTTCTGGAATAGTCAAACTCCCTGGGGATTAATTACCAAGACAGAAAAGTCAGATAACAACAACTATGATACAAGACAAATGAATGGAAAGGCAACAGAAGCAACTATATATATTAAGGAAGAAGGAGAATCACTGCTTCATGGAAGAAATTTATCTAGAACCAACTTTTAAAGATGAATAAGATTCAGACTTGCAGAGGGGAAAAACAGAAAAAAAATTGAGGTATGAGTAATTGTGTGAGTAAAATAAAGGGAGATAGACTATGCAAAGTCATAAGGTACATTTTAGGGAATCAATTTAGGAAGAGCAAACAAATCCATTTAGCTAAAGCAGAATGTAAGAAAAACATTGTGGGAAATATTTATGGAAAAATAGTTGGGAGTCTATGTCATTCTAGGCTGTAGGGACATTGTAGCCCATAAATACTCTAATCACAAGTCTAAGGAAAAAGTATTTTATTTTATGATAAGAGGTGAATTTACAGATGATAACACTAATATCTAACATTTACCCAGCACTTATTGTATAATAGGCTCTGTGCTAGGACATGGACTGTTTCATCTTTAAGTATTCTTAAATGCTGATAATGTAATTGTCCCCTTGTACAGAGAAGATAAAGGTTAAAAAGAAACGAAATTTTCCCTAAGATTCCAAAGGTAGCTCATGTCTGAATCAGAATTTAAATTCAGACATTAAGTCTTTGATCCAGAGTTCTAGGGGCAAAGAAGGAGGCTAATGAGTTATTTAAACTGGTCTTTTCTTTTTTTTTTTTTTTTGGGTTTTTTTTTTTTTTTTAGTTTTTTTTTTTTTTTTTTTATTGGTTGTTCAAAACATTACACAGCTCATGACATATCATCTTCCATACATTTGATTCAAGTGGGTTATGAACTCCCATTTTTTACCCCAAATACAAGTTGCAGAATCACATCGGTTACACATCCACATTTTTACATAATACCATATTAGTGACTGTTGTATTCTGCTACCTTTCCTATCCCCTACTATCCCCCCTCCCCTTCCCTCTCATCTTCCCTATCTACCCCATCTGCTGTTGTTTAATTCTCTCCCTTGTTTTATTTTTTTTCCCCTTTCCCCTCACAAACTCTTATATGTAATTTTGTGTAACAATGAGGGTCTCCTTCCATTTCCATAGTTTCCCTTCTCTCTCCCTTTCTCTCCCCCCACTCGTCTCTGTTTAATGTTAATCTTTTCCTCATGCTCTTCTTCCCTGTTCTGATCTTAGTTGCTCTCTTTATATCAAAGAAGACATTTGGCATTTGTTTTTTAAGGATTGGCTAGCTTCACTTAGCATAATCTGCTCTAATGCCATCCATTTCCCTGCAAAATCCATGATTTTGTCATTTTTTAGTGCTGCGTAATACTCCATTGTGTATAAATGCCACAGTTTTTTAATCCATTCATCTATTGAAGGGCATCTGGGTTGATTCCAAAGTCTAGATATTGTGAATTGTGCTGCCATGATCATTGATGTGGCAGTATCCCTATAGTATGCTCTTTTAAGGTCCTCAGGGAATAGACCGAGAAGGGCGATAGCTGGGTCAAATGGTGGTTCCATTCCCAGCTTTCCTAGGAATCTCCATACTGCTTTCCATATTGGCCGCACCAGTTTGCAGTTCCACCAGCAATGTACAAGTGTACCCTTTTCCCCACATCCTCGCCAGCACTTATTGTTGCTTGACTTCTTAATGGCTGCCAATCTTAAGGTTAGGATTGTAGCTCAGTGGTAGAGTCTTGCCTAGCATGTGTGAGACACTGGGTTTGATTCTCAGCACTGCATATAAGTAAATAAATAAAGGTCCATTGACAAAAAAAAATTATTTAAAGAAAATCTTTAAAAAAAATGATCTTATAAATTCCTCTACTGTGTGAATATAGTGGAAATAAAAAGGAATCAAAGAGTATTGTAGACAATGAGGAGGAAGTCAGTTAATACAAGCCATGCTGTGACAATGCCACACATTTAAGGAATGCATCTTGGAGTGAAGATGTACTAGCATTGCATGCATTTTCTTCCCCAGAACTTGCTTCCTTCTTTTCCTGAATTATATGGTTATGTTATCAATAGCCAGTTATCTTAGATAGTTTTGAAAAAATTCAAAATGAAAACAGTTTGTAGACATCTTAGTACAGACTCATTTTGCCAGATTGCTCTCCTGGTGAGGGTTTGGTTTTTTGTGAATAACCTCCCCCAACAAGTGTTCAGCAGAAATAATACAAACAGCTTTGCAAATAGCTCCCTTAAGAAAAATTTAGCATTGACCTTACCTCTGTTTCCCAAGGCATCTTTCCATCTGATTATTTTTCTCCAGCAACATAAAAAATTTCTGCAGTTTCTTCCCAGAATCCTGTGGAAAAGTGACAATAACAAGGAACTCATTGTCTGATTTTGTCAGATCTCACTTGTTTTCACTAGAGGTACACATATCAACAAGCTTCATACAAATAAGACCTACTTTGAAATATGGATATCTAACCTTAGGGTATGTGTTTGAAAAACATTCAAACTAGCGTCAACTTTTCTAAATTGAAGTCCCTACTAAAGCATATAGAGTATTTTGATGAATATCTATTATTGAATGAGAAATGTAATATTAACTTGGATGTAAGTTTCAATTCATCTCCATGCATCATTTAGGATGAATTTTTTTTTGATCCATCTTTTTTTTTATTGGTTGTTCAAAACATTACAACACTCTTGACATATCATATTTCATACATTAGATTCAAGTTGGTTATGAACTCCCAATTTTACCCCAAATACAGATTGCAGAATCACATCGGTTACACATCCACATTTTTACATAATGCCCTATTAGTAACTGTTGTATTCTGCTACCTTTCCTATCCTCTACTATCCCCCCTTCCCTCCCCTCCCATCTTCTCTCTCTACCCCATCTACTGTAATTCATTTCTCTCTTTGTTTATTTTCCCATTCCCCTCACAACCTCTTATACGTAATTTTGTATAACAATTGAGGGTCTCTCTCCATTACCATGCAATTTCCCTTTTCTCTCCCTTTCCCTCCCACCTCATGTCTCTGTTTAATGTTAATTTTTTCCTCCTGCTCTTCCTCCCTGCTCTGTTCTTAGTTGCTCTCATTATATCAACGAAGACATTTGGTATTTGTTTTTTTATAAGCTTTATTTTCAAAATCAGATAAATGCAATTTTGACCAACAGCACTTTAGTAGAAATATTAGTCAATAGCTTGCCACTTTGTCTAAGAAACAGGATGGCTCTGCATTTTATTGTAAAGCCACAGCCTTAAGAGGATTTTTTGTGACATGGCGCCTGTTACCTCTGTGATCTTAGCCCTTGCTGCCCACTCGTTCCTGATCACCCTTCTCCAACTTCATAGGCCTCTATGCTACTCCTCAAACTGGGTACCATCCTATGTTCAGACATTACTACTGTCCAGTACCTCTTTCAAAATATCCACATTAATTTTCTCTTCTTTAAATCTTCTCTGGAAGACTTCAAGGTTAACTCTGACCATTAAGTTGAAGAGTGATCCCTTACCAACCTTTCCTGATACTTCTCCCTCTTGATTCATTGATTCTTTGCCAATTATCATATTATAACACATTACAAAACTATGTCTTAAAATTTTTAAAACTACTAAAATTTTAATCCCCGAACAAGCACAAATGTTTGTTTTGTTCATGTTGAATACCAACATCTAGGTCAATGTCTAAATAGTAGATACTGGATTAATATCAGTTGATTGAAAGAATGAATAAAAAAAATTCACATTATCCAACTCTTTTAGTCATCTATTTCACTGTTGTGAATAAAGGATCTGACCAGAACAAGGAGGAAAAGTTTATTTGAAGGTGCATAGTTTCAGAGGTTTTAGTCACTGGAAGGTCAGCTCCATTCCTGGGGCCTCCAGGTGAGGCAGGACATCACAGTGAAAGAGTGTGTTAAAGGGAAACAGATCGCATGTTGATTAGGAGGCCATGACCCAATTCCCTCCTCCTTCAGCCACAGCAGCCCACTTCAGTTACCACTCAATTAATCCCTAGGGGATTAAATCACTGATTGGGTTAATACTCTTACAACCAAATCATTTATTTCTTTTCTGAACCTTCTTGCACTGTCTCACATCAGAGCCTTTTGGGGGACACCTCACATCCCAACCATAACAGTAACCAAATTTGTATCTAAATAACTATTACCATTTTGGAGTTAAAGTATAAAGAGTCAATAACCTATAGTTGAACAATCTTTCACCAAGGAAACAAAATAACTCTGCTAAGTTATTTTTGCTAAGTGACTCCTGCAATTTCTAATTCAATACTGTGTTTTATTGTTTTTGTTGTTGAAGTCTGATGAGTGTTGCTTTATAAAATGTCAAAGAAAATGAAGTAATCATGTTTTAAGTCATTAACCATCCTATTATCCTTCTTAAAAGTAGATGTCAAAGAATGTGTTTCTGAATCAGACAGAACAAATTTAATTCTCTGAACATACATGTTCTTTGTAACTGTCTCATCTTTGCACAAAGCCTCTCAATGTCTTGACCCTAATAAATTCTCAATAAATATTTGTTATATAAGAATGCACTTCAAAATGCACCTTTTTTCTCACATCCATATTAAGTGCCACAGTTTTGAACTTCAGTTTTATCTCAGGAAAATCTCTGGTGATTTTATGTCCACTTCTACCCAATGAGGAATTTTGACTGTCTTCAGGGCTCACTTTCTCCAATATTGTATTATTTTTAAAATTCCTTCTAGGTTTTTTAATTCTTTAGACAAGAGAATGCTAGCTAGGAAAAAGATTAATGTGTTGAGTTTTTTCCCCTCCCAAATTGTTATGCTTCAATTATCCTCCTCTTTATTCTGTGGCTTAAGATGTTGCCCAGACTTCAGGTTAAACTTCAAGCACCAAGTTGAAAGAAAGCCATCATCTTCTTCTCTTTGTTTTAATGTTATGGCCAAAGGAAACAGTCCTATACAGTGAGTGGATATTAAATGTGTGGATGGACTTAATCAATAACAACAAAACAATAAATTGCATTATTTTGGAGTGTATGGATAGTGTACAATACTGTGTTAAGTCTAAGGAAAGAAGTGTGCACCAAAGATGGAGGGAGAAACCTTAAATTGGATCTTGTGCTTTTGGGAATGTAAACTTCTGGAACAACAGAAAGTTAAAGAACATTTAATCAAAACATATTTCTTTAACTGTTAGTTTTCTAAAGTCTCTGTTATTTTCTTAAGTGCACACACTTAAGCCTTGATTCAAGGCTTTTACTTCATATTTCTTTGTGCCAAACAAGTTATCATGATGCAACAAAAATTCAGGTTATTTTATTGCTAAGTTCTTTCCATAGAGTTTCCTAATACCTATGATATATTGAAGGTCCCCACTACAACTACCATGTCATGAATACCTATTAATGTTCAGAAGATCAGTTTTTTCACCACTAAAATTGTTCAAGAAAAGATCAAATAATTTAGTAACATCCCTATATCATGAAGAAAAGTGAGTTAGAAATTTAACATATCTGTTCTTTTTACTCATACTTGAGTTGCTTCATTTAGAGAATTATCATATGACATAAGCAAAAGACAGGGGACTAGGTATTAGAGTTTTAAAGATTATTTGACCTTCTCAGGTCAATGAAATCATCTCATGAATTAAAGTTGGTTTACTTTTTTCAATAAGTGTTAATGGTACTAATATTCTATGGTTTCTTTTTAAATGAGGTACTAAAATATCATTAAAAATTAAAACTAAAAACTAAGGCTAGGTAAAAAATATTTTCCCCCTTAATATAAATGTTTTTTTCTGTGTTTTAATAATATGAACTCATATTGGTTTTTGAACATAACAAAAGTGATGAGTAATTTAGTTAATTTTTACCCCCCCACACCTACACACTTTATCTGCTCTCAGTCTCCAGATGCACATGATCCTCACAGCTGTTAATGCTGCTGTTCAGGCATTCTTTTTTTAGAGAGAGGGACAAGAATGAGGGAAGAAAGGGAAGGAATGAAGGAAGGCAGTCAGGTAGGTAAAAGAAAATTGAAATATTGATGTGACATGGAAAAACTAAATATTGGATTTACTTTTAAGGAATATAATGGAAATGTTGAACCAGAATGGCCAGTCACACTTGTAGGTATTCCATATGAAAATGTTCTTAAAAATGAAAAGGTTACAACAGATAGCCAGATCTTATGTGTTGATCAAAACATTATATTTGTGGTACCTCATTTTACCTTTCATTTCTCTGTAAAGATTATTTGCAGCGCATTCTATTCTAAACAAGAGGTCTGTCAAGTGGAAGAAGTTACTGAGTTTATCTAAGATGACTATTTGTATACAATGTAATTTATGTTGGAGCTAACTGATGGAAAAGATGGTGTGATTGTGTAGGAATGAGCTGGATCTTCAGGAGGGAGGGGGAGAGAAAGAGAGAGAGAGAAAATTCTGCCTCAATGATCTAGTCAGGGGAAAAAGGAGCATTCCACAAAGGAAAATCAGAAACCTGGATGGCAATAAATAAGGGATCATCTAAGTAAAATGGTTTAATAGTAGATAGTTCAAAATGCATTAGGGAAAATATTAAAAGATAGAATAAATTTAGTTTATGTGGATGCTACTGGAATTCACAGGCACATGGGGACACGATAACAAAAGGTCAGTAGATAAAGAAGAGTACTGTCCCTTGGGAAAATTTAGCCATTTTTCTCTAATCAAAGATAAATGGGAATACCACTTTAAACAATACCTTTATTTTTTTATTTATTTTTATGTAATGCAGAGGATCGAACCCAGGGCCTCACATGTGCTAGACGATCACTCTACCACTGAGCCACAATCCCAGCCCCATGGCAATACCTCTTTTCTTGTATTATTTTCTTTTAGAGATGATACCTACTTAACTTAATTGAGCCAGAATTTAGTCAATATTGCTTTCTTCTGTCCACTAATGAAAAAGCAGTTCTGGGTGTTCCTCAGAAAATTAAATATTTGGCTTATTTGAAATATCTTGAGGCTAGCTTGCAGACAAGTTGAAATAATGCTCATGTAGTTGAAGAAATCTTTCATTTGATGATATTGATATCTCATGAGGTGCCTCTGACCACATTTTATTTTTAAAATATTTAAGGCAAAACTATGATAGATGATACTTACTGTAACAGAAAGTGTTTATGATTGTGTACCATGTCAGACACAACGAATTACTTTCACTCTTCAAAAGAAGAACAATTAAAGAAATGGTTGCTGCTTTAACTATTCCATGTATGCCTTCAAGTGCTATTCCCTAACATTCTCTAAGACACATATGCTGCCTACCAAAGATGTCAGGTATGTGGATGTAAATAACTCATCAAGAAATAGAGTCATGGAAATTACTGTCCTCTCCCGATGTTTTCTGGTTTCCTGAGTGCTTTGATTTGTTTTTTATTTTTTCCCTTTAAGAGCAACAGTGGAGTGTGTGTGTGTGTGTGTGTGTGTGTGTGTTTCCTGTCTTCCTTAGGTTAATAAAATCAAATACAATATGAAATTTGTTTTATTCACAGTACCACTAATTCAAAAATCACATTTCTATCTGGTTACTGGGATCTTAAAAGACCATAACTTCTAATAAAATAATAAAATATGATGATAGGGCTTTAATAATTATTTGTTCTTTTTTTAGAGTGGCAGTCAAGGCCATTCTCATAGTAAAGCATTACTGAATGTTACTATCAGTTTTTCTGTTCTAATTTTCTGTAAATTCATATTTGAAAAGTCTCAATTATCTAATGAGATTATTTGGAAGTTGTTTATTGAAATGAGTAGTTTTTCACAAAACACTCTGGTTTTACTTTTTATATTGTCAATGGAAATCTGGTTTTCTACCAAGGTTTAATGCACATCCATGAATAGTCCTAGAGATAATCCTTTGCCCTCTGGGCAAGTTTGCATAGCAGAGGGCAGTGCTGTTTGAATTTAAATGATGCTGTACTTGAAGCCAACCATAATAAGCAAGTTCTGCTAGACATTTAATATATTTTTATCATCTGAATATAATCCTAAGCACTTGAATCCTACTTCTTCATGAGAATTTATAATATCACATTTCAGTTACTCTTTAGAGGAGAAGAAACATTTCTGCTTTGCATGTAGAAGTGAATGCAATAAATAACATGATCTGTTTACCAAAAGTGCCTGACACTAGAAGAAAGCAAAATGCTCAGGCAATGGGAATTGGCTTGATAATTCACTTTTTAAAAAATTTCTACATTTTAGGATGCATTTCCAAATACAGAATTAAGCTATTGTCCATTCTCAAAATAAAGTTTCCAAGTGAATGCCCAATTATTCACTCAAGAGACCCTTCAACATCATTTGAACAAAGATCTCTATAAGCAGACCTGCCTAAAGGTCAGCAATGATGATCTCTTATACAAAAAAAAAAAAAAAAAGGAGAAAAATGAAATACTCAGAAAATTCAAATTACTCTCCTGGTTATTTCCCCAATTACAAACAAAAGAACATCTTTATTCTACAATTAATTCCACATCTTTCTCAATAGATTTTATTTCACCAGTATGATTACATAAAGACTATGTCTACTGCAAGCAGAATTTACTTATACTAAGCAACAAGCAATCCACCATCACAGTTAACTGAGTCAGGGACAAAGAAATTATCTACTCTAAGGTTGTCTGGCCAGTATTAAAGTGACTGTCCCAGTCTTGAGTTACTAATTATCTTATGCACATGAACTATTTTTTTTCTTGCTTGATGAATTTTTAGTGGAAAAAAAGTTGGTAGTTAGTGCACATAATTTCAGTACTAAAGCCCTCACTCACCTGATTTTATATGCATATATACCCAAATAGGGCATAGTAAAAAATGTTTTCACGTAAAAGTCACATACCTAAAAGAATTGCAATGATACAACTTGTGTGCTATGGAAATTATAATGCAGCGTTTCTTTTTTGAGACATCATCCTATATCACTTTTGCTCCACAAAGACCCCTATTTTGTATAAAGAAAATATTCTTCAGCTTTCCCCAAAGCCTCCATAGGACTAAACTTCAACCTTCCTGATTTCATTTTACTTAAAACCACTCAAACACTGAGGGAAATATAAAAACCAATAAATCAAGTGTATACCTCAGTGACATTAATAATAATCTACAGGAGTTCCATTTCATCTCAAATTGACCAAGACAACATTCAGACCAGAATATCACAAGATCATGAGCAAGTGGATATCTTAGTTGCCCACATAGAGATTACAGGATGTTCAATACTTGTACAAGAAAATTGGTAATTTCTTTGTAAAATGTTGGTGGACTCAATTATATGTTTAAAACATTGGTCCCAAGAGGCAAATTATCTCTATTCATATCTTGACTTCACTATTTGTTGTGTGGGTGATTCTGGGCAAGTTATTTAACTTATTGAAGTCTCAATTTCTGACATCCCAAAGGAGGATAGCAATAGTCCCTATTTCAAACAGTTATTGATATTGAGAGAGAATACCTGTTGACTAGTTGTAGTAGAGGCCAAAAGGCCCACAAAGCTCTTGTGTAAACAGAATATACACATTGTATTATAATGTATGAAAATTTTTCTTATATTTTGAATTACACAAGATCCAGATATTCTACCATGTTTTTACCTTTCTTCCAAATACCACTTCCATTGTGCTCAACATTCTTAGGTGCATTCTTTTAACTAATTAATCAACGCTAGCTGTAATCCAGTTCAAGTGAAGTACATAGACATGAATTGTGGAATGTTGATGCTCTAGCATAGGTTTCACCAAAGCAATTTGTAAATTGATAGCAAATGTTTTAGGTTTTGAGGGGCCCCATAGGACTTGTCATTAAGCAATTCAGCCATGATAGGACAAAGTAGCCATACATGATACAAAAACAAACTACTATGGCCATTTACAATAAAACTTAATTTATGTAAACAAGTATGGATTTCATACTATTTTCAACTTACAAAGTATTATTCTTCTTTTGATATTTTTTTAACAATTTAGAAAAGTAAAAACTAATCAGCTTGCTAGCCACACACAAACAGATGAGATTATTTGGCTATTACCTGTAATTTATCTAATCCATAATTTCTTTTTTTTTATTTTGTACTTTTTTATTTTTTAATAAAAAGTGAAGTTTCTATGCATTTTATACTCAGTATTTTTTTCTAAGTATTTTTAATGGCTCTCAATAGAAAACAATACCTCACTCAGGGACAGAAATTCCAAAAACATTTCTGTAGTTTTCTAGAACTGTACAATCCTGTAGAAATGCTTTACTATACAAGTTTTACTATGTGGCAAATTATTCACTTTTCCTTATAATGCCTTTGTATTATAACATGGAAATCTTAATATGTGAATGCTGTTATATCATTAGGAAACAATCTTTTTCTAAAACATAGGAAACTCATTTAAAATATCAATGAGCATTTGAAACATTAACTCTTTTCTTCTTATGCAAATTTCCCCTTGTGCCAAAAACCTTGGGAGGAATAGAGGAACTCTAGATAGGGCCAAGGGGTTGGAGGGGAAGGAAAGGGGCATGGGGTAATTAATGAAGATGGAATGTGATGATAATTTCTATCCAAAGTACATGTATGAAGACACAAATTGATGTGAATATACTATGTATACAACCAGAGATATGAAAAATTGTGCTCTATATGTATAATAAGAATTGTAATGCATTCTGTTGTCATATATAAATTTTAAAATTACATAAAAAAGAAAAATAATGGATCAATATGTTCACCCTCCTATTTTAAAAGTCATAATTTCTATTATTAACATTGTCTAACTTATGTATCTTGTATTTCAAGAAGAATGTATATAAAATGCTTTCAAAATTCTTGAATATTAATCAAATTAATCAGGATGCCATAGCTATGTACCAGTATCATATGCTGATGTTGATAATGCTATAATTAACAATGGGGCTGAGGATATTGCTTCGTGATAGAACATGCTTACCTACAGTACATGAGACCCTGGGCTTAATTCTCAGTACTGTCAAAAAAGAAAAAGCAAAGATAGAAATATTCCCAGTAGTTAACAAAGTTAAATATTCTGCTATAGTTTCAATGTGATTTGTTCCATGTGAAACACACATCGATTTCAATTGCCAGTGTAGCTGTGCTGGGAGCTGGTGCCATCAATAGATGATTAGGTCTATAAGAGGGATTATTGCCTTCCTCATGGGAGTGAGTGAGTTCTCACCTTCATATAACTGGAATAGTTAATACTATAGGAGGTTTTTATAGAGTCAGGCCCCCTGTATAATCTCTCTTCCACACACTCCTGCTTGCCCTTCTTCTTTTCTGCCACATTATGATGCAGCAAAAGACCCTCACCAGAAGCTGAGCAGATGTCAGCCCCATGCTCCTGGACTGCTCAGCCTTGAGAATCATGAGCTCTATTCTTTTTCTGGGGAATAAGGCTGTGGAGATTGAACACAGGGACACTTTATCACTGAACTGCACCCTCAGTTCTTTTTATTTTATTTTGAGCCAGAGTTCCTTAGATCCTCACTATGTTGCTGAGGCTAGCCTCCAAAGTTTGATCCTCCTGTCTCAGCCTCCCAAGTCACTAGGATTTCAGGTGTATACTACCATACCCAGATTATGACCTCTATTATTTATAAATTACCCAGTCTGAAGTATTCTGTTTTAGCAACAGAAAATGGACTAGGACCAAATTCCAACACAATTTGGCATGTTCTCTAATTTTCTTTCACCTGAAATGCAGAAGTAAAGTACAGGTTACTATAGTGATTAATACTATGTTTGCTTACTGTGGAATAGAGAATGTGAACCTACTTTACCAATTTACAGAAATGGCAATTCTGGAGTTGTCTAATAGATTCCACAAGGAGGCTACAATTAGAATGTAAAAAGATCTATCCAGAGGGAGAGTCTAACCTTAGGCCCAATAGGCAAAAAAGGATTGGATGTGAGGAATTTGATAATACATTTCAACTTTGGTACCCAATAATGACCTGTGTTGTAGTTTAGATATTTTGTGTACCTCAAAAGCTTATGTGTGGGACAATGCAAGCGTTTAGAGGGGAAATGATTGGGTTATGAGATTGAACCTAAGCAGTGCATTAATACTCTGATATGGATTAACTGAGTGGTAACTGGAGGCAGGTAGTGTGTGGCTGGTGGAAGTGGGTCCCCAGGGTTATTGTTTGGGGATATGTATTTTGTGAGTTGAGCTTAATATCTCTCTCTTTCCTTGTGCCATGTCCTGAGCCACTTTCTTCCCCATAACGTTCTTCCATGATGTCTTGCCTTACCTTAGGCCCTGAGAAATGGAATTGACCATCTATGAACTGAGACCTCTAAAGCCATGTGCCCCCAAATAAACTTTTCTTCCCCTAATTGTTCTTGTCAGGTCTTTTGCTCACAGTGGCAAAAAGATGACTAAAATGCTTGGCTAATTAATGATAGGGCATTATTTGAGTATTTGAATTTTGTGAGGTTGAAAAATGAACAAGAAAGATATTATCCAAAGAATAAGGAACCCTTATGACTTTACAACTCTGCCCTTTGAGGAGTCTCTTGAAGGTTCTATGAGTATGTTAAACACTATTTAATACTGATATTACCTAGCAGCTCTATAACATGGGAAATGAAGAAAGGTGATGGAGATATAGGGAAAAGAAGAAAACAACAGATGAATAAACATAAATTGCACACACATTTTAATAGAAAAACTTGCAGACCTTTGTCCTAAAGCCTTAATACTCTAGGTATGGTCTGTACACAATAGCATCTTCAATTACAATATTGCAATAAATGTGAACTCGTGGGTTCGACTTCAAATCCCCTAAGCAGAAACTGCATATAACAAGATTCCCAAAAGACATAATGATAAATAAATGATTGACAGCACTGCTAAAACAATTCATTTTAATTAACAAATATGTAAAACATAAAAGCTTAGGGGATGTGAAGTTTACCATTTCCTGGCTTATATTTGTAAGAACAGGGTCCTACTTGTTTTCCCATGGGTTTTAAGTCTTGGTCTTAATTGATGGTATGCACCATACTCCAGTACCCAAACTTCTGATATGGAGATTGTTTGGAGAGTGAAAAGTGAAGGATAAAATGCTTCCAGCAATAGCATATTCTGATAATTCACAATTTACCATCTCTGTGAGTCTTGGAAGATGTTCTTTAAATTACCAACAGGTAATGAATATACTACAACTAGCATGAAATTCACTTTCAGAAATTTCAATACTTTAAACTACAATAAAAATTGTATAAAAATGTTTACAGTTTTGCACTTTAATCAGTCTGAAGAGTTTTTATTTTTATACTTCATTCTCTTAATCAGGCATAAAGACAGAACTTGCATCTCATCAGCATAGGTACACATTTAAAAGAAAACATAGAAATGCACTTTTCTGGCTGATGGAAATGTATCTCTATTTAATAGATATTTTATATTTAGTATTTTATTATTAAGCTTAATTCAGTATAAATGCACATTTTCAATGTCATGAATACAAGGCATGAATGATCTGAGAAGCAATTTATATTTATATAGCAACTTTCAAAGGCTTGGGATAGCGAAACAAAGCATAAATGCTTGTGTAACTTTGCAATTAAGAATTCACTTCTAATTATTCCTATTTAAATGTGCAGTCTCTTTTTAATCACATTTTTACACCTGTGTTTAAGTGCTCTGACAGAGACTTAGCCTTATCTCTAAAGCATGCAAACTGCATGATGATTTTGTAAAAAGGTAATGTTTACCAAAGGGAAAATGATCCCAGACATGTGACACCAATGATAATATTAAAGACACACCTAAATTTGAAAGCATGATTTTCCTGGATTATATGTTCACCCAGATCAACATACATACACACACATGAATGTCCAGCTCTGGAGCATGCTCAAGATTCAGGCTCATATATACTTCTACTATAACACCAGGAAATTGAGATGAGATCTGAAAACCAGCTTGTAAATGTATGTTGGCCTTTAGTAAATCTTCAGCTACCAGAGCTTCAGTTGCTACCATGTGTGAGAGTCCTAATATTTTGGTATAACCAAGGGACCAGTATAAAATATGGTGTTAACAAAATTAAATCCTACTATTACTAGAGGAAGATGCAATTCTGCTGAAAATGGTTCTGAAGGGCCGTAGACTTGTAAATGGAGTTGAGGAAAGAAAAGCAATTCTAGGAAGGTAGTTGTAGCTAAAGAGAAGGCCCTGGTGACAGCCACCTACATAACTGACTGCAGTAAAGCACGAAGCTCCATTTTCAAAATTCTGATTAGAAGAAGATTTATTAAAAACCTATGGTGATCTGGGGACCTGTCAACACAAATAGGCAGGGCATCACTCTCAAGCCTGGAAAGTCTGCCAACATGTAACAGGATGGGGTGGACCTAGAAGCAAACAAACTTCAAAAACCCACAGGCAGTTGTGATCAATCAGAATGTAGAGATTTTTGATTCTCAATGAAGTAATAATCTGTTAATCTATTAATCAAGGCTAGGGATGTAGTTCAGTGGTAGAGCATTTGCTGGGCATGTGCAAAGCCCTCAGTTCAATTCCTAGCATTACATAAGGAGAGGGAGGGAGGGAGAGAGAGAGAGAGAGAGAGAGAGAGAGAGAGAGAGAGAGAGAGAGAGAGAGAGAAGAAAGAAAAAAATAATCTAAAAATAGATTCTTCATTAAAAAAAAATTGAGCCCTTTCAAGAGTAGTGTATTCATCTTTGATGATTAAAATAATAACAATAACAATAGAGAGAGCAATAACAATAATCATAATTATAATTGTAAAGGAGTTTTGGGAAATAAGACAATATTTTCTTCACTCAGGAAAGTCACTTGAAAGAGGGCTGGTAAGAAATAACTAGAGACTGCAATGGGGGCTTTTAAGAGAGCAGAAAACAGGAGGTATTTGATTCTGCTGGTCTTTGGGAAAGGCAGAATGGTAAAAGATAGAGCAAAAATTTGAAATAGTGAGATTCAAACAGTCATAATATTGGTGGAGAAGAAACATATAATGACTATAATGACTATAATGGAGTAGAAACAGTCAAATATGTATATGCACAAAATTCTCTGTATGAACTTTGACTTCATACAAAAGCATTGCCGTTATAGGATGATAAAGAGCCGCCAAAATTAACTTGTCTACATATATTTCTAAATGTGTGACTTTGGACAAACTACTTAACCTGTTTGAGCCTCAGTTTCCATATCCCTATAATGGAGAAGAGAGCATATGCTTCTGGGATTGGTGGGATGAATGCTTTTTTGAGGGGAGTTGGTTACCAGGGAACAAACTCAGGCATTGAACCACTGAGCCACATTCCCAGCCCTATTTTGTATTTTATTTAGAGACAGGGTCTCATCAAATTGCTTAATGCCTCACTTTTGCTTACTGGCTTTGAACTCTTGATCCTCCTGCCTCAGCTTCTGGGATTACAGGCATGCACCACTGCACCTGATGGATGACATAATTCTTAATGTTGAATACTTAGTCTATTGACACTTAGCCAACATTCAGTAAATGTCAGATGTTGGGTTTTATATTTTATTTCTCTTTCCTTTTAAGTAAAACTAGAACTATCTCCAGTATATGGAAGTGAAGGAGGAAAATAAGACTCTTAGGAAGTGTGTGTTGCTAGTTTAAGGAGGGAAAGTTGACAGTGCTGCCATTTGAGATATATAAAACACAATACCTGCTACCACAGTACCTTTCCCTCCTCACATGTCTCATAATACATATCTAGTCTTTAAAATAATCTTGTCAGGTACATGATAATAATACTATATTTTCTCTGTAGCAAGTAAGGAAACTGAGGCTTAAAGATAAAATGATCATATATGTTCAAAAAATCAGGATTTTTTTGAGCTTATGGTTAAAATTTATATGTTCTAGCCAACATCTCAATGTTGATTAAGAACTCATAAATTTTAACAGAAACAACTCTTGACTACTTTGTTAAAATGTCCTAAGATAGAGTTGGTCCACAATTATCATCAGGAACTGAATCACAGTGGGAACCTGGCTTCCACATCCAGCAGGGTGGGTGGTTTAGGAATCCTAAAATATTCCACCTACTAAACCCTAAAATGCTAAACTGAAAAATATTTCTTTAATCATAGTAGGAATTTTGTCACAAACAGAAGAAAATTTATACTGTAGAAGCAAGAATTCTGGACTATAAGTGATCAGTGAAACCAGTTTTCAATAAGGAAATTGTGATGAAATCAGAAGAGAATTTGAGCTGCCATTTTGAAGGCATGTGGTCTAGGGAACATAAGGTAAAATCTAATGCTCACCACACATGGGAAGCCTAGCAGATGACGTCCAGGTAAAACTAAGGCCACCAAGAGAAATCAGAAAAATAGTGACTGGGCCCCACCTACTGTGGCTATGACATTAGTGTTTAAGCCACAGAACAAACAGCCAGAAATGATAGGAGAATATCAAAATGAAACTGTGATTTGTTGTTAAAGGCTATTTTGCTAGTTTACTCCAGCTGCCAACCACTAGATCTGTAGATCAATGCAGTAATGTCATTTCCTCCATCCAAAGCCCTACTACATGAATACCAGACTACAATTGTTTGGAAAGTAACTTGGACTTTTAGTGTGGACTAGTTGGCTAAATTGTACTAATTTCTGACAAAAAAAAAATACCAGAAAGAAGGAACAGCCTCTAGCATCACCCATCATTTCTCTAATTTTGATCTGGAAATGTTCACTTGCCACCAGTAATTGTACTTCAGTACTGATGTTCTTTCTAGAATTGTTAACTATACTTCTGGATCACATTTGGATTTTATATTTTCTTAAATACAATGCCATATTTCCATCTCATTTTTGTTAATTATGTTGCACTTAACTGTATGAAAATCCACTCATTATATCCTGTTTTCAGGGTACAGACCAAGTATGTTGTCTGAAGAACATCAGAGAAGGGTCAGGAAGAGGATCTGAAGAAAAATAATGTGGGGTAAACAGGGATCTTTCCATTAGGGAAAAGGAGATCAGATAGGATCCATAGAGAGTGCATAAAGGGAGATAGAAAAACCTAAGAAAAGCAGTATATTTTTCTTATAGACAGACATGATGTAGACACATGACTCATGACTCACAGTAAAAATTTTGAAGACACAAAACATTCACAATAGTACTCTACTGCTTTTCTTTTTCCATTCATTCTCTAACATTCCTTTCATACTTCTATCCTAAAGTTAGTTTATTTTGGTAAGGTAGATATTAAAAAACTTTAAATACTAAGAAAATGTGTTTGGTTGTGATAAGTCAGACAAAAGACAACTTTATAGCCTGAGGAATATGAACTAAGATAACTTTAGAGAGATATAAATCTGTTAAAAAAACAAAAGAATTTGTAAATCTTTTCTATACCAGACTACTGGTTCTTGGAGGTAGAGCTTTTGTGTTCAATTCAATTAAACCAGCATTGATATCTTGTCTACCCTATAGAGAGAAACACCATTGAACTTTGCTTTGTGCTTTATCAATTGTACAAAAAAAAATAGTAAGCATAAATGTAGATTTTTGTGTGTAATATTTTAGCCAAAAATTGGGGAGAAAAGTTTCATTACTTTCTTTCATCTGGGGTTGCTCAAATTCTCAGAATGGCAACATCCACTAGAAATTTTAAAATGAAATAACTTGAGAGAAAGTTAGATTATGCAATTGCAGATTTTCCACATGGCTGACTATATAAAATTTTGAAGTCAAAATGACATATATTTGTTCTCCAGTGCTGTCATAGTCTAGCTATAGAATCTTTCATTTGTCTTTGGTAAAACAGGGATAGTATAGCATTTCCCAAAATGTTTTCTGAGTGCAATAAGTTAAAATTTTTGTGGAAATTACCTAGTATAATACCTGATCCAGAAAACTCTCTAAGTAGTCCCTTACTTTCATCCTCAACAGTCAAAGGAAAATGAAAGTGTAAATTGGGATTTCCAGGCCCAATCATTGACCTTACAGTTCCACACTTCAACAGCTAATGTAGATACTAATTTATTTCCCCTCACAGCCACCAGTTACCTACAAATGTAGAGAATTGTCTTGCTTTTCAGAACACAGTCATGCTATTTTATAAATGACTTTGGCTCACTTAGAGGATAAAATTACTTTTAAACAATGAACAAAAAAAAAAGAAAGGAAAAAAAACGTAATATAAAACTGCCTCTCCAGGGACTAGGAGGCCAGACTAGGGATGACATTATGCACAGAAGTCATTGAAACTCACTACAGGGAACATTCCAAGGCAGCCCAGCATACTTTTTTATGTTTTATTCTGTTCTTTAAAACAAAATGTACCTCTCTGGATTTTTATGGAGGTTTTATAATATTAAATGTTCTTTTTCTTTTCTTTCTTTTCACCATGCATGATACAGCATGGATTGCACAGTTAAGCAGACCTGATTCACATCCTGTCTGGCCCATTGCCATCCTAGCTGCAAGTGACCTCACCTCCCAGAGACTCTGTTTCCCTATATGTACACAGACAATAATACTCTAGCATAGTTGTAAGGATTAAAGGAGGGAAAATATGAAAATTTTCTTGCACAGTGTGTGGCAAGGAGCAAAATGATCAATCAATTTGAGCAGCAATTCACAGCTATTATTACCAGGAAAGGGAAATACATATAATAATGGATGTGTAAATTAGCACACTTTTGAGCTCCCTGCAATAACTTATAGAGTAGTACTGGTAGAACTGTGGGAAATTTGAGGTTTGAGATTAGAGTCCCTAAAACTTGAATCTAAAGCTGTATATTTTGCCTAAAATTGGGTGCATATTTAATTCTAAAATTGAAAAACCAGAGATATTTATATATACATGAGAAAATACTGGTTAAGATAGTTTATAACAAGAGACATTGAGATGTGATCTTTAGCGGGAGTAAATTTGTTTCATATATTCTTAAAAATGTGTTATTCTAGGGAAACTATAAGCAGCATGATATCTTCTCCAAAAGGCCTGTAGATATTCACAAGCACACAAACTTACTGCACAGCCAGCCATCCTCAGGAAGACAACAGACCTGAAGCATACACAAGGTGTGTTTCTTATTCTTCCTACATAAAAATTCCCCCAGAAATAAAAAAAAAATATTGTGTTTAAAGGGTTTCTTTTTTTTTATTATTAGTTACACATGACAGTACAATGATCTTGACATATCATACATTTGAATCAAATGGGGTATAATTTCTCATTTTTCTGAGTGTACAGGTTGCAGAATCACATTGATTTCTTTTGATAAAAATTGATGGCAAATTTTGGGGGAAGAAAGGGAACTATCAAAATAGAAACTTAAGCCTGAGGAGTTGGTGTAAAATCAGATATGGGTTTTGCATTTTGTTTGCTGTTGATCTGGGTACCCTTAGGCAAGTCACCCAACCTCTCTGAGCTTCAGTTCCTTCATTGTCCTGAAGGGTTACAGTGAGAAGCAAAAATGAGACAACAAGAATGGAAGGACCATATTATTGTTCCTAACATCACTACTCCTTTAGTAGGTACAACATACCCACCTAGTTGCCATGGTCATAAATTGGCTTCTGCCTTATTCTAAGTTTTCTTCTCATCCTTCCAATTTTAAAATCCTTCTTCCCTTATGTTTGCTCTTCCTTGGCTTTGTGCCTTTGTGGGGACAAATGCATGGAGTATTGCATACATGGTATAAGTTTAGGGTGTCTGAGTGGCAGGCCATTCCCCTTGTGCTAGGCATGTGAGCCGCAGGATGCTTAAGCTTACCCCTCGTAGGCACAGCCCTGGTGTGAGGCCCTGCGCTTGCTCCACAGACCACTCCTCAATAGGTCGCTGCAAGAATAGTTAGCAGAAATTGCAATGGTGGCTACCTGTAAATGGCCTAGCTACTGCCTGAGTATATATACATGGTAATTGTGCAATAAAATCAGACCTGCTTCCTGCTTGGTCTCCAGAGTTCTTGATTAGTGACTTCACAGCCACACTCTAATCTACCCTGTTCCGTGGACCTCCTCACTCAATGAGAGCCCACACATGCCTTGAGTTCCCTAATTTTTTTTTACATGCCCCTGTCTCACTCAATACATAATATCAAAAGGCTTACAACCAGGCTCAGGCCAAGGGCTCTCAAAAGAGATTGTGTTCAGAGGAAGACCTTTGGCTTCAAGAACACAGTTGGCTCTAGCTCTGGGACAATACTTTGGCTGCCTAATAGAAACCATTAACCTAATCCAAATTTAGAATCCAGAGAAGGATCATAGCTAATAAATTAAAATAGTTGTTTATATGTTTATGGGGCTAAATGAGGAAATGCTGGCTGCCCGGAATCCAGTTCAGAAGCTTTGGTCTCCAAGTAAAGAAGGTACTGAGCTGAATGTGTGCCTGGAATAACTTTTCAATACTAGCAGGTTCAAAGGCATATCTTCCTCTTTTGCCTCTGTCTGAATCATTCCAACTCCTGTGACTCTCCACAGCACAGGGAACAGTGTTGGGAATACATTTCTCTGGGAACTTAAATCCTAGACTTAAAGGCAAGTGATCAAAAGAAACAGGTGAGAGTGGAGAGATTACTTATTATTGAGAAGCAGTTCTCAAATACCTGGGTCACAGTGACTGTCTCTGTCACACTCTTAAAATTCAACAGCATCTAGGAGGAAGGTTGTGGAGAAAGCTCAACTCAGGAGTTTTATTTCGGAAAATATAATAAATTTTTAATAGCAAAAGAAGAGGGAATTAAAGATACAATTACAGAAGCCCAGTCTGTGAGCACGAAAGTTGGTCCTTCTTTATATATGCTTCTATACTTAAGCTCCTCATCCAAGAAAAGAGATTTTTCTCAAGTATCTTTAAGGAAGTCTAAGAAAACATTCCAATTAAATGGCATCCCAGTAAGCCATCAGCCTGTGAGATAATGATCAAGTCACATCACTTTTTGACTTCCATTTGTAATTCTTAAAAGGAAGAGTTCTCTTTCAGTCTAAACATCTGTGATAATAATCATTAAGTAATAATAATAAACAGCAGTAAGAATTAAATTATTTTTATTTTCCACATTGATGTTTTTATGTTTGGAGTGAACAGATGTGTGTGGTAAAGAGAATTGAGGGTTTCTGACTTTGGATGATTTGCAAAAGCATTTTACAGACCAGTGACACACAAACATTTCCCAAACCAACATACCAAGTAATGAAGCACATTCCCATTACCAGCAGTGGATATTAAGGCCTGTGGGTTACACTGGTTAGATATTAAATGCAGAAAGGGATATGTCGGGGATGAAATCCCCCAGATAATTCTGATAACGTTCTTTTCAAACCATGCTGAGACTGAATTTACCTACAGAAACAAATGGACTGGGAAAGTTCCAAAAGAAAAGATCTTCCAAGGTTCATACAGAACCTGACCGGTAGAATTAAAGAATCTACTCTAGGATGCTATCTGAGTCTGCCTTCTCAAATAATTCATCAACTGGCCTCTGTGCAGCAGAAAAGTAAGGTAAAAATTACCCAAAGGAGGATGTGAATGAAGATAGGCTTGATTTTCTTACCCATTATTTGTTTTATTTTATTTTCAAAATTAAAAAAATTAATCACAAAGTTAACAAAGCTTGATTTCACAACCTAAGAAATACCAGAATGTGAGATGAAAAACCTAGTATCTTCCCCTACATTTTTCTTTAGTTTCCACCTCAGAAGGAAGTATGGACCCTGTGGTATGTACACAGGAGCATCACTCTCTGTGTGTGCTGATTTGGTTTTACCATCACTAGATAATGCCATCATATATTTATTGTACTTGATTTTATTTTTCAGGTTTTGTTTGTTTTGCTTAAAACTATCATGGTTTCTCTTTTGGGTTAATATAGAAATAGAGTTAGATATGGTACTGCAGATAGGTTGAGTGAAAAAACAGAGCAAACTAATTAGCACACCTTCTCTACTGATGGATAGCCACATATTTTCAGCCTTTTTAAACATCAAATATTATTTTTAAAAGCTTCATACATCTTTCTTATGGCATTACATATCTTTCACTTATTTATATAGGCTACAGTCTCAAAGGTGGCATTTCTGGGAGGGAAAATATGCAGTTTAAATTTTAATTTAAACCTTGAATTTATTTAATTTATTAAAGAAATCAGATTTCTCCCCCCACCTCCCAAATAAATAGATTCTGACTTACGATCTCACCAGTAGTGCACAGAGGAATCATTTCCCCACAACCCTAGGCAATGGATGTGCTTCTTTTTTAATAGTTTTTGAAAGTGAAATGTAAGTTTTAAGTTTTATAATGACTTAAGAATAAAATTTCAACTGCATTGTTACCTATCTAAAATCTTTGATTAGCCATTTTCAATTCTTTCTTTCTGACCTAACTGTTGTAGTTATATTAAATAACTTATTCTTAACCTTCTCAAATTGTACTAATTTTTTTGAATATTCATACTATTTGCCTTTTGTCTAAATTAGTCACAAAAATTATTTTAAGAACAGATATTTTAAAACTTGAAACCATACAGCTTTCTGTTTATCTTCTTGTAATTCTTTCTTGATATTTTCCTATAATTATATGGAGGATAATCTTCATTCACCTAAGTTTCACTATTTTCCAACTATAAATATGAGGATAAATATATCAACTTGATGGCACATCACTTCATTTTTTTCTAATGTATGAGTTTAAGCAGGAGGGATTATTTCAGAGAGAACAAAAAAGTTTAATGAGGACAAGAGTAATGATGAGTTGCATGTGCCTATGATAAAGTCTGTGCACAAAGAAGTCTAGATCCTATCAATGTAATATGGAAACATTAAAAAGATTCAATGCCCTGCATTAAAATCATAAATTTTTCAATTTTACTCCAAGATTTACTGTATTTTCTATGCGCCTAATTTTTAACTTATCAGAAGTTAAATTATGAAAAATTGGATACTTTGTCTTGTCAAATTTGATGACCTTGACAGAAGGATAATATTTATTATTATATCATTCAATGAAGGAGTAATTTTTCATAGAGAGAACTCCATGAAATTCTTAGGTATTTATCATTATAGCAGAGCGACCCTAAAAGTATCATTATCATGGAAGGCACTTAAGATGATAAGAAAAAAACAGAGAATAATACCTCAGTGATGGGTTGGGACATCAATCAAGAGAAAAATTAATGCTTTATATCATTAACCATCACAGAAAAAACAACCAAAGTATCAAAACACATCTTTTTTGAGAAAGTAAGTTGGAAAATTCTACATTGATATATTTGCCATACAACACAAACATAAAAGAATTTGATATCATTTGTAAGATTTTGCAAACATACACATAAAGATTATGATACTGTATTAACTATAATGGCATGTATTATTGCTAATATTGAGTTAGCATTTACTATGTGCCTAGCACAGATGTGAGGTTTTACAATCATTCCTCAAATAAGGGCACTGGAAATAATTATGACTCAGTTCATTTTAAAGGGAGAACAGGCTTGGTGGAATTGATGAGATTTATAATTAAGGTTTACAACATTACTTAAGGCTCATAGGAAGTTGGCATGTACATCTTTGGTCTGCCTAATGATAAAAAGCTGTAATACATGATTCACTGTGCTCCAGAAAGTTATGGTAAGATCCTCTGCATTTAAATAAAGACAAGAGTGGTCTACTATAGAATCCCTCAGTGGCTTTAGTGTTGCATAGATTGAGAGTCATGACATAGAAATGAAACAGTAAAAAAATAATAGAAGGGAAAACAAGATGGAAGAAAAGACCCATTAAATTATCATGAAACTGCACTTGCTTTTACATTTAGCTTTCGTACAAGAGTGTACCAAAAAATGGAAACTAGTCTGAAATGTTCATCACTTAACGGTGAAACCTATTGAAAAATTCAGGCAATTGTTTCAGGAATTTCTTGGCCATTGATCAACAGATACTGTATTCCTTGTTAGGAAGAACAGGCAAGGTGAAAATTATTTTCTTGAAAGCCTAGAAGAAAAATTGGAAAAACTAATTGAGGTTTACAGAAATATATACTAATGAACAGTTAAAGAACTGTATTGTACATGCAATTCTGCATAATATACAGTATAATAGTTCTAGAATATATTATGAATAATTTTCAATGCATGCTGACCTCTGATCCTACATAGAAAATAACAGTATTGTGTATTTCTTAAATTTAATCCGCATTTACTATCTATAGGAGGCTGATAAGTTGCTGCTTTTTAGTATCATGAAGATAGAAGACAAATCTCCATCATAGGTTGTTAAAAAACATATGACCCAAGAGGCAATGTCATAGACATAGAATTATTATATTGGTTTCTGCAAGAGTTGGTTGGAGATCTTTCTATAATCCTAAGGTATATTTGGATTTATCACAGCTCAAGGGCCCATGTTAAAACTCAATACTAATTCTTTCTTTTCCATTTTATATAGGCTTTTAACTTAGTTTGAAGTAGTATTATCACATAATTTTGATGACATATTTCTTGTATAGTTGTTACTTATGTAAATAACACATATATCTGTCTATGCAAAATTTTCTCTATATTGTTACAAGCTTAATGGCAAGAATTATTTAGCTATTATGACACCCAGTCTTCTACACATGGAAATATTTATGTATCATGAGATATTATGGAAACACCATTACAGAGTTGAAAATCAAACTTTATTTTTAGTTTTTACTTTGAAGTACTTTTAGCTTATATAAAAGTTTCAAATGTCATACTTATAGTTTTTGTATCTTTTAAATTCAGCTTCCTTTAAAGCTAACATCTAACATAACCACAGTGCAATTATCAAAACCAGGAAAATAACTGTAATGCTATAATATTAACGGAACTACAGGTCTTATTCAAATATCACCGAGTTTTACTGAGTTTCTTTTTTTTCTGCTGCAGTTAAATCTAGAATTCTACATATTGTTTGGCTGTTATATCTCATAGGCTCCACCAATCTAGCATTCTTGCCTGTATTTCATGACCTTGACATTTTTAATAGTATTAGTTATTTTATTTAATTTAGGTTGATTTGTTTTTTTTCTATGATTAGATTAAAGTTGTAAATGTTAGCAAAAATACTACAATAATGATGTCCCCTTCTCCTTGCAGCATATCAGGAGGCACAATGTTGAAATGTCTTATTTCTAGTAATGTTAACCTTTGTCATTTGATTAAGCTCTTGTCTGCCACACATCTCTATTGCAAAAGATTTATTGCATACCATAATTATTTTAATATGTCCCACATTAGGTCCTTTTTCAACATTTCCTTATTTCCTGACACTGAAAGATATTCAGACTGTGCATACATGTGTATGTGTGTGTGTGTGTGTGTGTGTGTGTGTGTGTTTATATTCCCCCATTCCTGAAATCTACCATTTGTCCAAGGATGTCTGATATGTGTTATTGGACTTTAGAAACCATAATATCAATACTAGGTGCTCAGGCTGGGGTTTTAGTCCAGTGGTAGAGTGCTTGCCTAGCATGTGTGAGGCAACTGGGTTCAATTCTCAGCATCGCATATAAATAATTAAAATAGAGGTCCATTGACAACTAAAAAATATTTTAAAAAATACAGGTTCCCTTCTTAGGTTGATTTTTTTGTTGTTGTTGGTACTGGGAATTGAACCCAGGTCCTTGGGTATGCTACACAAGCATTTTACCAACTGAGCTCAGCCCCTAGGTGCCCTTCATATTGCTGCATTTCCATAGTTTCTAGGCTCTCTCCATAGGAAGTTAGAAAGTAGATTTATATAGAATAATTCATGCATACATGCAAAGCTACATTTAATTCTCTATTTGTGTACAGATGTATAAATGTATATATTTCTCATGTGTGTAACATACATGCATGTGTGTGTGTGTGTGTGTGTGTATATATATATATATATATATATATATATTACATGTATATATAATCCATCCACCCACTCATCCATCCCATGAGTTAACACTCCTACTTCCTATTCCAATTCAGCAGAGTTCTCTTAAGTCTTCCCCTTTTCCTTATGTATATATTTCTTCTCTACCAGTGAGGCACTTAGTTCTCATTATCTACAACAATTTCCTTTAATTAAATCCTTATATACACAATGTATCTTCTGCATTGATAACCCATACCTTTTCAAAGGAAAAATGTAGTAAATAAATATACTACTAGATTAGTTATTTTGTTTTTTAAGTCTTACAGAATAGAGTCAAAAATACTGTTTCCTAGTACTTTGTAGGTTAATTCATTTCTTCCCAACTCTCTTCACTGTGGCCATGTATGGTCCAAGACCTAAAGTTAAGCCTGCTGTTATATACTACTCTGACATCTGGTAGAATCTGGAGGGACTCAAGTGGCCTAACCACAGCTTTCCATCTTTCCTCTATTTCCACAGACAAGGCCTCCCACCAGCCTCCTTATTCAATTTCTGCTTGGCCCTGTGCAGAGAGTTTCAGTTCCCTTTCAGGCCTCAGAATTTAAAGGAACAAACCAAACATCTCTCCCAGAAGAACCAAGGGCCCTCTAATGGTTTGGTTAATGGGTGGGTTAATTTCACTTTTTCCTAATTTTTATGATGTTGGATTGTTTTTAAATTTTCCTATTTTAGCAAAGTCCGGATATTTTAGCAAGTTTTTAAGTCTGTCTGGATGGTATTAGAGAAAGAACTGGTAAGTTTTTCCTTATAGGACACTATATTTTCCCTCTTTTGTCTCTTTTGCCTTTCACCAATCAAATATTCTTTTAAAAATGCTTTTCTCCCCCACCCCCCATGCTTCCATCTCTTCTTTTTTCTTTCTTGTTTGTTGGTAAAAGGGACTGATGAGGTCTCACTTCTCTTTGATTTTTGCCATAGGAGTTTACTCTAATTTCAACTTGCCATGCACTGAATACAGTTAACAATTCAAAACTTTTTAGATGTGGATTTCCTTAATCCATCAACCTGATGAGAAATTTAAATCAGTTTATATTTCCTGCTGAAAAATTAAACAAAAATAATGTATGTGCTTCACACATTTGTGTATCTATTTTCGTGCAATGGGTGGAATATTTTACAAATACACAAAATGTTATATAGATGCTCTAAAATTCTAATGATCAAATTAAGTTAGGAGTGAAGATAAGAAAAACTTATTGAAACTGAAAATTTATAATACAATTTGAGGACTTGTTTCTGAATTTTATTACTATCTTCCACTCACAAATAGTAATAGAAAAGGGTAAAGATGAACATTGGAAACATTTTGGTGTTATTAGGTACCTAAGAGAAAATGGAGTCTTTATTGTATATTTTGTTTCTTTTGCCAAAATTATGTCTAATTTCTAGACTCCAACTGTCATATTTGGAGAAATATTGCTGCAATATTTTATGCAATATAAATGTTCCAAAGAATCACACTTTGAGACACTAAAATGAAACTTGAAATCAGTTTAGTCAAAGACACCAGTCATTCATCACTAGAATATGAAATAGCAAAAGGAACAAATTTTCTTAACTGATTCAAAGAAGAGTTGATAATTCAAGCACAGAGAGCAATTAAATTCTATGATTGGCAGGCCAGGACATCCAAATAGCTGAGGTACCTGTAGCTTGATGCCGCACTCCGGCTGCAGCAAAATAACCGGGGGGTGACGAACAACTTGTGTAGATTGATACAGCAGGAGTGGAAGCCGTTTATTGCAGGACAGGAGCAGTATTTATACATTCCACACAGCTAATCTAATTAGCATAAACTAGATACATCAGTCAACCAATCAGAAATCTGCACACTTAATGGCTCGCTTTTGTTACTTCTGAAACCACTCCCTCTGGCATTTTGCCAGGCACCATCCAGACTTGTTTACGAACTCTAACATTCCCCTGGCAAAATGCCAGGTGTTATTTTGACTTGTTTACAGACTCTAACAGCTTGATACTTGAAAGCTCTTAAAAGTGACATAACAAACAATTTGTCTTCTTAAGAATATTTTGTGAGGCAGGTGGATTTGGTAGAAATTGTAGGAAGTTATAGCACAAACTTAGCAAATGATCTGTTCTAGTCTCACACTAAGTTTAGGGGTCAGTTTCACATTGCTGGATTGGGATAACACTAAAATGTGTTATTTATCTGGACCCTTCAAGGGAAGTTTAATAATATGAAAAGTCTCAGTAGAGAGGAAAACATGCTTCCTTAATTATGTTGCCAGTTTCTCTTGACATTTTAATAAATTACTTAGACTTTCTTTCTTCTATTATTTTTTTTCTTTCTTTTTTTTCTTAGAACCACTTCTTTTCAATGTCAGATGCCAGGTACTCATAGTTTGGTTGAGTACATCTTCTCCAAAGTGCATGACACCAGGAGTATTTCACATTCTATATTTTTTCAGATTATTGAATGTTTTCATATATGCAATGATCTCTCTTGGGGATGGGATGCAAATATATATGAATTTATTTTTCATATACTCCTTGTATACACATAGCCTGAAGGTAATTTTAGATAGTATTTTAAATAATTTTGTATATGAAATGAAGTTCCATGAAGTGAAATTTTCTACTTGTATCATGTTGTTCAAAAAGTTTTGGATTTCAGAGGATTTTGCAATTTATATATTTTTTTAATTTAAAGGTACTCTGCCTGTATTTATGAAGATAATTTATTTTAATATATTTGTTATCAAACTTTACAGAAAGCAGGTAACTAAAGTGAATAATCTTTTTGCAGTCTTTCTTAGGAAAAGTAATATATTTCACTTATCTCACATTGTCCTCCATCACTAAATGTGTTTTTATTAAAATAATTTTTATGTATTTTCAGCTACAATCTCCTTTGGTTCATCTTTAAATATACAGTTGATTACCAGCTTCTGACCTTCATAACTAGAGAATATATTCTCGTTGTTTCAGGCACCAAGTTTATACAATTCAGAAGTCTTTAGAAGCTAATATAGTATAGAACTATATCATTTTTCATCAATATATGTGATATTGATGAAATCTAGTTATAGATTTTTGTGAAGGTAGTGGCTGAGTTTTAAAGTGCAGTATGCCAGGGGAAATATTTCACTTATCTCACATTGTCCTCCATCACTAAATGTGTTTTTATCAAAATAATTTTTATGTATTTTCAGCTACAATCTCCTTTGGTTCATCTTTAAATATACAGTTGATTACCAGCTTCTGACCTTCATAACTAGAGAATATATTCTCGTTGTTTCAGGCACCAAGTTTATACAATTCAGAAGTCTTTAGAAGCTAATATAGTATAGAACTATATCATTTTTCATCAATATATGTGATATTGATGACATCTAGTTATAGATTTTTGTGAAGGTAGTGGCTGAGTTTTAAAGTGCAGTATGCCAGGGGAAAAGCAGAAGAGTCTTTAGGTCTAACTGAGAAAAAAACATACACCAATAGGCAGTAGGTGTATACAAGGGCATTCTCATTTGGGTTAACTGTGATGAAAACACAGCCTTTAGTAAGTTACTGGCAACATTTTACAGTCTTGTACTCAGCTCCAAAAGCAGCAGGAATAATTTTTAAAAGCATATGCCTCATCAGACATGGTATCCAAAATATCTTAGAAAAGAACAAACTTGAAGGATTTATACTCCCAATTTCACAATTTACTACAATGAGACAATAATCAAAACAGAGTGGTACTTTTATAAGGATTGATATATAAACAAATGGAATGGAATTAAGAGTCTAGAAATTATATATATATATATATATATATATATATATATATATATATATATATATATATATATTCAGTTGATTTTCAACGAAGGTGCCAAGAATATTCAATGGGAAATTAAATAAAAATTTTCAACCAATGGGGTTGGGGCAAATGGCAATCTACACACCAAATAATTAATATAGACCTCTACTTCACAGTGAATGTAAACTTGATCAAAATGAATCCATACCAAGGGAAACTCTTAGAAGGAAACATAGGTGAAATTTTTGTGATCTTGGATTATAGTTTTGAAGATATGATACAAGAAACACAAAGAACAAAAGACAAAAGTAGAGAACTAAAAATATTGTTATATTCACACAAAGACTTGCAAATGAATGTTCATAGTAACATTGTTCACAATAGCAAAAATGTGAGAATAACCTAATGGCCCTTCAGCTGATGAACATATAAATAAAATATATGGTATCCATATGATAGAATGATTACAAAAAGAATGAGTTGCCGTTATGTACAACAATACAAATGAAATTTGACAACATTAAATTGAAGAAGCCAGACACCAAAGGCCACATACTTTATGATTCCATTTATATGAAATGTCCAGAATAGGAAAATCAATATACAGAAAATAGATCGATGATTGCAAGGAGAAAGGGGTGGAGCATAACCATAACTACCATCAGGTACATGCAAAACATCTTCTAGGGTGTCTGAAATTAGTAAAGATTGTTCACTTAATGGATATACTAAACATTAGAGAAGTAAGTAACAATAAACTTATGCATACCACTTAATACAAACTCAAAACTCAAAATTTTTGGAAAAATATAAATTTGCCTATCTGTGAGACCAATTCACTAGATTAATGAATCCTTAGTAATGTGTTGGAGCCCACTTTGCTGTTTTTTTCAACTTTATACTCAGTCATATCACATTGGTTACTAAAAATGAGTCATGGTGGTTGCATTTATTCTGTTGAAATAGGAAAATGTTGCAAATGAGAGCAGGCTGTTAACTATTTACCTGATTTCCATTGATAGCGCTTAAATAAGTGAAGAGATATACAAAGTTCATGGAAGTGAAGATTTAATATTATTAAAAGCAAATTATCCACAAAATGATTCCAAGAGTCAATTCCCATCAAAATCAAAATTCTAACAGTGTTTTATATTTTTTAAAATGACAAATTTGCTTATATGTATAGAAATACAAAAAAAAATTTAAATTCTTCTATAAAAGAAGAATTTAAGTGAAGGATTTGTATGACCTTATTCCTTATTAGTGCATATTAATTATAAAGAATGATGGGTTTCATTGTGGCATATTTATGCATGCTTATAATATTTTTATCATTTACTTATTATCCCCTTTTATCCCCTCTTTCCCTCTCTTCCTGGTTTCCTCCTCTTCACTGATAATCTCCCTTCCACATTCATGTCATCTTTTTTCTAGGTTCCACATATGAGTGAAAATGTGATACTTGTGAGAGTCTGCCTTATTTCTCTTAACATGATGATTTGTAGTTCCATCCATTTTTCTGCAAATTAGGTGATTTTCTTTTTATGACTGAATAATACTCCATTGTATATATACATCACAATTATGTAACCTGATTTTAAAGTTTACTGTAGAGCTGCATTACTCAAAATATTTTCATAATAAACATGCAGATTAGTGAGATAGAATAAAGGGTCCAAAAGTTAAAATCCACCTATATGATCTATAGTTTCTCAATAAAGTATCAACATCATTCAATTAGGAAAGAAAAGTATCTTCCAAAATTGGTATAATTCATATTGAAGGAAAATTGAAACTTTAGCACTTGAGCCCTATCTCTCAATGCCAAAATAATAATAATAATTCAAGATATATTATAAATCTAAACATAAAACGTAGGAGAACACAGGAGAAAATCTTTGTAACATTAGGTTAGGCAAAGATTTCTTAGGATGCAAAATACATTATTGATTTTTTTAAAAAAGCAATAAATTAGGTTTGGAGAAGTTAAAAATTGATGTTTTTCAAAAGATGTTAAGTACATGAAAAGAGTACTGGGTTTATATGTCTGAGTAAATATATACAATATATAAATTTATTAAAATATATAAAGAACACCATTAATATAGTAATAAAAGGGAAAATAGAATAACAAAAATGACAAATTATTTCAACAGATATTTACCTGAAGAAGATAAAAATGTTCAATGTGCACAAGATGAGTGGCTTAATATTATAATCTAGCAGAGAATCATAAATTAAAATCACAATGAAATACATTATTGAATGACTGAAAACAAAAGAGTCTGTGCTATGTGCAAGAAACTGGGATATCAGTTGAAGTTCTCCAAGAGTCCCTGGGAGAACAAAAAACAACACAGACACTAGGGAACACAAGAGGGCAGCTCCCTTACAGGCAAGTGTTTGCCTCCCCTCTGACCCTACAATTCTATCCTTTGCTGTTTACCAACAAGAAAATATACATGAATACTCAAATATATTAAAACATAGGTGAACAAGATACTAAATATTGAAAAAAAATTCAAAGGCATAAAGAAAATAACATAGACAAGCCGGGCACAGTGGTGCATGCCTGTAATTCCAGAACCTTGGGAGGCTGAGACAGGAGAATTATGAGTTCAAAGCCAGCCTCAGCAACTGCGAGGCACTAAGCAACTCAGTGAGACCCTGTCTCTAAATAAACTACAAAATAGGGCTGGGCATGTGGCTCAGTGGTCAAGTGCCCCTGAGTTCAATCCCTGGTACAAAAAGAAAAGAAAATAACATAGACAAAAGAAAAATGAAATATATTAAAGTGAGGTTAAGAAACACAGAGGAAATGATTGGACCATTCAGCACAGAGCAAAGGGAGGACGTCCAAAGAAAAAGTAATGGCTAAGAATATTCCAAAATCATGAAAAATGCGAAGGAGATTAAAGATCCTGCTGTTCTATGCAGGACAAATAAAGAAAAAAAAATGCCACCAGGAGCTCTAGTGAACACAGATGACAAAAAGCAAAGGAAAAATTGAGAAGAATCATAGCAAACTGCAGTTTCACACATATTACATATTTTAATATGAATAATAGCAACAAAAACAAGAAAAGATGTCTTCAATGCCCTTCTCGGACTACTCCCTGAAGCCCTTAAAAGAGCGTACTACAGGGATACTGCCACATCTATGTTCATAGCAGCACAATTCACAATTGCTAGACTGTGGAACCAACCCAGATGCCCTTCAATAGATGAATGGATTAAAAAATGTGGCATTTATACACCGTGGAGTATTACGCAGCCCTAAAAAATGACAAAATCATGGAATTTGCAGGGAAATGGATGGCACTAGAGCAGATTATGCTGAGTGAAGCTAGCCAATCCCTAAAAAACAAATACCAAATGTCTTCTTTGATATAATGAGAGCAACTAAGAACAGAGCAGGGAGGAAGAGCAGGAAGAAAAGATTAACATTAAACAGAGACATGAGGTGGGAGGGAAAGGGAGAGAAAAGGGAAATTGCATGGTAATGGAGAGAGACCCTCATTGTTATACAAAATTACATATAAGAGGTTGTGAGGGGAATGGGAAAATAATCAAGGAGAGAAATGAATTACAGTAGATGGGGTAGAGAGAGAAGATGGGAGGGGAGGGGAGTGGGGATAGTAGAAGATAGGAAAGGTAGCAGAATACAACAGTTACTAATAGGGTATTATGTAAGAATGTGGATGTGTAACCGATGTGATTCTGCAATCTGTATTTGGGGTAAAATTGGGAGTTCATAACCAACTTGAATCTAATGTATGAAATATGATATGTCAAGAGCTTTGTAATGTTTTGAACAACCAATAAAAAAAAGAAAAGAGAAAAAAGAGGATATGATGTTTTTTAACAAGAGTGAAACAATAAGTCTTATACAAATTTGAAAGAGCTTTTTACCTCTAGAAAATCTTCCCTAGAGGTAGAAGATTCAAAAAATGAGTAATAAGAATAAGAAAAAAAAAACATAATATTTATTTGGCTAAATATAAATAAAAATCAACAACACAAACCAATGTATTATTTGTGTAGCAAAAAAAATTAGCCAAGAAATTCTTGACAAAAAATAGCATGTAAACTGAAAGGAATTAAGTGATACTAAATATGTTAAGATATTTTTTTATTCAGCCAGAATGTAAAGATAGTAATTAATTTTAAATTTTATTAAATATATAACATATCAAAATTTTCAGAATAACCACTAAAAGAAAACAGACATGATGGCATTAAGTCAATACTAGAATAATACATTAAAATAAAGTGTATTATTTCCAAATTAGTAATAGGAAAATGGAAAAGATTTGCAAATATCTTCATTGACCATGAAGTAATCCATAATTATGAAATAAAATTAAGCAAATTGTATCAAATTTTTAAAAATCTGTTTCATGCAGATAAAAAATTATCTTTTTGCTATCACTGGCAAAAATGTAATCAGAAATTGATAGAAACAAGATAATTAAAATAAATATAGTATTTGACATAGTTCTAAATAGCTGAGGTGTCAAGGAATCAATTATAATAAAAGAAAAATTACTAAGTATCAAACAATAAGTAAAATGCTACAGATCATACCTTATACAAAGCAGCTAAAGTCTAAGATGCCCGTATTAAGAAAGAAAAAATACTGAAAATAAATGACTTAAATCATCAACTTAAGAGGTTGGAAAAAAAAATAGAATATATCCTTAACAGCAGGGAGGGTAAATAGGAACAAATAAGAAGAAAATACGACACCACTGCTTCCATTCATTACGTGAGGAGTTGAATGTGGTTCCTCTGGCTTGAGCACTGAATTGATCCCCCATAAGCCAAGGAAGTGCTCAGGCAGATCATACTGTGCACCAACCCTGGTTCAAATTCCCCATACAGGTCATTTCTTTCTCTTGTGTTGGTGGGAAACAGGTATCCAAGAGCAGAAGTAATGAAAGAAGGTGGCGACAGAATTGAGCCAGGGATGATGTCTAGTGCCTCTGAGCCCTACAATAAGGTACCAGCTGGAACCATACTTTTTATTTGTTTATGAAAACAAAATACTCTAAAGACCTTGCACCAGCTCTGACCAGGGCATCTTGCATTGCCCATCTTTAGCCAGGCTTTCAGCAGTGTGCTCTCAGCCATTGCTAACTGCTTGAAATATTTGTCATTGTACAGTGCTGTTTTGTGATGTACATGCTCTCACAAGCCTTTCACAAGCCTTGGTGAGTAGCATGGCTCATGAATTTATTGAATTTCATAACAGATTTATATATTTTCTTTTGGCTATGCTTTATTGGGTGCTTACTTCTAAACCCACACGTAGAAGGTTGTGCCCTGTCTGGAGAGGAACTTGCCAATCACTGCACAATAACCAGCAAAGTGTTAAAGCATTTCAAGCTGAATAGAAATTCATCTTCATGTAAGTATATTTTTACAACTGAGAAGAGAAATACTGAATGCTTGCATATGAGTAGAGTGTGCTTATAAATGAGACACATGTGTAATGCCACCTTGTAAACAGAGACAGTGATTCATGATTTATGGTCAATATGTAGAAAAAGAATGCAAGTTGCAGAATATTATTGTAAAACTCAGTCCTGATGTTTGATAGCCACAATATCGTATTGTAATCTATTCTAAAAGATTGAAGCAACATAGTAATTTAGAGAGTTTTTGGAAGCACTTTTCTGTACCCCTCCATTCCACCAAAAATCTTACGAGCTTGCACACATATATATACACATATATAAGTAGATATGTATATGTTCACATATATGATTTTCCAAGGAACAAAGAATAAAATCATCTTCATTGTGATCAATGAAAGCCCCTATTATGGCTGAGGCTCATCTTCTCATAATAGTCATATTGCTTTAATCATTTAACATTGAAAGTTATACTTTCTTCTAATTCTTGGATTATTTGAACAGGGAAATTGGGGATTTTGTTGCTTCAGTCTTTATTTATTAGGCATTCAGTTATTACTCCCTGCTAAGAAAAAGGTTTTTAGAAAATAGAAAATAATTACAAACATTTGGTCTGAGGTCTCTGAAAGCATATCTAAACTTAGGTTGCTGTCCTCTCCTCCTAAATGCATACTGAAGTCACTGGGATGGCAGTGCCATAGCTAAAGGCTTTGCAATTTAAATATTCACCAAGCAGGAGTCTGAGAGATAGAAAGTTTCAAAAATTTTTCTGGCATCTTTTTGACATCTTCTTTTTGAAAAAGCCAGCAACAATGTTATTGTTATTAGCAGTTTTAAACTTGAACAATATTTTTAAAATGAATGAACAAAATCTTATCTAAAAGCCAATTATAACTAGAAGACATTATAACTCACTCATTTCTGAACAATCATGACAAATTTTCTAAACACATGAAAGAAAGATTTTAAAAAATCACAGTTAAGGGATAAAATTTAATGAATTTATGGTTTTAGAAATATATATTTTCTTCTTTTCCTATGAAAGTACCATAAAACAGTAAAATAAAAGGTTTAAACCCATTATGTACCAGTATAAAAACATAAATTGTTTCAAGTTTTTAAATTGTTTTATGACCAACAAAGTTACCATAATTGATGCATTTGTTGCTCAATTTAAGATCTTTTTTAGGTATCATTTATATGGGATGCTGGGACATAATATGTTCTGAAAAGTTATCAACTATTTTTTTCATTATTCTGTGTGTTATTTCTTTCTAGTTGTCACCTGAGATGTTGAATATGATATTGAAATTGTATGTTGTTAGAGATTTGTTCAGTATCTCTGGGATCTGATAGATTTCAGTGTTGCTTTGTAACAAATTTGTTATGGTTTAGATATAAGGTGTCCCCTCAAAAATCCCATGTTAATTCAGGATGTGAAATGATTAGATTATAATACCTGAAATCTAATTGGTGGATTAATCTATTCGTTGGATTAATAATTTGAATGGGCTACTATAGGCAATAAGAACATGTCTAGAGAAAGTGGATCACTGGGGCTGGGCCTTGGATACCATATATTTTGTCCCTGGCTCCTTCTGCTCCCTCTTTGCTTCCTGTCTACCATGAGCTGAGAAGTTGTCCTGTGCCCACCCTTTGCTGTGATGGTTTGCCTTATCTCAGGCCCAGAGCTATGGCTGACCATGGACTGAACCTCTGAAACCATGAGCGCCAAACAAATGTTTTTTCCTCTAATTTTTCTTGTCAAGAATTTTGGTCACAGCAACACAAAGCTAACTAACATACAATTAAATAGATTTCTTTTGTTATTTGACTCTTCCCTTACATCTTCATTCTACAATTCAGATACAAAGGAGAGCATGTCTTCACCCTCACATCACAGCTACTTTCTCAACTGATGCCTGTACATATCTGACAATAGCCAACCACTATATCATATTTGTTCTCCATTACTGCATAATAAATTACCACACTTTTGGTGACTTAATACCTAAGTGTCAGAGTTGGCTGCTTTGAAGATCAGAAATTTGACATGGAGCAAGTAGGTTCTCAGCTCACGGAATTTCAAGACTTCAGTCTAGATATCAGCGAGTTCAGAGGAGTGAAGGGAGGGCACCTGCATACCTTTCCATACAGCCCTCTCCAACTTCAAGTCAGCAATGCTATCCCCTTTAAGGGATCACCTAATTAGGTCATGTTCACTCAAGGTAAATTTATTTTCAACTGATTTGGTTCCTTAATTATAGCTGCAAAATACCTTTGCAGTGATTAGCATTTGACCACACAAATGGTGTATAAGGTTATTTTATTTTATTTATTTATTTTTTTTAAACAGCAAAGAGGTGTTTATTGCGAGCTAGCACACAGCAACCGGTGACACTGAGAGGCCCCAAGCCCAGGGTTTGCAGCAGTTTTATACATTCTTTGGAGAAGGCAGGGACCCCCACATACATCATAGCATTTCTTAGCAAATCATCACACACCGCAGAAAAATCAAATAACAACTCTAAAACATGATTAGCACATTCACTGGTGGGAACAAGTTGGGTAGGGGTGATTGGTTACTACAAGAGGGGGATTCGTTTGAACTGATTGGTTTAAGCCAAAAGGGGTGTTTGTGCTAAACTACATGGTTTCCCAACACGTTATCAACCACCATAAACTACTGGGAGGGTCATCTGGCATCCCAGGTATTTCCCTGTCTCATACTGATTGGTGGCTGCTAGGGGGTTGCTATGGATCCCCACCTAGCCTGACTGAGTCAGGGACACCTGGCACAGCAGATCTCTCCTGTTATTTGTAGATAAACAATTTAGTAGGGTGAGAATGTGCCTAGGAGTGCTCTGTGGGTCTTTCCAAGGACAAAGGTGATGTCCCTTCCTTGGACAGGCTTTGCTCTGAGGTAGAGGCTGGTTTTTCAACTGAGAGTGGAAAACAGTCTCCCTTATCGGAGACTGGTAACTGGGGCTGCACTGAGCCTGAATAAAGAAACTCTTTGAAGGAACCCTTATCTCCCACTAGCTTCTACATCCTTCCCTCCCCCAAATCTCCTACTAATATCCCTAGAATTTACTAGTCCTGACGATACCAATTTCCCTGCCATTTCTTCAATATGTATTTTTCTTTGTGTGACATGTATAAAAGTATCATTTTTTTTTAAATTTTTATTGTGGGTTGTTCAAAACATTACAAATTTCTTGACATATCATATTCCACACTTTGATTCAAGTGGGTTATGAACTTCCACCTTCACCCCATACACAGATTGCAGAATCACATCAGTTACACATCCATTGATTTACAAATTGCCATACTAGTGTCTGTTGTGCTCCGCTGCCTTTCCCATCCTCCACCCTCCCCCCTCCCCACCTCTCCCCTCCCCTCCCCTCCTCTCTCTCTACCTCCTCCACTGTATAACCCTGAGGGTCTCCTTCCATTACCATGCAATTTCCCTTCTCTCTCCCTTTCCCTCCCACCTCTCATCCCTATTAAATGTTAATCTTCTTCTCCTGTTCTTCGTCCCTACACTGTTCTTAGTTACTCTCCTTATATCAAAGAAGACATTTGGCATTTGTTTTTTAGGGATTGGCTAGCTTCACTTAGAATAATCTGCTCTAATGCCATCCATTTCCCTGTAAATTCTATGATTTTGTCATTTTTTAATGCAGAGTAATACTCCATTGTGTATAAATGCCACATTTTTTTTATCCATTCGTCTATTGAAGGGCATCTAGGTTGGTTCCACAGTCTTGCTATTGTGAACTGTGCTGCTATGAACATCGATGTAGCAGTGTCCCTGTAGCATGTTCTTTTTAGGTCTTTAGGGAATAGACCAAGAAGGGGAATAGCTGGGTCAAATGGTGGCTCCATTCCCAGCTTTCCAAGAAATCTCCATACTGCTTTCCAAATTGGCTGCACCAATCTGCAGTCCCACCAGCAATGTACAAGTGTACCCTTTTCCCCACATCCTCGCCAGCACTTGTTGTTGTTTGACTTCCTAATGGCTGCCAATCTTACTGGAGTGAGATGGTATCTTAGGGTGGTTTTGATTTGCATTTCTCTGACAGCTAGAGATGTTGAGCATTTTTTCATGTACTTGTTGATTGACTGTATGTCCTCCTCTGAGAAGTGTCTGTTCAGGTCCTTGGCCCATTTGTTGATTGGGTTGTTTGTTTTCTTATTGTCTAATTTTTTGAGTTCTTTGTATACTCTGGATATTAGGGCTCTATCTGAAGTGTGAGGAGTAAAGATTTGTTCCCAGGGTGTAGGCTCCCTATTTACCTCTCTTATTGTTTCTTTTGCTGAGAAAAAACTTTTTAGTTTGAGTAAGTCCCATTTGTTGATTCTAGTTATTAACTTTTGTGCTATGGGTGTCCTATTGAGGAATTTGGAGCCCGACCCCACAGTATGTAGATCGTAGCCAACTTTTTCTTCTATCAGACGCCGTGTCTCTGATTTGATATCAAGCTCCTTGATCCATTTTGAATTCACTTTTGTGCATGGCGAGAGAAAGGGATTCAGTTTCATTTTGTTGCATATGGATTTCCAGTTTTCCCAGCACCATTTGTTGAAGATGCTATCCTTCCTCCATTGCATGCTTTTAGCCCCTTTATCAAATATAAGATAGTTGTAGTTTTGTGGATTGGTTTCTGTGTCCTCTATTCTGTACCATTGGTCCACCCGCCTGTTTTGGTACCAGTACCATGCTGTTTTTGTTACTATTGCTCTGTAGTATAGTTTGAAGTCTGGTATCGCTATACCGCCTGATTCACACTTCCTGCTTAGCATTGTTTTTGCTATTCTGGGTCTTTTATTTTTCCATATGAATTTCATGATTGCTTTCTCTATTTCTACAAGAAATGCCGTTGGGATTTTGATTGGCATTGCATTAAACCTATAGAGAACTTTTGGTAATATCGCCATTTTGATGATGTTAGTTCTGCCTATCCATGAACAGGGTATATTTTTCCATCTTCTAAGATCTTCTTCTATTTCTCTCTTTAGGGTTCTGTAGTTTTCATTGTATAAGTCTTTCACCTCTTTTGTTAGGTTGATTCCCAAGTATTTTATTTTTTTTGAAGATATTTTGAATGGAGTGGTTGTCCTCATTTCCATTTCAGAGGATTTGTCGCTGATATACAGGAATGCCTTTGATTTATGCGTGTTGATTTTATATCCTGCCACTTTGCTGAATTCATTTATTAGCTCTAATAGTTTCTTTGTAGAGCCTTTTGGGTCTGCTAGGTATAGAATCATATCATCTGCAAATAGTGATAATTTAAGTTCTTCTTTTCCTATTTTTATGCCTTTAATTTCTTTCGTCTGTCTAATTGCTCTGGCCAGTGTTTCGAGAACTATGTTGAACAGAAGTGGAGAGAGAGGGCATCCCTGTCTAGTTCCAGATTTTAGAGGGAATGCCTTCAGTTTTTCTCCATTCAGAATGATGCTAGCCTGAGGCTTAGCATAGATTGCTTTTACAATATTGAGGTATGTTCCTGTTATCCCTAGTTTTTCTAGAGTTTTGAACATAAAGGGATGCTGTACTTTGTCAAATGCTTTTTCCGCATCTATCGAGATGATCATATGGTTCTTATTTTTAAGTCTATTGATGTGGTGAATAACATTTATTGATTTCCGTATATTGAACCAGCCTTGCATCCCTGGGATGAATCCTACTTGATCATGGTGTACAATTTTTTTGATATGTTTTTGTATCCGATTCGCCAGAATTTTATTGAGGATTTTTGCATCTAGGTTCATTAGAGATATTGGTCTGTAGTTTTCTTTCTTTGAAGTGTCTTTGTCTGGTTTAGGTATCAGGGTGATGTTGGCCTCATAGAATGAATTTGGAAGTTCTCCCTCCTTTTCTATTTCCTGAAGTAGCTTGAAAAGTATTGGTATTAGTTCTTCTTTAAAGGTTTTGTAAAATTCTGCTGTATACCCATCTGGACCTGGGCTTTTCTTAGTTGGTAGTCTTTTTATGGTTTCTTCTATTTCCTCAATTGATATTGGTCTGTTTAGGTTTTCTATATCCTCCTGACTCAATCTGGGCAGATCATATGACTTAAGAAATTTATCAATGCCTTCACTATCTTCTAATTTGTTGGAGTATAAGGATTCAAAATAGTTTTTGATTACCTTCTGTATTTCTGAAGTGTCTGTTGTGATATTGCCTTTTTCATCCCGTATGCTAGTAATTTGAGTTCTCTCTCTTCTTCTCTTCGCTAGCATCGCTAAGGGTCTGTCGATTTTGTTTATTTTTTCAAAGAACCAACTTTTAGTTTTGTCAATTTTTTCAATTGTTTCTTTTGTTTCGATTTCATTAATTTCAGCTCTGATTTTAATTATTTCTTGCCTTCTACTTCTTTTGCTGTTGTTTTGCTCTTCTTTTTCAAGGATTTTGAGATGAAGTATGAGATCATTTATTTGTTGGTTTTTTCTTTTTTTAAGGAATGAACTCCAAGCAATGAATTTTCCTCTTAGAACTGCTTTCAATGTGTCCCATAGATTCCGATGTGTCTGTGTTTTCATTTATCTCTAAGAATTTTTTAATTTCCTTCTTGATGTCTTCTATAACCCATTGATCATTCAGTAACCTATTGTTCATTCTCCAAGTGATGTATGCTTTTTCCTTCCTTCTTTTATCGTTGATTTTCAGTTTCATTCCATTATGATCAGATAAGATGCATGGTATTATCTCTACTCCTTTATATTGTCTAAGAGTTGCCCTGTGACATAATATATGATCTATTTTTGAGAAGGATCCATGTGCTGCTGAGAAAAAAGTGTAACTGCTTGATGTTGGGTGGTATATTCTATATATGTCCATTAGGTCTAGGTTATTAATAGTGTTATTGAGTTCTATAGTTTCCTTATTCAACTTTTGTTTGGAAGATCTGTCCAGTGGCGAGAGAGGTGTGTTGAAGTCTCCCATGATTATGGTATGGTGATCTATTAGACTCTTGAACTTGAGAAGAGTTTGTTTGACGAACATAGCTGCACCATTGTTTGGGGCATAAATATTTATGATTGTTATGTCTTGTTGGTGTATGGTTCCCTTAAGCAGTATGTAGTGTCCCTCTTTATCTCTTTTGATTAACTTTGGCTTGAAATCTATTTTATTTGA
This sequence comes from Marmota flaviventris, assembly GCF_047511675.1. Classification (NCBI taxonomy): domain Eukaryota; kingdom Metazoa; phylum Chordata; class Mammalia; order Rodentia; family Sciuridae; genus Marmota; species Marmota flaviventris. The sequence goes on along the minus strand of NC_092505.1, from coordinate 71,595,382 downwards.
TATGAGTATGGACACTCCTGCTTGTTTCCGAAGTCCATATGAGTGATATGATTTTTCCCAACCTTTCACCTTCAGCCTATGTATGTCTTTTCCTATCAAATGCGTCTCCTGTAGGCAGCATATTGTTGGGTCTTGTTTTGTGATCCATTCTACTAGCCTGTGTCTCTTAATTGGTGAGTTTAAGCCATTAACATTTAGGGTTATTATTGAGATATGGGTTGTTCTTCCAGCCATATTTGTTTATTTCTGTTACTAAACATGGTTTGTTTTCCTCTTTGATTATTCCCCCCCCCCTTTACTGTCCTACCTCCCACTGTTGGTTTTCATTGTTATTTTCCATTTCCTCTTCCTGTAATGCTTTGGCGAGGATGTTTTGAAGAGATGGTTTTCTAGCTGTGAATTCTTTAAACTTTTGTTTATCGTGGAAGGTTTTAATTTCATCTTCCATCCTGAAGCTTAATTTCGCTGGATACACAATTCTTGGTTGGAACCCATTTTCTTTCAGTGTTTGAAATATGTTATTCCAGGATCTTCTAGCTTTCAGAGTCTGTGTTGACAGATCAGCTGTTATCCTGATTGGCTTACCCCTAAATGTAATCTGCTTCCTTTCTCTTGTAGCTTTTAAAATTCTCTCCTTATTCTGTATGTTGGGCATCTTCATTATGATGTGTCTAGGTGTGGATCTCTTATGATTTTGCACATTCGGCGTCCTGTAGGCTTCTAGAATTTGGGGTTCTGTCTCATTCTTCAAGTCTGGGAAGTTTTCTTGTATTATTTCATTGAATAGACTTCTCATTCCTTTGGTTTGGAGCTCTGTACCTTCCTGTATCCCAATGACTCTTAAGTTTGGTCTCTTAATGTTATCCCATATTTCTTGGATGTTCTGCTCATGGTTTCTTAACAGTCTTGCTGAGCTGTCTATGTTCTTTTCCAGTTGAAATACTTTGTCTTCATTGTCTGATGTTCTATCTTCTAAGTGTTCTACTCTGCTGGTAGTATTCTCCATTGAGTTTTTAAGTTGGTTTATTGCTTCATGCATTTCTAGGATTTCTGTTTGTTTGTTTTTTATAACCTCTATCTCCCTGTATAGTTGATCCTTTGCTTCCTGGATTTGTTTGCGTAATTCGTTGTCGAAGTGATCTTTCATTGTCTGATTTTGCTGTTTAATGTCTTCCTTGATACTCCAGATCATCTGAAGCATGTATATCCTGAATTCTTTATCTGACATTCCATCTGCTGCAGCTGTTACCTCTTCTAAAGTTGGGTTGACCTGCATTGCTTGTGGTCCTTTCTTTCCTTGTCTTTTCATACTGCTTGCGTATCTTTCCTGCAGGTGCGGGCAGCGGCTCTGCTCTCTCCTTATTCCAATTGGGGTTTCGTGGCTACCACGCCGGCAGGTCACTGGGCCTGTTCTGGGAGCCGGCGGCGGCTCTGTTCTGCCCCTACTCCAATTGGGGTGACGAGTGTACCACGCCGGCAGGCCACCGGGCCTGATCCGCCAGTCGGTTGCAGGTTTGCCTACCCTGCAGGCGCGGGCGGCGGCTCTACTCTGCCCCTACTGCAAATGGGGTGACGTGTCTGTCGTACCGGCAGGCCACTGGGCCTGTCCCGCTGGTCGGTCGCAGATCTGCCCACCTTTCGGGCACGGGTGGAGGCTCTGCTCTGCCCCTACTCCAATTAGGGTGTCATGGCTACCCCGCCTGCAGGACGCTGGGCCTGCTCCTGGCACGGGCGGCGACTCTGCTCTGCCACTACTCCAATTAGGGTGGTGTTTGTACCACGCCGGCAGGCTCCTGGGCCTGATCCGCCGGTCTGTTGTAGGTCTGCCTACCTTGGAGGCGCGGGCGGCGGATCTGCCCTGCCCCTCCTACCACGCCTGCGGACCCCTGGGCCTGATCTGCAGGTTGATCACTGGTCTGCTCACCCTGCGGGCACGGGTGGCAGTTCCGCTCCGCCCCCACTCCAATTGGGGTCACGTGACCACCACACCGGCAGGGCCTGATCCGGGCGTGGGAGAAGGATCTGCTCTGCCCCTACTCCAGTTGGGGTGACATGTGTACCACACTGGCAGGCCACTGGGCCTGACCCGCCAGGCTGACACAGGTCTGTTTACCTTGCAAGCGCGAACCGCGGCTCTGCCCTGCCCCTCCTACCACGCCCATGTACCACTGGGTCGCGGGTCTGCCCACCTTGCGGTTGCGGGTGGCGGCTCCGCTCCGCCCCCTCTCCAATTGGGGTCACGCGGTCACCACGCTGGCGAGCCACTGGGCCTGCTCCAGGCGCTGGCGGCGGCCCGGCTCCTTCCCTCTGGCTCGACGACAAATTGAGGAGACTCGGGTGACTGTGCCTCACCCCCCCTACCAGGAGACCAACTGCTTATGTCACCACTGGTATTGATGAAGTTCCCTCCTCCGCCGCTTTCTGCAGACATCAGATCTCTGCCATGTTGGTATCCTATGCGAATGGCAGCATTTCGTTCCCCTTGCCGGGCAACCAAAGCACCGGGTGAGTCCTGACCGGCCCTCAGCAGGACCCGGACCGAGAAGCCGTTTCCGCGGGCTCCTAGCCCCGGGCCAGGGAAGTTCCGGGAGCCGGAACTCGGCCACTCCGTGCTCGGTGTAAGCTCCTATAAATGTAAGCTCCAAGAAGCAGTCCCCGCGGGCTCAGTTCCGGGAGCGGGAACTCGGCCGCCCCGCGCTCGGTATTCACTCTGATAAGATCAGGTTCTAAGAAGCACCCAGGCGCTGAGCCCTAGCAATCTGTCTGCAAGCCGCAGGCGAATTGCAGCCTGAAATTACCTGTTCTATGGCTGAATGAGCTGCGGTCAGTCAAAAATAGGGGTGGTGACGTCAGTTTACCAACATGGTGGCTGCTGGCCTCCTCTGTGGTCTGACCGGTGTGGAGAACCGAGATGGACCGCTTCCTTCCCCCGTCTCGAACCCAGAATTCAGCCCTGAGTACGGTGCTTGCGCGGCTGGCAGAAACTGCAGCGCTGTAACCCTGCGTCTCTATCCCAGACTTTAGCCGCGGGGCGATTTGCTGAATAAGCAGTGTTACCCTCCGTGCGACAAACCTCTCGCGTTTGAGTCCCCGTAGCCGATCCTCGTGCGATGGAAATCCTTCCTCCAGGTTCCGGAGCACCCCACTATTGCTGGAAATTCCTAACAAAATATCCTTTAGCCGTCCTGACTTGTCATACTCCCACACAGTGAAGCAGCACACGGGGACAATGCACTCCCCTCGCCGCCATCTTCCTTCTCCAAGGTTATTTTAGAATTAATTACTGGATAGGGCTGGGGTTGTGGCTCAGTGGTAGAGTGCTTGCCTAGCATGTGTGAGGCCCTGGGTTCGATCCTCAGTACCACATTAAAAGAAAGGTATAGTGTCCATCTTCAACTAAAGATATATATATTTTAAAAAAATAATAAATAACTGGGGATCTCTGGAGCTGTCAGAATTCTGCTTCCATACATATATTTGAGTGGTTCACTTTAAGACCTCCAAAAGTAGTTAATAACATCTGTGTAAATATAAAACTAACGTTTTCTCTTGACTATGAACTCCTTGAAAGAATCAAGCATGTTTTAGTTAATTTTTTATTTTTATACCAAGACCTCACACCAAATTTTGCCCAATAAATAATAGTTTGGTACATACATAAAACATGGTTGTTTAAAAAACATGTTTTACTTATTTAGATACAACTCCTAATTTAATGACTCAAATCCATTCTTCCATTTGAATTCACTTAGAGAAAGGCTAATTTCTACTTTAAACATTTGAAATCATCTAGTGTCTTTTTTGAGGTTATTTTCATCTCCAGAACACACATTATTACCATCTTCAATCTTTCATCACATGTTTTCTAACCACTGTTACCATCCCATTAACATTTTCTGGATGCTTTAGTTGATAGCAGTTTTAGAACTTACAACTAGACACAATGCTCTAGATGCTTTTTACACTTCTGTGATTTTTGTTTATATTTATGCTTCATTAATACAAAGTCAATAGGCTTATCCTCAACCAGACTTGAGCTCCATCTGTCTCTCTAAAGCAGTTCCAGATAGAAACAGCATTTTTAGAAGCAACATTAAAAAATGGCAGACTCATTGAACCTATAATCTGCTAAACTCCTTAATATTTATTAAACATCTACTTCTTGTGAAACATGTCATCTCAAGAGTAGATATTTTTACATAAAATTTTTATTAAATTTCATCATTGGATTAATTTCTCATTCAAATTCTTTAAGATCACTTGAGATGCTGATGGTGTCTTTCAATGGATCATTTGAACATCTCTTTCTTTCAATTCTCTGTATGGTCCTATTAGCTTTGTGTCATATTTGAGCTACTTCTCCCACTTGCATAAGTCACTAACTAAAGTATGAAATCAAACACAACCAAGGAGAACAGGGCTGTGGCCTCTGTACTGACATTAATTCAAGAAACAGCACTCAGTTACCAATGTACTTGATTATATTATTTCCCAACAGACCTTTTCACATTTAAGCTAATTAACTTTTAAGTACTTATCCAATTCAGGTAAATTATGTCTACAACATTAAACAGTTCCCTGGCCAACCAAATGAGCCAGTTCAATACACTTTGTGAAAGAAAAAAAAGTTACTCTAAAACATGTATTAAGGAACCATTTACTGAATATTAATACCAACCCAAGCATTGGATTAGAATCATGAAATAATTGGAGTTGATTTTGCCTTAGTCTTCCATTTTTAATTCAAAAAGGTAAGACTTGTCCACAAAAGTCATGTTTTGAAACATTTTAAAATGTCATTTTAAAAGTGAATTTGGCCATAAACTAGGAATCACTAATTTTCTTTAGGCTTATAATTATAGGCAAACATACTCTATAAACCTTTTCTAAAACATTCATAGATAATATTTACCAAATTTTAGATATGCATTATTTACTAGTTGATCAGAATTTATATTATCTTCAAATTAGCATTCTATCACTATATAGTTTAATAGATTGACTTTATAACCCAGTCACTCACCCATTATGTATTGAACCCTGGTATAGATAGCACATTATACTAGGTAATTTATGTAATTTAATGATAAGAAACAGGATTTTTGTGTAATTAAAATTGTTATATGTAAAATGATAAAATATCTCCAGTCAATAATTCATATTTGGATATTCATGAAGCTCACTAGAAAAATGAAATACATCATTTTCTGGTGGGAGAAATCTATGACTCTATCTCTTCAATAAAATCTTAATAATCATTTACTGGGTTCCAATAACTGTGATTGAAATTGGAGGTAAGAAATAGAAAGCAGAATCCTTGTCACTAAGGCCTCTTAATCTATATCTCATATCATAAAATTAGTAACTTCTGAGTTGTACTTTAGAACATAGTGTGTGTGATAAATTGGAATTGGAGATACCAAAGACAAAGAGACAATTAAGCAGCTAACAGAATAGTGTAGGCAAAAGATAATGAGAATAGAAACTTAAGAATTCATCCTTAGAAGCCAGATACAGAGGACTGATTAGACTAAGTATTCATTAAATGTGTGTGGGGGGGATAAAATAGAACAGATAAAATATGCTGTAAATTAATATATCTAGAAGAATGATTCATTTAGTATAAATACTAAATTTATGAAGAAAAACAAGTGGAAATGATGATAATTTAATTATCTGGATTGAAATAATAGACTATTACATGTTTCTAAGTAAACTTTTAATCACTAGGATGCTTTTTTACTCACTCCGGGGACTTACACATTGAAGAAAAAGGGCATGGAGATAAGGGCATGGAGTCTGAAACCAGACCACCTGCATAAAATTCAAATCTTTACTACCCCTCACTAGCTGAGCACTGTTAAACCGCCTCCTTAACAGTGTGTAGGTCTTACTTGTAAAGTGGAGATAATAATATTAGTTTGAAAGATATGAATACAACTAGTATACCAAGAAGCAAGTAACAGCACCATAATTACACTGTTGTTCTTATTTTAACCAAGTTTCATTTTAAAGAAAAATTCAGAATCTGCAGTGTAGTGTAATCCTCTAAACTAACAGTGATGATTTAAACAGAGTTCTACATATTAAAAATCCTTAGACTGGTTTCTCTCAATAATAAAACTTTACACAAAAATTATCTGGAAAGATAAGAGCAGATTGACTCCCAACATCACCATGTGCATGTGGGGGCAGAGGATCTTTACTCACAGAAGCCACTGGAAGCAGCCAGAGCCCCCATTCCAGAACCTCTCTGATGTCACACTTGTCGTCATGGCACTCTGGGTACAAACCCAGTAGAGCCATCTGGTGGCTCTCATTTGTTTGAGAGCAGGCAATGAGCCAGGATGGTCTCAAATGTTTTCTCACCTTCACCCAAAACTCCAGCCAGATATGTCTGGCTTTTGCCAAGCCTTTGGGCATCCTTTAATGTGGCAGCACTGGCCACTTTGAGTGGCCTCTTTTTCTCCATCCCGTGAGTATCTCATACAAGCTGCTAGATTTCTTACAAAGAGCTAGAAGTGAAAATAGTGATAGTGAAGAGGCAGGGAAGTGGAGAGAGGATCAGGAAGGGGAAGAAGGATATATAGTAAGAAGTATAGAGATCTAGAGTGCCTGATGCATTTAGGAACCGGTGGGTAATGCTAGTGACATTTGATGGTGTCTATGGCGTGTTTCTAGACTAGATATTTAAAACTATCCTTAAGTAGTGAGTCCTATCTCAGGTAGGCCAGGCCTCATGGGGCACTCTGGGTTGCCCCAGAGTAGAACTTAGTCTGGCTCTGTTTTCAGCTGCCAAGCCCTGGCCCAGAGAGGAGAATGGGCCTTTCCAGTGGCCACTAGGCTCCTCTGTCTCCTCACTTTCTACAGCCTCATTTGCATGAACATATCAGACCCAGGCACCTTGCACAGAGGTAAGGCCTCAGAACCTGGAGAAGGAGGGGGCAGCCCAAGGGCTGAGGCCTATAGGGGTGATTTCTAAAGTGCTCACCCCACCTAGGGCCTTAGCATCCCTTCTCTTAATGTCATCCTTAATTAGGTGCTGGCAATTTATTTCCCAACCAACTGAGGTGTGATAAAACAGAATCCTGGAGGTTTTCCAGTTGCTTTAGAAGCAAAGACTGAGAAGGCTGGCAAGAGATGCCAGCAGACTCTTCCTTCTTCCCCTTGCACAATATCTCCAAGCCCTGATCACTATTCCAAAGGGTGGAGCTCCATATAGAGCTCTTCTGGCTAGAAACACCCTTCTCTCTGTCTGCCAGCTCATGTGAGTGGTCAGCTTCCTCAACAGGAACCAGGATTCGCCTGCCCAGCTGCTCTCCACCCTCTTGCTGCCTAGTGATGCTATGGGGCTGCCCCAAGCAGCAGAGTGCTTGAAGGGCCTCCTGCCACTGCCCAAACCTCTTCCCATGCCAGGCTCTGTCGAGCAGAACCCAGAGGCATCCTATGTGGCTCACATGAACAACAAATGTTTCCCAATGCCATGGTGTGCCAAATGCCATGGTGTGCCAAATGCCATCTCCACCGCCTGCCCCGAATCTACCACTGTGACACCTGCAACATCTGTGTGGAGGTGAGTACTTGTCTTCCCTGTCCACTCACCAACACATACCCAGGCACCTGGCCAGGAGAAGGAACCACCCATCATAAGGGGGCCGAAGGTCGGTATGAGACCATTTTCCTGCACTGCTAAAAGTAGCTCTTACACACTTTGGGTCACTTACATATGTCATCAGCAGGGTGTTAACAACAGTGTCTGCACCTGCCCTGAGAGGCTGGCCTTGTTTTCACAGGTGCTGACATGCAAAGGGCATCCCATCCGTGCTGACCAGGTGGAGTCAGGGGGAGGAAAGGCAGTGACTGTCCCATCCCCTGCCTTGCTGAAAATATATACCCAGACCCTTAGGCCGGATGCTGCCCTATGGTGGGGATCTTTGCCTGTCCACCTCTGGGTGTCCCAGTTGGAGGGTTTCCTGGGTTCTCAGTGCTTTTCTCTCCTGTGCACACCCTGCATGGGTTTATAAGTGCATGAGGCTGGATGGGCAAGGCTGTTTCTTTCATCTTCATCCAGTACCTGAGAAAATAGAGGCCCAGATTTATTCTACATCCTGTTCCAAGTGACACTGGGCAGGTCTTGTCTCTAAAGACCTCAGTCATGACAGGTGACCTGATGAGCCATGGAGTCCTAATTGTTCTCTAGCAATAGAAATGCTACTTTCTCTCTGGAGATGGGAGCTCAAGTGTAGGCCCAAGAGCAGGTGGCCTAGAGGACTGGGTTTTGGGAGGCCTCAGGATTTGGGGGTTGTGGAGCTCAGGCGAGATACACCCTCAGTGCTGCCTCCTCTCCTCTAGGAATTCGACCACCACTCCAGGTGGGTAAACAACTGTGTGGGGCACCGCAACATCAGGCTCTACCTGCTGCTCCTCCTCTCAATGTGCCTCTACCTGGGTGCTGTGCTGACTAGCTGTGTGGTATTCCTGGTACACAGGAGGCACATGACCTTCGTGGCCCGAGCGATGACGTATCCATGCAGTCCCAAGGGCCCACATTGGGACCAGCTCTGGTGGAGGAGAGGGAGGGGTGGTCAGCCAAGGGGCTGGGTAACTGAAGGCCGGGATGACTGGGTGGGGCTATAGGGAGAAGTCAGTTGGGAGGACCATTGGTGGACACCCTTGAATGCCAGTGGGGGCGGGGCAGGACACGGCCTGTGGAATTGAGAATCCAGGAGGGAGGGCATGGAGTGGGGAAATGAAGGTTGAACAGGGACAGGAAGGACCACAGTGAAGTGGGTGAGGTTGGGCTTGGGTGTAATGGACTGATGGTCCAGTCCAGGGAGGAAGAGTGAGTGGGTGGGGGTAGGTGGGGCATAAACAGGAAGGAGATGAGTCCATGGAAAGGCGGGCCAGGGAGGAACTGTCCCCCGGCTTGGCTTCTTAGCCTGTGCACAGCTTCATCATGGCTGTACCTGCTGCGTGCCTCCTGCTGCCACTCATCCTGCAGCTGCTCATCAAGGCCAGGGCAGTAAGCACTGCAAGGCACCCCTATGAGACCCAGGTTGGGGGAACGAATTGTGTGTGCCCTGATACCCAACTGGGAGGCGACACCTTCCACCTCTGCCACTAGGCACTATGTGTGCTTTCTCCACTGCCCTTGGTCCTGATGGTGCCTCTGGGTCTTTCCCGATCCACCTCTTAAGATGCAGCTCAGATCTCTCTTGTTTTTCCAGTAGTGGGTATTGAATCAAGGGTGCTCAGCCACTGAGTTTCTCCCCCAGAATTATTTGCTGTTTCTCACTCTACATGGAAAATCATGTCATCTACAAGGATCAGTTTCCTTACTTTCTTTCCAATCAGTGGTTCTGTATTGCTTTTTCATTTGGGGATTGAACAGGAAAGAGAAGGGTGGGCCTGACTGCCTCGGGACACTTTAGTATGACAACAAGACTTCTAAAGGCTCCTTCAGAAAGCCTAGTGGGCAGCAACAATGGGGGAGGGGAAAGCTGCAGACCCAGGGACAGCTGAGAAGACAGAGGAGCCTGTGTGCTCAGCACTTCCCATCCTTAGTCACCCTTTCACCACAGCCATATCTGGTCCCCTCCCCCCTGTGACTCCTCTGCTTAGCCCTTACTCCTCAGCCCTGTGGCCTGCCCTCCTCCTACTCTCTCCAGCTTCAGTTCATCATTTAGTTTGCCTGGAAGCATTTTCCATTCCCCCATCCTGTGGTTCTTCTAGCTCCAGGTCAGGCCTTAAGCCATTGCCTTTCCTCCACTGCTCTGCTCAGAATGAGGCCCTCCATGTCCACATTGCCCAGTCTCAAGGGACCTAAATGTGGCCTGCACTCTGGGATTCACCAGACAGTGCTCCTTTCCATTATCTGCAGCACCTGAAACAGGCACTAATTCCATGCTCCAACTTCCAGTCCCTTCCCTACTCCATTTCCTGACCGGAAGGTCCTCTAGAGACACTTGCTTGGTACTTGGTGGCAAGGACTCTAGGGGAAGAGCACATCTGCCCAAACCGCAGTTCTATAACTGACTTGCAGGGAGACCTTGGCTGTGCTACTTACCCCCCTTGTCAATCAGTTTTAGCATCTCTAAAACAGGGAAATATGGGTTAATTCACACAAGACACATAGAACAGTGCCTGGTACCAGAATGTGTCCAACCTGCCGCTATTAGTATTACTACCATTCCTTCTGTGGTCAGCTACATGTTTGTGTCTCATCTTAAAACCCAAGTAACTCCCACCCTTAACATCCTAGGTCTCTTCTCTACTTGTTGTACCCTCTGTGCCTTATTCCCTGAAAAAGTTGACAGTGCTCATTAGCTCCACCCTTCACTTCCTGGCCCACCTCAGTCCAGACCCTGCCCTTGCTGTCATGATGATGCTCTCGACTAGGGGCAGAGCCAGCAGACATTCTTGAGACTACTCTTTCTGGATAAGACACGGCCTCTGAAACCAGAAGGAGCAGAAATAGCCTTCTTGCATGTCTTAATGCTTAACGCTCTGGGCTTCTCCTCTGCATGTACCTGGGTGCTGTGAGCTAGGTTGCCTTTATGGGTCCCTTGATAATCCTCTCCCTGCACTACCCTGGTGACTCCCCGCAGTGCCCAGGGCCACATGTTGCAACTGCCCTCAGGACCCTGAGTGTAGGCTGGCCATGCTGTTTGAAGTAAGTTTTCAAAACCCAGTGCAGTGACTAGAGTTTTTTTTTATTATTATTTTTATTTTTTCATGCTGAGTTTTGCACTCAGGGACACTTTATCACGAAGCTACATCCTCAGTCCCTTCCATTTTTTATTTTGAAACAGGGTCTCACTACAAATTTTGAACCTCCTGCCTCAGTGTCCTGAGTCACTGGGATTACAGGCATATACCACCACGCCTGCTTTGACTGAGGTATTTTTGATCCCCTGAAATATTTCTGGCTGGTATGTATTTGAGTGGTAGAACATGTGCTTAGCATGTGGAGGTACCCGGGTTCTTCAGTACCCAGTATACAAAGGAAAGATTTGAATAAATGAGTGAAGCAACAAACAAAAGAATCAACATTTCAGATAGAAGGAAAGAGATAAAGGGACAGAGATTTCTGATGCCTTGAGTCCCCAAGGCTGCAAGAATTTGGGCAAAAAATGGATAAGAAGATAACATTTGATGTTGGTCCATTGAGACACAGAATGTGAGCACAAGCCACAAGAGTCGAGCCAGTGTGAGATGCTGCTCTGGGTGCTTCAGAGTTACTGGATTCAATTCGTGTCTGATTGTATTTCATGTGTTTGTGGGGTGGGGGGGACGGAATTCAAACTTAGTGCTCAGTTCTTAAAAGTTTATTAATTATCGTTCCTTTTAGCATTTTTCTAAACCATATGTACCCCAATCCTTGATATATTTTGTTTTGAGTTAGGATCCCAGTAAGTTTCTGTGGGCTTTGCCAAGTTGTTGAGGCTGGCCTTGAACTTGTGATCTTCCATCCTCAGCCTCCCAGGTCACTGTGATTTCAGGCATGCAACATTGCACCTGGAAGGAAATTAATTTCATTATTGCTGTGAACACCTTAAAGCAGGCAGAACCTCATAGAGCACAATGGTTCCTGTTGCTTTTTGGACATATTCCAGAGATGTTCTGATGTGAAATCCTCTTTCCTTCTTGTGCACAATAGTGTTGAAGATCAAAGTCTTCATGTGTGGGCAATGGAGAGTTGGGGGTGGACACAGGTGCTGGTGGGTCGGTTGTCATTGTTCCAGAATATTTTCTAGCTAAAGCTCTTGAGGTTGGGGCTAGACTCAACCTAGTCTGGGAGAAGAAAGGGGAGAGGCTGATGGATGAAGTCAGAGGGAAGAGAAAATAGAATAAGGGAGAGTACAAGCTAGTCAGTGTCCATGGGAGGACTTGACATTTGAGCGTGACCTTTAGTGCTTTGAGTACTAGAGGCCTCAGCCCAGATTTTCCTGGTCCATCTGATTTGTGACTATGAAAATATGATTGGGCATTTCTGCTGCCACTGCCCTCCCAGATAGTGAAAATCAATGAAGGCACATTTTTAGAAAGAAATCAAGAGGTGAGAAAGTAAAGTGGGAGCAGGATGGAGACACAATTATTGCATCAGTTGAGCAGAGCAGCACTAGAAATGTCTTAATTGGTATCTGGAAGGACATGGCAGGAGGACCTGTTTGGCCAATGGATATATAGAGGAAGGATGTGGCAAAGGGAGGTAAAAGGTGATGAGGGAGCCCTGAGAAGGCAGCAGATGTGGGTGTAGTGTCAGCACTTGTCTGAAGAGTGCTGCTCACAAGTGTGTAGAGGTAAGTCATTCTTTCTAGAAGCCTGGGAAGGCTGGAGGCTCTGGGTCACTCTTGGGCTCCCCTGCCCTTGGAATCTTGCCACAGGCCTGGGTTGAGCCCTGCATTAACCTACCATCTTAGGGATTCTCACTGGGAAATGGTCTTGCCCACTCCTGCCGATTCTGAGCTCCTCTTTCCATCCCCATCTCCCTCCAGCGTGACAATCCCTTTGACCAAGGCTGCTTCACAAATTGTTACATCCAGATGTGTATGCCACTGGGACCCAAGTAAGTTGGTAAACCAGGGGCTGAAGTGGTAGACCCTGGGGCTGGTGGTATGGGGTGAACAGGGTCCCTTTCCCTGGTCCCTTATTCCAGCTCTAAGACCCTGATGCTCCCTGCTCCATTCCTTTGGGGTTTTTTCTATGGCACTCTGGGAGCCTCTGGGAATTTCATTCTGTCTTGCCCTTGTAGGTTCTTGCTACAAGAAATGGGGGTAGAGGGGAACAGCTGCCTGGATGATGCTCCTGGATGAGAGCCCTGAGCTTTATGCTTTCCAAGCTGAGGTGTGAGGGTGGTCAGGGAGAACTGGCCAATGTGGTAGTGACCCCTTGCACTTGACCTTTTGTTCTGCAGGTACATGACCCAAGCTGTCAGTCTGCAAATAGAGCTGGGGACTGAATGGGAGCCAACAGAGGTATACTTTCCAGCACAACATCCTACACACCTCCCTGCATCCAAGTCTCCAACTCTAGTCCCCCCAAGTAGTGGCCAGTCTGCACCTTTACAGGAGGTGTGAGGAGTAGTGGGTGTGCATTGAAACAGGGGTGTCTGTGGGCTGCACAGCTATTGGGAGAAACCCTTCAGGTTAGGCTGGCTAGGAAGCAGAAGCAATTGGAGTATAAGGATGGGGATTATGGAACTGGACGGTGCACTGTTCAGGTCACAGGGCTTCAGAACACACTGAGGTGTCCCTGGATAGACAAAGAGATAATAAGACTAAACCACAAACTTTCTGGTTACTGCTTTTTTGAAAAATAATCTTATGACTTCTTTAAAAGCTATAACACTTAACTCACTGGGTTTTCCTTTCTATATTTTGCTCTCTTTTCCAAGGAATTCTCTATTTCACTGGGGTTTCTGTTTCATATTGTGGATAACTATTATATGTAAACCTTGGATCTTTTCTCTTCCCCAGATTATGTATTTTATGTTTTTATATTTACATATCTCTCAAAGCCTCAATGTCATTCAAAGGACAGTTGAGTATGAAATTCCTCACCAGATAAGGGATATTTTCCATAGGAATCACCTTACATGGAGCCAGGAAGAGAGAACTACTAATGGGACTTGCATGGGACTATGATGTTGTAGCACATAATGCAGTTCCCAGGCAGAGCTCTGAGGACTGCCATTGGATCCTGATCTCATGATAGATGGATGTGTTTTCTTCATTCACTTCAGATGGCTCATTGAAGTTAAAGAGAGGCTAGGCATTATATCTTTGTAAAATGTTTTGTGAAAATTAGTATTAGTCATCTCAACATCAAGGTTTCAATTCTTTTGCACTTTTCCTTTTTTATTAAAGTGCTACTTTTTACTATTTTTAAAAATATTTTTACCTTTAAAAACTATTTTTAGCTGTAGGTGTACACAATGCCTGTATTTTATTTATTTTTTTCAGTGGTGCTGAGGATGAAACCCAGTACCTCACACATGCTAGGCAAGCACTCTACCAGTGAGCTACACCCAGTCCTTGTTACGCTATTTTGCCAGTAATATTTTTTTTTCTTGTTGTGTTTTTTTTTTTTTTGATTAAACCCAGCCCCTTGTGTTATTTTTTTATTTTGAAATAGGTTCTCACTAATTTGCTTGGGGTCTCACTAAGTTGCTAAGGCTGGCTTTGAACTTGAGTTAGCCTCCTTGTAAGTTTTCAGCCAGCTTCAGAAGTTAGTTAGATCCTAAGATTAAAAAGGACTGGGGAGTAAGCTTGGGGGTGAGGCACACCTGGGATCAATCCCCAGTCTAAAAAAGTAAATAAATACATAAATGGTTTTTTGAATCCTACCAATGAGTATCGATCTTTGAGTCTGCCACTCTAATTTTGTTCAGAAATTTGTTTTTAAAATATACTAAGCTCTTTCCTCTATTGCTTGAGAGCAATGTTATTAATCTGTAGAAAGTGTTCTGTGAATTTAGTAGAATGTAGAATGATAATTTTTGGAAACTTATGAATTTCTTTTTAACAACTAAATTCAGTTTAACATTAATTTTATTAATAATAAAAATACTGAAAATCACCTGAATATTTTGAACATGAAAATAAGAGATGTTATATATTGAATAATTAATAATAAATGAAATAATACCTATGTATATGGATATATATCAGAAATCAAGGTAAACTTATCTCTCTATTATTATTTACTATATATTATTTATTATTTATTTATCGATTTATTCATTAATTTATTTTAGGTACTGAGCTGACTCCTGAGTCCTTGTATGGGCATGTGCCACCACACATGATAATTTGAAAAGAGATGGGAAGATGGTTGAAATTCTTCACTGTGTTCATGAGTCTATGTTATTTACCTTTCCCCCCTATATTTCTGTAGGTCTGAAATATTTCAAATAAAAGTTTTGGTTACAATGATTGCCTCCTCTTTTCTCTTTCCTTTTTTGTTTAAGATGTTAAATCTTAAGTGTTCTTTGATCCGTTTGCAATTGTGAGAAGGGCAAAGTCTTTGGATAGTATAAATGGCTGTGATTTACAAGTCTGAATTCTGATTGTGTCTTTTTCCCCGTAGGTTTTCTGGCACAGTTTTTACTGCTATTGACATGGCTCTGGGTCAATAAAAGTTCGTAACTTTTTCATACTTCTACTGTTAGACCAGGACACAAGAAAAGACCACTGACTCCAATTAAAATCAAATTAAAGCAAGCTTATTATTTTGACCGGCCGGGCTGCCTCTCCCACCCAAAACTGCAGGAACAAGATAGCAGCTACAACTTTCCTGCAGTCCAGCTTTTTAGCCCAGAAAGTTACACAAAGGAGGGGTTTACAGATAACAAAACTCTGACAAGCGTAACACAAATGGTAGTTTACATTTTTTACTGGCCCCGACATCAGAATTTATGAAGGTCATTAGAGCCTCAGAGAGGATTGTTATCTGGCCAGGGAAGGCCAAGATTTGTGAGGTGTCACTAAAGTTTCAGAGAGGGCTGCTATCTGGTCAGAGAGCCAGGCATGGGTGAGTTCAAGGCACGGGCAGGCATTCCAAGCAGGTTCAGAATTTGCAGTAATTTATAGTAAGCCAAAATTATCTTTTCATGGCTTTGTGGCGATGGCTCCCAATTTTAAGAAAAGATCAGGTTGGGTCTATCACTACATGTATATTAGCTTTCTTTTAGGGGAAAAACTACATGAAGCTAAGCATAATCAATAGGAATGTAATTTTTAAAGTTAAATATGTTGTAAGAATTAATCTATATAATTTCATACTATTCTCACTTTAGGGGGAACAAATAAGGCATTATATCATGAATAAGCAAATATTATAAAAAGTATTTTCCCAGGTAGGAGTGACAAGAGGAGTAATTTCTGGCACTGGGCTGAGCTTTGGTTGGCTAATCAACTTCAAGAAAAATCTGGAAAATATTTAGGGTCCAGGTAGTGGAAAATACTATACATATTCAGTTGCGAGTCAAAATACTACTCATTTGTCAGTTATAATCTCATTATATGATAATATTGTGTGTTAGTACAAATTATTAACAGGTTGGTGTTTGTTACTTTCTAAGAGAATTAGAAAAACCACTGATTTGTTTTTTAATTACGTTTCCATTATAGGTTGCTATTAAACAGATTAATTTACAGAAACACCCACAGAAGGAACTGATCCTTAATGAGCTCTTGGTGATGAAAGAATAAAAGAATCCCAACATAATTCACTTCTTAGGTAAATATGTTTGAGGTTCTTTTAATAACTTGGATAAAAACATGGAAATTTGTAGTTTGATGGAGACTAGCCAATTTGAAGTGTCCATACTGAGAAGGTCCTTTTGCTACAAGGATATTACTTGGTTAGTGTGAGAAGTCAGCTAAATGAAGGACATTGCTGACATTGTGTCTATTCATGCAAATGATCAGACACAGAAACATTAAGGAATGATCAGCTGAGATTCATGTCTTAAGCCACAGAGTTCACTACACATATTTCTGAAATGTTTAGATCAGTTTTTAGATTTTAAATGCTATTCTTTGTAGGTAAATTGTGCATGTTCATCAAAAGCTCCTGTAGACCACATGCAGTAGTGTAAGTTTGTAATCCCAGCAGCTAGAGAGGCTGAGGCAAGGAGGATCATGAGTTCAAAGTCAACCTCCAGAATTCAGAAAGGCCCTAAGCAACTCAGTGAGACTCTGTATTAAATAAAATACAAAACAGGGCTGGGGATATGGCTCAGTCGTTGAATGCCCCTGAGTTCAATCCCTGGAACCCCCTCCAAAAAAGATACCTCATGTTTAGAAATTGAAGTTTTGTTTGTCTGTTTTTTTTAAAGACAGAATGGAAAATTAAGACTATAATTCAATTACACATATGAATGAAAGACCACTAGTAAACAATGATACAAGTGGTTTTATTATATGGTTACAGGTCATTTTATTTCTTATATAAATTTGTTTAGGGTGGGGAATTGGTGATATATTTTTTGGCTTTATCCCTAATTTTGGTGTATGCATTAATGGAAATAAATTTTCAGGTACATTTGGCTGCTCTTTAAAATAATATTTCAAGTCAGCATGCTGTGTAAGATAAGCCACAGACTTTGGAATTATGAGAACTTGACTTCAGATGCTGATTCTGACACTTACTATTGTAAGGGTCCAGCGAAGTGTCGGAGGAAGAGACCACAAGTGACTAGCTTCATGCAATAAGCAGGAGGGAGTTTATTGAAGATCCAATTCAGTGCGCCCAGGCTCCAGGCAGGCTCGCTCAAGAAGGGAGGGCAGCCCAGAGCCCCGAGCAGGGGCTGAGCACTGCTTAAGTACACTTTTTTGGGGAGGGCGGGGATTTTACATACATCACAGTCTCCTTTAACAAATCATCATACACCGCGGGAAAATCATACTACAATTCCTAAACATGATTAGTTCATTCATTGGCGGGAACAGGTCCGGCGGGGGTGATAGGTCAGTTCTAAAGCGGGGTACACATTCAAACTGATTGGTTTAGGCCCTGCGATGCCTACGTGCGACCACACAGAGTCCTTCAGTTATTAAACAACCAAGCAGTCAGGGGAAATATTTACTGGGCGGTTCCAAGCATTGTCTTAACAGCTACAGAAATTTCAGGTTTTGCAGGTAGCATAGAAACCTAACAATACCTAATCCTTTACATTTTAACTCAGACCTTGCAGCTTAGAAACTTTACAATACCCGGTCTTTTACCCTTTAACTTTTACGCTTTAACTTCAATTTCTTTTACCCTTACACTATGTAATCTTAGATGAGTTCCTTAATCTCTCCAAGCCTGTCTCTGTATCTGCAAATCAAGATCAGTAATCCCCAAGTTGTAGGGTTATTTTTGTTGGAAAACTTCAAAATATATACCTAGGCAACTATTATGGGAAAACTATGACTTCAAAATCATAATGAATATCATAATGACCCTCGGACATTTTTGTGCTGTGACAAAGAAGATTTCTTCTTTGCTCTCAAACTTTCAACTCTGTTGTTTTATCATTATGGTGCTTAATATTTGAACTTGAATATAGAGTGTCAAATGTTTAAAAAAAATAGAGTGGAAGTTTTGAATGTTCTAATTTTACTTACCTGGTAGGAGAAGATTTGCTTGTAGTTGTGGAATACCTTGCTGGTGGGCCAGTGACTGATGTTGTTACAGCAACCTGCATGGATGAAGCACAGATTACTGCTATGTACAGAGAGGTGATTTTGCATTCTTTGGGACAAATTGGGTGATGTGGTGTTAGCAAGAGATAATTAAAAAAGATTTTCCAAAAGGGGGAATTTTTGTTGTACACAATCTCTGTAAGTTATCCCATCTTGTTTTTATCTCAGATGTGAGTTTCAGCCCTTCATAAGTAGGATGACTTGGGTATGAGTTAAAGACCCTATTTTATTTTTATTTTTTGTATTAGGGATTGAATCTAGGGTTGCTCTACCACTGAGCCATGTGCCCAGTCTATTATTATTATTATTATTATTATTATTATTATTATTATTCTTTAAGAAATTCTTAAAAGATGCCTAGGCAAGCCTGGAACTTGTGATCTTCCTACTTCTGCCTCTGGTGTAACTGGAGTTACACGTGCCCAGTAAGCCTTTGAAGAATAATTATCACTAACAAATCTCATTATACTCATCATAATAGTTTATCATCCACTTAGGGCACTTCTGAGGATTAATGGAGCTATAATTAAAAATATGCCACTCAGCTAGGTTTGGTGGTACATGCCTGTAAATCTCCATCACTCAAAGGCTGAGAGAGGACAATTGCAAGTTCAAGGGTGGCCTCAGCAACTTAGCAAGGCCTTAAGCAACTTAGTGTGACCCTATCTCAAACTTAAAATAAGAAAGGGCTGGAGATATAGCTCAGAGGTAAAGTCTCTTTATGCTAAATCCCCATTATCCCTCTTCTTGCACACCCACCCTTTCCCACTGAAAACTGGGACTAGAATCATCACAGACAAAGCAAGACACATGTCTAACTTTAAGATCATAAAGTCTGCTTCTGGCTTCATCGAAGGTGAAGAAATTGGTTGTTTCTTCATGTTTTTTAATGAATTTCCAGTTGTCCTTTTTTTAAAGTTTGTAGAATCTTTCAAATTGCCTAATACTCAGCCAAAAACAAGTGTTCCATCTGTCCCTCTGTAACTTTTCCTATAGAGGAGACTAGGTTAATGATTTGTTTATTGTCATTGAAATGGATCCTATTCTGTCCTGATGTCATAGGGATCATTGTCATAATTGACAAATTATAAATGTTTATGATAGACTATTCTATAATACACAGTGAATTAAAACTTGGTATACTACATAGACAATTATTTTTATTCAGGTAACATTCTTTAAAATTGAATTCTAAGTTTGTGTTCCACCTAAGAAGGAAAGAAGTTAGAACTCTTGCATAGTTATCAATACTATATTTCTTAACAAAGACTTAAAAACTAATCAAAACTTAACAAGAATTTATCTATTCCTACTTGAATGTTTTTTCTCACTTTTTATAGTTGATATAAAATCAATTTCAGGAGTTGTTTTGACTGCATTCACTAGGGGTCTCCTTTTCTGTGCCAAAATTTTTAAATTGTGACAAGTCACTTTCTACTTATTTTTACAGTATTTTTCTGTGGCTTCATTCTTTACTAGAACCTGATTCAATGCTTCTTAAGTAATATATGATTATACCATTTACATCTGTTTTTGTTTGTATAATAGTACAATACTTTGAATAAGAATTTTAGTAGTTACAAATAGTGTGCAGACTTTGTTGTTCTACTCTGATGGGAATAAGAATAAAAATACAACTGTTCCCACATGTATAATTTATACTTTCACTTTATATTCAAAACCATGGGGCAAAGAAATATTTACAATCTCATCCTATTCTTCTATTTAAGGCAGGGAGGAATTTATTTTTACTTTTTTTGTTTAAATATTTTTAGTTGTAGATGGACAAAATAACTTTATTCAATTGTTTCTTTTTAATTGTGGTGGTTTTATTTGTTTGTTTTCTTCGTTTCAGATTTGGAGATCAGACCTAGAGCCCCACACATGCTATGCAAGTGCTCTACCACTGAACTCTACCATATACATATTCTTTTATTGTTGATGTCAGGTTGTGGATAGGGCTTGGCATAATTCTACCAGACAAAAAATGAAGAAGACATAGTACATTACATTGATAACCCCCCCTGGAAGCAACAAGACCACCATCTATCTTAAATGCTTTTCTCAGTGGCTTACATTGATTTATACTTTTGGGTACCTGAGGTTCAAGTGCAAATAACCACAAGTCTATTCTCTACTATTGAACTAATTTCTAAAAAAATTATGCTTTCTTACCAAGTGCTGGGTACAATCAGGCATTTAAACCAGAAATGGCCTAGAAGTTATATGGACTTATCCATCATTTTATAAGAGAGACCATTGAAGACAAAGTTTTAAAAATCAATGGCAGAATGCTTTTTCCGCATCTATCGAGATGATCATATGGTTCTTATTTTTAAGTCTATTGATGTGGTGAATAACATTTATTGATTTCCGTATATTGAACCAGCCTTGCATCCCAGGGATGAATCCTACTTGATCATGGTGCACAATTTTTTTGATATGTTTTTGTATCCGATTCGCCAGAATTTTATTGAGGATTTTTGCATCTAGGTTCATTAGAGATATTGGTCTGTAGTTTTCTTTCTTTGAAGTGTCTTTGTCTGGTTTAGGTATCAGGGTGATGTTGGCCTCGTAGAATGAATTTGGAAGTTCTCCCTCTTTTTCTATTTCCCGAAGTAGCTTGAAAAGTATTGGTATTAGTTCCTCTTTAAAGGTTTTGTAAAACTCTGCTGTATACCCATCCGGTCCTGGGCTTTTCTTAGTTGGTAGTCTTTTGATGGTTTCTTCTATTTCCTCAATTGATATTGGTCTGTTTAGGTTGTCTATATCCTCCTGACTCAATCTGGGCAGATCATATGACTTAAGAAATTTATCTATGCCTTCACTATCTTCTAATTTATTGGAGTATAAGGATTCAAAATAATTTTTGATTATCTTCTGTATTTCTGAAGTGTCTGTTGTGATATTGCCTCTTTCATCCCGTATGTTAGTGATTTGAGTTCTCTCTCTTCTTCTCTTCGCTAGCATGGCTAAGGGTCTGTCGATTTTGTTTATTTTTTCAAAGAACCAACTTTTAGTTTTGTCAATTTTTTCAATTGTTTCTTTTGTTTCGATTTCATTAATTTCAGCTCTGATTTTAATTATTTCTTGCCTTCTACTTCTTTTGCTGTTGTTTTTGTAACTGATGTGATTCTGCAATCTGTATATGGGGTAAAAATGGGAGCTCATAACCCACTTGAATCAAATTGTGAAATATGATATATCAAGAACTATGTAATGTTTTGAACAGCCAACAATAAAAAATTTAAAAAAAAAGAAATAAATCGACCACTAAAAACAAAAGCCAAGCAAAATCAGGCACATGAGAGAGGCTCTGTTCAAGTACTACTGTGCTCTGAGGTGCAGGTGAAGGTCAGCCCTCCCTCCTGATTGCTCGTCTTTGCACTAATATCCCCAAGTGAATGAACATACAGAGGATGGTGCTTACTCAGTATTCCACTTCAGATTCTCGCACTGAGGTATCAACATAAAGCACGAATAGCTGTTGTAGCCCTAGGCTTACTATTCCTAATTGTATTGTTTTGTTGCTTTGCTTGGTTCAGTAAGCTGATGCATTAATTGTGTAACAGCATAGAAAATAAAATATAAAAACATGTTTGTTTAAAAAAAAAAAAATCAATGGCAGAGACTGGTGATATAACTCAGTGATAGACGGTTTGGCTAGTGTACACAGTGCCCTGGGTTTGATGCCCAGCCCTGCAAGAACAAGAACAATAAATATAAAGAAAGAAAGAAAGGAGGGAGGGAGACAGGAAGAAATCAGAAATGGATGAGCTGGGCATGTGGCAGATATCTGCAGTCTTAGCAGCTCAGGAAGCTGAAGCAGGCACATCCTGTGAGGTCAGCCTGCACAACATAGAAAGGCCTTGTGTAAAAAAAAAAAAAAGGAAAAGAAGGAACTTAATAAGACACTCTTTAATGATGTCTCTAGATGAGTTCTGAGTGTGGGAGGGGATCTTCTTAAAATTCAAGGTATTATGTTTTCATATGAGAGGATGTGTTTCTTTATAAATGTTAGGTATTCCAGGGTCTTTGGCTAAATACTACAGGCTGTGCTCAGGCCTCAACTACTAGTATAATGACTTTGTGTGAACTAGTGAATGGGACATTTCAGGACTGTTTCATTAATATCTGTTTTATTTTGCTCAGTGTTTATAGGTATTGGAGTTTTTACATGCCAATCGTGTCATTCACTGGGACCTAAAAGGTGACAATGTGCTTTTGGGAATGGAAGGAGCAGTTAAATTTAGTAACAAGTTAAAAAAAAAAACATTAATTTTTTTACTATACTTTTCTTTCTTTCATATCAAAAAACCCCATCTCTTTATATTTTTAAAAATATAAAGGGGAGAGTATCTTGGTAAGAACTATGAACTGAGGACTGGATTTGATAAGTTGTATCTGTGTTCTCATTCACCTCTAAAATTATGTAACTACTGGCATCATGTCTATAAGCTTGAGACTGTTTTGTATTTACATGAGAATAAATAATATCTATGAAGTGTTTGGATTGTTTTACATAAGTAGGAGATTTTGTAAACTTTTTATTTAAGCAATCCTTTTATATTAATGCATTTAATATATTATAGTGTATAAACACACCAAATTACCATCCTTTACACTCTGCCATTTAAGATGAATTACTTCACCATGTTGCAGAGAATGTTTAGTAATTCTATAGGAGTGAATACTGAAAAGAACACCTGTTAGCTAAAATAATATTTATAATGGAAATGAGTGTTTATAAAAGCCATGTACCATTCCAAGTACCTTGTAAAAATATCTAATCCTCATGATAAACCTAGGAGATAGGTAGATTTTTTTTTCAACAGAAAATTCTATTTGTTCATTAACTTTCTCCTAGAAAAAGCTTTTTGAGATCTACATTTGTAAGGTTTTGTTTTTTGTGTTTATTTTAATCCATGACTGAAGTACAGAGCTAAGCTCTAAGCTAAGTGTCTGTATTCTTTTATATATGAAATATACTCCTTCTTCTGGAGAAATAAATAAATTAAACACAAATGTGGTTAATATAATGAGCTTTGCTTTGGCTAGTTTATAGTAGCTCATAGAGTTTATAAAAATGTAATTTAAAGAAACAAAAAAATCAGAGAAAATAAACTTCCTTCCCAATGTCTTAAATATGGCACCCTTAAAAATAATTTTCGTGGAAAAATGCCAGTTTAAAAGAAGTTACACACACACACACACACACACACACTTGCATAAGAATCTCAGTTTCCATAATTAAAGTGAATCCTTAATAATTTTGACTGATTAGACAATTTTCATTTAAAAACATTTGTCTTTTCTCTGATTTTGTAACCGTTAATTTCATTCAAAATCATTTTTCTAGTGTATTGATCAGATAAACAACATTATTCCCACATGCTTAATATTTTTTTAAAAAATGTGTTCTCAATCACAAAAATAATTCTTAGGATTTTTATATCATTGGTAATGATCTGAATATGAAAACTGAAATATGACTCTTCAGGATCTTTATTTAGTTAATTTGAAGATCTTGGACTTATATTAATTCTTGCTATTAAAGTAAAAATCTTTGAATACTTGCATAATATTTAGATAAGATAAAATATACATTGGTTATATTTTCTATATATACATATATGTGATATAAATATCATATGCTTATGTTATAGAGCTGCTTTACCTTTGTCTGTTACTTGGTTTCTAGTCACTTTGACAAATTACCTGAAGAAACCAATTTAAGCTGGGTGTGGTGATACATGCCTATAATCGTGACAATTTGAGAGGCTGAAGCAGGAAAATCATCATGGGCTAATCCACTGATAGTATCAAAACCCTTAATATCCAGTCAATTTTTCAATCCCACCTCTAAACATTGATGCACCAGAGAAAGCCTTCAACACATGCGACTTTAGAGACTTTCCAAATCCAAATTTGATACTCTATAAAAACTGTGATATACCACCAAAATCTTCATTTAGAAATAAATTCAATATTCATTCAAGAGCTGAGGGTACTATAATAAAAAGCCCTTAGCCTGTTTGAATGAGCACCATCCTGAAGAAAACTCACCCATAATCATTACTCCTTCCAGATGATGCCTGTAATCAATGATATGGGCATATGAAGGGCTTTTAAAAGCTCTGAATGGCCATCCCAGTGTGGTTACCTGGTGCATCATGGAAGTGGCATTCAGTTATGCTTGCCGACCACAACTTTGGTCAGTTTTGCTTTGTTTTTTCTTCCTTCCAAAGATTATCTGAAAAGCACTTTTAGATCTCTCTAGATATGTTCCTCTCCAAATGAAAATCTGTTCCCTGGAATATCTGACCTAGGGCACTTTTGATTATGTATGCACATTTGTGTATTTGTTATGTATGTATGTGTGTGTTTTAGTCGGACATTTTACCGCTGTGACCAAAAGACCTGACAAGAATAATTTTAATTATGAAAAGTTATTTAGGGCTCAGAATTTCACAGGTTTCAGTTGATAGATGGCTGGCTTCATTCCTTAGGGCTGGAGGTGAGGTATAATTTGTGGCAGAGGAAAACAGGTGGGAACATGGCACCCAGGAAGGAGACAGAGAGTTCCACTCCCCTTGGACAGATGACTTATATATAACCTAAAGAAAAAATATATGAAGGCCCTTCTCCAGCAATATCCTACCTGCCAATAGTTATCACCCAGTTAATATCTATCACAGGACTAATGCAATGATTAGGTTAAGACTCTCATAACCTAATTATTTCTCCTCCAAACTCTCTTTCACTGTTGCACACATGAACTTTTGGGGAAACTATGTATCTAAACCATAACAGTGTATGTAAGCATGTGTGTGTGTATGTGTGTGTGTGTGTGTGTGTGTGTGTGTGTGTGTGTAAGTATCTGTCCACTTGAAGAAAGTATACAAAATATTTGCATCACATACATTTATGAAATTTCTGATATGCTAAATGCTTGTATATGAGAGTGGTCTCTCATATACTTCCTCTCTAGTTCTTTGAAATCAAGATTACTTTCCAGGTTAAAAGTTTAAAAGTTCATTGGTGATTATGGCTTAGTAGGATCAGGATCAGTAGTGATAAATAAACTTAACTACCAAGATTATGAGAAGTGTTTTTTTTTTTCCAAGAGAAAATATGAAATAATAGGTCTAACAGAAACATGTGCTGATGTAGTGCAGTCTCCAGAATGTCAAAGACAATTTCACTGAGGAAACTAGAATTATTAAAGTCAGAGAGATCCCTGGCAGCAACTTCTGAAAACAAGTGGTAGATAGAAATCTTGGCACCTTAGCAACAATTTAAGAAAGGTAACCCAAGTTAATTACAAGTAAACAAATCTTTCCTATTTCCTAGTCTCTACCAAAGGAGGGCTACTTGAGCAGCATTTATTTTTCCAAAGATAAGAATTGAATGCAAGTTGCGAAGGCTTCACCTCTAATTAATCCATTACCTTTTGGAATGTTTCAGAAAAATCTAGAATCTTAGGCCTATCACACTCTTTATTGGAATCATTAGCAATAGTTTTAAAATTCCCATTAATCTAAGTTTCTTGATGCCCTGACCCCTCCTTGTTACTTCTGACCCATTGTTCCAGCTCTTCTTCCTTGTATGCTGTTATAATGTGGATATTAGGTGGCTCCCAAAAGCTTATGCATGAGACAATGCAAGAAAGTATAGAGGAGAAATTATTGGGTTATGAGAGTCTTTTAGTCAGTGGATTAACACCATGATGTGATTAACTGGGGTAGGGTGTGGCTGGAAGAGGTGGGTCATTGGAGGCATACACTTGGGATATGTATTTTGTATCTGGCAGAGAATCTCTCTCTCTCTCTCTCTCTCTCTCTCTCTCTCTCTCTCTCTCTCTCTCTCTCCATTCTGATCATCATGTGATGTGAGCCACTTTCCTTGACCACACTCTTCCACCATGATGTTCAGCCTCACCTTGAGCCCCAAGAAATGGAGCTGGCTGTCAATGGACTGAGACCTCTGAGACCATGAGTCCTTACTGTTGAGAGCCACAGCCGAAGGGGCCCCAGCAAACTTCCAGCTGCCAGCAAACTTCCAGCTGCCAGCTGATGATTGGCTCACAGCGGCCCCAGCAAACTTCTAGCTGCCAACTGGCTCCTCTGTGGTGGTGCTCATTGGGCTATTTCCCCGTCCTTTCAGACCACAGAACGGCTCATTGGGGGACTTTTTTTTTAGCTCTGCCTCAAGAGCAGGCGGAGTGGGGGAGGTTGAGAGGCTTTTGGGAAGCCGGTGGTGGCAGTTAGGCTCTGAGTGTTTTCCTGAGGAGCTGAGTGGTGCAGTGTGTGTTCTAAAAATAAAGTTAGTTTCTTTTGACAAGTGGCTCCTGAATTGTGCCCAGCCAGATTGCGGCATTTGGTGGCTTGCACGGGGAACGACTGAGGGTAAGTGATAAGGTAAACTGCTCACCCCTGAGGGCAGGGTGAGAGGATGGGTAGCCATTTTAAGATTCTTCTTTTGTTTTGCTTCACTTTTGTTTTAAGTTGCCTGTCCCTGTTGATGTGTAAGATGGAAGAAAAACCACTCACATCTGAGGAACAGATAGGGAGAAAAGGGTTGATGGACATTTAAGGAGGATAGAAAGGCTATAATGATTTTCTGTTGTTCCAATTTTGTTTTATTCTGTTTCAGTTTTGTTTGGCGTTATCTTGTTGGGTTGTATTATAGTTATAGTAGAAATACTCAAGTAAAAGAGAAGGTCTCTCGAGCTAGTCAGACAGAGAAAAAAATTCAAGTAAAAAAGAAGGTCTCTTGAGCTACTCAGACAGAGAAAGAAAGTGTAGAGCAGAAAAAGCCATCAGGGGAAAAGTTACAACAGGAGACTGCTACTAACACCTTTCTGTCACCAGAGGGTGTAAGTGTCCAACCAACAACACCACCTCCATATGCTGGGAGGCCCCCAACCCCCGCAGTTGATAGTTGGGATCCTGAGACAGGATCTCAAATATTAACATGCCCTGTATTTAAAGCAGGAGGGCAGCGAATTCACCTTACATGCATCCAAGATACATACTGTAAGCTAGTTGCCACAGTCAAAATAAATTTATTTATTTAAGAATTTTATTTGCATCCAAATATTTGGCAGTTGTGATAAAAAACAACAAAACAATCACAGGGAAATGTCTGGGATGCAATTTTTTCTCTTTTGACACTTAATGTGTTTTCACAGATTGATTTTGAAACTCTCAGTGTGATAAGCAGCATCCCCAAACCTTTCCTTTGCTTGGCTTCCCTGATTCCTAGTTACTTCCCCACACTGTGCTTTCTGCATTCTCCTTATGCAAATCTTTCTTTATTATTTTAATACCTTTGAGGAAAAGTTGACAAACCAGAAAAAAACATGCATTAGTTAACTAAAAGACTGCCCCAATTTAAATATGTACTTATATCTAAATATATAAATATGTTTAAAATAAAACTCAGGAGACTTACTTATTTCTTTTCTGCTCATTCAATAAATTACTCAAAATATATGCATACTCTCCTTTTTTTGTCATTCTTTTTTTACCATCTTAGTCTGGGCCTTTTAATTCTTTGCTCATATAACTGCAATATCTCCTTTTTTAAATATATTTTTTTTAATTTGTAGATGGGCACAATACCTTTATTCTATTTTAAATGTGGTGTCAGGAATCGAACCCAGTGCCTCATACATGATAGGCAAGCGCTGTACCACTGAGTCACAACTTCGGCCCACAACTTTCTGTCTCTTGGTACTTCTAATCATCATAGCCAATGTGATTCTCCATTCTCATCATAGTAATTTTTCTGCTTAAAAACTGACAATGCCTTTTATTTGTTTATCAAAATGAAATTCTTTATCTAACATGAACATCCAAGACTGAATTCTGGCTAGTAGAATGTGGGCAGAAGTGACATGCTCATTTTCATGGCTAGTGGAATGTGGTTGGAAATCACATGCTCATTTCCATTTCTAAACCAAAAAACCTCCCATACTATTTGCCACATACTGTCTCTTTGCTTTCATCAGCTGGTTAAATGTAGGGGATCCATTGGAGAACTTTGGGGTGACTTCGGACATAAGAACCAGTGAAGTAAAAAGACTAGAGTCCCTGAATAACTTCATGCTGCAAAGTTTCTTGCTCTCACATCCTGCTCCTGCCATAGGACTCAGACATAAGCAAAAAGGAGAATTCTATTGTGTGAAGATGATGGGACTTTAGGGGTTATTTGTTGAAGTGGTTACCAACATTGTAACCAACATCAAAATCATAGAGTCAGTGCGACTCAAGATTAGTAAACTTGCTGGGAGTTTACTTTGTGGGTTTTGGACTTTGGGAATATCATTTTCAGTATTTTCCTAGTTATGGTTTTTGAACAAAATAGTCTTTTTATTTTTATAATACTTGAATCTGGTTTCATAGCATTTGAAAATAATGACTTGTTACAGTTTATTCAATCATGCATACAACAAACATTTATTTAGATCTGTGTTGTCCTAGGTATTGTGTATTGTGGAGAGCCACTCTGAGTGACCATGACTTCCAGTCCTGAAGCAGGAGGCTCTATCCAACCATTATATTCATGATGGCTTGCGCATTGACCCAGATTGGATAGCAAAGACCATCTCCTGAGAAGGCATATCCCTGGGGTTGAGATACATTCACCTGCTCCCCTGTAATCCTACCCCTTCAGCCCTATTATGGATAAAACTTTCTAAGAACAGTGTCCCCCAAATAAAAGCTGACTTCTGAATGAGCTCTCTCTCTCTCTCTCTCTCTCTCTCTCTCTCTCTCTCTCTCTCTCATCAACCTCTTGTGACTTTATCTTGCTCTCCCTTTTGGGAAGCCTGAGGCCAAGAGCCAGGGGAAGTCATCCTGAAGCTTGTGTAAAGGTAAATTGTGTCTGTGTTTCATTTTGCATTACCACAATTTCACCTTAGTTCAGCTGCCCATGCTGGTTTGTGGCGGCAGTGTATTAACAAAAAGGAAAGGAAAAAAAATTATATTTTCAGTAAAGAAAATAACTTAGTGGTTTATATTACAATGTTACCTTGAGAACATTTGCTACTTAAATTTTAAACTAAGCATAAAACTTCAACAATACCATCACCATTTTCTAGATCCTAAATGATCAGTGTCAGCTTCAAGCCTTCACTGAGACACATAGAATTGTTGTTGTTCAATCCTTGTCTGATGCTGAAAGAATAATTTTTCACCTTCCATTGTTGATTCAGAAGAAAGAATTCTCACTTAGTGAATTCCTTCCATTGCACAAAATCCATATATATTTTC
Source organism: Marmota flaviventris (assembly GCF_047511675.1). NCBI lineage: Eukaryota > Metazoa > Chordata > Mammalia > Rodentia > Sciuridae > Marmota > Marmota flaviventris. Next base: position 71,565,909 of record NC_092505.1, on the reverse strand, counting down.
TTTTGCAAGCACCCATTTCTTTTGGCATTCCTTTTCTTAGCTTGAGCACTTTGATGGTGATACCATGTAAGAAAGTGCCTCCTATCCTTCTGCCAGTTAAGCTTTGTGAAGATGGATAACTAGGTCCAGGGGCAGAGGCAGGAATTCATACCTTTTTACATGGCTCCAGCCCTGGATTGGTTGTAACTCATGATCATTTCTCTTTCCAACTATCCTTCTGTCATTTAATAAAGTCTATTCCTTACACAAAGGGTTAAAACTGGCCTTGATTGTTTCATGACCTTTGACTTTACATTTTGGACAAAATACAGCAATTTCAAGCAAATCTTCTCTTCATAATCCTGTTTAGCTTCCTAATAATACCAGTGGTTCATCCTTCACATTTACTGAAATTGGAAAATAAACATATCCCAAGAGCTTTAGATTTGACACTCAGTTAAAACAAAATGCTCACTCCTGAGGTAAACCTGTGAGCTGAATCAACTCTATCATCATATGTGCATGAGATTGTGAAGCAGCTCTTCATTATCTCCTCTCACCACCTCTGTGATGTGGGTTGAAGCATGTCCAGAAAAGTCAAGAGAGGGGAGAGGGAAATGTAGATGGCTACCAATGGCTTCTGAGCCTGGCTCTAAAATCAGGCCTGACCAGCCATAGAGGCAGGAGTGTGCTAAACTTCTTTGTTTTTCCTGTGCTTTAATGGGCTCAGTAAGACAATCTAGTTACCATATTGTATTGTCATTAGTTGTTTGTCTTCTGTGCTTGAAGGAAAGGACTATTTGTGATGCAACTAACCTTTGAGAATTTAAACAAATACATTTAATGATGTTTAAACGACTAAGAAAATGAATAAGTGAAGTAATGTCTACAGGTGGTTATCGTTTTTGAAAAATAGGATAATAATAATTAAGGTACAGACTTGATTGCTGTATAAACTGATTTTACACATTTTTTTAAATTAAATAGAGTTACAAAATGAACAAAGTTAGTAACAAAGAGAAGTGAAGGATAGGGAGGAATGAGTGAAAATTAATAACTGATTGAAAACTGAGAGGAAGTAGGATTTATAAGTGGGGCTAGTGAAAGAGTTAAGACATTAAAAATCTTAGTGGAATCAGCCAGTATACATCAAGATTATACCCAAGTAGTTACCTGACCCACTTAACAGGGTGTTGTAAAGATGTAGTACAGTAACCCACAGAGTTTCTCAGGGAAGCTGCTCTCCAGATAAGAAAGTCCCATTATTCCATATAATTATTTCCCTTTCATGTTGGGCAGATGTACCAGTGACAGTTGGAGTCTCCTTTCAGCCAAACATCTCCCACATGCTACCTAATGTTGCTGCTGATTAAAATTCTATGGAAGATTCACATTGTATCTGGAACAATTGCAGGCTGAATTCAATTTATCAGTCTTCTGGAGAAGCAGAGATAATCAAATTTCCACCTCAGCAACTTTGGGACCAAGCCATTTGCTTTGGGGCTGAACATGTAGTTAAGTGTACAGAGCTTGCCTAGGATACATGAGGTCCTGGGTTCCATCCCTGGCATGGCAAAAACAATAGCAAAGCAAGGCAAAAACCAATACATCTAGCTTCTAGGCGGTGGTACCCACCTATAATCCCAGCAACTCAGGAGGCTGAGTTAGCCTGCTTGTAAGTTTTCAGCCAGCCTCAGCAATTTTGATAGATCCTAAGATTAAAAAGGACTGGGGAGTAAGCTTGGGGGTGAGGCACACCTGGGTTCAACCCCCAGTCCTAAAAAAGTAAATAAATACATAAATGGTTTTGAATCCTACCAATAAGTATTGATCTTTGAGTCTGCCATTCTGATTTTGTTCAGAAATTTATTTTTAAATTATACTAAGCTCTTTCTCTATTGCTTGAGAGCAATGTTATTAATCTGTAGAAAGTGTTCTGTGATTTTTAGATTGAATTAGTAGAATGAAATGAGAATTTTTGGAAACTTTCTTGGGAATTTATTTTTAACAACTAAATTCAATTTAACATTAATTTTATTAGTAATAAAAATACTGAAAATCACCTGAATATTTTGAACATGAAAATAAGAGATGTTATGTATTGATTAATAATAAATGAAATAATACCTATGTATATGGATATATATCAGAAATCAAGGTAAGCTTATCTCTCTTTTTATTATTATTTATTATATTTTATTTATTTATTCATTCATTCATTCATTTATTTTAGGTACTGAGATTACTCCCAAGTCCTTGTATGGGCATGTGCCACCACACATGATAATTTAAAAAGAGATGGGAAGATGGTTGAAATTCTTCACTGTATTCATGAGTCTGTTTTTCACCTTTCCCCCCTATATTTCTGTAGGTCTGAAATATTTCAAATAAAATTTTGGTTACAATGATTGCCTCCTCTTTTCTCTTTCTTTTTTTGTTTAAGATGTTAAATCTTAAGTATTCTTTGATCATTTTGCAATTGTGAGAAGGGCAAAGTCTTTGGATAGTATAAATGGCTGTGATTTACAAGTCTTAATTCTGATTGTGTCTTTCTCCCCTTAGGTTTTCTGGCACAGTTTTTACTGCTATTGATGTGGCTCTGGGTCAATAAAAGTTAGCACCTATTTCATACTTCTACATGCATATTAGCTTTCTTTTTGGAGAAAAATAGATGAAGCTAAGCATAATCAATAGGAATATAATTTTTAAAGATGGATATATTATAAGAATTAATGTATATAATTTCATACCATTTTCACTTTAGGGAGAACAAATAAGGCATTATATCATGAATAAGCAAATATTGTAAAAAGTATTTTCCCAGGTAGGAATGAAAAGAGGAGTAAATTCCTGGCACTTGGCTGAGCTTAGGTTGGCTAATCCACTTCAAGAAAAAATTTGGAAAATATTTAGGGTCCAGGTAGTGGAAAATACTGTGCATATTCAGTATGAGAGTCAAAATACTACTCATTTGTCAGTTATAATCTCACTATGTAATAATATATCATGTGTTAGTACAAATTATTAACAGGTTGGTGTTTGTTAGTTTCTAAGAGAATTAGGAAAACCACTGATTTGTTTTTCAATTACATTTCCATTATAAGTTGTTATTAAACAGATTGATTTACAGAAACACCTACAGAAGGAACTGATCCTTAATGAGCTCTTGGTGATGAAAGAATAAAAGAATCCCAACATAATTCACCTCTTAGACAGTTAAATATGTTTGAGGTTCTTTTACTCATTGGGATAAAACATGGAAATTTGTAGTTTGATGGAGGCTAGCCACTTTGAAGTGTCAATACAGAGAAGGTCCTTTTGCTACAAGGACATTACTTGGTTAGTGTGAGAAGTCAGCTAAATGAAGGACACTGCTGATCTTTTGTCTATTCATGCAAATGATCAGACACAGAAACATTAAGGAATGATCAGCTGAGATTCATATCTTAAGCCACAGAGTGACTACACACATTTCTGAAATGTTTAGATCAGGTTTGATTTTAAATGCTCTTCTTTGTAGGTAAATTGTACACGTTCATCAAAAGCTCCTGTAGACCACATGCAGTAGTGTAAGCTTGTAATCCCAGCAGCTAGAGAGGCTGAGGCAAGGAGGATCATGAGTTCAAAGTCAACCTCCACAATTCAGAAAGTGCCTAAGCAACTCAGTGAGACTCTGTCTTAAATAAAATACAAAATAGGGCTGTGGATATGGCTCAGTGGTTGAGTGCCCCTGAGTTCAATCCCTGGTAACCCCCTCCAAAAAAGAAACCTCATGTAGTTTAGAAATTGAAGTTTTCTTTGTCTATTTTTTTTAAAAGACAGAATTAAAAACTAAACATTAAAAATTGAATTATATAATTCAATTTTTAAAAAAGAGTGATTATACATATGAATGAAGGACCACTAGTATAAATGTTATAAGTGGTTTATTATATTGTTACAGGTAATTTTATTTCTTATATAAATTATAAATTTGTTTACGGTGGGGAATTGGTAATATATTTTGAGTCTTTATATCCCTAATTATGGGGTCTTCATTAATGGAAATAAATTTTCAGGTACATTTGACTTTTTTAAAGATAGTATTTCAAGTCAGCATGGAGTGGTGGTTAAGATAAGCCACAGGCTTTGGAATTATGAGAACTTGACTTCAGATGCTGATTCTGTCATTTACTATGTAATCTTAGATGAGTTACTTAACCTCTCCAAGCCTGTCTCTGTATCTGCAAAAGAAGATCAATAATCCCTAAGTTGTAGGGTTATTTTTTGTTGGAAAACTTCAAAATGTACACCTAGACTACTATTATGGGCAAACTATGACTTCAAAATCATAATGAATATCATAATGACCCTCGGACATTTTTTTTTTTGTGCTGTGATATATTAACTTTCCAATTTTCTTCTTTGCTCTAAAACTATCAGCTTTGTTGTTTTATCATTATGGTGCTTAATATTTGAACTTGTACACAGAGTCAAATGTTTAAAAAAAATGGAAGGGAATTTTTGTATGTTCTATTTTTATTTACCTGGTAGGAGACGATTTGCTTGTAGTAACAGAGTACCTTGCTGGTGGGCCAGTGACTTGTGTTGTTACAGCAACCTGCATGGATGAGGCACAGATTGCTGCTGTGAAGAGAGAGGTGATTTTGCATTCTTTGGAATAAAGTAGGGTGATGTGGGTTTAGCAAAGGATGATTTAAAGGAAGATTTTCCTACAAGGGTAATTTTTGTTGTACACATTCTAAATTATCCCATCTTGTTTTATCTCAGATATGAGTTTCAGCCCTTCATATTTAGGATGCCTTGGGAATGAGCTATAGACCCTATTTTATTTTATTTTTTTGCAGTATTGGGGTTTGAATCTAGGGGTGCTCTACCACTGAGCTACATTCCCATTCTATTATTATTATTATTATTATTATTATTATTATTATTATTATTTTGAGACAGTCTTAAAAGATGCCTAGGCTGGCCTGGAACTTGTGATATTCCTACTTCTGCCTCTGATGTAGCTGGAGTTACACACATGCCCAGTTAAGGCCTATGAAGATCGAAAATCACCGATAAATCTCTAATGTCATCACAATAGTTTATCTTCCTGTTAGGGCACTTCTGAGAATTAATGGGGGTATAATTAAAAATATGCCACTAAGCTAGGTATGGTGGTGCTTGCCATCACTCAATGTAATCCCCATCACTCAAAGGCTGAGACAGGAGGATTGCAAGTTCAAGGGTGGCCTTAGCAACTTACCAAAGCCCTAAGCAACTTAATGTGAGCCTGTCTCAAAATTTAAAAAAGAAAGGACTGGAGATGTAGCTCAGAGGTAAAATCTCCTCATGATAAATCCCTATTATCCCTCCTCTTGCACACCCACCCATTCCCACTGAAAAGTGGGAACTAGAATCATCACAGAAAAAGCTAGACACATGCCTAACTTTAAGATCATTATGTTTGCTTCTGGCTTCATTGAAGGTGAAGAAATTGGTTGTTTCTTCATATTTTTAATGAATTTCCAGATGTCCTTTTTTTAAGGTAATAGAAACTTCCAAATTGCCAAAAACAAGTTGTGATTTTTTCTATAAAGGGACTAGGCTAATGATTTGCTTATTATCATTGAAACAGATCCTACTTTGTCCTGATGTCAGAGGGATCATTGTCATAATTGACAAATTATAAATGTTTATGATAGACTATTCTATAATACACAGTGAATTAAAACTTTGTATACTACATAGTCAATTATTTTTATTCAGGTAACATTCTTGAAAATTTAATTCTAAGTTGTGTTCCACCTAAGAAGGAAGGAAATAAGAACTCTTTCATAGTTCTCAATATTATATTGTCACTTAAAAACTAATTAAAACTTACCAAGAATTTATCTATTTCTCCTTAATTTGTTTTTCTCACTTTTTTATAGTTGATATAAAATCAATTTCAGGAGTTGTTCTAACTGCATTCACTTGGTTCTTTATTCTGTGCCAAAATTTTTAAATTGTGACAAGTTACTTTCTACTTATTTGTAGAGTAGTTTTCTGTGACTTAATTCTTTTCTAGAATTTTATTAAATTCTACATAAGTATTATATGATTATATCATTTACATCAGTTTTTTGTTTGTATAACAGTATAATATTTTGAATAAGAATTTTGGTTGTTACAAATAGTGTGCAGACTTTATTGTTCTAATCTGATGTGAATAAGAAGGAAAATACAACAAATTATTCCTAAGTGTATAATTTATCATTTCACTTTATATTCAAAACCCATGGGGCAAAGAAATTTTTACAATCTCATCTTATTCTTGTATTTAAGGAAGGGAGGAATTTATTCTTACTTTTTTTGTTTAAATATTTTTAGTTATAGATGGACACAATAACTCTATTCACTTGTTTATTTTTAAATGTGGTGGTTTTGTTTCTTTGTTTTCTTTGTTTCAGTTTTGGGTATCAGACCTAGAGCCCCACACATGCTAGGCAAGTGCTCTATCACTGAACTCTACTGTAGACATATTCTTTTATTGTTGATGTCAGGTTGTGGATAGAGCTTGGCATAAAATCTACCAGAGAAGAAATGAAGACATACTACATTACATTGATGAACCCCTGAATGAAACAAGACCACCCTCTATCTTACTTGCTTTTCTCAGTGGCTCACCTTGATGAGACTTCTGGGTACCTGAAGTTCAAGTGCAAATAACCACAAGTGTATTCTCTACTTTTGAACTAACTTCTAAAGAACCTATGCTTATTCACCAAGTGCTGGGTATTATTATGCATTTAAACCTGGAATGGCCTAGAAATTAGAAGGACTTATCCATCATTTTATAAGACAGACCATTGAAGACAAAGTTTTAAAAATCAATGGCAGAGTCTGGGGATGGAACTCAGTGGTAGACATTTTGGCTAGTGTACACAGTGCCCTGGGTTGATGCCCAGCCCTGCAAGAACAAGAACAATAAATAAATGAGAAAGAAAGAAGGGAAGGAGACAGGAAGAAATCAGTGATGGATGAGCTGGACATGTGACAGATATCTGCAGTCTTAACAGCTCAGGAAGCTGAAGCAGGCACATCATTTGAGGTCAGCCTGCACAACATAGAAAGGCCTTGTGTAAAAAAAAAAAAAAAAAAAAAAAAAAAAGATAGGAAAGAAGGGACTTAACAAGACACTATTTAATGATGTCTCTAGATGAGATCTAAGTGTGGGAGGGGATCTTCTTAAAATTCAAGGTATTATGTTTTCATATGAGAGGATGTGTTTCTTTATAAATGTTAGGTATTCCAGGGTCTTTGGCTAAATACTACAGGCTGTGCTCAGGCCTCAACTACTAGTATAATGACTTTGTGTGAACTAGTGAATGGGACATTTCAGGACTGTTTCATTAATATCTGTTTTCTTTTGCTCAGAGTTTACAGGTATTGGAGTTTTTACATGCCAGTCGTGTCATTAACTGGGACATAAAAAGTGACAATGTGCTTTTGGGAATGGAAGGAGCAGTTAAACTTAGTAACAAGTGAAGGAAAAACATTAATTATTTTTTACTATACTCTTCTTTTTCATATCAAAAAAACACATCTCTTTGTATTTTTTAAAATTAATATATGGGAGGGGAAAGTAGCTAGTGGTAAAGACTGTGAAATGAGGACTGGATTGGGTTTAAATAATGGACCTGATATTACTTGCTGAATTCTTTGGTCAATTTAATTTCTTTGTTTCCCTTTTCTCATTTATACCATGGTAAAATAATAGTACCAATCTAGGAGTTTTTCGGAGGTTAAAAAAGTAAAGGACTAAGAAGCAGTGCCTGGGACAGTCCTGGTGTTGGTGCTGTCTTAAAGAGATCAAGTTGAATTTGTTTCTGCCATCTGTTATGCTGGTTTTGCTCATTGTACTCTTCAGCATTCTCTGAGTTTCATGCAGTATAGCCTAATCAGGAGAGGGCTAGATGACCTGACCTCAGAGATCACAAGGAAAATATCCCACTTCTCTAACATTCTTCTGTATGAGACACAATAGGGTCATGAAAAACTTCCTGAACTTCTTTCCTCTGTGTCCATAATCTCTGAATTCCTGCCATGCCCTCTGGAGGATTCAAGCAGAGCTATTAAACTCTAGGATTCTATCTTTAAATGATCTTAGTTGGCGAGTTGGAAATACATAATCACAAATGTTTTGGGTGGATACATAGGAAACTGGAAATAGAATTTTTTGGTTAATGTTTTGTGGTGACTCTGCCACTTACTAGATTAATGATTTTAGGTGATCTTAACTAGAAATATATGCCTTGGTTCCCCAGTTTGTAAATGAGAATAATCATAATAGTAAGCATGCCTGGGACTGGGCTTAGTGGGACATACCTGTAATCCCAGTGGTTTGGGAAGCTGAGGAAGGCAGACTGAAGTTCAAAGCCAGCCTCAGCAACTTAGCCAGGCCCTAATTAACTTAGCAAGACTGTCTCTAACTAAAATATTGAAAAAGCTTGGGAATGTAGCTCAGTGGTGAAGCACCAAGGTAAATTACCCAGAATCCAAGCTTGAAAAAAAAAACAAACTACCTATCTTGTAGGTTTATCATGAGGATTAGATATTTTTACAAGGTACTTGGAATGGTACCTGGCTTTTATAAACACTCATTTCCATTATGAGTATTATTTTACCTAACAGGTGTTCTTTTCAGTATTCACTCCTATATAAATACTAAATATTCTCTGCAACATGGTGAAGAAAAATTATCTTAAATGTCAGAGTCTAAAGGAATATTAATTTGGTGTGTTTATACACTGTAATATATTAAATGCATTAATATAAAATGATTTCTTAAATAAACAGTTTAAAAACCTCCTACTTATGTAAAACAATCCAAGCACTTCATAGCTATTATTTATTCTTATGTAAATACAAAACAGTCTAAAGCTTATAGACCTGATACCACTGGTTACATAATTAGAATAGAAGATAGAATTAGATAGAAGTTGGGAAAATGAGTCTGAACAATTTTGTCCTGACTGGGAGGTATTACCCAATTTATCTTACAAGTTTATCTACAGTGTGACACCAGAAAAAGATGGGCATGGCTATATATGATAGCATGCGCTTTCTTAAGAATTAATTAGAACTGTCCAGCTAGCATGATCCTTCTCAATTCATATTATCTTTGCTCAATAAAATTCTACCTCATAGTCCAGCTTCCCCAGAGAAATAGGACATCAAGAACTCTGATCACGTAATCTCCCCCACACTTCCACTTCATTCTAGATCACAAAGTTCTTACTAAATATTCTCTGTAAGATGGAAATCTACTTCCAGTGAAAAACACAGATTGAAAATTAATATGTTACTCAGCTTGTCATAACAGTAAAAATTACTTGAGAAAAGCAACTCAAAAGAATTATTTTAGTTCATAGTTTCTGAGGTTTCAGTCTACTGTTGGCTGGCTTCAAAGGACATGGTTGAGCAGAGCATGGAAGAAGTTAAACAGAGCGAGGGAGGGCGGGTGTTCAGGGAAGATATAAAGTACCTAAGGGGCATGATCCAAAGAAACCATTCCTTTCAACTAGGCCCCACTTCCTCTGAATAATTCAATCCAGATTACTAAAATATCATTGGATTAAACCACCAGAGGTTAGGATCATCATGATCCTATCATTTCTGCACTGAGGACCAAGCCTTTAGCACATGAGCCTTTGTGGGACATTCTAGATCCAAACCATAACAATCATTTTAAAATAATTTTCTCCTCTCCTTAATATGACATCATTGACTCACTATATATTCCTGAGAATGCAAGCCAACCTAGTAAACAGTATTCCATACTGATCCACTATTTGGCAATGTATCATAGTTTATGCTCTTATGCATGAAGTTTTGTTCCATCAGAGGATGTCAATGCATCTCATTTCAAATCTGATAAACTTTTAACAGATATTTTGATTCAAACCAATGTGAAGGACTTTAAATAAGCTACTTCTAAATTGTACATGTCCTTGAAATAGCAAGGACTAACTTTTCTATGCATGCAAGATAAGTAAATGTATTCAAGTGAATATGCAAGTGTATACCTGCTAGTCACTAGTGCATAGAAATGAGTCAAAGTTTTGAATATTGTTTAGAAGTGGAAGACTTATCACAATTAGAGAGCAAATGGATTCATTAGGGCCAAGCCTCACAAGGGAAAAAATGCTGTATTTGTAGATTCTCTAATATTACAGAAGACATCTATGATATTGGGTCTTATCATGCACTTGTATATTCTTCTTTTAGGAGTCAAGAAAAATAGGTGACTTCCAGGATTTTATTAAAGAATAAATTTTCAAGAGAGTCCCTACACATCTCAGTATCTATCTATCCCTGTATTCTACATCACCTAAATTATGTTGGTATCTATATCTAATCTGCCATTATAAAGTACCACAGACTGGGTTGCTTAAGCAGAGCTTACTTACATCTCACAGTCTGGAGGTTGGAAGTCCACGATTGGACTTACATCAATGGTGTGAGGGTTTCCTTTGTAACTTACAGATACCTCCTTTCTTGCTGCATTTGTGAATGAGAGACAGAAAGAGAAAGTTCAAGTTTTCTTTATATGATGGTATTAATGCCATCAAGTGGGCCTCACATTCATGGTCCCATCTAAACCAAATCTAAACCTGATTACTTCTCAAAGACCACACATTAGGGACTTAACCCTACAGCATTAGAGAATTTAGAGAGACATATTTCAGTATTTAGTTGTATAGTCCTCATGGGACTTCAAAGTAAATATCAAGACTACCAATTGCCCTGAGCCAACTCTGGGTGAATTAATATTACCATTCCCATATTAAGAGGTCAGTAGCTTATAGTTTATTTATAAAAAGTATAGCACACAAATAGTAACACATTATAAGAACATTCTATATGCTACCAAAAAATAAAACACTTACAATATAAAACATAATTTTTATTACCCAATAAACTAAACCTCACTATCCCATTTTGAGTCACCCCCTTTGGGATAGGGAGGAAGAGCATGAGAAGAAGATTACCACTAAATAGGGAAGAGAGGTGGGAGGGAAAAGGAGGGAGAAGGGGAATTGCATGGAAGATGGAAGGAGACCCTCATCATTATACAGAATACATGTATGATGTTGTAGGAGAGAAAAAAAGAAGTGTGTCACATTAGATTGGGTAGAGAGAAGTTATGGGAGGGGAGGGGAGAGGTAGGGGGATAGGAATGGCAGCCGAATAAAATAGACATTATTATTGCTGTATGTATATAGGTTACTGAATGACCAATGTGATTCTGTAACCTGTACAATCAGAAAAATGAGAAATTATACCCCATTTGATTGAAATGTAAAAAATAAAAATAAAAATAAAAAATAAACTAAAACTCAAAGGATGTGTTTCTGTAATGTCAGTATATTTAAAAAGTAAATTTGTCTTTTCCTATTCACTGGTTAATTTTTCTATTTCTAAAGCATATTTTAACACCTCCTTTCCAATTAAATCATCTGTCAACCCAACCATCTATTTGAACTACTGATATCTCCATTGGTGAGGCTTTTATCTGTAAGGATGACCTTTCTTTGGTCTCTCTCCTATTTACCCCTATAACAGGACCACTGATGTCATAGTTGTAAAACTCAACTTTTCAGATTTCTATACATATATCATTAATCTTTTCTATTTGAAGTTGTTGATGGATGGAAGAGTTAAGCTACCTAAATCATAGCAACAGAGGGCAGAGAGATTATTAGATTTCCTTCCCTCTTGCTGTCTGATAACCTCCAGACTTACACAAGTACCCAATCCCAGACTAATACCCATTGTGAATAAACACAGCTAGACTGCCCTTATTAATTTCTGCATTTGCCCAATTAGACATTATGCTTAGATACAGGAGAGTACACCTAAATAAAGCTGGACATGGGGAAGAGATCCATGTAGACACTGGATAGGAGCTCAAGAACTCAGGGATCAGTGGAGCACAGCTTAGAAAGAAAGGCCACAGGCTCTGGGTAGAAACATCCTTTTAGATCCAAAATATACTTACACTTAGAAGATGAGCACAATAAGAGGAGAGTACCAACAGGTCCTTTCAAAACATGGAGACTTACCCCAGGAAACTTCATTGCCAAGATTAGTGGGGGCACTGGCTATGACTGACTCTTATTTACTCTACCATTTCTACCTAGTGCATTAAATGTATGAGTACATAATCTCAACTCTATCACCATCCTTTCTGTAATTTATTATCATATTATTGTATCTTTCATCTCTTTTTAGCAACCATAGCATCTTTCCCTGGTTAAAGCAGTTAACAGCTTTGTCATAAAAATTAAATTGCCTTATATGATGCTGCACAGCAAGTTGCATAATAAGACCTGTGATACCCAATAATATGAAGATATTAAGCAACAATGAAGATTATACTTTTTCACCTGTTTGAGAGAGTAATGCCCCCCATTTACTCTCAAAGAAATGAATCACTACAGACAGAATTTCAGAAGTTTTCTGAAATTCGGATGGAATGAGAAGCTGTTCTTGGGAAGAGGAGCTTGGTGTCAAATCACAGACCACAAATAACCTTCTATTTTTATCTGTGAAAACATCTTTGATCACAGCAGAAAATTGTCAAAAATCAAAATTTCTCAGAAGTCAAAAAAAGTAATCAAAATTGTTACTGCCATTTTGTTTTATTAAAGAAATATTATAGGTTAATTCAACAATCTTTTTAAAAAATGCTGAATCAGTATTAAAATAAATATGTTTTAGAAGATCTAAAATTTGTAACTTGCATCCAGAAAAACAAGTGTTTTAACTTTATATCTCAGGTAACTCAAGAAAGAGAAAGGCAGGTTGAATTCTGCACGTTGCTATTCTTCATTTGGAGTGAAATAATCCTCATCACTGGTTTGATAGGAGCAAACAGTAACAAAATTTGATTTATAAATCATCAGTTAACTTGGAAATCTGTCAGTTTTCAATGCTGTCAGTTACTATGTCAATTATCTATGATACTCTAATTTATAAATGGAACATTTCTTTATCCATCAGGTAGAGAAACAGAATTTTCACATGGGACCCAAATTTGGCATGATACTGTTTATAGGAGCACATTTCACAATAGCTAAATTATGGAATAAACCCAGATGTGAGTTTTTCTCAGCCATATAAAAAATGAAATTCTGGCATTTGTCTTGGAATCAATGGAAATGGATAATATCGAGGTAAGTAAAATTAGCCAAAATCAGTAACATGAAGGTCTAATGTGTTCTCTCAGATGTGGAAGGTAGAGTAAAATAAAGGAAAAGGGAGGGAAGCATAAGACTACATAAATAACAAATCATATACAAATTAACAAATGGGTCAAAGGAAGTCCGATAAAGTAGAAGGAAAAGAGGGAGCATAGGAGGGAAAAAGAGGGTCAGGAACTCAAATTGATTTTCATGCATGTATGAGTTTATCAGGATGAACCAAATTATTACGCATAACTATAAAGGTCTAATAACAATTATTAAAATAAATAATTAAATAAAAATAGTTTAATCAATGTAATTCATCATACTAAGAAACTGGATGATACAAAAATTATGTTTGTAGTTATAAGAATGAGATCTTTCAAATTGTAGGAAAGAAGAGGAAACCCTAAACTGCATATCATAGGAAGCGAAACATAAACTAAAGCATGACAACATTTGGTGGAGTATTAAAAGGAAATCTGGGAGTGTCTCTGGCATCCAAAGGTCTACACACTTCCTTATCCAGTGGCAGCAACTCCAATTTGTATCTCTGTGCCTTTGTCAAAATTATTTCATCTTTTGCTCCCACTGCCTTCCCTTCTAAATACTATTCTACAATGGAAAAATATAGACTTTATGACATTGACTGATAAGGAGATTGCATGGAGACTCTCATGCTGAACAAAATAAGTCAATAAATGATTGATTTTTTTTTTTTTCCTTTTTGTGGTGCTGGGATTGAACACAGGGCCTGTTGCAGGCAAGGCAAGAACTCTACCAATGGAGGTATAACCCCAGCCCTGACTTAATTTTTTAATTAAACATGTTTACTTTTGGAATTCAAAAAGTTTTACTTTTGAACCCACCCTTTATTTACAGGTTTCACTGTTCTTACCAACCTTAGTACTCAAATAAATAAATAAATAAATAAAGCCTGTTTGACCAACTGATGGGGTGAGCCTACCAGGTAACTGTTTGCAAAAAGGGACTGAAGAAAATATCCCTAGTGAAAGCAAGTTTAGTGGGATTTTATGATAGCACAGTCTCAATGGACAGAATAAAGGAGGAAAAATTAAGTACTAGCTGTGATCAGACTTTGGATCTTGGTATCAGGCTATGACTAAAATCTGACTTATAAAAAATTGTGAGACATGTTTAGAACTCTTAAAAAACATAATTCAGAGAGGTAGAAAAGAGCACTCTCCCAGATGTTCCAGAAATGTCTGCTTTCATCAGGCTTCCTGATGCACAGTTCTCTAGAGGCACAGTTCTCCAGTGAACTTGAAATAGCAGGTGAAGTGTTATCCAGGAGACACCAGACAGGAGCCTGGAAAACCAGCTAGCTGCAGGCTGGTTGATCTACACATGTAGCATTTTTTTTTTTGTTGTTCTCTAGCATCCTGTGATGAGACATACATGGGGATGGGGTCCTCTATTATTATTACATAAGTCAAGAACTAGGGAAATGAGGTTTACAGTTTTCTTTTCCCTAGTTCTTGACTTATATGAGAGATCATATATTTTACACTTGAAAATTCTATGAATGTAAACTCCTCTATGACAAATAGTAGCTATGCAGCCAATTGAAGGAATAAAAGGAAGGAAAAGGGGGAAGAAAGAAAGGAGTAAAAATGAAGATTATTTTTCTGTATGGTTATTGTTACTAAACTTTTAAAAATTAGACATTATTAGACCTGAAGTCTTCCTTCTGCTGCTAGTCTACATTGACTCTAGTTTAATCTTTTCCTTATGTGATATGGCATCCCTCAATTAGCATCTTAAATTTAAAAGTCCTCAACTCTGTTCATCTGAGCAAGTGGTTTCCATTTCTTCCTGTCCTGCATGTCAACATTCTAAGCAATGACAATGCTTAGCAAAGAGAGATAATTAATTATCAATCACCTGGAAGGAAGACTAATGGATAATGTCTGAGTCCATTTAGGCTGCTTAACAAAATGCCTTATCACTGGGTCATGCATAAGCAACAGGTATTTATTTGGTGACATTACCTAAATTCTTCTAATTTCTAGAAGCTAGAAAGTCCGAGATCAAAGAGCTACATAATTTAGCATGTTTGGATGTAAGTCTGTCACTTCCATGAACAAATCAATTCATACTGTTGAAAATCTTCTCTTCCAGCAGATGTTATTTATCAGATGATATGTGAAAGCATTAGATATGAGTCTTGCACACAATAAGTTCATCCTTTATTTTATTTTATGTCACAAAATTCATATATATCAGATAATTTATAATGAGACATGGTTGTATATCAACATATAGAAAATGTGCAGGCAGGCCCTCTTTTTTTTTCAGAGAAAAGATCTAATAATCTGGGAAAGCCTACACCGCTTAATATCATTGCACCAGGGCTTATTTTTTAAATTTTTCTGGTTTTTTTTAGTTATACATGACAGTAGAATCATTTTGCTATAATTATACAAGCATGAAATATATCTTATTCTAATTAGGACCCCATTCTTATGGATGTACCCCATGGTGGATCACTATGGTTTATTCATATTTTGTACATAGTACATAGTAGATTCATTCTACTATCTTTCCTTTTCCTGTATTCCTTCCCTGCTGTCCATTCCCCCTTGTTTAGTCTACTGAATGTCTATTCTTCCCCTCTACCCCTCATTTTGGAATACCTTCCCCATATCATTGAAAACATTCAACCTTTGGCTTTTGGGGACTGTTTTGTTTCACTTATTATGATAGTCTCCTGATCCATCTATTTACTTGCAAATGTCAAAGTCATTCTACATTATGGCTGAGTAATACTCGTTTAATGTATGAATTTTGAGGGAATACAAACCTTGAGAGCAAGTTGATTTTTAAATCTCAGCATGACACTTAATAGCTGTCATCTTTGGTGACATTACCTAAATTATCTGTGCAAACTCTTATCTGAAAATAATGAACATGCTGAAATTGTGTGGAGATTCAATGAGATAACATATAACATATAACAGATTACACATGCTAGGTTAGTTTGAATTTAAATATTTTCTTTAACACATATCTTTGACTAGTATGTAACATACACATGTCTCAAAAGGTAGAATAGTGTGAGAATACAATGATTCCCTCTTGAGAATTTACGTAAAACTAATATATTTTAAAATGGGATCTCTGTAAGCACAGTTAAAGGACCTGCCTACACATGGTACACACATGTGTCTTATTTGTGAATTGTTTTAAGCAAGAATTTTTTGTTCTCAAATAAATGATGAGCTTATTGTGGGCCAGATTCATATATCTAGTACTTTCAAATATCATCCAATAAATGATATCATGCTGGGAAGAGAAGATTTTCAATAGTAGGAATTGATTTGTTGATGTTACAAAACAAAATCTAGGAAGTGACAAATTAGCTTCCAAATATGCTATATTCAATAATTGGAAGAATCATCAAGTTTATAATAAATTTTCTTGATTATGTTGTCATTTGTCTTTTTTTCCCTCCTTTGAACATGGATATGATACAAAATTTTAAACCAGGGTCACCATGTAATAAAATAATTATCAATGACCTACATCTTTTTAATAGAGGGGAAACATAAGCTCACAACCATCTAAAAGAAACAGTGAAAGACAGTCACAGTGTGTGTGTGTGTGTGTGTGTGTGTGTGTAACTTTTTACTTAATTTTAAATGACATTGTCTCCCTAAAAGCCAAGACTTAAGACAAGTTCATTTTTTCATATCCTTCAGCATAAAACACTTTTCAAATGTGATTTTTCTTAGGATTACTATTGGAGTTAGAGCTTCAGTTATATACTTAAGATTAGGTTGAAATATAATATATACATATATATTTTCATTTAATATAACCTCATATATAATATGTATGACATATATACATATATATCTATACATGGAGATTATGTGTGTTTGTGTGTGTGTGTATTTAACTACCCAAACACCATATGATTAACTAAAAATCCACATGGTTAATTATAGGAATATATATGTCCTAGTCCTAAAGAAGAAATGTATGGTTTATTACAGGAGAAGATATGGTGTTTGTATGTGTGTCTGTGTGTGTGTGTGTGTGTATAGCCAACCCGAAGAAAAATCACAATTGAAAAGTGTTTTTATACACACACACACACACATATTCATTTCTTCTTGTGTTTGTTGAATTACATTCTAAAATATCCCCTTCCTACAAAAGGTAAGAGGAAAAAAGGTTGTTTTAAAAATGATTTTCAAACCATGAGGCAGCACTTTAATTTGCATATGGGGCAACTATATCTCCTTAACTATTGTTTATTATATTCTAAAACTCCATTCTATTTTGAGAGCAGCTTCTTCTGGCTCACACCGTACTTAGCCAGATACACTTACTTCTACACCATTGCTCTGCACATGCTTTCTCCCCAAGTCAAGAATGTACTGTATATAAGCCCTAAAATAAATTCTTTTCAATTGAATGTCACAGTCTTCTCTAAACATCCCTTCAATATTGATCATTTTCTTTTCAACTTTGCAAAAGATGATGTCAGCACATCATTTCATTTCAGGGGAAACTTCATGGCCCATGGCTCTTGTGGAAGGGAGAGGCCTAGTGAGCCAGTCTAAGTGTAATGTGCAATGGCTTCCAACCCAAAGGCTCACTAAGGACCTGTGACATGACCTGGTTATGCAAATAAGTAAGGATAAGCAGAACTTCCTTCATGGGAATTTGAATTAAGACAGGTAAGAAGATGACTCTATGAAGCAGAAAAAGAAAGAAAGCAAATAACAGAATCAGGAGATTGAATCCCAGCTTTGACACACACAATGCTATGGAGGAATTATGAGGAAGAAGAAGCTAAGATGTAATGAAAAACAAACAAACAAAGACAGAGAGAAACAGTAGGCTGATGGAGCTCATACTATATACTCTTGTTAAGGAGAGTAAACACTAACAGGGGATGGGCTATGCTGATATGGGTCACCAGTATTAACAGCACAAATTTCTGGACTTATTATTTTGGTGTATAAAATAACAAGAATTGCAATCTAACTTGGAATATGTTTATTTCCTCCCTTTGTCATTATTGTTAGGGATTAGCAATAAAAATTCAGCATAACTGGAGCCAAGTACCAAGAGTTTAATCTGTAGGTAGTTGAGTTTAAAAATTGACAAGAACCTGTCAAAGATTGTTTATATTAAAAAACAAAGAAAAACATTATCACTGAATTATAAGGAAAAACAAAAGAGTATAACATGTTTTTTTCATTTGATTATATATTCTCAACACTTGCTTTTCAAATGGAATAAAGTCAAATACAAGTTCACAGTTTTTAAATAAAAAGCATAAAAATGAGTATAAAAAGAGTCAAATATGCAAGTCACAGGAAAATGCCAGAATAATTTCTTGGTAGTTTCAACCTACACAAATGGATAAAACCGAAGTACTAGTCCTCTTGAAATTAAAGACAGTTATTAAGTTGTCATGCAGTATCTTCTTTTGACTAAATAATTTTAGCTTCCTTAGAAATTTTACAGAAGTCCTTTTCCTCCCTCTAGTCATTGGTAAGTTTTTTTTTCTCAACCAGCCAATTTTTCCACATCCTCTTCAAGTAATTTCTATGACTTTACAATCAACTTGTGTTGAATGACAGGGTGAACTCAAATGATCAAACATTTATTTAGATTTTATTGGCTTGTATTACAATAGCGACAGAATATTCTGGCTTATAGACCAAGAAGAGGAATAAATATTGCATGTCTGACCTGCAGAAAGGTTTTTGATTCTATTATAAATGTTACTTTCCTCAGAAATCAAATTGTCTTCATTATACAACAGATGGAGGGCTAAGGAGATCTCAATGTTTCCCTTCTGATTCTCATAACCCTGAACCAAATAGTTGAGCCCTTCTGAATATTTGGGGCAAAGAACGCTACTCTTCATGCTCTCCTTACACTGTGCTATTTTTGGCTTATCTGTGAATGATTCAGATGTACTTTTCAGCAGCGCATCTCCCTGCTGTTTTTCCAGATACTAGCATTTATTTTTATAAGTTCCACATAAGTTTGGCCCACAGAAATACAGGTACAGGATGGGGGCAGAGGATAAAATAAATAGGAAAAATTTTAAGACTTTTAAGACAAGCTCAGTGTCTCAGTCAGTATTCCTGGAAAATTAACTCAGCAATTTAAATATGTTAGCTGATAATCAAAAATTTGTCATTATCTTGATCTGCACCTAAAAGAGTCCCCTTTGATATCATTGCTGGTCCAAGACAGAGTGCTGAAGAGAAATACAGGTGAGGGATTGAATGGAGACTTAGTACAACAAGGTTATGATACTTATTTTGAATTAGTAATTAGGCAACTTTCCAGTTTTCAAAGTTTCATTCTGCATTTGAACAACATACATGGAATAACACATGCACCATATAATTTCCTAAGCAGTGGACCTCAAAAAATAAAGAAGTTGACTTTGAAGACTCCAAAGTTCTTTCTCTCTTGAAAAGTGCATGCTTTATGGTCTTACTGATTTTTGAGGCTAATGAAGTTGCTTGGCATCTTCATTTCATTTCTGGATATTCTTTCACTTTGCTCCTATTCTGAGGTGGTTCATTCTACAAGAATCACAGATTCTTAACTGAACACATACTTTTAAAAGCTTATTCAATTTACATAGGTTCTCTTCAACTACAAACAGATATGTGTCCTTTACCATATCCCAATATATCTTGCACATACAATGCTCTGAAAAGAGTAGAAAAGCTTGCACTTTTATATTCTTAATATTTAATGATCACAGGGGTCATGGTTTGGATGTGAGTTGTCCCCCAAGTCTCACATGTAAGATGATGCAAGAATGTTCAGAGAATAAATGATTGAGTTAGGGGAGCCTTAGCCAATCAGTGATTCAACCCCCTGAGAGGGATTGAGTGAGTGGTAAATAAAGTGGTAGGTGTGGCTGGAGGAGGGGGAAATTGAGACATGGCTTTGGGGTATATATTTGTATCAGGTGAGTGGACTCTCTCTCTGCTTCCTCATCACGTGTGCCATGTCCCTCTGCCACACTCTTCTGCCATGATGTCCTGCCTCACCTTGAAGTCAAGAAATGGAGGTGGCCTTAGATGAACTAAGACCCATGAAACCATGAGTCCCTAATAAACTTTTCCTCTTCTACAGTTGTTCTGGTTGGGACTTTTAATTAAGACACAGCAGAAAAAAAGCTGACTGAAACAATAACTATGCCCCAACAGCTTATGAGGAAAATTATTTGACAGCCCTGCCTGTATACAACTGCTTTTTTAGTTTAGATTCTAAAAGTAATTTCTAAAGATTTATTTTTACAGAAAATGTAACCATCCCCAGTTTACAAAACTATCCATAACAGGCGGCTGAAGAACAGGTGAGTAATTTTAGGCTTTAAAAGTTTCCACTTTGCAATAGCATTTTGTTTTCTTTTTTTAACCCACATTAACAATTCCTGACTTAAAAAAAAGCCAAAATGAGATGGAAAATTCAAAGTTTTATTCCAGTGACTCAGTCCAATTGTGCTAAGTAGACCAGAGAGGATAAATTGAACCTTGGGTATTCAGTGCCTCAATTATTAAACATATCCACAGAAAGCTATTCTGTCACTTTATCTGTGGGGTTTGTTGCTGTATTGCAGATCTGAGCCATTATCCATTCGTGCTCTGTCATCATAACTGGATTTTGCCATTTAAACTGAACAACAAATTAACCCATTAAATAGACATCACTGATTCCCATAGAACATTTGAATAATGTACAGCAGTTCGTGTTTTAATCATTTATTTTAATCATGTTGCTCATTCAACAAAGTTAAACAAAAGTTAATCAAAAGTGTTAAGTCATTAAACTTGCTTCAGATAGATTACAGCTGTTAGGACCTAAATGGAGAGGGAAGTATATATGTTTCTTGCTTTACTCTTATTTTATATCCTTCCCCTACATTTTTTTTCTTATTTTCAAAATATTGGTAGACTCTAGATTATTTCTTGTTTTATCCCTGGTTACTGTTTTTTCAGACTGACTTGCTTTGCTAGGAATCTGACACCAATCACAGCTTGAGGATTGACAGTTCTCCTTTTCTCTTTCCAGGAGAGACTTCCCTGCACTCATGCAGAGAGCAGCAAAGGACTTGACATTTGGCATGACTGGTTTGGCCTTGTGAATGAACCTTCTCCTAGCACCTGAAGCTGCTGGCAAAATGTCAGAATCCCAAATGGGCTGTGAAGAAATGTAGTCAATGATGGAAACAAAATCCCTGGCAAGATCCAACACATGACAGAGTCATCTTAGCATCTACTGTGACTTGTAAAAAACAAATAAAGCATTTATTTGGTTCTCTGGCACATTTACAACCAGTGGCTTTCTGTGAGCGAATACTGTGGTAACCAGATTCACTGGCTGTACTAAAGCGAACTGCTCATTTCTATCTCCACCTTGGAAGGTTATCTGGCTGGTCTATAAGCTGTGACCTCAGAGTATCAGCCAGTTGTCCTGTGTGGATTTAGTTGAGTCATTGTGCCCCATCAGTGAGGCAATTGTATAGTTCTATCTGGACAGAGGTAGAACAGATTATTTTCACTTGACTTTTGTATTTTTTTTAAACTTCCAAAGGTAGTGGCTTTTAATAGACACATCTGGTATGCTTTGGGCTGTAAGCCAGATATTTCTATTGTTGAATTTTTGTATCATTTTGCAGGCTTCAGTAGTTTCCATTTATTATACATTTAGTAAAAATGACAGTAAAAGTTTTAGGGACAATGCTTCTCTTAGGTGCAACTGAGTACTTTCAGTCTGGTACTACAAAAGAAGGAATGAATATTCATGACTAGTTGAAGGTTGTACAGCTAGTCATGGTTGGTCTAGAATGGAATTACCATCCCTTGGTGCTTGGTCAGCTACTGCTATTCTATCCTTCCTGTCACACTGTTTTTAAAGATTTTGAGTACATTTGAAAGTAAAATTATCATTTGAATATACTTAAAGCAGAGAACACTAATTGTTCTCAAATATTCATTATCCATTTCTTCCCTAGTAACAAAACTCCTCATTTTAAGTTGGCAGGTGACCACCCAGAATAAAGAGTATATATCCCAGCCTCCCATTCAGTTACATTTAACTGAAATAAACTCCATTGGGACCAGGAGAAGAAACAATGTGCACAGCTATTTGGTTGCATCCTTATGGGAAAGACATTCCCTTTACCCTTTCTCACTCACTAGAATAGTTATTCATTTTGGACCATCCTGAAGAGGGCAAAATGCTTGAGATGGTAAAGAAAATAGAAGGAACTGTTTTGCCAGATCTAATTTGCTTGTCTAGACTTTTATACAAGATAGAAATAAATCTTTATCTTATTTTAACTACTGGCTTTTAGATCTCAGTTATACCAACTAAACACACAGCACTATTTAATAGTTAGCAAGTTAATATTTTACAACTACCAAATTTAAATGCAATAGGTGGATATTATGCTTGTGTAAATGTCTGGCAGCCTTGGAATTGAACTTTTACCACCATACATTTCATGTGAGGGCTTTCCATTTCTTCAGAGTCCTTACAAAATGTGACCCCTGATGTTGCCTCTCTAACATTATCCCCTATATCTGTCCTGTCAGTGGGTTCTAGCCATACTGACTTACTTGCTGCTTCTAACCATCCTTCATGTGTCCAGAGCTCCTTCTTCAGGGTAAATATAACTTTGTTGTTGTTTTTGTCTTTATATCCCTGTGCAGAAAATGTCTGCCTAGTAATTTGCATATGGTGCTTTCTTCCTACAATTTTAGGTTTATGTTCAAATGTTATCTTTTCATTAAGACTTCCTGTGACTACTTCATTTAATTTTTTTTTCACAAAATTTATTTTATTTTTATTTAATTTTTTTCACATAATATATTTTATTTTCCTTCTTGCAGTTATTTCACATGTTCAGTTTATTGCTGTGAAGAGTAGGAGTAGGGTTGATTCCGAGTGCATGGAAGTTGGAATTCATACTGCTAGTTCATTTTATTTCAGAATTCTTATTTATCTATATAGTATGTAAGAGCACTTTAAAATTATTTTGAGGGAGTTGTAGTATCTCACTAGTTCCTTCACTCATGATCTTAATATGATCTTTGACATGTGTTGATTTTAGTTTTGTACAAAAATCATGATTTGTTATCTTTTTAGCATTGCCTTTTACATTGGAGTTGTCATGAAAAGCTCTCCCTTTTATGAAGGGCCTAAGAAAGCATATATTTAAATTCTTGAATTGTGCATGCATTTTATGCTTTGTGCACTCAGAGTAGGCTAAAACAAAACAGAAAATAAACATTGATAACAAAGAAAGATCAGTTGATCATATTTTTCCTTTTAACTGATCATTATTCAGTCTTTTAAAAATGTTTTTGTAATTATAGATGGACAGCATACCTTTATTTTATTTTATTTTTTATGTAATGCTAAGGATTGAACCTAGTGCTTCACATGTGCCAGTCAAGTGCTCTACCACTGGGCTTCAGCCATAGCCCCTTTATCCAATCTTAAAGTAAGAATTTTTAACTTTAGTGATGTTTATAAAAATGTTAGAACTGATGTACCTCTGAATGGGTAATATTCCTAAGAAAAGAAGGAAGGTTTTGTCTGGTTGATTTTTTGTTACAGGCAAAATTGAGAGTTGATCAATATGTTAGTGGAAAAAATAGACCAGAAAAGTTGAAATAAACCATAAAAACTCTGCAGTTAATTTGGATTATATTAAAGTGGAATGCAAGGAATTCTGTTAAGGTCTAGGCTAAATTTTATTATTGTAAATAAAAGCTAATATATTTAAAACATTTTTTTAAAAAATATTCTTTTGTTATTAGTGTAAAAACAACCTTAAGGTATTTCCACACTATTAGGAATAGAATAGTAATTGGTATTCCAAGAAGATCTTGTTTATTGACATGTTTGTATTTAATACCCATATTAGTTATATTTTTTATTATCATTAACTGTTCATGTATTAAAAAGGTTTCCAAAGTCAGGACTGTGATATGGTTTATGTTTAATAGAAATTGGCATTGAGAAGATACATCTAGCTTTTAAAACACTGAAGACTTTGTCAAATAGTTATACTAATTAGAAGACCTTAATATAATTTGATAAATTCAGAAATTTCCTTCTTAATAATGTTATTTATTGCAAAAGTTATTTTGAGTGGCTAGCATCCAAAGTCTATTCTCCAATATCCTTCCTCAGATTATGCAATGGTAGAGAAGGTTTCTCAGTCTTATTTTCTTTTCCATTGCTAGTGTTTAAGAGGCTATGGATGAATAGTAAAACTGATAACTGATTTATAATATTTTACCTTCACTTGTTTCTTCCCTGATGCTGTCTGGAAAGGCTTTGTTGATGATTAAAATAGGATAAAAAAAACTTGCTGAAGAAGTTGTAGAAAGAAATTCAAAAACACTAATAAATAAGGATACTATATATCATGTATTGAATTTATTTTATGATAAAAATAAATTTCATGAATTGACCAAAGATACAGGAAAAAATATATTTAATCATTTTGTTGAAGGGATGAAAAAGAATTATGTTGAAATTTCCTCACTCAAAATAATTCTTGCAATAAGCAGCATTAATAAGAGGTTGATTTCCAAATTGATAGAATTATAATTATATTATGGGCTTTAGTATCTATTTAGTATAACTATTTGAAAAAGTTTTAGTGTTTCCATATTCACAAACAAATTAAAACTGAGACCTCCACACTGCCATGTGCCTTTGGAACTAGATAAACTAAGGATAATATATTGGAAGAGCAATAGGAATGATTAACATACTTGAGAGTTTGACAGGGTAGGAAATTAAAATGGAACAAATAGGACTAAGTAAATATTAAATAAAA
The DNA here is from genome assembly GCF_047511675.1 of Marmota flaviventris. Classification (NCBI taxonomy): domain Eukaryota; kingdom Metazoa; phylum Chordata; class Mammalia; order Rodentia; family Sciuridae; genus Marmota; species Marmota flaviventris. Next base: position 71,540,841 of record NC_092505.1, on the reverse strand, counting down.
ACATCTTCTACTCAGATATATGGATTTGTATACTTGGGTAAAACTTTTAATGTTTCCACACAAGAAAAATTTTGACCTGCAAAAAACGTATCCCATGAAAAATGAGTAACAGCTAAATGAATACCATAAAAAAGAGTGAACTATTATAAGGGGGTTGCCTATTGAGTGCATTTTCTGAAATTAAAAAAAATGTTTTTAGAAAGCTTTTTTATGTTTATTAGTATTTATGCTTTGGAAAAATTTGGATGTGAATATGATTAAATTAATTTTAACTGCTTGCTGAGGGTTTCCTGAATATGAAACACCAGGCCAAGCAATTTTTCATGTTGCACTTCATTTAATCCTCACAATATCCTATAGATACAACCCTGCATTCCTCAGTCTCCTTCAATTATGTTAATGTGAGCATTCTGTCTTGAGTGCTGCGGTTAATCTGATCTGATATTCTTTTATCCTTCCTCCATCTCTGTGTCTCTCTGGGTCTCTGCACAGAGAGATATCATGCATTGTATTACATTGCTAAGAAGACAGCTCAGTCTAAGCATGAAACCACTGCGTTCTTTAGAAAAAACTATTATTGCTTAACTATAACAATTTTAACTACTTTTTGAACACACTCTTTGTTCTAGTCACTGTTTTAAGGCTTTTGCACATATTATCCTACAAGACTCATGACAACTCTGTGTGGTTGATATTGTCACCTTTGTTCTTCTGCTGGAAAATATAGGCACAGGCATGTCACATGAATCATCCAAGGCCACATGGCCAGTAAGTGGAAGAGCTGGATTACGGTTCTCTTTGGATTTAAAGCTTGTTCTCAAATTTTTGTAGAGTATCATCTTCCTGGAAATTGGTATTACTATGTTATCCAATTTTATAGACCCATTTGAATTAAAATTTACAAGCAGTGAATGCAGAGATCTTAAGTCGCCAATGCTATAAATTTTATAAATATATTTTTTAATCATCACACTGGAAAGATATAGAATATATAAATTACTGCAGAATACTCCCTCACCTTCCTTCCAATCACTAGCAAATAGAAAAATACTCTTCTGATTTTTATTACTATGATGTTTTCCTGTTGTTGAACAGGAATAATCTGTGAACTGAAATTCTGTGAAAAAGCCACATCTACATATGATTCTGCAAAATGTTTGACCTTAGTTTACTAGAATATTGTAGTTGTGGAAAGATGGATAGTTGTACATCAAAATGGGTAGAACTGGAAAGTGTGATGCTAAGTGAAATAACTCAGGTACCAAAAGACAAGGGCTGCATTATCTCACTCATATAGAATCTAAAACCATTGATTTCATAGAAGTTGACAGCAGAATGGTGGTTACCAGAGGCCAGGGGGAGCAAAGGGGGCAGATGGGAAACGTTTGATCAATGGATACTAAGTCATAGTTACATAGGAGCAAAAATTTGTGGTGTCTCTTGCATAGCAGAATGACTATATATAATAATAATGTGATATATGTTTCAAAAAGCTAGAACAAAGAATTATGAAAGGTTTCACCAAACAAATGATAAATGTCCCAGAGATAGATTTTACTTGATTTAAACACTACACAATATATACATATATAAAAACATTCACACTATCCCACAAATATGCCCAATATTTGTTTTCATGTAGCTGTTAATTGTTTTTTTTTGTTTTTTAAGAAAAATGTTCTGGAGATGTAATTCTGTGATAAAGAACCTGCCTACTATAAAGAAGACCTTGGGTTTGATCCCCAGGACTGCATTAAAAAAAAGTAAAAAAGATAATGCATTTGTGTTGAATTTTGTCAACTCTTTTATCTAAACTGAAACGATTGTGACTCTCTACTTTGTATTTTGTTAATGCAATGAATTACACTGATTTTCAAATATTAAAGAGCTTTTGTATTCCTAGGATAAATTTAAATATTATTTAATAGGTTGCTAAATTGTATTTTCCACTCCCTCCCTCTCTCCATCCCCCCTTTCTTCCTTCCTTTCTTTCCTTCCCTCCCTCCCTCCTTCCCTCCCTCCCTTTCCCCTCCCCCTTCTTTCTTTTTAATGTGGCACTAAGTATTGAACCCAGGGCCTGCTTGTCAAGTGCTGTATTGAACCCAGAGTATGGTAGTCAAGGGCTGTATCACTGAGCTACACCCAGCCTCTCTGTTGCTATATTTTAACAAAGTATTTTGTTTCTATATTTATATTTCAATATATTTAAAGTATATTTATTTTAGTTTGTAATTGTCTTTGAAGGCAATATTTTTGCCAGCCTTTGGCATGAAGATTATGTTTGTCTCAGGAAATAAGCTGAGAAACTGTTTTCTGAAGGATGTTCTATAAGTTTGACCTATTTTCTATATGAAATACTGACAGAATTGATCATTGAAATCATATTGAGGTTTTTATAAAAATGTATTTTCTTTGGTGGAAATAGGATTATTCACATTCTTAATTTTTGTTGTGTCATTATTTCTGTCAGGTCAAGTATCATTTTTTGATTCTTTAAATTTTAAGCTTTATTATGGTATATGTCTACATTTAAGAGTATGTATGTGATGAATATTCTCTTTTAGTATAATAAAATTTTCCTCTTAACTTGCAGCAATATCTCTTGTCCTGCCTCTTCCTTTGTCTTAACAGTATAAACACTTTAATTTTCTTATAGTAAGTATTTGTATGGCATATTTTTGCTTTTTCCTTCAACCTGCCTTTCATATTTAAAGTGACTGCCTTGAATAGCTTATAGTTCAGTTTTGCTTTCCTAATCAAGTTTAACAATCTCTTCCTTCTTTCAATTCTGAATAATAAGTGATAAGGGCTTGAAAGATTACTATGCAGTGTAATAAAGTTGTCTTGTATAGGACCTTACAAAACCTTAACACACACCTGAAGTCACTTATAAAAGAGATCATTTATCAATTTTCCCAAATTTTGAGACAATGATTTAGTCAAGACCTTAATGCAAAATGATTCTGGGAACTAATTTCACTTCTTCAATTTAATTTTATCTCAGTGGCCTTCATAAAATACCATTTTCCCTTTCATGAATGCATAAAACATCCATGCTTTTAGAAGCTATAAAAGCAATATATTTAAAGAAAAATATTTACTGTAACTCTTGATTTTTGTTCTAAAGTACATTCTTAGTACAAAAGTACACATACACCTTTATATTATTTTAAAGGTCATTCTTGGGATTGTTTCCTAAACTTATTATTAATGACTTACTTACAGTTAATACTGTAACACATTATTCTCTTGTCTTTTCTTCTATTGTTTTCAAATATTTCATACTTAAATATCTCATAAATTAAACAGTATGGTACAGTTTTTGCTTTAAATATTCATGTGTTTTAAACAAATTAAGACAGAATTTGGTTTCTACATTTACCTATATACTCATCATTTTCAGTGCTGTTTCTTTCTGTAGATTCTGCTCTCATTTTGTATATTTATCCTTAGCTTTATGTTTTCTTTTCAATTTTTTATATAATAGGTCTGATTAGGATGAATTCTCTCAACTTTCACTTATTTAAAAGTAACTTATTCCTCCTTATGTTTTGAATTATGTTTTTGATGATGAAAGAATTCTTGGTTGACTTATACTTTATGAGACTTAGAAAACATACTCTGGTCTTCTGGCATTCATTGTTTTTGGTGAGAAACCTTGTTTGTAATTTCTTGCTTTTTATTTGTTTGTTCATTTTTTCAAAATACATGGAATTGAACCCAGAGCTGCTATACCACCAAAGTATACCCCCAGCCCTTTTTATTTTTCATTTTGAGATAGGGTCTTGCTAAAGTTAGTTGCCTAGGCCCAACATGATTTTGTGATCCTCCTGCCTAAGTCTCCTGAGTTGCTGGGATTATATGCCCCCCAACAGTGATCCTAGCTACAGTTTGTCTTTTTAGTATTATTTTAAAGATTTTTATCTTTTTTCTTTAGATTAAAAGAGGGTGACAACAATGTGCCTCAATATCATTCAATTTGGGGTTAATTTAAGTTTGTGAATTTGCCCATTGGCATTAGCACAAAAATTGGAAAATTTGGATCAATATTTTTGAAAAAATTATATACATATGTATATATTTTGAGATGGAATTTTGCTGAATTGCTTAGGACCTCACTAAGTTGTTGAAGCTGGCCTTGAACTTGTGATCTTCCTGCCTCAGTCTCCTGAGTCACTGGATTACAGGCATGTGCCACTATACCCAGGTTGAATATATTTTCAACCCCCTTTTTTCTTTCCTTTCTTTCAAAAACTCTACTTCCTATATAGTAGATTGCTGCAAATAATCCAACAGGCTTCTGACAACTTTATATTTATTATTCAATTGTTTACTCTTATTTCTCCAGGTGAAATTATTTATATCTATTTTCTTTCATTTTACTACCAGTCCTTTCTTCTTCAATCTGCATTTAGTCCCATCAAGGAAAATTTTTCTATGATCTAGAGTAGTTTTTCCATTTCAGAATTTTCATTTTTTCATAGTTTCCATCATAATGCTAAGATTTTCTATTTTTTGTTTAATTCTTATAATCATATTTTTTGTTTACTACACCAAGCCTAGTTTTAAAAATTAAATTCCTTGTCTGTCAATTCCAACTTTTAGTCATATCATGGCCTGTTTTTATTGACTACTTTCTCCATATTTGACAATTGGTCATATTTTTCTTATTTGATTTTATACCAATAATTTTCCTAGAAATTTGATTTATTATAGAGACTGTTTGTCTAAAAGCTTCCTCTCATGAGTGCTATTTTTTGTTCAATAAGACACATTATTTTTTGTTCACACTCAACTTAATAGACTTTTCTTCCTATGTTTGGTTATGAAGGCCATGTGGGAAACCTCAAGTGTTTACTGAAGTTATTTTTTTTTTAACATGAAAGAACTCAGGCTCCAAATTCTCATACAGTGGCAAAATCTGGGATATCTGCTCTGTTTTCCCTTAGAATTCTTCAAGTCTTGCTTAGGTGTTTGCCATTTAGGAATGAGGCAAGAATGAGATTAATGATAATTTTGTGTCTTCTTCCATGGGGATCCCTTGAATGGGATCCCTTCTTAACATGCACTTTCTTTGAGAGCCCAGATTACTTAGTTTGACACCTCATTTATTAAAATATAATAAAATGCAATTTTTTAACTTAAGTAATACTATATAGACTTGGGAGTATTCTCAGGGGAAAGCTGTATGTATTTTACCCCGTGTACTTCATTTTCTTCAAAGACAAAATTCCTTTCCAGCTTCGCTTTTGTTTTTGTTGTCACTCTCCTGTGTGTTCATTTGTTTTTAAGTTTTTTTCAGATATTATAATCGTCTGCAGGACAGTCAGTCACCTTCATGTGCATTAAACCTCATGAGTACATTTAGAATAACTGCTTTAACATTTGTACTTGGGAAAGGATTTGATGATACAGAGAGAGTGAATGCTGTGTTTGAAGAGAAATGCCCATAAAGAGTTGCAGTGTAGAACAAATAACTAGTGTGCAACCCAGTTGGCATTCTTGAGCCTATGTCCCTGCCCAGGGCTTGAGGCTTGACTGAAAAAGCACTAAAACCACCAGACGTCTGTTGGAAATAGTCCTTCAGGGAGCATAGCCTTTAAAGGTTTACCAAAAATCAACTTAATGTCATTATCATAGTAAGACACACCTTCCTGGTTGGAGATTTAAGACTCCATTGAGGCATGACATGTAGAGAAGTAGCCTGATTGGAACATGCAATGGTGATATACAAGCACAAGGAAAACAGGCCCAGAATTGTGCAACCCTGCTCTGACTGCACCTCTTCTTCAGCCCCCTTTCTAGTGTCCCTCAACAAGTGATAAAACTTCAGACCAAGGCAGGTGACACTCAGATTGCTGTCACTCCCAATCTCAAGTGGGTATTTTTCCGCATTATAGAAAGTCTAAGACTCTCTTCCTTGTACCTGTTGCAACTCACATTCTCTTCTGTGACTTGATAAAGTAGCTGGGAGGTCCTAGGAGGGGCCTTCTCTACTTCTGGAGTCCTGCTCAGACCCTCATGTAGCAATAATATGCTATTAAATAATATGCTATTATCCCATCATTTTGTTGTTCTTCTTCTTGATTTGCTTTACTGTTTTCAATCTCTTTTATATCACAATGATAAAACACAAAATTTAGGGTTATTTTCTTATTTTAAGAAGGTATACTCTTTTTAAATAGCTGAACACAGGGTCCATAAAGTCACCTCTCATATCATTGCTTTGTAAGTCCTGTTCTCACAATGTATACAGAACTAGAGGAAAGATCTGACAATTATGCATGATCCTGGCTTTACTTTTCTTTCCAGATTTTTTCATTGGTACATTATGGTTGTACATAACAATAGAATTTGTTGTTACATATTCACACATACACACAATATAACAATAAAATTTGAAAATATCATTCCCCAATACTTTTCCCAATCCCATAATTCACCTGATTCCTATCCTATTCTGATCTCCCTTTGATTTTCATTGGATCCCTGCCCCCCCCACCCCATCTTTCTTTCCCTTTTTCCTCTTTCGCTTTCACTTTTGACAGAAAACATAATATCCTTGACTGTCTGCATTTGAATTATTTCACTTAGCATATTATTCTCAAGTGCCATTCATTTTCCTGAAAATGCAATCATTTCATTTTCCTTTTAATTTGTTTGTTCAGATTAGTTATATATGAAAGCAGATGCATTTTTACAAAATAGAGCACAACTCTTCATTTTTCTGGTTATACATGATGCAAAGACACATGATATACACAGGGTAATAATGTCTATTGCCGCAGTCTGGCTGGGCACAATTCAGGAGCCACTTGTCAAAAGAAACGAACTTTAATTTTAGAACACACATGCCAAACCACACAGCTCCTCTGGAAAAACCTTCAGAGCCCAACTGCCACCACAGGCTTCCCACAAGCCTCTCAACCTCCCCCACTCCTCCTGCTCTTGAGGCTGATTGGCTGGGTCACATGGGCAGAGCCAAAAAAATCCCCCAATGAGCAGCTCCGTGGTCTGAAAGGGTGGGGAAACAGCCCATGAGCATCACTGCAGAGGAGCCAATCAGTTGGCAGCTAGAAGTTTGCTGGGGCCGCTGTGAGCCAATCATCAGCTGGCAGCTGGAAGTTTGCTGGTAGCTGGAAGTTTGCTGGGGCCCCTTCAGATGTGGCTCTCAACAGTCTATCTCATTCCACCATCTTTCCCATCCCCATACCCACTGTCCTTCCCTCACTCCCAGCTGGCCAATCTAAAGTTTCTCCATTCTTCCCTTGCACCTCCCCTCCCTAGCCATTATGGATCAATATCCACATATCAGAGAAAACATTTGGCCTTTGGCTTTTGGGTATTGACTTATTTCACTTAGCGTGATATTCTCCAACTCTATTTACCAGCAAATGCCATAATTTCATTCTCCTTTAAGGTGGAGTAATATTCCATTGTGTATATATAAACCAGAGTTTCTTTATCCATTCATCTATTGAAGGGCATTGAGGTTGATTCCACAGTTTAGCTATTGTGAATTGACCTGCTATAAACATTGATGTGGCAACATCAATGTAGTATGCTGATTTTAAGTCTTTTAGAAATAAACCAAGGGTGGGATAACTGGGTCAAATGGTCCTTCTATTCAAGTTTTTTATGAGGAATCTCCATACTGATTTCCGGATTCGATGCATCAATGTGCAGTCCCACCAGCAATGTAAAAGTGTCTGTTTACCCCCACATCCTCACTAACACCTTTATTGCTGCTATTATTCTGGATAATTGCCATTCTGACTGGACAGAGATGAAATCTTAGGATAGTTTCGATTTCTAGACCTCTAATTGCTATAAATACTCAACATTTTCCCATGTATTTATTGGTTGATTACATTTCTTCTTCTGCAAAGTGTCTATTCACTTCCTTAGCCCACTTATTTATTGGGTTATTTGGAGTTTATTTTGTTAAGTTTTTTGAGATCTTTATATATGCTAACATTTGTGCTCTGATGTGCATGTGATAAAATTTTTCTCTCATTCTGTAGGCTCTCTCTTCACATTACTGATTGTTTCCTTTGCTCTGAAGAAGACACTTAGATTGCAGAATCACATCGGTTACACATCCACATTTTTACATAATGCCATATTTGTAACTTTGTATTCTGCTGTGATTCTGCCATCTGTATTTGGGGTAAAAATGGGAGTTCATAACCCACTTGAATCTAATGTATGAAATATGATATGTCAAGAGCTTTGTAATGTTTTGGACAACCAATAAAAAAAATAGACACTTAGTTTGAATCCATCCTATTTATTGATTCTTGATTTTATTTCTTGTGCTTTAGAAATTTTGCTAAGGAAGTCAGGTTCTAAGCCAACATGATGAAGATTGGGCCTACATTTTCTTCTGTTAGGTGCAGAGTTTCTGGTCTAATTCCTAAGTCCTTGACCCACTTTGAGTTGAGTTTTGTCCGGGGATTTAATTTCATTTTGCTGTGTATGAATTTACGGTTTTCCTAGCACCATTGTTAGAGAGACTATCTTTCCTCTAATGTAAATTTTTGGTGTTTTTGTCTAGTATGTGTTAACTGTATTTATATGGGATTGTCTCTGTGTCTTCTATTCTGTATCATTGGTCTATGTGTCTATTTTGGTGTTAATAATACGCCATTTTTGTTACTATAGCTTTGTAGTATATTTTATGAACTGGTATTGTGGTATTTCCTCCTTCACTTTTCTTACAAATATTTGATTTGGCTACTCTGGGCCTCTTATTTATCCAAATAAATTTATTTTTAATTTTTTTTATTTATTTGTTCTAACCAGTTGTACATGACAGCAGAATGCTCTTCAATTCATTGTACAAAATAGAGCACAATTTTTTAATTCTATGATTGTACATGAAGTAGGATCACTACATTTGTGCAATTATACATGTACCGAGGGTAATGATGTCCATTTCTTTCCACCATCTTTCCTACCCCCATACCCACTCTCCTCTCCTCCCTCCCCTTTAACCAATCCAAAATTCCTCCATTCATCCCATGTCCCTTCTCATTATGGATTAGCATCCACTTATCAGAGAAAACATTGGTTTTTGTTTTGGGGGATTGACTTTTCTAATCATGATATTCTCCAGCTCCATTCATTTACAAATGCCATAATTTTATTCTCTCTTATTGCTGAGTAATATTTCATTGTGTATATATACCACAGTTTCTTTAACCATTCATCTATTGAAGGGCATCAAGGTTGAGTCCACAACTTAGCTATTGTGAATTATGCTGCTATAAACATTGATGTGGCTGCATCATTGTAGTATGCTGATATTAATTCTTTTGAGAATAGACCAAAAAGTGGGATAGCTCAGTCAAATGGTGGTTCTATCTTACCTTTTGTTCTTAATAAGAAATCTCTATACTGCTTTCCAGATTGGTTGCACCAATTTTGAGTCTCACCAGCAATGCATGAGTGTGCCTTCCCCACCCTCGATCTTTGTCAACACTCATTGTTGCATATATTCTTGATAATTGCCATTCTGATGGGTGTGAGATGAAATCTTAGAGTAGTTTTGATATATGCTTTTAGCAGTGAATCTTGCTGCTATTTTCCTAGATACTAACAATCATTTTTATAAGTTGCACATAAATTTTACCCACCGGAACATGGGTATAGGGAGGTGGCAGAGGATAAGAAAAATAGGAAAAAATTAAGACTATTAAGAGAAGATCAGCATGTCTATGTCCCTGGAAAATTAACTCAGCAATTTAAATTTGTAATTTGATAATCAGAAAAATTATCATTATCTTGATCAGCACATAAAACAGTCCCCTTTGATATCATTTCTTGTCCAAGATAGACTGCTGAGGAGCCATACAAGTGAGATATTGAATGGAGACTTAGTGCACCCAGGTTATGATACATAAGTTAAATTGATGATTAGGCACATTTCAAGTTTTCAAGGTTTTATTCTTCATTTGAACAACATACATTGAATAACCTGTGCACTACATAATTTCCTAAGTAGTTGACCTCAACAAATAAAGGAGTGACTTTGAAGACTCCAAAATTCTTTCTTCCTTTCTCGCTTGAAAAGAGCATGTTTTTTGGCCTTACTGATATTCAAGGCTAATGGAGTTGCTTGGTATACTTATTTATTTTCTGGATTTTTGTTTGTTTGTTTGTTTACTCCTATTCTGATATGCTTCATTCTGCAATAATCAGAGATACTGACTGAACATGAACTTTTAAGTGCTTAGTTAATTTACAAAGGTTTTCTTTAACTAAAAACAGATATGTCTTTTACCATATCCCAATAGATCTTGCACATACAATGCTCTGAAAAGAGTAGAAAAGTTTGCACTTTTATTATACTTAATATTTAAAGATCCCAGATATTATGGTTTGGATGTGAGATGTCCCCCCAAAAGTTCATGAATGAGAAAATGAAAGAAGGTTCATAGAAGAAATGATTGGGTTAGGAGGGCCTTAAACCAATCACTGATTTAATCCCCTGATAGGGATTAACTGAGTGGAAGATGAAGTGGTAGGATGTGACTGGAGGAGGTGGAAATTGAGGCATGACTTTGAGGTATATATTTGTATCTGGCAGGTGGACTCTTTCTCTGCTTCCTAATCATGTAAGGCCTGTGCCTCTGCCACACTCTCCTACATTATGTTCTGCCTCACTTTGAGCCCAGAGAAATGAAGGCAGCCTTCTATGGACTAAGACCCATGAAACCATGAGCCCCCAAATAAACTTTTCCTCTTATATAGTTGCTCTTGTTGGATCTTTAAATCAAAGTAGCAAAAAGTCTGACTAAAATAGCAAGTATACCTCAAAATTTCATGAGGAAAAATACTATGTAGTAGGCTTCTTGACAGCCCTGTCTATATACAGTTTATTTTATATTGCTATTATTCAGTAATCTAAGGGTACAGCAGGATTTTAACCAAGACTGCTAAGACTAGAGTTCACATCCTCTAAGGAAAAAGAGGATTACCCTAGGTTTTCACAGGCCACAATGAGCAATGAATATTCCCATCTATAAACAAAATAAAAACTGTTTGCCCTTTTAAGAGCTGATGAATGAATTGAAACGTTTTCAAAGATAGTATAGCTTCTTTTTTTAATGTTATTTCTTTTTTTTGAGAGAGAGAAAGAGAGAGAAGAGAAGAGAGAGAGAATTTTTTAATATTTATTTTTCAGTTTTCGCTGGACACATCTTTATTTTATTTTTATGTGGTGCTGAGGATCAAACCCAGTACCATGTGCATGCCAGGTGAGCAGGTTACTGCATGAGCCACCTCCCCAGTCCAGTATAGCTTCTTTGTACAACTTACAGTATGAATAATTATTAATAAAAAAAAGAACTTTTGAACTCACAATAGTACAAATGTGATGGAAGAGGCTGTTTGGCAAGTTTAGATTAGAAGCTTTTTGCTATTCTACTTATCTTTTTTCCTAAACATGAACTTAGTATCATGCAAAAAAATGCACATTACAGACTTTTGATGCAACAATACTTCACAAAAATTTGATTTGCATTAAGTCAATACTGTAAATAAAGAATATATATTTGGATTCATTTTTTTAAAAGAGTGATGAATAGCACTTCTTGAGCTTATTATATTTCTTGAAAATAAAACTTATATAGCAGGATAAACTAGCATGATTTGGTGAAACATGATGGCATATGCCTGAGAAAATTAAGATTGTATGAGCATAGAAGAGAACTCCACATATAACATGGAAATAAGACAAACCGCAGATTTTCAAATAACTTGCTACTCTTATTCTCTGTTCATAACCACTCTCTCTGTTATTCTGATCTGAAATTTTCCTAAAGTTCCAGTTTTACGCTTCACTAAAACAAAGACTGGCAATAATGCTGAGTCCTATCATATTGTATTATAGTTCAGTTAGGCAGAAAATGGTCATAAAGGACTAAATAAGAAGAACTCATATCTGAGAAAGCTACTCTGAAGATGACTTCTAACCTGAAGGCCTAGAATAAAAAAGACAAAAAACCTAAATAAGTGTGTGTAGTGTGTGTATGTATGTGGGAGTGAGAGAGAGAAGAAGAAGACAGGATAGGGAAGATTGAGACACAAAATTGGGGGGGCAGTGAATATAGAGAAGTATGCTTCAAATAGATTTGACCTAGAGGCTAATACTGAGAGCACAATAAGATATAGACAATGACTACAGTCATGAATATCATTTCCTTACTAATTAAGCAAACTGTGAAAAACCACAGAAAATACTTTATGGGCTACAAAAACATTCCAAAATTATTAAATTCAGAATTTGTGCCTATTAAGAAATATAGACATATACTAACACTTTATGTTTCCAAAAAGTTACAGAAAATCTAGGTTGTGAAGTAAATAAAAATAATTAAAAATATGTAGAAGCCAATGATTAAATATGATGACTTTGTGAACTGAACAAAAAGAGCCTTATGTCTCCCCTCTTTGTCTCTCTCATATATTCTTTTTTTATTTTTTTTGAAGTTTTCCTAAATTTCATTGACACTGAAATAGAACATGGGGTGAGCATAAACTCTGCCAAAACCAATTTTTAAAAAAGCCAAAAATACACACAAAAAACCCTGAATACAAAATCTAACTTTCTCCCCAGCATCCCTGGGGTAGGTTACTGCCCTTCAGGCAGCTAGATTGCCCCACAATTCCAGATTTGAATTTAGCCAAAACAGGGCATATCACCAAGTGAGTATTAATATAATTCACAGCAATGCACACAAGACTCCCCAGGGTCAGATGGGGGGGCAGAGATTGAGGAAGGCTCTCAGTTAGGGGCACTGCATGGAGGGAAAGGATAGGCCCACGGGGGACTGAACCCTGGGGAGAAGGCAAACAGGAACAATAAAACCAAATACCAAATGATTTAAAAATGGATTGTATGACCTATAGTGACAGGTAATATCACTAATACTGAAAGTTTCTTACATAACTGTTTCTGGCAAAATATCATTTTATAATATAGTATATGCTGCCCAGGTCAAGGAATGAGGCCAAAATGATCCTGCCCCAAGACTAATATTTTCTAATGGTGCATTAGCAATAAAGGCAGAAATCAATATTGAGTTAGATATCACTAGAATATATAATACTGGTAGAAAGAAAAAGAGCACACAAGACAGAGAGGAGGAGGCCACTTCTGGGTTGAGAGCAAGGGGTTGGGGTGTTGAAAGGACCAGGTTAGAATCCCCAGCAGCTCTCTGATATGTAGCTCCAAGGGACACCACAGCTGGTGACAAGACCTGGTTAAAGGTTTGTCAGAGGTAGGGCCCAGTCACCACCTTGGATGGGGATGATGGGAAGGGGCTACTGGGCACCTGAGAGAGCTGAGTAAACTGAAGGACCAGAGGCATGGGCTTCTCTCACCATATGCTGCTTCTGCTATCCGCTTCACAATTGAGCCTACTGGTGTCAAGATCTAGGGCTCACCATACCAAGACCCACACAGCTGTGAGGCAGGAGCTGTGGCCCATGATAGGGGAAGTGGCCTAGAGCTCCTGGCTGGGAAAATCCTGAAGGCAGGTGTGAACATTCCTCCCTTTTGGCAAGAGCAGTGGTTGGGGGTGGCTGAGCTTTTGGGTACTTATCCCTATTATTCTAACTGTAGGGGATTTGTGGATTGGAGGGGCATGGGTAGATACAGAGAAGGAACCAGGAATGTGGAACTACAAGGGGTACTTCTGCCCATAGAGCTCAATTGAGACAAGCCTAGGCTCATATAAGGCATCGGGGCAGGATCTTTTACCCAGCATTAGCTGACAAAAAGTGCCAATGGCCTTCCAGAATGATAGTGAAGCCTTTTGAAGGCACAATCTCCCTCATCCCACCCTGGGGAGAAACTGAGTCCCTGAACTCAGGGACAAGGCTTATTGGGACTGAGTTTGTAACAGGCCCAATCTGGGAGATAGAAACAAAAATGACTGAACATCTCTTTATCCTCCAATCATTACCAAGCCTAAATGACTCTACAGAGGATGGGCATTGGGAGGCCAAATCCTATATAAGTTGACACACCAGAGCAGATAACCAGGGACCTGTCTGCTTCCCTATACCCTGTGATACCCTAACCCTGTAAATCATAGACCCTGGAAGAGGAAGTCAGTGGTGGGGTAGGGGAGAGGAGCTAGCTTTCACCACACTCCACATTTGACTTCCAAAGGACAATAGTAAGTAGGGGATGGTCAGTTGCCAACTGAAGTGAAAGTGCCTCTGAGTTGGGGAAATGGTTGGTTCTAGCAAGCTAGATTAAATGGAACAGAGAGGGGAAACAGGGTCCCATTGGCACCACATTGGGCTATTTGTCCGCCCAGGGAAATGAGTGGGGACTGAGGTACTAGGGTTGGTCCCATGGCTACACTGTATGCTTGGCATGACTTCAGGGCTGCTCTAGTTAGTGGCCCCAGCACAGTGTGAGTTAGGCAAAAGTATAAGGAGTGTCAGGGAAAGGAAGAAGGGAGGAGGGGTCCCTAGAGGCTGGGTGCCCTTTACACGGACTCAAACTCATCCATGCGCTGCTTGATGTTGCCCTGCCGGATCTGGCACAGGGTTTTGTATTTGTCTCGGCCCAGTCGCATGTTCTCAGCATGGATCATGTCATTGGCAGTCTTCTTGGATTCATCACGGGCATTGGCCAGCTCTGAAGTAAGAGCCTTCAGGTGTTTCTGCACATGCTCATTCTTCTCTGCCTCAGTGGTACATTCCTCTTCATTGCGGTCCTTGGCCATAGCATCCGCCCTCAGATCAGCACTGGCCTCTGCCCCATTCTCATCCTGTTCATCTTGCTCATTCTCCGCAGGCTCTGCCACATGAGGTGTACTCATGGCAGTCTTCAGTTCAGCACGGGTCTTCTCCAAGTCTTCCTGTACCATCTGAGCCTTTTGCTGCCACTCCACAGCCTCACTCTCCTTCTTCTGTCGGGCCATCTCCAGCTGAGAGATCCGAGCTGTCAGCTCTGCCCTTTCTGAAGTCAGTTGTCCCTGGATCTTCTTCTGGTCCCAGGAAGCCTGCAGCAGGGCCTCCTTGGCCTCTTCAGCTTCTTGACGTTCCTTGGCCAGCTTTTCAGCCTCGCTCTGAGCACGCTTCTGTTCTTGCTCAAGTTCCAGAGCCCTGTGGGTTTGTTCTTCCAGTTCTTGCTGAGCCTTCTTAGTCTGTTCCTCGATCTGCTTCAGCTTCTCCCTTTGTTCTTCCTTCTCCTGCTCAATCTTCTCCTTCTCCTTTTCTGCCATTTCCAGCTTCTTCTTCTCATTTTCCAGCAAAGCATACTCCATCTCCTTCTGGTGCTTCTCCTCCCGGGCCTGTGCCTTCATCTGCTGCACTTCAATGGTGTCAGGCTTACTGCGGCGCATGTATAACTCATGGTTCCCAGGCCCAGGGCCAAGATTCGCTTGTTAATCTGCAGCTGGGGAGCATAGAAGACAAACTCTGGGCTTTTTTGTCAATAGGCTTGATGACAAATTTCTTATTATTGAAAGAGATGTTCCTGATTTCACTCCAGGGGACGCCAATCTTAGGAGTCAGTCTGTCATTCTGCTCATAGATGTTGAGACCCAGGGCATCTACCCCCAGCCACAGCTCTGATCCTTTTTTGTTCTTGATGCTGAAATAGTTCACACCGTACATCTCCAGATCTTGGGCAATCTTCAGATATTCCAGGACAGCATCCTCTCTAAGCATGCCTCGGTGTTCCTCATGCCACACCTGGATCCACTCCTCCCACTGGTCCTTGTTGAGTTTGTGCTGCTCCAGGACTCTCTGGGGCAGCAACTTGTCTCCAGCCAGGTAGCCAGATTTGTGAACCTCCTTATTGAAGTCACCATACTTGGACTGGACAGCATAGGAGGCCAGTAACACTGCAGTTTCAGGTGGGAAGTAAATGTCATCATTGAGAATGCCCTCCTTCACTTGCAGGAAGAACAGGCGCTGGGTGATGTCCTGGATCAATTCCTCAGGGTAGAACTTGGCACGGAACTTGAAGAGCAGGGGGCTTTCCTTCCAGACATCCTGTGCTGTCACCTACTTATTGAGTTTCAGCCAAGTGGAGAAACCCTTAGTGTCTTGGTACTGCAGACCAAAGAACCAAACTTCCCTCAGACCAATAGTTTTCACCACCTGGTCAAACAGCTGCTTGCCAGTGGTGTTGGGGTGGATGGCAAACTCCAGCTCTGCATCCATGGTGGTCACATGCACACTGATCATCTTGGGCATGGTGGAGGCAAAGGCGGCGGAGTTGAGGAAGTTTGGCTAGAAACTGTTGGGCAGCGCTGAGCACGTAGTACCCATGGCTCAGACTCCAGGGGCGGGGGGCTCAGATTGGGCCCCTCTCTAGCATCAGGGAGACTGCGTGGCTTCCTGCTAACAGGCCACGACTTCATAAACCCCACCCAGGAAAGAGCACTCTCTCATATATTCTTAATGAATATACTCTGATACAGACACATGCTAGTATAAATGATAAAATGTCAACAAGTACTTTAAACCAAGAAACAATATATTTCATTCATTCTGAACAAGAAAATTAATTATTATATTTAAAAATATAGTAAAGCCAGGTGCAGTGGTGCACATCTCTAATCCCAGCAACTTGGGAGGTTGAGTCAGGAGCATTACAGACACAAGGCCAGCCTCAGCAACATAGTGAGACCCTACCTCAATATAGAACATAAAAAGAACAAATAAAAAAGTAACCAACAAAAAATAGGGGGATATAGCTCAGTGGTAAAGAGCTCCTGGGTTCAATACCAGAAAGCCACTCCTCCCAAATGTATAAGTATAATTAAAGAATGAATTAAGTCCTCTTCATTACCCCTTTTGATTGCTTAGGTAATTAAAGCTGGTATTATGAGAACTCATATAGTTAATAAGTGACTCGTGTCAGATATGAAGTAATATCTAGTAATTCCAGAATTAGAAGAGCAAAATGGTCAATCTGATCAATTCAGTGAGAACATAAGCTCTAGCTGCCATTCAAATGTATTTAAAAAATGAAGGCATGTCAGTAAACACACTTTGCTGAATCCCTTCCAATTATTAATCACTGTTTAAAATGACTTTAAAATGTCTTGAAATAATTGAACATACTCTTTTGCTCTTTTTTTTAAAGGTCAGAAGATCAGGAAGTGTTGATGTGGGTGGTCACCTCTGTTCCATTTGGCATCACCTGGGGTCAGCTGATGATGGGAGACCAACTTCTGAGAAGGCATTTTCACTCTAGCACCTTACTTTTCCTGGCTTTTATATCCCTAATGTGGCCTCCCATCCTCTAGATCCCTCCATGTAAGCTTGGGTGTGGGTAGCTGCACTTAATATATGGTGACTACTTTACAACAGCCAGGAAATGGACACATCCAAGCCAGTTAAGGGTTATGACCACCACTGTCACAGTGTCCGTTCTGCATATTCTACACGTCTAGTAATCACTGGGCCATCAGATACAAGTAAGCACATAAACATCTTCTACCTATTGATGGAAGAATAGTAAGGACTGATTTGCAGATGGAGATATTGTTGTGGCCAACATTGAAAGAAGTTGTCACAGACTTCAAAACCTAAAGTTTCAAGTTGATTTAATTCTAGGTTCTTCAGACCTTTAATATATTTACTATCCTCAAAGGGACTTCAGCTTCTGATTCTCCACAAAAGCTTATTTGAACATTTACTATTAGTGCCGCAGTATGGCTGGGCACAAAATAACCGAGCCACCACAAAGCCTTGTAGATTCAAACAGCAACTCTTTATTCCCTAACTCTCACTGACACTCTCCCCACACTTTCAGTGAACACCCTGCCTCCACTCGGCTCCGCGCACCAATTCTCTTAGAACCCCGCGAGAACTCCACGGGAACTCCAAAGGAGCAGGCGCCTGAGGCAGCAGGATACGCCCTAATCCCAGAAGGATCCCCCCTAATCCTGGAGCCACCCTATTCCCAGCAGGATCCACCCTAAACCCGGAGCCACCCTAATCCCTGAGCAGGGTCACCTTTCAACCCAAAATGCCATGCGTCATTTCTACTTGGCTATGGCTCTCAGCATCTCCCCCCTTCTGTTTAGTTAAACAACAAGCAATGTGGCTTAGGGACGGTGCCTGTTAGGTTGTCCAATTCAACATATGGTCCTTACCCATCATCAGATGAGCTGACCTCTAGGCATCAGCCTCCTGTCTTAGGTTGGTACCACTGCAATTGGAACATACCTGTCACTGACTACAGGTCCAGCATACAGCCATACTTGTGGATAGGCCTATGCACCAGTGGGGGGGTGAGGTTCTTTGCCTCACCTCTGTTGGCCCCCAAATTTTAGACCATCACTAGCAGAAGGGAGGAGGATACAGAAATGCCACGACACCAAGCCAATTGACGGCTCCTTTGGAAAAATTGTATCACCGGTGACACCATCAGCAAAGATACGCCAGCCCTACCACAATTTGCTGTACCAACAGATAGTTCACAATGTATACAAGTGATACATAGTCCAGGCAAGTTCTGCAAGCAGTTCAAAGCAGAGGATTCTATCAATATGTCCATTTCCTCCCAAAGTAAATCAACTCCTTGATTGAGCATTACTTGTTGAGTTATTATACATTGATGCATCAGTTTATACAGTTTACTGTGATAGCTATCGAAGAAGCTGTAGTTTGAATTTATCTTTGTCTTCACCAGCACTGGCATGAAGATAGGAATTCTGGCAGTGATGCTAAAAAAATATGTAACATTCCAACAGGTACTAAGAAAACAATTTTCTGAACAATTTACATTATCCTGAATAGAATTATTAAATATAATGAAAAGGAAAGGTGAAAGTAAACAAACAGATCTGTTAACCTCCTTATTTGTACACATATTAAAACAATCCTCAACAGCTGTTTACCCAATTTAAATTAAACCATTAAAATCACATGAATAAAAAAAAAAATTCGGATCCATTTTTTCATGAGCGCTCCTCATATATGATTTTTGGACATATGCACACAGAGACATACAACACAAAACACAAGTGTGTACACAAACGTACAACACATAAGACAATAGTAAAGGCTTTGTAGCTTTACACAGGTGAAATCTCCTTTGCAATGTTTAAAAACTCCACAGTCAAAAAATAAAACTGATCAGAAAAACATTAACATATGTCTGTATGAGCTCAAAAAATAAAATAGAACTTTATGATGTGGGAAAAGGCAATAATAAAACAGATATTGAAAAAAGCATCCTGGTTAATCACTGTCGCAGATGTAAGAATGGCCAGCTGGAGCTCTGGATATCAGCTGTTATGGATTTGAGTCAAATCATCTTCTTTTTGGTCTGTAGAAATCGCTTTGGTTAGTCTCTCTGGAATCCAAATTGGCTGCTGTTCTCCCTGTGGAAACACACAAACAGAACCCCGACTCCAGACAATCATTGGGTCAGGACCTTTCTTTCCATTGTCCTGTTAGAATATCTTTCCAAAGTACCTTGGGCTTATGTACATTTTTTGGACACATATGCCTTTCTGAAGCACTAAGTCCTGATGAATCAAAATTTAAAAAGTTTAGAATAAAAGGGTTAATTTAAGTTTATCTTTGGGGGATATATATCCCTTTCCAATTCCCTCTTTTTGTTTTAATAAGTACATTTTAATAGTTTGATGAGCTCTTTCAACTATGCCTTATCCCTGTGGATTGTATGGGATTCCTGTTAAGTAAAACATTAACTGATTTTTCTTCAGGGATGATGTTCCAAAATATCCTATATGCATCCTTTGGAGATTTAAAGATCCTTTTCAATTCAAGTCTTCCAAAAGCATTTTGCCTTATTTTTTTTAGAATTACTTTAGTCCTTTTAATTTTTTGATGTGGTTTTAAACCAATTTCCTTCTAGTTTAATGTTTTCTAAATTGGCTCTTGTCTATAAATTTTAACACCCTCATCTGAGACTTCTAATTTCTGCACCACCAGAAATTAAAGTTGATGGGCTTTTTGAATAAAATTGCTAATAATCTCTTATTCTTCTATTTTATCCAATATTTGATTTTAAATTTCTCTCTTCTACCTTTTTCTATCTTGAATGTCTGTATCTAATAGTTGTCTTAGCTTTTTGTATTTTTTATCTAAAATACCTTTATTTGACATTTTTAACCATTTTTTATCTTGTTTCTATCTTCTAGTTTTCTTCTAAGGTTTGTACATTCACCCTTAGTTGCTTTTTTTTCCTCCTAGTTTTTTTTTCCCTAATTTTAAATACTAAGTATGTTTGGATAAATTGACTTTGAAAATATAAATGATAAAATATGTACAATATTAAAAAAAATCAAAACATATGAAAAACACATTAAGAGATTATAACATGAAAAATTATGAAATTATGAGAAGTAAAAACCATCAACACACATCAACATAAATGGAATTTCTCTTTCTTCTGGTTGTACATGATGTAAAATCACATTTGTTGTATAATTATACATGGATGTTAGATTC